>NC_133531.1:80810604-81498523 GCF_048544455.1 Silene latifolia
TTATACCTCATTAAGTAGATATACCCATATCTACTCATGTCATCGGTAAAAGTAATGAAATAGTCATAATTACCTCTAGCGAGTGGATCGTCATTGGGCCACAAACATCGGTATGTATTAAACCCAATAACTCACTAGCTCGAGATCTTTTTCCTAGAAAAGGTGAACGAGTCATCTTGCCAAGAAGACAAGATTCGCATGTACCAAATGATTCGAAATCAAAAGGTTTAATTACACCAGTCGACACTAGTCTTTTAATGCGTTTCTCGTTGATGTGTCCTAATCGACTGTGCCATAAATAAGATAGATCAGGATCACCTGTTTTGAGTCTTTTATTATCTAAATGATAAACATCGTTGCAAGTATCTAGAATATAAATACCATTGATTGAAATAGCTTGACTATATACAATCCCATTAAGGGAAAAAGTACAACACTTGTCTTTAATTACAAAGGAAAACCCTACGTGTCTAACACGGATACGGATATTATATTTCTAGATAGCGTTGGTACAAAATAACAATTATTAAGATGTAACTCCAACCCCGAAGCTAAACTAAGTACATAAGTTCCTACAGAGACGGCAGCTACTTTAGACCCGTTTCCCGTTCGGAGATCGACATCACCCATGTTTAGCTTTCTTATGCTTTTTAGGCCCTGCAAATGATTACACAAGTGAGAACCACAACCAGTATCTAATACCCAAGTTGTATTTGAAGCATAATTTATGTCTATCATAAAAGATTCAGTTGAGAAATTACATGTCGGCTTCACAATGCCAGCTTTTATGTCATCCAGGTACTTTGTACAATTACGTCTCCAATGTCCCTTGTTATTACAATAATTACAAGTATCTTTAAGAGGATTACCCTTTATAGGTTTTTGCTTGGTAGAGCAATTCGCAATTGCTTTACCTTTGCCCTCCACCTGAACGGGCTTCTTACCTGCGTTCCTCTTAAACTGCTTCTTCTCCTTCACGTTAATCGCAAGCACATCTTTCCTCGTACTCCTACTCAATCCCATGTCCTTCTCTGCTTGCACAAGCAGAGAATGGAGCTCATGTAAACTCTTTCTCATGTTTGTCATATTGTAATTTACCCTAAATTGGGTAAATCCCTTGACGTGCGAGAGAGAGTGGAGCACTCGGTCCACCACAAGTTCGTCGGGGATCTTGCATCCCAACCCTTCTAACGTTTCCACGTACTCAATCATTTTAAGTACGTGTGAACTTACAGGTTGACCATCTTAAAGGTTATCCTCAAAGAAATGAACGCCTCAAAGAAATGAGCAGCGGTGTCATACTGAATTATTCTCGGGGCTTGAGAAAACATAGTGGAAAGCCTCGAGAATACTTCATGTGCATCACGAAACTTGACACATTGCCTTTGTAAAGCAGGATCCATTGAAAAAATCAAAACATTTTTATTGCAGCGGATTCTTTTTGATAATTTGAAAAAGCCTCCCTTACATCGCAAAGTGGCCCTAGTACTAGGCGAAGGGGGAGAGGGATCGACAAGGTAGCGTAATTTGCCATCACTGCGCAGCTAATCGAAGTTGTTCTTCCCAATCTTTAAAATTACTACCGTCGGCTTTTAATACATATTTGTCCATAAAAGAACGTAGCCATGAATCTCTAGCTATGGTGGTGGTTTCACTATCAGAAGTCATCGTGATTACTACAAAGGAAATAAAGGAAAGATTAACATTTATCGTCTAGAAATATTTAACTTGTGAAACTATTTAACAAGTTCCCATTTATATAATGATCTCCCACTGAATTATATAAATGATTCCAAGATCCAATTTTATATAAACACGGGCACGGTGGACCGATTCAACCCATATTTATATAAATTTGGTGAGTCAACATTTTGACTGATTCTACTACTAGAACTCTTGGTTGACGGATTTTCTTAAAATCTATCTTTTAGCCCCAGAATAAATATGGGCACGGTGGACCGATTCAACCCATATTTATCCCGTTGAGTCCAACCAATTTTCACGCGTAATAACTTTTATTACCCTACTTACCCAACGTAAAAAGAGTGTACCTCGGTGATCCGAACCTACCTCTAATGAAGAAGGGATTCATAGGTGCTATTATTTGGTAAGGCTTAATCTCAATTTTAAACAAAATGTGAGAGATCTTATCAATTTAATTGTCTATCACTTTAAAGTGAACAAAATTAGTGAATGCTAGACGATTAAATCGATAACAACAACAACAAAAAAAAAAAAAAAAAAAAAAAACATGTAGTGACGATTTGGCATGAATGCATAAAAGAATTAAAACAAACAAGTCCTAATATGGCCACCTAGTTAATCTAATTAACTAAAATTATTACACTTCGGAAACCAACTCCTTGGTCCCTTGAGTCTTCATAAATTGGCCTCCTTCTTTAGGATTTCGGAACGCCTTTCCGAAAACACCGTCTTCATGAAAACTCCGTCTTTAGTAGCTTCATCTAATTACTAATAATTAAATTACATAACAATACCCTATTATACAATTTGTAATAAAATTAAAACAAAACTATTAATTAAATACAAATTAGGCGATGCGAAATCGCAATTAATTACAAAACAAGTCGATATTCCCTTACATTTCGGGAAATACCAATTTCTACCAATGGCCATATTAGGAAAAATTACATAACAATAATTCTAAAAAACCATTCATCTAAATGAATAATAAAATGCATTATGGAAAATGACATCCCAAATCGTCTAACTTACCAACAACGATCATTTGAGCTTGCTTTGACGGAATTTTTACCAATAAAAATTCATAATAAATTCTTTAAAAAATTTTAAGAAATACTTCATCTCATCCAGACCAAAGGTTACAGTTGCTTTTTGGCACTATTCATGGTCGTAGGGAATCTTTGATATTATTCTTAATCTATAAGACAAAATATAATCATGTGAGATCTTGTTTGATTTATCGTCATGAATGCTATAAGAATATCAAATTTTTATAATTTTTAATGATGTGTAACTAAAGATATGCACGTTACAAAACGTGCCTCGACAAGTGTGATAAAGCAACTGTAACCTTTGGTCTGGATGGGAGGGAGTACTCATCATACTAATATGGTCTAATATCAAAATAATTATTCTCAACAATTATCTTGAATTTATATGGGAATTAAAACACAATTGTGACGAAAAAATGATATAATAATTCACAATTATCATACAAAAATTCCATTTAATATAACAATTTATGGAAAAATAAATTTTAAAACTATGAACATTCTGGTCTTACACCAAAAATGTCATGCAAGTGAAAATTTTTGTTTTTAAAATTTATTTAAAAAGATTTCACAATTTAATCGGTAAAGCAATAATTTTTACGATTTAATTCTAAATTAAACCATAAAAATTGAAATGACTTAAAATAAAATTTTGTACATTTTGGAACAATTTCCAGGAGCAAAAAATTCAGAAATTTCGAGCCCTAAAGTTAAATCAATATTTATTTACAAAATAACCATTATTTACCCATTTTTATCAAATAAAAATCAATAAACTACCTAAATTAATCACATTAACCTAAAGTATCTACTTATCTCATAAATAGAACATGCATGTGGTTATTTATAAATAAATATGCATAAAATTAACATGCAACCCAATTTAATTAACTCTTAATTAATTTTAATGTATTTTTACTCAATTTTATGCCAATTTAAGTTATAAAAAGTGGAAAAATTTAACAAAAATCAAATTTTCGTCCCATATCATCCTAAGACCAGATTATTTACATGCAAGACTATATTATGTGATAAAACGGATTTTAGTAACATAATATCAATTTTATTAATTTATCTCATAAATTACTAAAATCGTCTTAAGACAACATGCATGTATTTAACAATGCTCTGATACCACTTGTTAGTTATTTAGACCAAATTAATACTCATCTTATGATATTAAAATTACAAATTAATTTAATGTGGTCTAAATCTACATGCTTGCAAATCTTATCTTTATTAATTCAGAAGACAATACTGATTCCAGGACGCGCCACATCATTAATACAACTTTTTTTTTAATTTTTTTTTTTTTTTGGAAATTCAGGTTATGGTGGGACCCGTTAGTGTGCAAAGTATTTATTTCTTCAGAATCCGTCAATACAAACATGCGACAAATTCCGTCTTAGAACAAATACTATGAAATAATTTTATACATTCCGAATAAATGAAATTAATGGCATATAAGCGGAATGAATTACAAATCGGAATAAATGAAACTAATCACAAATTATTGATTTACATAATTTAAAAAAAAAAAATTACATAATTACGAGAAGGAATTATATTTAATTACGGGATTGAATTACATATAATGCGAATAAATTACATGCATAATTTTTTAAAACTAGATAGTATGATATATTTTTAAAAAAATTCATGACGGAGTATTTACTTATAGTAAAAAAAACTCGGCAACTTAACTACCAACCGCGCACACCGAAAATGGTAGGTGACAATGATACGCTACCGAGTAAATTTACTGTTCAACAAGCGTTTCAAGCAAAATTTATTTTTTTATCTCTAAAAAAACAAATAAATGTTGACATTTGTTGAAATATTTAAATTTAAATTTTTTTAAAAATTATCACACAAATGATTAAAAATTGTTTTAATAAATCTAAAATATAACACGATAATTAAACAATTGTAAAAATTTAACATATATATTTTTTTTAAAAAATCCGAGGATTTATTTACTTGGAGCAAAAATTATGGCAAATTTACTATCAGTCGCGCACTAAACCCGTCCACAACTTAAAACCGTGTACAAATCCTATTAAGACATTAGTAAATGTCACTTATCTGGATTTGCTTGCACAATTGTGAAATCCGGAATATCTCTAGCAAAGGGCAATCCTCGCCCATACTCACGAGATTGTTGAATCAGTAAATGAATATGTTTTGCCGCTTATTAAAAAGGATGAGAGAAATTATTTAAGCTCCGATGAGGTGTGTAGTGATGACAGAGGTACAGGTGACGGTGACATTCACTCTACTGAATACATCAACAGTATAAAATGTGTCGGACTCCCGAATCACCAATTGTGGTTAAAGGTCGGTGCTATGGTGATGCTTCTGCGAAACATTGATCAATCATGTGGGTTGTGTAATGGTACGAGACTAATTGTGACTGATCTGGGGGCACACGTGATAAGACGTACTCTCTTAGGTAATATAGTGCATATTGCTCGACTACGACTACTAATGTAGTCTATCATGAAATTTGTGATTCAGATATGCGTACTTCTACCACTGACTACTAATGTAGTCTATCATGAAATTTTTCAATTTTTAGAATAATTTGCATATGTTAAAGTTGATTATTAAATTATATTTCTTTTATCAGGATGTAAAGTTTTTTATGTAGGCAAATTTTATTTACAATAGTAGATCCGTTATTTTCTCTTAAACCATTGCATGTGAACACGTATTTGTAACAAGTTTAAACATTAATTTTATGTAGATCGCTGATTTAGACCAACTAGATAAGTAGAATAGAAATGCAAGAAAAAAAATACATCCAAAAATATTAATACCGACCCAAATACATACCCGTGCAATTTTGCACGGGTTTAAAACTAGTAAAATGTATAAAAGATGGTACTAAACCATCTTAAGACAAAAGTTCCTTACATTGCTATAAGGCAAAATATGGGCACTATAAAGGTCTCCTGCCTTTATAGTTCTCGAGCTATGCAACTATGGATGATCCTCCAAGAACACCAATTACCAATATAGGTAATCTCCTTTGGTGACACCCAAGAATAACCCAAAATACTACTAAAATTAATAACTAGTTAATAATAGTAGTAACCTTGTAATTGTATATTTGATGTACTAATTAATATTATTACTTTGATAATATTATTAGTTAGTTTTTATATGTGTTTTAAGATGAAAATGATGAACAAAATAAGAAGAAAAGTTGGTCTCTTGGTGATGAAGGTAAACCGGCCAAAGCACACAAAAAGGACCAAATTTTCTTCAAATTTTTCCAAACATAAGAAATGGTGTGTTTAAGTGGGTATTTATAGGCAAAAATGGGGAACAAAACTAAGTGGAAATTGCCACTTAATGGACACTTGTTGTCCTCTCAAAAAATCGGTCAAGTGGACATATTTGAGTCCATTTCGGTTTTCGACATTTGCCCCACAAATGCTTATAAGTCTTATATTTAATTATCTTACATAATTAAATATTAATTTAATTATTTAACACTTAAATAATACAAATTAACTACCAATAACTACTTAACCATTAAGTAATCATAAGACCATTTTATCAACATACAATGTGTCAATATTATCCCACTTAGCTAATTTTACAACCTCTTGTAAAAATTAAATAGCTAATTAATTCCATTTCAAAACAAAAACACATATCGTATAAAATTAATTAATTAACAATTAATTAATAAATTCTAATTATTTATTATTTAAATATCACATAATTAAATAATAAATCTCCTTGTCCCGAATTCGTAACCCGTCATCAAATAATACTTTTACGTGACTAATTAAAAGTCAAGTAATACTCTAGTCAGCCAATCATTACCGATTAACGATGACCAGCTGACAAATAAATAAAATAAATCCCCGATATTCCTTTTACGAGATTTAATATGTAAACGCACTCATTGTGGAGGACACTACTCCAACATAAATGTTAGTTGAATCATGGCATGTAGTTTGCATGTTAGAAAAATTTTGTGAAACCGTCTATTTGGGAAGCTTGACAAGTGTATATAGCCCCTTGTAGATGCTTTTTCTTATTAAGACTTTGCTTGTTAGAATGCTTGTAAAACACCCAAGGATGTGTCATGCTAGTATCCTTTGACCCATGGATTAAGGCCTAGTCAAGAGTACCTTGTGATGTGATAACTCCTTGGTTACCGTTTATTCCAAGGTGACCCTTGAAACCATGCAACCATCCATCATCCATATTCTACCACATTTTGTCATCAAAAAGGGAATGGGCACAAAAATTGTTCAAAATTGAGTTCAATCATTGAAATGAAAAGTCAAGAAAGTTTGCAATTGCATCAAAAGAAAAGAGGAGTAATAAAAATAAAAACTCCTATGCTTCAAATATAAGGCACCCTCACTACAAATGGGGTGACTTTGAAAATGTTCAAAAGAAATGCAAAAAGTTGAAAAATTGTCAAGTGTGGAAATGCCAAACATCAAAAGAAATGGCAAAAAAAAAAAGTGTTCTCAAATGTCAATCCATCGAGTCCACTTTTGTGCATGGTAGAGACTAGAGAGGGGACGACCCTTCTTCTTGTCTATGCAAGAGGGGGAATTCCGCGATCCTCCAGTGTTTCTAACACCATAGGAGTCTATTCTTGACAAAAGCATTTAACGATTAAGGACAAAGGTACCCTAGCTTGACACAACTTGGAGGTGATTTATTGGTATCCTTCTAGGCTTAGTAGTTTGAAGAAACCATATCTATAATGGAATGTGTACCCTTGAATTGCTCCCCTTTTAGATAATTTTCGGCACTTAGATGAGGAAAGTGGCTATTCTTTTGTAGATGCATCCATTACTTGATTTTGTGTGCTTTAATGCTTGGAAGTGTCGCCATTTTGGCAAGACCCACCATGCCTTGCAAGAAGGCAACCTACCTTATGGTTGTCTTGTTGTGAGTTGAAGGGGCGGAGTGAGACCCGCTAATTATCTCACATCGGCTATATTAGTAGGTTAGTTTGAATAAGGGTCCTAGTTTTTGTCATCTCTTTACTCGGGACGAGTAAAGGTTCGGTTTGGGGATATTTGATGTGAATATTATTTGTGCACATTTAGTTCCCTAATTGAGCCTATTTTGCATACTATTATAACATTTCATAGCCATTTTATCCGTCAAATGCTTTCTATTTTGCTTTCCTAGTGCATTTCGTATGTTTTGTAGGAAGGAAGATAATTAGGCGAAAATTCCCGTCTCTCGTGCATATTTGGAAGCTTTTTGATGATATTAGATGGACTAGTATGAAGAGGGAGGCAAGAATGATGACCAAGGATGTAGGAATAAAGAGTATATAGAAGGATCATATGCTTAAGAGCAAGGATGACGAGAAGGAAGTCATTGCAAGAAGAAATTTCTCGGAACCAAACCAAGGGTTGCTCCTTTGGCTCTGAAAGTATGCTAGATGAAACGGCGTAGAAAAATCAAGTGATATAGGCTTTTGAATCACTCCAATAGGAGTCCGGATGAGAAAATGACGTCCGTTTTACAATCTGAGCTCAAACAGAGAAGCTGTCCGCCAATCCGCTCGTCCCGAGACTCAAGACGCTCGTCCCCTGAGACAAGACGCTCGTCCCCCCTCCAGGACGCTCGACTTGAAGCCTTGTGATCTGAGCGTCCTGTGCTCACGACGCTCGTCTTGAGGCCTTGTGATCCGAGCGTCCCGAGACCAATCCGCTCGGATTCCTCTCCAGTGCCAACCGTCCCTCGGTCTAGACGCTCGGGATGAGCATATTTTATAGAGACCACCAAAAAGGAGACTAGAATCTCCCTTCGAGAGGAACATTTCCTCAACTCAATAATTAGCATTGTTATTTACTAATTTACCCTTGCTTAACCTAATGATGTACTACTATATATACTCCATTTGTAATAATCAAACCACCAAGTTCCCTTAGATTAGAATCAAGCTTTCTTAGATAAAATCAACTTTCCTTAGATTAGATTAGGAGTAGATTAGAATAGATTATCCTTTAATCTTTCCACAAAATTACACATTAATCTTTCCTTAATTATTATTCAAGTTTATTATTGAGTAATTCAAGTTTATTATTGGGTAATTAGAAGATCATTTGGGTTTATTGGGAGATTGACAACCTTCCATCAATCATCAAGTACTTCTATTATTCTTTGCATTATTATTTTGGAATCTCCATAGGTATAATTCTCTTAATCCTTGTTTTAATTATTGTTAATCTTTCTTACTTGTTCATCATGTTTTGCCTTGTTAATATGATTGACAACCTTGTTAGCATGTTAAACTTGATAATGAGTGAATAGTCTCTTAGCTAGGATTAATGGGTAATTAGGGGAAACCAACATGGGGAATGATTTATGCTTAATCTAATATGTTTCCATAATTAATTTGCTTGCTTGTTGTGATGTCAACCTATGCACATGTTATGTTTGATGAAATGCTAAGCCTATGAATCCTTGCATTTACAACCATCTCTTATCTATTCAACTTGACTTGTAAGATATAAACCAACTCGAGTCTAGTTACACCATGCATAGAAGTGATTAGGGGGAAAGTAAGTCGACTTGTAGGTGTTGTACAATCTAATCGATTCGGCTTCGGGACCCAACTCTTCCTAAGAACCGTAAGACATACACCAACTCGGTTCCTTTACAACATTAATTGCTTGCAACTTTGTGAACATGTTTGTGTGGTTAACTCCCATGAATCCCCTGTGAACCCATGATATCCTAGTACTTTTAATCATTTGTTTACATCCTTCCTTTTATTGCTTGTTTTACTTTATTGCTTGCATTAGTCTAGAATACAACTACAAACTCAAACAAATTGTGACACTAGCATAAATTGAGATAGATAGACTTAGAACCCAAAGCCCACCGTCCCATGGATCGACCTCGACTTAAACACTAACTAGTTGTTTTGTTGAGAATATATATGTGTTTGATTGAGAGCCCCGACGACACTCTTCATCAGTAGATCCCTGGTAGCCTCTACTGGTTGTTTTGGCTAGGACACCCTTTCGGAGGCCATCTTGAATGCGGGTTCCAAGGATTTGTAGATCCTAGAATGTCTTGATGTTTTGGTATCTCAGTAAGTTGCCATATACCGGGCGGAGATTGTTGACAAATTTCTCTACCAAAGTTGACTCGCTTGGCTTGCTGACCAATTGGGTGCTTACTCTTCTCCAACGGGTTAGGAATTCCATGAATCCCTCCTTATCATTTTGAGTGAGGACCTCCAGAGTATGAGTTTTGGCCTGAATCTCGACATTGTCGGCATATTGCTTAGCAAATTCAACTGCGGCCTCATCCCAGGTAGTGAGGTTCTTCGGGTCCAGAGAGTAGTACCGTTGGCGAGGAATCGGTTTCAGGGATGATGGAAAGATTCGGGTGAAGAGTTCCTGTTTGACCCCCTTTTATGGCCATGTAGTCTTTGAAAGCTCGAATGTGATTGAGTGGGTCCTCCACTTCGTTGAATTTGGGCACATTAGTCAATGTAAAGTTGTCGGGTAGTTGGTCCCCAACGAGTTTAAATCTTCGATTGTTTTCGAGGTGGATGTTGTTACCCCGGGCTAGGAGTTGTTCTTCAAGAGTGTGAGCCTTTTCTCGGTTTCAGTCAAGGGTGGAGTGTTGTGTTCTCCAGTTTCCTTGTTTTCCAGGGTGTCTCGACACGGTCCAGGGTGACTTTGAGAGCAGTGAGTAGGCTGGCTAGTTGAGCAGTTGTAACATTTCTGTTGTTGTCGTTGTTGTTGGACGAAGTTGAAGACGGGGCAATGGATCTGAGGCAGAAAAACGGCTCACATTACATCTCAATTCGACACGGTTCAAGGACTGAACGCGGACAACACAAAGGACGGGACAAAGACCATGCTTAAAAGGACGAGGACGACCGTGCATAGTACCTTGGTGTTGACTCGATTTATAACGCACGGTGTTGACCGGACTTTTTGACTTGCGTCCAACGTAGTGGCGTGACGCCGTTAGACGAGTCTCGTGGTGAGACGACTCATAAGTAAAGACCCATAAGTACGTTTGCTCTGACTCGATAGACATGAGGTGGAATTCGAATGGAGGAGTGATGCTTTCGAAAATAGAGATTTTCAAAAAGATTCGTTTGTCGCTTTATGGACGGCTTCCGAGGAATAGGGATCTCCGAAAGTCGCTCAGTTGAACGGTTGTCTTAAGTTTGTTTTCAAAAGATGGTTTGAGTTTTAGTCGGCTCGGAAAACAATGTACTGTCTCCAGAGACGGTTTTTTGAAATTCAAAATTGTATGTTTTGAAAATCGGGTTTTGAAATGTTTGAAAAGGTCTCGGGGACGGTGTAGGGTCCTCGGGATCTTTAAATGTTTCGAGAAAGGTGTGTGTGCATTTCTCGGGTTTTGAAAGAGCCATTGTTGGTGCGAGATGGGTTAAAATCCGTGTCTTGACGCGGCGATTATAACGGCGTAAAAAGGTGTTTTGAAGTGGTTGTAGAAAATCGAGTTTTAAAATCATCATTACGACAGCCTAGAAAGGCGTGTTGAAATGGTTGTAGAAAACCGGGTTTGAAAATCGTCATTACGACGGCCTAAAAAAGCGTGTTGAAATGGTTGTAGGAAATCGAGTTTGAAAATCGTCATTACGACGGCCTAGAAAGACATGTTGAAATGGTTGTAGGAAACCGAGTTTGAAAATCGTCATTACGATGGCCTAGAGAGACGTGTTGTTTGAAATGTAACGGTCAGCGAAAGACCGAGGTTTTGAAATGGCCATTATAACAGCGCAAAAGAGTGTTTTGAAAGTTTGAAAATGACACGGAAGGACTTATGATCACATAACACATAAGCACTCGCAGTTTCATTATATTATGCATAATGCTAACACGGGTTTGGCTTAGAGGGTGGGTTACACACCAAGCAATCAAACACCGATTTTTGAGAGGGATACCAATCCAAACAAAATGTGTAAGGAGGGTGCTATAGCCTCGTGCTCGAAGGTGATGAAAGCTCTTTGACGAAACAGAAATGTGTAACGTCAACGGTATGCTTGACTCAATCGGGATTCAAAATGCGGGGATGAGAAAACTCACGCCGACGGGACGAGCCAATTGGTCAAAAAGGGTTAGATTATAGGCCCGGACAATGAACCTGACTATGACCGTAATATCAATTAATGCATTTCAACCAAGACCTCATTCGAGTCTCACCATCTAGGGATCACAAAGACACATGTGTCCTAGTTTTCCCCAGCGAAGTCACCAATCTATAGACATGGCTCAACCTGCGCGTGCCCAACCGATCTGTGGACATGGCAGCGGTCTTTTTGAAAGCCACGCTCGGCGGCATAAAAATGATTTCGACCAGATCGTTTTAGATCGGTCGGTTTCGTCTTGGTAAGGGTCTCGAAATGATGCAAGAGATGTTCGAAGTCGCCACCAAGCATTTGTGGGATGCATGGAACCCGTTCGAATCCACTTTATACCTAGGTCAACTAAGGCAAAAAGCGGTGTTTGACATAGGTATGAAAGATAAGGAATCGTCCCTCTTTAGCATCATATCTCTAGAATGACTCTCGTACGCCCTGGATAAGGTCGTCCACTATCCAAAGTTTCTGAGTAAGAGGTGAAGGTACGTATTGGGAAGCCCTTTAATCAGACACCCAATCCCGCCCGCGGTAGTGGCCTCTACTGATCGATCTTGGTTAGTTAAATGCAAAATTTGATAAAACTGGTAAATGCATGAATGCGCATCCACTAGTTTGAACCTAACATGTGAGTTTTATATGTCCGTTTGTTTAATCCAAGTATCAAGTATTTCATGTAAAGTTGGATTTAATGCTGATTTGCATGCAAGACGGAAATTAAACATCCATTTACCGAGTTAGGTTTATGGTGCATAACGTGATTCGTTTGTCTTAGTAAGGCGTTTTTGCAAATGTGATGCAAAATGAGCAGATTCATCACCTAATCCGTCTTGTATTCTGGTTAACCGAAGTCGGGATCGTCCTGGACAAATACTGGAAGGGGAAAATACCCTGCATGATAAGTGCATAATTTACATACTTTTACCCCTTAGATTAGCTCCATTTTATATGTACTATGCACTACCTTTATTGTTTATGAGCTAATATTTGCTTTCTAGTTCTATTTGTATGTTTTCTCATGTTTTGTAGGAAAATGAGTTAAAATGAGCCCAATTCTACTCGAGTACAAATACTAGAAGTATGAGCTAAGCTAAAGAAGAGATGATGGACCAAAACATGGAAGATGTTCATGGACTTGCATGGATAAAATGATGAATTAATTTGAAGAATTACAAATACAAAGTCAAGCCCATAATTCACAAGTCAGCAAATGCCTAGGATGCTAACGTCACATAGAGATCCTTTCTAAGATGCCAAACATTGCATTCAACCGGGTTATTAAAGGAGCATTAAGGCTTTACTTAGGATTCCTTGAGCATTAAACCAAGAATTGAAGAGAAAATTAAGAGTGTGCTTAGGATGCCATTTTGGATTCCTTCACAAATTTTACTCTCTTATTTCATATATAGGGGGTTCTAATCATACACCTTTACACACCATTCACACACAATTTCTCATAATTCTTTCTAAGTTTAGTAGTTAGATTAGTTTAGTTATTAGCTTAGTTTAGATTTACTTTATGTTATAAACATTTCAATACAATTTTCATTCAAGTTATATTTCAAAGTTTCATTTCAAGTTATTCCATTACAAGTATTGTTCTTCCATTTCTAATTCATTTCCATATTACAAGGTAATTTCTATTTACATTTCCATTATGTTTATCATTTCATTTATCATTAGTTCAATTTACATTTCCACCATGTTTGAGTAGTTTCATTTGTCTAAGGAGTAAAGGAAGCCATGCATGATTAAGTAATATATGTCAAATTGAGGATAAGTTAATACTGTTTAATTGTTTTTATCACATGTTTGCACCTTAATGTTTAATCTTTGGTTATTGGCCGTAATCGTTGATTAAGTTTGTTCATTCGTTCTAAAAATCGAGAGGCATGGAATTGAATTAGACTAAGCATGTGTAGTAGGACGACCTAGTCATGGACGAGAGTTTCTCTAGGACCCGGTCTATGGTTGACACTAATATCGTAAGGTGGGTGTCTTTAAACCTAAACATTTATCGTATAATCAACTTCCTAACTTGACATGAGAATTTACATAATTAGCATGTGTGACCCGACCTTCCTAGGCATTTTCTTTTTATTGTTGTTTTTACTTTACATCAAACCAATCAACCAAAGCAAACCAAAGTAAAATTCAATCCATAACAACTAAATTACAAACTCCCGTCTCCTTTGGGTTCGACCCCTAAGTACTACATTAATTTCTTACCTAGGGTATAAATATTATCTTTGCATAGGTGTGTGATAGCCTATCACCAGGCAGCCATAAGAGGCGCGAGCCTACTGGCAATGCAAATGGGTCTGCCCTGGTTTGAAAATGGAAAGATAAGTGGCCTGTTTAGGTGCGGGTCAACAGATGATGAAAGACGTCATCTGATCGTTGAAAAGGTTTATGAAATGTATTGAAAAATGGGTGTTTAAACCCGTCTTAATTTGAAAAAGCCGTTTAGGCCGCTTTTGTGCCAATTTGAAGAACGGGACTTGAATAATCGTCATTGTTTTGACAATATTCGATGTCGGGTTCGGTTTTGCAAGCTTGACATGAATAGTTTTGAAAATGATTATGACCTAATTGTTTTAAGTTCATTTGTTTGTAAGTAGTCAATGTTCATCATCGTACTCGGGTTAAAATCCGACATGGTATGTAGAACCAAGGATGACTTTGTGTTGGTGACTAATACATTTTTTTTGAAAATGTAAAGAAATGAGAAGGCATTAAAATACCCTTCGAAATGTAAAGAAATAAAATAAAAGGTTTTAAAATACCTTTTATAATGTAATAAATCAAATATTATCACCGAGACACGGACTAAACCGTCATGATATTAGGAACCAAGGATAATTAATGTTTCATGGTTAAAAGCTTGTCACAAGAAAAATGGTTTGAAATATTTGAAATGGTAAAAACCGATTACAAATATGAAATATAATTAAAAGAGATGAAGATACCAAACACGGTTTGGATTTAGGGTGAGGGGGTGCTTTAGGCGCGAGTCTGTATGCTACATAAGTAGCCCCTGCCTCAACCAAAAATCCGATTTTGGCTAATTCATCCCATGTTTTGGACCATGTTATGCATGATTTAGCATGTTATAGTCGTGAAACAAATGAAATCCATGATAGAAGAAGATTTTTACACCCTCATACTTACATGCTAGGCTTGAGACGAGAAACCGACGAAAGTGTATCAACTTGTTTGGCCGAAAAACTCGGTTTGAAAACCGTTTTAGCAAGTAAATGAGTGCTTTGTTTAAGTTTAGTGATGGTGTAGTGGTCGAGATGGTCGGTGAAGTGGTTTAATGCACGATGTCGGTACCAAACAATGTGTAAGGCTTGTGTTTACGATCGGTAGGTCGTAAACACGTATCGGTTGGTGACTTGAGAAGTCGAGTCTAGAAATTTAAGGGAGAAAAGAGGGGGCGGACACTCGCGTAACTCTCAAATGGTGGCATTTGAGAGGTATTTATAGGAAAATGGGTGGTTGTGTGTGTTTTGAGCGACGTGGCCGCATGGGCTGCTCAAAGAGGCGCGAGCCATTTCGCGCGTCTTCGGTTGTCTTGTCGCTATCACACAAGGGTAATCATGATTTGTTCTATCCTATGTTTTGGATGAACTTGGTTTGTACTTGACCATTTAGGATTCCTGGAAATCTTAACATGGAAGCATTTGAAAGGTTTATTTTTTTGTGTTTGACTCGGTTTGACTTGTTGTTGGAGTCAAGATTTGAATTTTGATTCGGTTTTTGGTCCGGTGTCGGTTTTGACTCTAATTAATGTTATTGTGACCCCGTCGTCATGCATTAAACACTCCAGGTACTTTTGAAAAGTTTTGAAAAGTTTTATTTTCGAAATCGTTTTAAGTTTTCCGACATATAGTTGTACACAAACCGTCGATCAAACGCTGCGATTCCTAAGCATGTTGTAGTCCGATAATCATCGGGTGTTTGTTGGAGACTCAACAGATACTGGGTATTTACACATAGACATTATTTGGGGATTACCACTCTTCCACGGCCTTGATCTTGGCGGGGTCTACTTTTACTCCCTGATCTGTTATGATATGTCCCAGAAATGCCACTTCTTTCAACCAAAACTCACACTTGGATAGTTTTGCATACCACTTCTGTTGTCACAGTTTGTCGAGAATTGCGCAAAGATGAACCTCGTGTTCGAACAGAGTTTTAGAGTATATTAAGATATCATCGATAAAGACAACGACACACTTATCTAGGTACTCTCTAAACGTGTGATTCATATGATCCATGAACCCTGCCGGTGCATTGTTCAATCCAAAAGGCATTACGTTAAACTCATAGTGACCATATCTGGTTCTGAAAGCTGTCTTCAAAATATCCTCTTCTCTTACAAAAATTTGATGATAACCAGATCTGAGATCAATCTTGGAGAATACTCCCGCTCCTTTCAGTTGGTCGAAAAGAGCATTAATACATGGTAAAGGGTATCGATTCTTAATGGTGACCTTGTTCAAGTCGCGATAGTCGATACACATCCTCATACTCCCATCTTTCTTCTTCACAAATAGCACTGGTGCTCCCCATGGTGATGCACTTGGTCGGATGAAACCCTTCTCGATGAGTTCCTATAGTTGAATCTTCAACTCTTGCAACT
Source organism: Silene latifolia (assembly GCF_048544455.1). Classification (NCBI taxonomy): domain Eukaryota; kingdom Viridiplantae; phylum Streptophyta; class Magnoliopsida; order Caryophyllales; family Caryophyllaceae; genus Silene; species Silene latifolia. Next base: position 80,827,133 of record NC_133531.1, read on the forward strand.
CTTTTGGGGCCATACGATATGGTGACTTTGAAATCAGGACGGTGCCTGGCACTAGGTCGGTTGAGAACTTTACATCGCGCTTTGGTGGCATTCCGGGTAATTCCTCGGGAAATACCTCAGGAAATTCCTAGACTACGGGTATGTCCTCGATCTTGAGCTTTTCCTCTCCTATGGAATTTATGTTGCATGGGAAGGTATGTTCTTCTTTATGCATCTGGCTTACTAGCTTCATGGCGTTGATGACCTTAACTCGGGTGTTCGGTATGTAACCTCTATAAGTTACTCTTGCTCCGAGCGGGCTCCTTAGTGAAATCTTCTGGTCTCTACACTCAAACTTGGCGTGGTACTTTTCTAGCCAATCCATTCCCAAAATGACGTCGAAACCAGGTAAGTCGAGGTTGATGAGGTTAGCTGAAAAGGTCGAACCAAGGATGATAACAGGAATGCCTCGGTACCTCACTTTGCAGTTTAAGGTCTGACCGTTAGGAATCGCAATGGATGCATGGTTCGCCTCGGGATTTGGAAATTTAGCCTTAGCTACATACGAAGGTCGGTGATATGTGTGATAGTGGAATAATATGTAAGCCATACAAGAATTAACCAGAAATTTACCAGTGATTGTATCAAATTGTTACTCTTCTCCATCATCGATCATCATGTAAGCCCTTCCCTGAATCAGTGAGGTTCCCGTCTTCTTGGGATAGACGTAAGACTTGTGACCTTCCTCTTTACAGAAAAAGCAGATGATGGGTTTCCCATTGCACTGTTTGCCAGGGTGCGGAGCCTGTTTGCATAGGTAACATCTTGAAGTTGAGCCCTGGGTGTCGTCATTACCGGTATTGTCGCCCTTGGGGAAGATCTTATTCGACAAGTTGGCCTAAAATTTCTTGTCAAAAGGTTTTGACTTCTGGTGAAAAGGTTTTTGATGACGAGGTTTCTGGTAAAGGGGTTTCTAAACGAAACTGTTATGGGACACTGTAGGAGTGAAGGTTTTATTCTTCTTCTTCTTCTCCTGCTTCTTGTCCGCATTCTGGATAGCAGCAAATATGGCCATGACTTTCTCATAGGCAGCTTGGAAAGTTGGGAAGTCGTGTCCCGCCATCAACTGGTTCAAACTGGGCTCCATTTGATGCACATACTGATTGATGCGCGTCTCCTCATCTGGTACCAGTCTCTTGGCAAATTTGGATAGTTCATCAAATTTGCGGGTGTACTGAGCAAGAGTCATAGCGCCCATCTCTAGGTTGTGGAACTCCTGTTCCTTCTGATGCTTCATGGCTGGAGGATAGTATTTCTTCTCAAGGTTGGCTCTGAACTCGTCCCATCCGTATCCAGGGGTTGCCTAAAAAGCTTCCTGAGCGATTGTCCACCAGTCGTTCGCTGCTCCCTTGAGGTAGTAGGATATTATCTCAATCTTTTCCTCTTTGGGAGTCTGGCTTAGCCTCAACAGTTTTTCCATTTCCGCTAGCCAATTTTCAAGATCATTGGGATCGTCGGAGTCATGGTAAGATGGAGGTCGATGTTTCGAGAACTTATCGAAAGCGAAGGGATGGTGTTGGTGTTGGCTCTGGTTCTGGTTCTGGTTTTTCTGGTTGTTGAGTAGCTGCGTGATTGTCGCTTTTGATGCAGCTAGTTGAGCAGCCATCTGAGTCATAGCCTCCTCATATCCTTGTCTCCGTAAGTCCTCTTGGGGATTTCCGTTTCCATTCCCGTTGCTTCTTGTTACTGTCATCTTCTCGAGATGTGGTATCATCAGCACAAGTAAATGAAAATACATGCACAAACCAGGAATGAGACAAAAGTAGAACTAACCAAGAAGAACAAGAACGAATTTCATTGTTAACTTCCTTATTACAAGCTAATGCTAGGTAGCTTCATTAGGTGGAGGTTACAATGAAATATATAACCAACATAAAAGAACGCAGTTAATCTTACGGTAGACTGAGCTAGGGTTTAGGTTTCCTAGTCTCTATATAGTACAGAAATCTTACTCCTTTCTCGATTGATCTGACACATGCATTGAGTGCTAACTTGAACTCATACCAGTCATAGTAATGGTCCTCTTGGCCTCCTCTGGCTAAGATGTGGTTCCACCATAATTCCGCCTTCCCTATCAGCTTAGTGGTGGCGAACTCTACCTTCCAGCTGGGTGGTACATTAAATTCCTTAAATCTCCACTCTCAAACTCTGATAAAGTTTGGGTAGTCTGGCCTCTCGAAAAAGAATATTGGGCCATTGCTATGGAAGTTTGCTCTAGCATTATCCTTTTTCTTTGTAGCAGCTTCTAGCTTGGGGTTCCTCTCCCGGCGGGTGAAGTGAAAATTATTGGCCTAATCTTCCCAGTCAGTAGTCCGATTTTGGTATGTTGATTTAATCCTTCTTATCTTGTTAGGGTGATCCTTAAGCCACTTCTTGAATCTCTTCTTCTTTTCTACTTCCGCAACTTCTTCCTCGGTCATTTCCATGGGTCTCTTACGTGATCTCACCATTTGGATGAAATTCAAGTCAGGTTCTAATAGGGCTGTATTCCTGGGTTGGGGTCCATTCTAAGTTGCTAGGGATAGTGAGTATACATACTAATTAAGATAGTTAATTAGACAATTCTAGCAAGTAATCAACACATAGCATGCAGAAGGTAGCACAAACATTGATCCCTATGATGGTTAGGATCTTTCAGGTAGTTCTACCCTCCCAAACATATACCCTTGTTTATTATTCGTCGGAAAGGTTAGCTAGTGCTTCTCTCATTTTAGTGATCTAAGAGTTCTAATTATTACATTTTATTTGACCCTAAAGTCATGAGTCACGGATGCTTCCAAGATAGGTGACATAATAATGTATCACACAATTACTATTCACGGTCTCAAGGTCGCTCTGATACTAACTGTAGCAACCCAGTTTATCTAATGACTTAATTAACGAAAGCGGAAAAAAAGAAAAGTCATAAAAATTAGTAAAATTTAAAACCGTCAACGCGCAATGAATTTATTCATAAAACTGGATGTTTAGAACATAAAACAAGGTTTGATATCCAAATTACAAATTAAAGCAAGGTCCGACTTTAATAAAAGTTTGTTACATAAACTCATGAAAGAAGAAAATTATATGTTTTATTCTCCCGACAGTCCCCTCCTAAGTCCAAGTCTTCAGGATCCATGTTACCTGAAACATCATTAAAATAAAACTGCCCCACTTAGTGGGAGTAACCTAACCGTCCTCTATCAACGGCCTCCATCATGGAGAATATTAGTAATGCAATTAAGCAGTCAAACATACAACTCCAGTCACATTACAACATCGACGTGTACACATGTGATATGTACATGAAGTAACACATTGGTTTATATTGGCATGTGAAATAATAAACCTGTGAATATGACGACATTGTTCAACAAGATATTATATCAATCGGCATATGGTAAATCCAAGTAGACGTTATGCGGATAAAAACTTGTAGTCATTTCTTTTTAAAATATTTATTTTCTTCACAATAAAGCACGGGACGTGACTACTAATGTCACACGCATACGCATGGCTTGCATCTTACCTTGAGTACGAGTGGGAGCATCAATCCCGACGATCATATCGATACTAGGAGATTTACATCTCACCCCTAGTGCTCAATAGGACCGGACAACTAAATTGACTTGGTTTAGCAACCAGAATCGTGAGGAAGAACAGACGGCTAATGAATGGACTCAGAGGTCCCATTTAAGTGACATGTGCCATACACTTTGAGGCACCAAGACAATCGCAACTGTCAAGGTCTGCACACGATCGCAACCGTCAAATAATAATTGCCTAGATATCTGAAAGGTAGTAAAGCTGATCAAGCTCCTGTCAATATATGCGCATATACCCACTTCACTTCTTGGAACATGCAGCTCCTCAGTGGCAGTTGGTCGACTACTATCCTAACGACAATCCCTCCACACGCAGCTTCGGGATGTGCTGTCCGTACTTGTATAACATAAGCTCTCTAAGCATTCTTCCGTCACGTCAATCCCTAAACTTTACCAAGGCAACGCCCAACATGTAGCACGAAAGACTCACATATGTCTCATAGAGACGATGATACATCGATATGTGGACCATCCCAACATATCGACAATACAACGGTACTTGGCTCAGATGTCCCATTCAAAGGGCATAGCCAAGATAACCGAAATTAGCATACCGATTCAGAGGTCCCATTTAAGTGGCATGTTCGGCAGCTAGAATAACATAGCGGTAGAATGATACTTGACTTACGAGACTCCATGCAGCCCTAGTCCAAGTTGTGGGAAAACGCTTTTACTCCATGAGGATTTCATGGGTATTAATCTTAACCGAGTAGTGTTCGTATTTGATATTTGGAACATCTTATTCAAGTAATATATTAGAAAAGTGTTCATTATTTCTAATTCGTTATTCAAGGATTAAAATTGCTAGATACATTATTTTCAAGTACAAAATTACTTTGACTTAGTAACTCTTGACTAATTAATTAGTCGATGGTTAACCAAGGTCGTCATAGTCAACTCACAACTTAACTAATATTTTAATTAGTCAAGGCATGACTAGAGATAAGTCCTTAAGTTTGTATTTAATCTTCAAATAAGGTCCTTATAATTATCATATTGATTTACTCAAAATTTAAAGGTGAAGACGAGTATTTTAAAATAAAACCTTCAAAGGCATTTGAGTCCAAAATTGAATAATTTCATCAAAATCGTTAAGAATCACGTTTGCACTTGTTAAGATCCTTAAATGTTGTTTATAAAACGGTTTTTAGAATAAAATTTACTTAAGCTCTTAAAACAATTATTAAAATAATTAAGCAAGGTAGTTTTAGTTTAAAATTAATAATTTAATATAATTATTTTTAATAAGGTATTTGTATATTGTCCTTGCTGTATTACACTTGAATAAAGTTTTATTTTTATAAAGTAACTTCACCAAATAATTTAAAGGTATTAAATTCGGATTAGACTATAAAGTGACCTTTTTGTTCATTTTTGAAAAGGGGTCTAAACTATTGTTTTTATGATTTGTAAAAGGGTACATAATTTACTGAATTTCGTACATTATTCAGGCTTGTAGAAATTTTATAAAATAGAATAAAAATCGTATTGATACAAGATCTGCGCCCAAAAATCCTATTAATGAGAAGGTAATACATATAAAAATTTCAACTCCATAACATGCATTAAACGAAATGAGTGAAAATAAGAAGGTTTAGCATTTTCAATAAAAGTTAACATACATATATCATTTTTGACTTTGTTTTAGTGGATCTAACACGTGAGTGCACAGTAAATAATTTATTCAAAGGTATATTTTTCATGTGAGGTGATAACTTAATAAGTAAGCTTATAAACATAATTGGCACATTGTCAATTTTCCACATAATAGTTTATTTAAGTGATTCATTCAAGGTGTGCAAGTAACATGCATGTAACAAGCAATATTATGTCGTACTAAAATACATATATGACACTAATTAGAAAGACTTATCCTACTAGGATATGTCTATTTGCCTCCTGACTAGATTACTAGTATTCTACAATTACGAGGCAAAGGGTTAGGTTAGGTTAGGTTACCTTAAAGGTTATCTGGGTCTTGAATGTAATCAATGATGCTTAGATCAACAAGCTCCTCCTTTTCCTCCTCTAATTTTTGATTCCATGACAATAACAAAATTACAAACAAGTTAGTAATAAATTATCTACCTAATTAATCTAGTAATTATAATCAAGGAAGAGTTAGGAAAAGAAAAGGGAATGAAAAGTATACAAGTTTTAACTTAGGCTTTGTGGGAGATGGAAGATGTGAGTATGCAAATATCGTAAGGAGCTTTGAGCAAGTGAGGCAAGGTGTGAAATAAGTGAACTTAGGTGCTTTAAATAAGATGTAAATCTACTCACTCCATGTGTTCAAGTTCACGGATCATTTGCATGCAACTGGAAATCATCACAAAGGACAATGGTCATGTTTTGTGTAAGAGTGAAAGGTCTAATCCATGCACAAGAATGAAGAAAGAAACAAAAGCTGATGGAAGATTAGACTCCTCATAAGAATGGATGTCTTGGGGTAGGAGAAAGAGTCACAAGTTGTTGCCCTTCTTAAATAGGGGAGGTAAAAACAAATCCTTATTTGTTTGCAAGATCATCATGAAATTAATTTATAAACACCATGATTTTATGAAGACTCTTTGCACAAACCGAGCAGGTTTGAGATTTTAAAATTGTTAATGGCAAATGAAAATATTACCATTGTGTCGGGCTCGAAAAAATAATAAAATTAGGCTTTTGTTTTGCCTTAATCGGAGTTCGAATGAGCAACTAGGGACCAAAATACGAAGACGGATTAAAGTATTGTGCGAATGAAAAGTCGCAACTTATAATGATTGTTCGAAGGCTAAAAGGGTATTGAATGAAATTTCAAGTTTGTCTTCTAAAATTATAATATCGGGATTAATTATGTAAATATGCTATTAAAAACACGGGGTGCTACACATACCGCTAGCAAACTACAGTAAAGTCTAACAAACTCTTGTATATATGGCCATGTAAATATCTCGCTTAATTATTCAATCATAATAATAAAATCTCTTTTATTTCGGATGTCTGCTTGAGAGCAAGCTTAAGTGACTCCGTTAATAGAGGTTTATACTTTTATCACATAGGTGCAAAATGAGACGGTCTCAAAATATAAAAAATAATTAAGATTAATGCAAAATGAATATATTTGTATATAAATTGACTATTTTACAGTGTAATACTGTCTTTATATTGTAATTACTGATTTATGTTAATGTATTTTTTTTTCCTTATTCAGAGTTATACTCCCTCCATTATTTATTAGATGACGTCCTAGCATTTTTGTTTTTTTACTAAATAGTTGTCGTTTTAGGCTTTTGTTATAACAATATCTACAATTCCCAATGCTTGTGTACATGGAATCTCTCATTCAACCAATGAAACCCATAGGAAGAATAGGCAAGTGGTAAGTTTGCACAATTACACATGACCAAAGTGAATAAAGAAAGATTAAAAAATAGAATAAATGCATGTGTTGATTTATGTGAAACAATGTAGAACGTCATATAATAAGTAGTGGAGGGAGTATTAAACAAACTATGCTTAACATCGTGTTTATAATTAAATGAGCGTGTAGAAGTATAAGTCAAACGTCTAATGTTAAATGAGAAGTATCAAATATCAATTTTTTTTTCAAAACAGAGCTATAAATTTTACGAATTTAAAACTAGTTAGGTAGGGAGGAGAGTAGGGGAGGCGAGGAGTCATAAAAAAAGGAAGCGAGGAGCGGAGATGAAGAAAGCGCATTCAAAATGAGGCCATGTGAGTAAAGTAACACAAATCTCCTTTATTGTTTGAAACGACCGAATCCCAACCATCAGATCCATCTTTACAAAACTAGCGGGAGAGAACCACCTCTCCTCATTTTCAAACTATTTCAAAACCCCTTCACTCTCTTTTTTCTCCCTTCTCAATATTTTCAATTCAATTCAATTAATTCCACAAAATGATTACTTCATCTCTTTCTTTCTGATTTTTAATTTTTCTGGGTTTTGTTTTTCATCTTCATAACGATGGATTTTCATGGGTTAAATCGGAAAAAGCTTCAAGAATTATGCAAGAAACATGGGATTCCTGCTAACTTGAAGAATGTCGAAATGGCCGATCGTCTTTCTTCCCTTCTTCTCAAGGTACCCTCTTTTTTCTTTTTACTCCGTCGCCTAATTGGGATTTATAGTTATGGAGGTTAAATAAGAAAAAAGATCCAATTTTTTAACCAAAATATTCCGAATTTTCTTGTTGGTGTTTTTATTTAAACCGTCTTCTATAATTGATTGAATTTATGTGATTTTACATAGGAGGAGATGCCTGAGAAGCCGGCGCCAAAGCGAGGGAGATCGTGTTTGAAGAATGTGAGTGAAGATTTGGAAGTAGTAGAGTGTGAGAAAGTAGGTGTAGGTAGTAAAGAAGCGAAAAAGGTTAGGTTTAGTCCCGAAAATCAGACGTTTTTATTTGAAAGAACTGATCCTAGGGCAGTCAGATTGTTGGGTAGAAAGAAAAGGGCTTTTGTGAATTCAAGGCAGAATAAGGACACAACTGTAGTTTCTGTAAATTTGGAGGAATCTGAAAGATTGGCTGTGGTTTCTGATGATGTCGGTCCAGTGGTGGAGCCTGTGGGAAGGAGGAATTTAAGGAGAAGGTCTGTGGTGATTTCAGAAGATGTCAGTTTGGTGACTGGAAACGATGAAGGTGTGACGAAATTGGATGTGAAAGGAGGGGACTTGGGGCGGAGTTTGAGGTCTCGAAGAGGGGGTGCGGTACTTGAGACTCGTGAGAGTATACAGACGATGTCAAAGGAGGAAAATGTTGTCAAAGGAAGGAACTTGAGAAGGAGTTCTAGACGGTCACTAGTGCAAGCAAAAGATTTGGATTTGGAATCTGAAAATGTTGATGATGGGGAGAAACCGCCAACTAAAGACGCTAATTTGGAGTTGAATTTGAGAAGCCGGAGGTCTAAAATGAAGCAGGACGATGTAGAGGTGATATCGCTGTTGTCTCCTTGTCGTGCTGATAATGTTAACAAGCCTGAAACTGTTGATCATGTGGAGAAACTGCCAACTAAAGAAGATAATCTGGAGTTAAATTTGAGGAGCCGGCGCTGTAAAATGAAGCAGGACGATGTAGAGATAGTATCACTGTTGTCTCCTTGTGGTGGTGATAATGTTAACAAGGCTGTTGAAGGAAGGAACCCGAAGAGAAGTTTGAGGTCCCGAGGTGGAATAGAGAAGGAGAATGGTGTTGGAGGAGCATCACTTTTGTCTCCTTGTGTAGAAAAGAAAGCAAAGAGGGGTTCAAAGGGTAAGGGAATAGCGGAACAAGGTGGTAGCAAAGAAGCTGATAGACCTCAAAATGAGATGGTCAATCATGGAGGTAACATTGGAAGGGTTACGAGGAAGCAGTTGAGAAATGTGGATGTTGTGGCTGTGAATTTGGGAAGAGATGATGACTGTGTTGCTGAGGTGTCAGGGTTGAAAAACCTTAAACAGAGAGGTCAACCAAGGAAATCGGTGAGGCTTGCTGAGCATTCTCCTGTGATGATTTTGGAGCCGTTGGAGAACAAGGGCATAAAGAGGGGCAGGAGAAAGACATTGATGGTAAAACAGCATGACATCAATGAAGGTAGGGACGTGGTAGTGGAGAAGTTAGGAGAAGGAAATAACATGAATCGTAATGGATCAAGGGGAAGTGCCAAGAAGAGCCGAAAGGATGTTAAGGATGGCAGTGTCGAAGAACTAGGTGATATCAGGAGGTCTAGCAGGCGAGCAGCAAAGACTAAGGTTGATATTTCCGTGGCTCACCAAACCTTGGATCATGACGAGCGTATGGATCACATGATTGAGGATGACTCTCTAATGCCGCCTCAGCTTGAAAGCAGGAACCCGGAAGTAACTGGTAAATACGTATTTATATTTCCTCTTGATGAGATCATACTTGATGCAAATAGTAATGTACTTGTAAATTCGATATCATTATAATCAGCATTAAAACAGGCAACATACAGTGTGTGTGTATTTTCACTTGAGTGTAGTTTTCCCTGAATGTTACTCTTACCAACTCTGAAGGGTTTCTGGGTCGTAATACTAGTGTTTTATGGTGCTAGAAAACAATGACTAGCAAAGAATATGTTTTGTGTGGAACTAATAACTGCATGTGATGTTACATTTCATCTGGTTTGGTTTTCGTGACAAATGATCTCGTTTATTGTTTCAGAACAATATAAAGCAACCGAAGAAATTAATGTTCAACTACCAATAAATGATGAGACTACATCATCTTTGCTGCGAAACAATGGGGATGATGAAGCCAACATGGGTCATGAGTGTCCTAGCTTGGTTGTAGCAACTGAAGAAGTTAATGTTCAAATACCAATAAATAGCATTGGTGGTGATGGAACCAGGGAAAGTGCTAAAAGAAGCCGTAGGAATGACAAGAGTGGCAGTGTTGAAGGATTAGATTATATCAGGAGGTCTGGTAGACGAGCAGTGAAGAACACGGTTGATATTTCGTGGAATCATCAAACGATGCTTCGTGTTGAGCGTATAGATCACATGATTGAGAATGACTCCCAAATGGTGGCTCAGATTGGCAGCAAAAGCCCGGAAGGAAATGGTAAAGATGGATTATATACTCCCTCTCAATGATATCATAATCCTTGTTACAAGTAGTCAGTACTTGTCGCAAGTAGTCAGTGCTTGTGTATATTCAAGCGTCTTGTCTCCCCGACTGTTATTTTAGCCAACTCAAGTGTTTTTGCAATTGAGTACTACTTGTAGTAGTTTATGCCTTGGGTTCTTAAGAACAATGATGTAGCAAAGAGTACATGTCTTATGAGACCAATAACCTGCATATGTTGCTGCATTTATTCACTGCTTTGCTTTCTATGACAAACGATTTGTTCATTCTTTTCAGAAGAATATCAGGCAACTGTAGCCGTAAATGTTCAAATGCCAGTCAATGATGATAGCACAACACCTTTGTCGCAAAATAGGGATGATGATGAAGCCAACAAGGCTCGAGACTGCCCTGAATTGGTTGTCGCAACTGACTATGATTCTGAAGACAAAAATGCATCTCCTTGCTCAATGACAGCACAGATATGCGGTTAGTATCCTTCCCGTTTTCTGGGAAAACTTTTCACTTTCACCATTTCGCGTATATTTCTGGAACCCTGACTCTGCTCAATTTGTGTGCGGTGCATAGATGCAATTGAAGCCAATCATAGTGATGAAGAACAAACTACCAGGTCATCAAATGAGCTAGAGAGTGGCATGGTGGCCACTGAGACTCTTGAAAGTAGCCTGGCACTTGAAGTTTATGGTCCAAGCAATGAGGAAAAGTGGCCTGAAAAATCTTCGACTCCAAGCAAGAAGGATGAGACTACTTTCCAGGATGTCAATGAGAAACCTGATGTTATACCAGGAGATTCCACCCCAGCTGGCAATGCTTCAGATGACAGGAATCCAAACACAGAAGGTAAAAGAATTAATGACCAATACTCTTTTTGAATCTGCGATCTGTGATGCAAAAAATCTTGAATACTTGAAATTTGGACATCATAAGCAGTTTACTTTTCCCTATAGACACAATGATCTCAAATATACATCGAGATTGAGAATTTTGGTGACTGACCTCACAGTTATTTTGCTAACTGAAGATTGGAAATGAATAGGACTGCAACCACATACATATATTGATAAAATGTAGTCAAGAAAACAATAATACTTGTTGCTTCTTTTTTGGTTGTGTCATGGTGAAACTTTCAATACTATTTTCAGGGCAAACTCATGAAAATAAATGGGCTAATAACTGTATATTTTGGTGCGTTTATTCACTGCTTTGCTTTCTATGACATACGATTTGTTCATTGTTTTCAGAACAATATCAGGCAACTGAAGCCGTAAATGTTCACATGCCAGTCAATGATGATAGTACAACAGCTTTGTTGCAAAATAGGGATGATGATGAAGCCAACAAGGCTCAAGACTGTCCTGAATTGGTTGTCGCAACTGACTATGATTCTGAGGACAAAAATGCATCTCATTGCTCAATGACAGCACAGATATGTGGTTAGTATCCTTCCCCTTTTCTGTGAAACTTTTCACTTTTCACCAATTTGTGTACTGTTTTATCCCTATAGTCCATAACACCTATTTCTGGAACCCTGACTCTGGTCAATTTGTGCAGGGTACATAGATGCAATTGAAGCCAATCATAGTGGCGAAGAACAAACTACCAGGTCATCAAATGAACTAGAGAGTGGCATGGTGGCCAGTGAGACTCTTGAAAGTAGTCTGGTACCTGAATTTTATGGTCCAAGCAATGAGGAAAAATGGCCTGAAAAATCACCGAGTCCAAGCAAGAAGGATGAGACTGATTTCCAGGATGTCAATGAGAAGCCTGATGCTCTTGAGACTGATCGTATAGCTGGCAACGATATTGTAGCAGGAGATTCCACCCCAGCTGCCAATGCTTCAGATTACAGGAATTCAAACACAGAAGGTAAAAGGGTTAATGGCCCGATTGCTTTTTTTGAATCTCTGATCTGTGATACACGAAACCTTGAATACTTGTATTTCCCTATACACTGCCACAATTATCTCAAATATACATCAGGACTAAGAATTGCTAATTGAAGGTAGGAATAGGAATTTAATGTAGCCAAAGCTCAAAATGAACCGGCCTGAAACTAGATAAAATTGATAACAGGATGTCAGAAGAAAAATTAAAATGTGTTACATTACATTTTCGCTCTCCCTTTGTTTTTCATTTTTCCCTTTCTATTCGCATTTTGAGGTGTGCGTTCACCCAGGGACGGTTCTAAAGGATGATTCATGTCAGCCGACCCCAAATCATTTTGGGATTAAGGCTCTGATGTTGTTGTTGTTGTTTTGTTGGGTCATGGTGAAACAATCAATTTTTTATTCAGGACAAACTCATGAAAATAAAAGCTCAGTTCTCAAGGAGCAGAAAGTTGAAAACCTTCGAGAGGCACAACATAATCCAATGCAATTGGTCAGCAAAAACACAGAAACAAATTCACAGGATGTGGGACACAGCAGTTATCATTCTACTACTCGGATGCATAATGTTTTTGACGGTGCACCTAACCAAGTTCAGGAAATTCCTTTTCCACTCAATGGTGCATTTGATTGTAGTTTTGAGGACGAAAAGGCATCTGTTGCACACGATGCTGTTAAAGGAACTATTGACGACACATCTTTCAGCTCAGTAGCCGCAGAAAACTGTGTAGGTTAGTGATCTTTTTAACTTGCCTGTTTCACAGTTTCCCTTGAAACGTGATTTCTCGTGTTAAGAATATGAGACGGTCTCAACATAGTTTTATCATGTTACTCAACTAAAAATTATTGCCTCTTAGGACTTCTATTATTCTGTTACTTTTAAATTTGTCAGTGACCCTCTTATTTATTAACCATGTCTCATGTTGTTAGTGACCATTTTATCATCGACATCTTTTTACTTAGTGACCCTATTTATATCGTTATTGATCATCTTACCATTGTAAGTAATCGTTTTAATTTCCGTGTAAGTTGGTAGATGATCATGAGACGGTCTCACAAGAAACTTATTGTTCTTGAAAAGTCAAACCGTGTCTTGTGCCCCTAAACCTTAATTTCTGACTCGTTTCAAATCTTGTGACCCATTACATTGTGCACACAGGTACAAGTGAGCCTAGATGTAGCAGTGCTATACAACCGACCTTGCTAAGAAGCCGGCAATCTGTTTGTGTTCATGAAGACGCTAACATAATGAGGAACTGTGAGGATTTTGAAAGTAATGGGATTCCTGAACAGCATGATAATGAAGTAAATGAACATAGGAAAGAAGAGGAAGAGTTTGAAGAGTTGTCTTCTCCATGCAAGGACAATTCAATGGGATCTGAAATGTTGGAGGATTCTGCTATTTTTGTCGACAATTTAGCTGTTCAACTAACAGAACCATCAAAAGTTTGTGGAACAACAGGAGCATGTAAGAGTATTTCTGTTCATGAACAACCATCCAGTTCCCGAACTGACACTAACAAAATGAGGAACAATGAGGAGTTTGAAAGTAATGGGGTTCCTGAACTTCATGATTATGAAATAAATGAACAAAGTAGAGAGGACGAAGGGTTTGAAGAATTGGCTACTCCATGCAAGAACATTGCAGTTGGATCTGAACTGTTGGAGGCTTCTGAAATTATCGTCAATAAATTAGGTGTTCAACTAACAGAACAATCGAAAGCTTCTGGATCAACTGGAGTATGTAACAGTATTTGTGTTCATGATGAACAACCATCCAGTTCCCGAAGTGACACTAAGATAATCAAGAGGAGTAAGGATTTTGAAAGTAATGGGTTTACTAAACTTAATGATTATGAAACAAATGAACAAGCAGTGGACGAAGGGTTTGAAGAGTTGTCTTCTCCATGCAAAGACAATGCAATAGGATCTGAACTGCTGGAAGTTTCTGCTGTTATTGGCGACAAATTTGATGATCAGCTAACAGAACAATCGAAAGTATCTGGATCGACTGGAGTATCTAATAGTATTTTTAAGGAAGCTGATCAAACAATCTCTGAAATTTCTGCTGCTGAAGGTCTATTATATTCATGAACCCTCAATCTTCTCAGTTTCTAAGCATTTTTTAATTACCATATGCTGTTTAATGATAATAACTTCAAATAATATAGAAAATTCTTGTTTTGGAACTTACATATCTGTCTGACGCAGTGGAGAGGAGAGAAGAACGCTGCAATGACACCTCAGGAGGAAAGCTCTCGTGTTCTGCAAATGTTTCCAAGACAGACCACTTTGTTGAATTTGACAAGACAACTCTTGAACCGTCAGAACAAGTTAAAGATACACAGCCCTCCGTTCTCGAAAATGATTTCAACAACACCACTGAAGCAAGTGGTTTCACGGCAGCTAGTTTCGGTTCCGAAAGCATGCAGCCAAATATAGATGGTAAATATCAGACTGTCTCATCAACATTTTCAATTAAGAGCTTTGTCTTTGTAATGAGGCTAGAATAGCTTTTGCAGCAAGAATTCTGCAGATCATCTGATAATCTGACTTACGTCATGTTTTCTCAATTTTGATTTATAGAGCATTATGGAGCTACGAGGGATAACTTTTATGTGGAGCAAAAACCAGAACGTTTCTCAGACGCCGTTGCATTTTCTCCCAGCAGCTCGGAGCAGTTACCTGTGACGCATAACACAATGCAGGTAGAGGATTACAGCAGTGGAGAGAGTGGGGTAAAGAAGGCACATGAAAATGCAGCGCAGTATGTTCAGGCTCTGGCAAATGCTGCTGCCGCTGCAGTGCCTTTATATCAAAGTCCTCAGCCCTGTGCATCTTTAAGATCATCTGAAGCACAATATGACAATTCGACCTCTGAACAGCTAGAACTGGCTGACAATAGCAAAGATTTTGAGTATAGCTTGCGGCACTTGTTTTCTGAAGCTGATATACTCAACACAAATGAAATCAAAGGCCTTGGGTCGATAACGGATGAGGATGAGGATGAAGAAGATTTGAAGGAGACACGCTCTGTTAGCCAAGTAATCATGTTCAAGGTTGATTCTTCATTGAGAGGGGAAGTGGCAGATGATATTGAAGGTCCAAGTAGAGATGAGATGGATATGGATGATGAAGATTTGGAGACACACTCTGTTAGCCAAGTAAAAGGGTCCAAGGCTGATTCTTCACTGAGAAAGCTAGTGACAAATGATATTGAAGGTCCAAGTACAGCTGACATGGATGTGGACAATAATCAAAAGTCAGTTCCGTCTCTAAATGAAGATTCGGAAACCAAAACCTGTTGCACGGGGAAGTCTAATGCTATTTTAGCTGCTTCTGTATCTATGGAGCTTCTAAAAGAAGAAAATATTGAAGAGGCTACTCAAATTTCGCCCAGTACTCTACAATTAAATATGGAATATAGCATGAGGCTGTCTGAGGAATGTGATGGAGAAAAGGAATCAGAAATGAATTCTCTGACCTTAACAAATCTTGGTGGTTCAAGTCCTTCCTTGATACAAATGACTGATAGATGTACTGAAGTTGAGGAAGAACATGTGTCTACACCGCCAATTATTGTCCAAGGAACATTAAATGACAATTTTGAAATTAATGTAGGCCTTGCCAAGTCGCCTGAGAATGAAAATGAAATAGGCTACAATATGGCAGGCTCGAATGTTGGACTTACAGAGCAAAAGGAAGTTGATAGTTCAAGGTGGAAATCTGACATCATTTACAAAGAATGTGATGATGGTCAATGGCCAACTGAATTCACCTCTGACGAAAAACTTGACGTGGGTGGGGAAGCCAGTGTCAAAGGCAGGGTTCAATCACCCAGTATTATGGGAGAATCAACACCTAAATTATCCCCTGCAACTTTATGGAAATTAATGGAAGATGCCAAAGAAGTCGTAACAGTCACACGCTCAAGGTTGCAGGATGGAGTGTCAGATGGCAGAAGCAAAAAGCGTAAATCAGAGTCTGATATATCTGTCCAAACCTCTTCGTCGTACCTGAAAACAAGAGTAATTGGTACGGAAATTGATTTTTTTATTTATTTATTTATTTATGTTCCTTATGTCTCGTAATGGTTTAAATATTCCATATTATTTTTCCTCTTTAGCCATATTTTTCCCACTTACATGTATTCACATAAGAATTCGATCAACATAAACAATTTAGAGACACGGATCATCATCTTTTCTTCTCTTTTATAACTAACTATGTTTATGCTAATTTAAATATCAGTCTCTTTTAGTTTTGTTAAGTGCTGTGATTTTGATATTCAAGTTTAATAGTTTTGAGTGGTCGACTTTAGCTCATTACATGTAAATGGTTTGTAGGTGAGCCCACAGTGTTTTCAGGTTCAATGGAGAAAGGTGAAGAGTGTTGCAAAGAGTCGCCAATAGGAGATATAGCTTGTTCCGGAAATACTAAGAAGGTGGACTATTCGAAATTCATTCAGAAGTCTCCTAATGAAGATGCTAACAACTTGGTTTTCGAGGATGATTTGATGAACTTCGACAAAGAGAAAGACCTGGAGTCTGACAAGATTGCGAGTGTTACAGAATGCGATGATGGACATTATGCTTTATTGAAGGACGGGAAATTGAACGAGTCTCCTAGTGAAGAAGCTAACAGCTTAGTTTTCAAGGATGATTTGATGAATTTAGAGAACGAGAGAGACATGGATTCTGACAAGACCCCGAGGGTTATAGAAGGCAATGATGATGGACATTATATTTCTTCACAGGACAAGAAATTGAATGAGTCTTCTCATCAAGATGCTAACAACTTGGTTTTTGAGGATGATTTGATGAACATCGACAAAGAGACGGACCTGGAGTCTGACAAGACCTTGAGGGGTATAGAAGGCAACGATGAAGGACATCATGTTTTTTCTCAGAACAAGAAATCGAATGAGTCTGCTAGTGAAGGCGCTAACAACTTAGTTTTTGAAGATGATTTGATGAACTTCGACAATGAGAGGGACCTGGAATCTGACAAAACTTCAAGGGTTACTGAAGGCAATGATGAAGAACATCATGTTTCTTCTCAAGACAATACATTGAATGAGTCTGCTAATGAAAACGCTAACAGCGTAGTTTTTGAGGATGATTTGATGAACTTAGACAAAGAGAGTGACCTGGAGTGTGACAAGATTTCAAGGGTTACCGATGGCAATGATGAAGATCATGTTTCTTCTCAGGACAATAAATCGAATGAGTCTGCTAATGAAGCCGCTAACGACTTAGTTTTTGAGGATGATTTTGTGAACTTCGACAAAGAGAGGGATCTCGAGTCTGACAAGACCTTGAAGGTTGCAGAAGGAGATCATGTATCTCCTCAGGACAAGAAATCGAACGAGTGTGCTAACGAAGACGCTAACAACTTAGTTTTTGAGGATGATTTGATGAGCTTCGACAAAGAGAGGGACCTGGAGTCTGACAAGCCCTCGAGGGTTACAGAAGGCAATGATGGAGGACATTATGTCATTTCACAGGAAAAGAAATCAGATGAGCTGCAATTCCACCATTGTTCCAATAGTAGCAGTGCTGATTTGAGCAGTTTTATCATGGGGTTAATGGAAAAGGACATGAGCGAAATGTTTCAGGCAGAAGAGTCTAGTCCATTCTTGTCGCATGATGAAACAAATCACAAGTTGGATGATCTTTTTTCCAATCAACTTCCTCATGAAAGTGATTCAAGACCCGAACAAGATGGTAGGAGTTTGTTTATTCAATTTTCGCAAAGACGTTCTTTTAGTCTTAGTTCCTATTGTTTTTGCATATTCTTTTCTGTGATCTTTCTAACGTGGCATTTTGATACAGGCAACATTGTAATGTCTGAGGCAGAGGAACTTGTTGCTTGGAATTCTGCAATGCAGATGCATCATGAAACAACTTCAGAAGCGTCTTATCCTACGGATGACGTTAATACTGGTCAGAACCAGCTCAAGTTTTCTAGTGGAAAGGACATCCATGCCAACTGTGTGGTGGATGTAACTGAGATAAATGAGGATGACAATGTAGCTAAGGAGGGATTGTGTCCTCTTAGCGACAGTGAAAAGAAAACTGGTGAGATGGACGAGTTATTTGAAGTCGATCCAGAAGTTAAATCGTTGCCGTCCAGTAATTCATTGTGTGTAACGGAAGATACTAATCATCTAATAGGATGTAAGCAAGTGGAAGATACTGCAGCTCTTGAAGATGGAAGTGGAGGCAAGCTATGCGCTGAGGCTGGAAGTTACATTACTGGTAATGGTCTTTAGTGCCAAATTTTGTTTTCCTGTCTTTGCTTGTCACATATAGCAAATGGTATATCTGCTGTAGAACGTCTACAAGCTTTAATGGCTAGCAATATAAGCTTATGAGGCATAAGTATAGGCTAATTTTCATTTCCAATGTAACAAAGCCTTCCTAGTCCTTGGCTATGGAGTTTAAAATTTGATGGAATTCGTTCAAGTGAAAACGCTTCTTTATTTTATTAATAGCCAGTCAACTGATGCAATTCGTCACACCTATATTAACTCAACACCTCATGTAGCCACGGGTCGTGTGTAAGCCATGACTCGTTGTCCAACTCGTCAAATCAGACACCACACCTACACTTGACAGAGATCCTCAAAATAATTTCAATGGTGTCAAACAATTGCAAGAAGAGGAAAAAAAAGGGTAAAAGGGACTTGCAAAAAACAGTTCCAAGAAAAATGACGAGGGAGGCAAGTACTTGGTTCAATTTAAAATTTCCTCGCTTTTTTTGGGTGCAGAGAGCGTGGCTAGTTTAAATATTTTACGAAACATGTCGTGTCCAACTCTAATAAGTGGTCAAGACATTTTGTTTAGAGGGGTAAATTTGCTCAGAATTATCACTATGGGGCATTTGGGAACAGGCGAGCCTTTGATGAACTACCGTAACGTTGTTTCACTCTAAGCTAATGTGTTTAGAGACGCATTTTTCTTCAGCATTCAGACAGTTTTTTCTATTGTCTATAACGAATGGGGTCATTAGGTAACAATTACAGTTGTTTTTATTTATTAATGTAATTTTTTCTTATATGCTGCAGGGAGCATGATGGCACAGCAAAATGTTCTTGAAGAGCAAGTTGATTATCGCGGAGATCCTTTCCAGGATGATGCTTGTGAAATCTCAACCCCTCAGTCGGCATCCAAGTGTCCTGAGAATTCAGATAGCTTGCCTCATGACATTCAAGAAACATCTGGTTTTGACGATGATACTCGTGATGAAAAGTCCTTCAACTCTGAAGCTTGCATACAGCTCAAAGGAGATGAAGGTAGATCCTGAATTCGACTGACCTTAAAATTCTGGTTGAGTAAGGTGGGGCAGAAATTGAGAGCCGCAAAACTTCTCATCGTTAATGAATTTCTTAGTATTTCAACTGTGTTACTTATGTATCCTGGAAGTAACTGGATAAGACAACTGCTAACAAATGAAGACTTTACAGGTATTCATGTAAATTTCACAGCAGAGGATGCCGCTATCACAGCACATAAACTTCTAGCAATGGAGGGAATGGAGAATTCATCAATCTCTCTTAGTGTGGAAGGCCGAGATGGAATGGAATCTCCCCTTCCGCAGATTAAGCAGGGAGAAAATACAAGTTTAGGTAATTGTAACTTTCAACAACACTACATTACCCTAAGGCCTAATCTCTCAATGCTCGTTGCTTCAGAGTTCTGCCCGCGGGAGGGACGGGGGTTTGTATGTACGCAACTTTACCTATGTTAGACATACACACAACCCATGACGAAAATTGGATCGTAAAGGTCTTCATAATACAAGAAGTCGGCAGTTTTGATGACTTACGTAATTATGTGTGCATGGCTTATGAACAGATTCTCATAGAGGCAGTGAACTAGATGCAACTGATGACAAGATGATGCTCAAAAGAAGGAACAGAAGTGTTTTGATTCATGGAACTACCAGAAAGCCTCAACATCCCACAACTGATATGAAGGAGAACATGGCAGCCCCTAAAAGGATGCAAATGGTGAATGCAACAGCTACGAAACCCATGCTGAAAAGGAAGGCATTGGAAAAGATTTGCAAGTAGGTTTTGAAATCCTGCTTGCTATTGAGATTTTAGAAAAATGACATTTGCAGGGTCACTTAACAGTTGCATATTGATAGCCTAGTGGTGTTATTATAGTTGGGTTTGAACTCAATTTTTTCCCTTTTGGCTAGTGTAAATTTCGCTGGTGTGTTGTGTATTTGAACCCATACCTTGCTAACGCGGCATCCTTTGGGTAATGAATATTGTTAGTGTGGACAGAAGTGAACCTAGGAGTTCATAAATTTGTTTTGCTAATGTATCGCAGTGTGGAGGCTTTTAGACTCATATTTGATTCTGATTTAACTTTTGTACCAACTTTTGTACTAATGTATTCGATGTCTCTCTCTTCAATTCAGGCTCCTCTCAAGAGCTTTTAGACTGGTATTTGTTACTTGCTTTTGTTAAATTCCTATCCTATCCAATTAAGAAAAATAGGATTAGAGCTCGAAGGACAAGGCATTTGCAGCGAGTGAAGCTTAGTGTGGTACTGGTAGCGGAGAAGAAAAGAGGATGAGGATGTGCAAGTGTGAATAAAAGGTCTCAAAAAGTGACTTGAAGAGAATTGGAAATGAGCAGAGCAAGAGATGATGTAGGTAACAGGAAAAACCATCCCCAAAAGCTAGCCTACAGAGTGGGAGAGCCCATTCCTATATAAACCCGAAGCCCCCATATGACTGATATGGGGCTCATGTCCCATACTATGCAATAGACCGTAACACAAACCCTCAAGTTTGAGCTTGGATAAGCACAGTGTTGCTACATGAGGCTTTAATATCCAGCAGCTGCGGAAAAGACCTACAAGGACAGGAAAGCAACTGCAAATGAAACCATTTAGAATTTAGATCAAGGGAAGGGAAGGGAGATGAGCAAATTCCATTATTTGTATTTGTACTTGGGGATATGACAAAATACCAACAGTTTACGACCCTGTTTTTAAAACTAAAACTTGCTGAGCTGAACCCGAGTTAAAATGAACTAAAATTGAACTAAACCGAACAAAACTTGCAAAACCTGACCGAATTTAAACTGAAATCAAGTCTGAAAGAAGTGAATTTGCTTTAGGACATAAAAGCATCAACATTTGCACCGAGATCAGTTGTTAAACAGGCGCCCATTTTATTGATACATGTAGAAAATAAATACTATAAATAAAATTTATAGAAGTATGTTTCAGAAGTACAGTTTATGATCCAAAAACCCAATCCTTAAAATACAAACCATAAAAAACTACAAAAGGGAACACATTCTCAAGTCCCCTGTTTCTAAAAAGGGGACACCTAAATTATGAATAGATGACATAAAAAACAACTTTCTTTTATGGTTTTTCAGGGATTACAGAGACACTGAATTCAATAATCCCTTCACTTGACAATCAAATAACCCAACGTATGTAAAAAAAAAAAAATGAATAAAACATTTCGACGACTTCTTTCTCTATCTACATAATACAAATCGAACTGTGATTTCTTCCTGCATTACCACAGGAGAGTATATCTCAGGTTCTTGACATTCGAGCTTTGTTGGATTACTCTTCAATGTCCATCAAAATTCTTTTTCTGTACTAATTACAATCCAACCCACAAACTTCGAGCACAATTCCACCTTTGGGTGTGAATGGATTGACTCGCACCCAGAGAAGAGAAAAGATCGAAGCAAGTAAGATAGACCAAACAATGATGATGGTTGGGAGCCCGTTTTGTTTTCCCATCATACCCTTGAGGAAAGGGTATAGATGCATAATCACCCACAAAGCGAAGAAAAGTCTTCCAAAAAGGGGCCCCCATGATTCATACCCGTTATTGATAGCATCTGAGACCCCGACAATGACTCCAATCACGTTTATGACGAGCAAAGTCATGGGCGGGATCAAGAGGGTCGTCCATTTGAATAAGTAAAGGTCTGAGAATTCACCGTCATCTGCTGCTTTGGATGTGACGGTGAAGTTGGTGTTAACACCAGCAAGAACCTTTAGAAGACCCTGGAAGAGGGCAAATAGATGAGATGATACTCCTCCAATCACCCAAAACTGTTCATTTCTCCACCAATCATCTATTTGTACATGTCCCCATCGCATTTCAAGAACACTTGTCACCGCAATAGAAATAAAGAGGGCCATGAAGAGGATACTGGCATAGCTGCTAATCTGTAAATGATAATGCAAATCAGTATTAGACTCAAAAGCATGGGAAAGTTGGAAATAGAAGAGAACGGGCACTGTATAAAGCACTTTGGCAACATTTAGGTCGCATGTTTTTTATACACGGAAATGCAGAACTCTCTCTCCTTGCTTTCAAGGGATCCAGTGCATTGGATAAAAGAAGAAACAGAAATGCATGATCCGATAAGCGTGCGTGCGTGTGTGACTCCACTATTCTATGAAAAAAGCTTGTGTTTTTGGTTTGAAATAAAGTTTCCAAGTCGCATACACATGTCTGAGTGTTGGGTGTAGGATACAAGTACACGAAAATATGAAAGGCCAGAGTAACATAATTACTATTTTGCAAGTTAACTGATGTCAATAGCCTGAAATTACCTCGGGGACAATAAACTTCCCAGTGAGCAGACAAACAGCGGGTAGAGTACAATAGATAAGCAGCGGGACTGAAGTCAATGGGTATACAACGGAGTTGATATAAGAGAACCGCTCCAGTGGTTTGAGACCAGAGTTATATCCATACCATATTGGACAATGCCTACTTAATAAGATCTCAACAGATCCCAAGGCCCATCGAAGAACTTGGTGAAGACGATCTGAAAGATTAATGGGAGCAGACCCTTTAAATGCAGGCCTTTTTGGCATGCAGTAGACAGATCTCCATCCATGACAATGCATTTTGAAACCAGTCAATATGTCCTCTGTAACTGACCCATAGATCCAGCCAACCTGAATTTAACGCAGGTTAATATTTTTTCGTGTGTCGAAGTTCATTGAAGATTCAAATTGTAAGTATACAATACCTCTTTTCCCCAATCAGTTTTATCCTCGTAACCACAGCTAATGACATGAATGGCCTCCCTCAGAAGAGACGCTTCATTTACACCTACAGCCATTCCACCATTCTCCATGAGCGTTGAAGCTATAACGACCGGAGACTGACCATATTTCTTCTCGAGTTTCACTTGGGGAATAATAGCTGCCTTCTCACTTTCAATTCCTGCAACAAGTGTTAAGGGAAGAGGATCAGCAGGCGTTAAAAGTGCAAATATCAGATGGGACGATAAAGCTCCTTTCAGTTGCGTTAACATAATGCACATTTGAGGTACTTATGATTTGGGTTTGAAACCTGCTACCTACTAGCTCCCGCTACTCTATAACATAAAAAAAATTCCTTCAGAAAATGATTTCAATTTTCTGCTCCTTCAGATTATGTTTTCAATTTCATCTCCAATACGTTTTCTGGCATAAAGTCATTGATATACATCCCTGAGAGAGCATGAATTCAAATGAGTGAAAGATAGAACTCCCTTTACCTTCAATTCCTTCCTCAATGTTTTCAAGAGCATGTATTTGTGGCGATGTTTCGTAGTTCTTAGTCTTCTTTTTGCTGTCCTTATGCTTGGTATCCTTAGTTTTTGCTTTCCGATTTTTCTTTCTAGATCCGAAACAGCAACAGAAGAAGCACCATTTTGGCCAACAGTTACAGGTCTTGCCTGGAGTTTTCTTTTGTTTTGGGGCATCATGTCCATAAAGGGCTTGCCTTCTGAAGACACAACCTGTCCCAACATAAATGGGTCCTTGAATACCATCCAAACCTTTCATGTTGATCTATTCAGGAAAACAAAACGGCAAAAAATATTATTATGCTTTCTAGAGTGGATTATGCAACTACAAATTTGGAGGGATAGAGAGAGGGGCATACATCAAAGAAAACGACATTTCGGTTAGAGTAACGATCATGCCTATCAATGCCATCGAATCTCTGAGGGAATTGAACGTAGCAAATCTTCTTTCCTGAGATAGGATCCATAAGGAAGCACATGGCTTCACGAAGAGCCTTACTGTTGTTGATGTAGTGATCACAATCCACATTCAGTAGGTATGGTGCATTTGACAAAACTGCTGAAACTCTTATCTGAGTTACACAAGAATACGATCAGATTATATAAATACAATGACGAATCCTGGTTGTTCTAGAGAAAGAGAGATAGAAAGAGATAAGACAAGAAAAGAAGCCAGAAAAAGACTTGCCAATGAATTCATGGCACCGGCCTTTTTGTGATGTTCAAAACCTGGTCTCTTCTCACGAGAAACATAAACAAGTTTAGGCAGCTCATTTCCATCCAAATCCCGCACTCCATTTTGACCAAGGAACACCTGTTATAAAATAAATATATCATGTGTTTATCAACAAGGAGCAAAACCATGGCTCCATTCCAAAATTATTGTGCACATTTAACATTAATTTCCAAGGTTAGCAAAGTTGGAGTGGAGGGATTTGGATGAGGAGAGAAATGGAGGGATCCATTTTCCCTTCTACAAGCCAAATCAAACCTCTCCAACATAGGTAAGATTTTGACGAAATCACATAGCTCCATTACGCTTTAATTACTTGCTATATTTTGTTCTGGATCATAAAGTACAATAGCTCACTAAACTGGCTGCGTTTCTTTTATTCAAGAACGTAAATATGCAATGTAATCTTAGTCATGATTTGTGAAGACAATTACTTTCAGTGTCATGTACAAGAAAGTTGTAATTATTAAATATTGGGAGACTTTATCACATCGGAGCAGCAAAGTCAAATACGAACAATAAAAATGAAATGGATGGCGTGATTTTTTGTCGAAATAGAGAAACACAAGTTAAATAAATTACCTGAATCATTCCAGGGTGATCCCTCACATTGTTTCCAGGCCATGGGGTTCCATCCTGCATAGTCCAGCCATCCTCTGGAACTTTTGTTGCCATGGCAACCAAACCATTTATCCGAATTTTAAATTCTTCATAATCTCTCTGAAATTTCAGCAATCAATCAATTATGCTGATTTCTCAAAGTCAATAGTCTAATTCACATTCCAAAGTGGGAAAAGAATGTTGAAACACTATAGCTACCAACCTTCATGGCACGACGCTCTCTGACAAAAGCAGGATGCACTTTATCTTTCAGATAGTCAACCTTCATTGAGAAATACCATTCAGGTGCACGTGGTTCAATTTGGTACTTCTTGCAGAAAGGAACCCACTTTCTTGCAAACTCGGATGTTTCAGAGAGGGCTTCAAACGTAAGCATGGCAGCTCCATCATCTGAGACGTAGCATGAGACCTTGTCGATAGGATAGTCCACAGCAAGAATAGAAAGGACTGTGTTTGCAGTAATAAGTGGAGGCTCCTTCAAAGGATCAACAGTAGATACAAATACATCCACTGGGGCTAGCTCTGACTGTTTGCCTTCTTTTTCATACCTGGCCAACATTTTGGCAGAGTTTAGCCCAGACTGAGACAAACAAGTGTACAACTGATTATATGAGAGTTGAGATGGAAGAAGAGCAGGACGTCATACCTTAAGGAAAGCCGGTCAAGATAAGTTTCCCGCTCAATAGGACACCATTTGGGAAATTGATCCAAAACCCAAGACACAGCAAACCAAATCTCACAAATGACTGAGATTAACCACAATACAAATGCATCATTCACTGGATGGAGAATACGATACTGAAAGAAGAAGCCCAGAACTGCAAGACGAAGAATAATAACTATCCGGTAGGGATTAATCTTGCTTGATGGAATCGGTACTTTCCTCGAGAGTGGTTGCCTTCCTTCATCCGTCCTTCAAGAATAGAGAGAGTACGTGAGATGGGACATTCATGTGGAAATTTACAGACAAAGGCAAAACAAATAGGTAGTAGGCTCCATGCATGTATAAAGCAATCAGCCATCATTCCATAATCATGACAATGGTCCTTTCATTGATTAGATCAATACATTCTCTATGTCCATCACACAAACATGAAGGATAGCACAGAAACAAATCATGTCCATGAAGGTGCACCCATTCTACAGTTCCGGCATTTCAGAATTCTGATCAAGCATACTCCAATTATCACCCGTAATTCCACCACAATGATACATGTAGCATAAAAAACTCGTTTGTCCTTGATGATTCTTCACTAAATTAGAATAATGTCACATGAACTACAGCACAGACTTGTTGAACCTCCACATTCCTTATTTGTTTAACTTGCATATCATTTTTAGTTAAAAAGGTACAAGTGAGTGGAGTCATAAAGACACTATAGCACTTACAGCCTTCAGTTAAACCATTATATATTTACTATCATCACCTCACAATTACCTTTATTATAACTGTTAGTCCAAAATGTTTGATGAGATAATTGTATAAAACTCCTTTGATTTAATGAAAAAGCCTCCTAGCCAAAATTTATTGTTTATAAGCCACAACCAGAAAATTCAGTCATTTTCATGGACAGCTTCATTTCAACAACTAGTTACAAATTACGAATTTATACTAAATGTAGCAACTAACAAGTGCTTTGAATACGTAATAAATGATGGTCATTTGTTCCCAGCTAAAGCAGTCAATTTTGTCATAATTTTATAACAGCAACCAGCAATTAGTAACTGGCAATCAAATCAACCATGAACGTCAACAGCTTAAAACTGCTACGCAGAAAGCCTGAAACACCCATATAAAGGATACTTTTAGTATGTACCATAATCAATTGTAGGGGAATGAGCTTCTTTAATACCTCTACGAAAGAGACTTTTTAGTCAATACCATAATATATTGTAGCGGCAATGAATGGTGCAACACCGCATCACAAGACACTTTTTTTTTACCAAAAAAACTAGCTAAACAAACTATTGACAAGAAAAATATGTAGTTGAACAAATGGAAGGCGGCCAAAACAACTTACTTTGGTAGATCAGGATCATCGGGTTCTCCTCCATCATATCCACCATTCTCCCCCTGATGCTTGATCATTTGCAATTTTTCATTCTGCCTTTTTCTCCAATCTTCCATCCTATCCTTCCAAGCAACACTGCCATATCCATAAAGAGCCAGGTCTTTCTTGGGATCCATCGGTCTAGGTGGCACTGAATATTGAATAATAGCAATGAAATTGTTCACATTAGCAATGACCTACAAATTTTGAAAATAAAAACAGAAAAAAGTGGCTAAACAGTGGTTCACAGATCTAAAAAGAGCTTACAGGACATCGAATCAGAATACGGTGCAGGATGGACTTTATTCGCACGACTCATAAATGATGGGACTAGAGCATGTTTGTCTGGTGAAATCCCGGCATCCTTTAGCAGAAACACAAGTCACAGCAATGTCACAAAAAGCCCAATAAATCAAGAGCGAAATTATAAAGAAAAAAAAGATATAAGATCAATTATACCTCATGTCCATAGGTCAGGAGAGGGATTTCTGTTGCAAGATCCAATTCTGCTGGAGTTGTGAAACCAGATGCGCTAGAAGGTGCCCGGCCAGCATTAAGCCTACCGGCAAGCATTGCCTCAGCAATCTGATGTGGATCATTCGGGTCCCTGAACTTGCTTGCATACTTGAGCTCATTTTCTAAATCATCGATCCCATCCTCATCATCATCACCCTCAACTCTCGGACTTCCTAAAATGCAGATGCACCATAATTTTAGCACATCCAACACCTCAACCAACAATCATCTTATCAACACATCTATGCAGCAAAGTAAAACCATTTACGCTTACCTTTAAGACGTTTGTACCGAGTTCTGCATTGAGGGCAAGCTTGATTGCCCTCTCTTCTTTCATACTCATAGCAAGGTCTACACACAGGAAAGGCACACTCATTGCAAGCGACAAATGGATCGCCATTATCTTCACAAACCTCTATCTCATCTCCACAAATCTTACAATTTTGTCCACTCAATTCTTTCACAGATGTCACCTGTCACAAGTTCATTTCACACTAACTTTAGAACATACATACAGATCTGGACAACCTCAAATCAAGGAAAAGCAAAGATTAAATTTCCCAATTCAAAGATAAAAAAGCAAGTTTTAACTGAAAATCAGATTAAAAAGCATCAGAATTGTCACAAAGAACTCAACTTTTTATGAATTTTTCAACAAATCTGGAACTAATTATTATAAATTAGCAGACTGTGAGTCAAAATGCAAGTCAAACTACAAATTACAACTTAATCAACATTTGAACTAATCTCAGCTCATACCTTTTTAATAATTAAAGTAATAAAAACACAAATACAGTCCAATTAAGTATATAAATCACTGAATTAAGCAAAAGGGTAGTTCATAATTTCAATAATAATCACTAAAACATCATATTTAGAGTAAATTACTCAGATCCCATAAATTAACAAATAAAATCAATTAATTCAGCAAAAAATTAATAAAAACAAAAACTTACTCTTCCAATATCTTCAGCATTGATAAGAACAAACTCATTTCTGTTATGGGAACCAGCTACAAGCCTTCCTTTTGTAGCCATTTTTATTCCTCAAAAATTGAATTAAGATCAATGCAATACTACCAACCCAGATTTATTCATCAACAAATATTACAATTAAATTAAAAAATTTATATAAATTTATTAATTATAATATATTTATAATAATAACAACTACACTATCTTCCTCCACACTCTCTCTCTAAGTTTCTTCCACACAATCATTCATTGAGAAGAACAAGAACAACACAAACATTAATGACTTAAAAGTAGTGAAAGAGAAGAGGGAGAAAGTTTAGTGTTTTTGTAGAGAGAAGATATAACACAAAAAAACACAAAATATAAATGAAATAAATGGAATACAACCCACAATTATAATACTCAAGTAGTATCAGTAAAATGTGGGCTCAGATTATTAAAAAAAATTAAAAAAAATAATTAAGTAATAAATTAATTAAATGAACAAAACAAAGATGTGGGTCTCTTTCAAACAGTGATTCTTTACTTCACTGTAAAACTACAGAAATTTAGATGAGAAAAAAAAATGATTTTGATATTATATTTGAATACCCTTTTGGCTGAATTTTTCTGGGTATGAATTAAAAAGTAAGATTTGTAATTAAAAAGATGAAGATTAGAGGGAATTAAGTAAGGGTTTAAGAAGAAATGAGGAAATAAAAATAAAAATAAAAAAGATTTTATTATTTATAAAAAGAAAGGTTGAATCTTGAACGCGTAAGACAGAAGGGACAAGAGAGGAGAAGGAAAGTGACAGATAGATAAAGAGAGAAGTGAGAAGAGAAGTGATTTATTTCCATGTGCATTTACATTTTTATTTTTATTTTTTAGAGAGAATAAAATATAGGAAGTATACTAGTTGTATTCTAGTAAATCACAGATCTATGTGTACTGTACTTGTAAAGTTGTGATGTGGAAAATGATTTAGTTCCTCACTTAATTTGACCTAGATAGGAAAAATGCATCAATTGGGTGGGATTTTTTTTGGTTTTTCCATTTTCAATTTGATGGATTGTGACATTGGATCTAGACAAATTGGTTACTGGTAGTATAAAATTTTGTGATTTTTAAATTTGTACGGAGTAATTTTTTACGTTAGAGAATAAGGTACTTTTTTCTTTTGGATGAAATTATCCGAATCAATTGAACTTAATGGAATTGAATCAATCAATCGAATCAATCAACCGAATGAAATAATAATAAAAACATTATATTAATAATAATAATAATAATAATAAATATTATAATAAAAATAATACCAATAATAATAATAAATATTATTATAATATTATCCATTAATAATAATAATATATTAATATAATCTAATAAGATATATAAAAAATAAATATTAATATAATAATAAATATAGTAATAATAATAATATATTAGTAATATAAATGATAACATTATTAATAATAATAATATAATATATTAATAATAATAACTAAATAATAATAATAATAATAATATAATAATAGGTCTAATATAATAACTTATTAACATAATAATATTAAATATAATAATAATAATAATAATAAATAATAATAAATATGTGATTAATAATATTAATAATAATGAGTATATTAATAAAATAATAAATATTAAATAATAACTTATTAATATAATAATAATAATAAATATGTTATGAATAATATTAATAATAATAAATATATTAATAAAATAATAAATATAATAATAATAATAATAATAATAATAATAATAATAATAAATGTATTAAATATAAATATAATAATAAAAACAATGCGAATTAATTATTAATATATATAATAGTAATATAATAAATATAAAAATAATAATAATAATAATAATAATAATAATAATAATAATAATAATAATAAATACATTAATATAAAAATAATAATGATATCAATAAGAATAATAATAGTAATGTTGAAATAAACTAATATGAATCGAATCAATCGAATCGAATCGATTCGAATCGAATCGAATCGAATCGAATCGAATCGAATGGAATCGAATCGAATCGAACTTATTAGAACTGAAATTAAGTCCAAAAGAGCAGGGCCTAAGTCATTTAGTTGATATTTGGAACCCTATACGAGATTTTCATGTTTGTCGAAAATATATTACTCCCTCCACACACTTATTTTCATCTCATTTCAATAAAACACTCTTCTTATATATTAGAGAAATTGGGTGAAAATGAATGTGTGGAAGGAGTACAAGTTTTATAAACTTTTGCTTCTCCAAGAAAGATTAAGGGTGAGTTTGGATTGAGGGATTTGGGGGTAAAGGAAAGGGAGGGAGAGTAAGTGATTTAGAATCCCTTGTTTGGATAGAAAATAAGGGTGGTGAGAAATGAAGGAGGAGGGATTTGGAGGGATCCATTTTATCTCCTCCAAGGCAAATCAAAATCTCTCTACAATAGGCAAGATTTGGAGGGAAATTGTATCCAAACACCAACACCCCATTTCCCCTCCCCTTCCCTTCTTTCCCTTTCTCATCCCTCATTCTCCCTCCCCTCGCTTTCCCTCCACTTTTGTTATCCAAACACACCCTAAGGGTGTATTTGGATAGTAAAAATGGAGGGAAAGGGAAGGGAGGGGAAAGGAGGCACTACTACAAATATAGGCAATAACAACGCCCCATTAACAATGCATATTAACACATTATATGTAATACCGTTGTTAATCAGGTTAGTATATTTTGGCGCAATTCTATGAAAAGTAATAACAACGGTTATTTCTTTAAAACTGTTGTTATTAGTAATCACAACGGGTTTCATTTTAGAACCGTTGTTAATAGTTGAAAAGCAATAACAACGGTTATTTTTTTAAAACCCTTGTTATTACTTTTAACAACAATTTTTTTTGCATATAACCCTTGTTATTACTTTTTACAATGATTTTTTTTGCATATAACTCTTGTTATTACTTTTAACAATGGTTTTTTACATATAACCGTTGTTATTACTTTTAACAACGTTTTTTTTTTTTTATATATAACCCTTATTATTACCTTCGCACCAAAATATTTTCACTGTGGGACAAACCGGATCCCTTATGTTTCTTTCCCTTTCTATTCTTTATTCATTTTCAACATTCACATCTTCAACTCCCTCACTCTCAAAAACAAAACCCCTCACATAATACTCACTCAAAACCCACCAAATCACCCCCAAAACACTCAAAAATTCTCCCTAACTCAATTTTACATACTTATAGCCCACTTTTCAACTTTCAAAACTACCAAAATCACTCAAAATCGACTTTTAGGAACCTAGGGTTTTAAAAAACCGGGAGTAAGAAATTGATTTTTTGGTTTGATTTTCGCCTTATTACCTCGATTGTTAGGTATGAAATGTTAACTTACTCGATTTATTTGTCAACACAAAATCTTAATAATCGCACATCTATTTTAATTCCCATTTTACTGTTGTTTAACTAACCCTTCTTTATCTCACCATCGATATCACTCTCCCCTTTATCAATTCTTCATTTTACACTATCAATTACCTTGTTAAATTTTAGGGTTTTGTTTGATTTTATAAGGATCTCATCTTTCAGTGTATCCATGAAGGGAATCAGATCTAGAGGTATTCTTTCTAACCCTAATTTCTTCGCCTATTTTGATTTTAAAATCCCTGGTGCCTTGTTGAATTATAAGATTCGTTTGATATTTGTACTTCTTTTACCGTTTTGCATTATTCTTATACTTGGAAATTTGTACATTGTAGTCTTGGAGTCTTCGGGGTAGTATGCTAATATGCTCAGCTGATTTAGAAGGTCAAACATGGTGGAAATTTGTACATTGTAGTCTTTTACCGTTTTTCTTGCCAGGTAATCTCACTCTAATATATGGGCTCCTTATTTAATGATCATATTGTTTGGTGGACATGAAGCTTTTGTGTATACTATTGTTCGATTATAGATGATTAATTTCAGAGGTGCGTGAAATGGTATGTATTCCTTCATTTTCACGAAGATACTAACATGTGACCTCTTCATTTTCCTCATTTCAGCGGTATTACCTAGCATTGGGACTGTAACATATGCTCTTCTTCAGGTTAACATCTTAAATTGACCTCTTCTTTAGAGAATTAATTGATAGCTTTTTATTTGAGAAATTGATCCTGCAGGTAGTAATCACTACTGCTGGAGCAACTCTAACTGACAAAACAGGACGAAAGCCAATTCTTTTGGTAATTATCACTACTTTTTTTCACTAGAATTTATGTTGTTCATATATATTTTACATATAGTGCAAAGTTTTTAATTCCTGAGGATTCGCAAGACTCGTAATATTTTGTCTTTGGAATGTTATAGAACTATTTAGTTTATTGTTGTATATCAAAAAGTCTTTCAACTATAACTAATTTGACTCGGTAATTTAGTCCACCCCCAATATCCATTATGGTTTGAATCTTCTTCCAAATTTTATGAAATTGAGATGGATCAATGTTGTTTGTGTTACTTCAGTTTCAAGTGTTTGGGTTCACGACTTTTAGTTTTATGGCTAAAGATGTAATATATGCTTATTTTTGGCTAAACTCGTGAAATTTCTATGTTGTGCTACCTCACTTTCTTCTTTTTGATTTCTCCTTTATTTCCAATTTCTGCTCTATTCCTCGATTTTTGCTAGTAAACATTCATTTTATGTTGTTTGCAGGTTAGACTTTTGGTGATTTTTCATATATTTGCCTCAGGTATCTTCCTCCTTTGTTTTCCCTCAGCTTATTGCTTTCATCCACTTCTCATATCTACGTAGGTTTTCGTTTTTTATTTCCACCATCTTAACTTAAATGTATCATTGTAGATTTAAATTTGAGAGTGTCAATTGAGGAGATGAAGGATGTTAATGAGGTGTAGGCCACCAACTATTTAGGGAATACGTAATGTTGAGTAGTCTATTCACTAAGATGGTATTGTTATGTTGGATGTGATGCGAGATCAATGTAAGTTTGTTGGAGTTGTATTGTTGAGTAGTCTATTCACTAAAATGTGTGTGCGTAGTAGTGGAGTTGTAACTCTCGGATGTAAATGAATGTTTGAATTGTGGTTTTAATATTTTGAGAAAATCGTTGTGCTAGTGCATAAAACTTTGCAGGTGTTTAATTTTAGGTTAATCAATTTGAAGTGAGCTTTTGTTGTATGTTGATACTGCTGCTGTTGTTGATACAGGATTTTGAATGCACTGATTTTTTTTTAAAAAAAATTAAAAAAAATAAACATCAATAACAACGGTTATATGCCACAAAACCGTTGTTAATATTCACTTTTAACAACAATTTTTTTTAACATATAACCGTTGTTATTACTTTTAACAACGATTTTTTTTAAATATAACCTTTGTTAATAGTCACTTTTAACAACGGTTTTTTTTATATATAACCCTTGTTCTTACTTTTAACAACGGTTTTTTTTAAAATAACCTTTGTTATTACTTTCGCACCAAAATATTATTCGCACCAGTCACTTTTTTGTACAACGGATAACACCAAATAACAACGGGTGTTAACCGTTGTTAATACTTTCCACAACGGTTTTTGTCTAAAATAATAACCGTTGTTAAAACCTTTAACAACGGCTCAAACAACAACGCCCGCTTTTTTCTATAACAACGATTAATAACCTTTGTTGTCCCCTATATCTGTAGTAGTGAGGGCAGGGAAAGGGAGAGAAGGGAAGGGGATGGGGAATGGGGTGTGGGTGTTTGGATACAATTTCCCTCCAAATCTTGCCGATTGTGGAGAGATTTTCATTAGGCTTGGAGGAGAGAAATTGAATCCCTCCAAATCACTCCTCCTTCATTTCCCTCCACCCTCATTTGCTATCCAAACAAGAGAATTTAAATTCTCTACTCTCCCTCCCTTTCTTTTCCCTCCAAATCCCTCAATCCAAACACATCCTAAGGGTGTGTTTGGATTAGGTGGTTTAGAGGGAAAAGAAAACAAGGAAGAGTAGCGGATTTAAAATCCCTTGTCTGGATAACAAATGAGGCTGGAGGGAAATGGAGGGGGAGAGATTTGGAGGGATCCATTTTATCTCCTGCAAGGCAAATCAAAAGCACTTCACAACAGACAAGATTTGGAAAGAATTGTATCCAAACACCTATATCACATTTGCCCTCCCCTTCCCTTACCTCCCTTTCTCTTCCCTCCTTCCCACTACAAACAAGTACAGTTCATAGACTATATATCTGAGGTAGTACCTCTTATTATTTATTTCCTGAGTTTTATTTTAAAGTTTTTGAGTTCTGCTTTAGTATAAAGTTTTTGAGCACATTTACTAAAATATTACACTAAAAAATATAATATTGCTCAAAAATTATATTTATAAATGGTAATATGCTCAGAAAAAATGTGTATATGCTCAAAAACTATAAGGTTTGAGGTATTACCTCACATCCGTAATCCTTTTTCTCCAAACAAGTATGGATATCTACCTCCATACCTCCATGGATTTACACTCCACTCCAATCCATTCTAACACTTTGAGTTTCTTCTTTTCTTCTTTTTAATATAATAGATTAGACTTTTTATCCATTTTACAGACGAGTAGGTCTCTTGAGATACGGAATCTCAATAATTTATTATGATAGTTACAATTTGAAGTAAAAATAGTACAAAAAGTCATAAGATGGTTATGCATTACCCCGTATAACCTAAAATAGTTGTACATAAAAAAGTACAATCTACGATAAAAATAAGTATGCTTCTTATGATAACCTAGGTAACACCGAAAAGGGACACAAGTCGGACACGTGAGTACGTGACACGACATTTATGAAATACAGGACGGGGCCAAGTTTTCTAAATATTATTAAATTTATATTTTTATGATTATAAGAGATAGGTTTAGGTGAGTCCACCATTTTAGTTGAGTCCCTAAGTCCTATTTGTGGACAGCGGGCCGCCCACGGGGGCGCTTGGTGAAGGGGCTCGAAAACAAGCGTTTGCATTTTGTATGGAGTCGCCACCAATTTTTATGGGAAATTGGAACCGTTCGAATACCTCGTGTCATGTCAAGACACAAAGTAGTGACATGAACACTAAGCAATCGTTACCCTTAGCATTCTATGTCTAGAATGACTCTCGTGGATGCCAATGAACACGGGTGCTCACGGATATCTGGAGTAAGGGGTGAGGGTACGTATTAGGAAGCTCTTTTGATCGAACACCTAATCCCGCCCGCCTCGATAGCGGCCTCTACTAATGATTAGGGAAGTTATTCGTACTTGATATACTGTCGGCTATATGCATGCAATGCAACACCCATAGATTAATCCTAGCATGTGAGAATTAGACTAAGTCGGTTGACATGTAATTAGCAAACAATTGGGTCGAAGTTGGATTTAATGTTGATTACATGTGCAAACATACAAACAATAGAAGCAACAATAACGATAAATTACAATAATGGAAATTACATTAATTACAATGGAACAGGCCATTTATGTCGAAAATACCGCTAAAACGGATGATTTGATAAAAAAGAATAAAAGAATAAAACAAAGAAATACGAACAAGTCAGAAGGTGATAATACGATTAATAGTTAGTTAATACGTAGCTAATTAAACTAGGTCAAGGCGAAAAGGAGTTCGGGGACGAATTCACCTGAACAAAAGCAGCATCGCGCCCTTTGGAAGAGGCGCAGCAGCGATTCTTTGCGTCTGTTCAAGGGTGAGTTCGCCGCCGTGGCGAATCGCAAATCGTTAATGTTAATTGATAAATTAATGGATTGATTACGATTTTAGACTCGGATGAAAGTTATTAGCAGATTATTTACATATGATTGAGGTCATAAAACAGTAAAACATGGACGAGACGGAAATAAGATGGATTAATTATGTGAAGGGTCGATGTTAATGAATGATTAATCAAACTAACTAACTAAACGAATTATTAACTAAACATGATGAATTGACGATGAATTAATGAACAAACAGGTGAAAATATATCAACAATGAATCCCAGAAACTCAACATGAACGAATTGAATTTCTAAAACCCGAATTGAATTTAATGACGAAAACCCGCAAATATTGATTATTAGGGATTGGAGTCGGATTTATGACGATTTAAACATGTTAATGACGATGGTTAATATACATATGAATTATTAAACTATCATGTGAACGAATTAACAGACTAACAAAACAAAAGAAATTAATTTGATACGAATTACAGAGGACGGAGGAAGAAGAAAAGAAGCAGGAACTGCGGCAGCCTCACGAAGAGGCGCAAAGAGTGCCGCGCTCCTTCGAAGAGGCGCGGCGGTTTGCTGCGTCTTTTCTCGACGTCATCTCCGGAAATCCGCAAAAAAAGGTTTTAAAGACGGTTTTAGAAATCGGTTTTAATGGTGTTTTCGACATAAACCTTACAATTGTTATACAATAATTAAAAATACAATAAATAAAAGAAAGATTAATACACCCTCAGACTTACATGTTGACGGAACGAGAAGAACTAAGAATATCGATTAGTGATGCTCGACGCGAATGCAAGGAAAGAGTGCCCTCGTAAGAGGAAAACGATTTAAACAGATTGATTAATTAGATTGATTGAGTGTAGTGGTCAAATTGGTCGGTCATGCAACGGAGAGGCCGGTACCGGAAGATCCGAGCTTACGTGGTCGGAAGTCCAAGCACGTAGGCGCCAATTAGTAAGAACAAAGTCTAGAATGCAAAGGGAGAAGAGAAGGGCGGACACTCGCGTGAGAAATATGAGGAACGAAAGCTCCTATTTATACTAATCACGCGACGGAATTATGGTAAGACTAGGACACGGAAGGAAAGATCCGGAAATAACCGACTTAGGTTAAACGCGGAAACTTGGACAAAAAGAAAGTTACTAGAAAAAGGCGCAGCAGAGCTGCGTCCCTTGGAAGAGGCAAAGACCTGCGCGTCCTCCTTTCCTCGACAGGTTCCTCGCGCGTAGAAAACGCGTTTGATGACTGTCGTATTTTAGGCATAACTTTCTCTACAAGACTCGGATTAAGGTGATTTCGGTGGCGTTGGAAAGCTAAGAAAGAGATCTAGAACTTTCTGTGAAATAGGCCTGACCCAACAAAGTTGTTATCACCTCGAAAAGTGGGCCTAAAGTTTGGGTTGTCATTTTAGCTAAATGAAATGCACATTTTGTAATGTAAACTTTTAGTTTAGCCTAATGAAGTGACATGGGACTCGAAATGAGATATAATCATGACATTTTATGACATCCTAACCTTAGGTAGACAAGCACATTGCTTTGACTCGGGATTTTGACGGTTTTAAGAAATGAAGACGGTTTTTTGACTCGGACTCCAAATGTACTCTAATTACTGCCAAAACGACCGTATCGGCACGTAGATGACAACCGAGAGGTAGACATTAATATTTGAGCAATCACTTGACGATAATCTTACGAACTGTCACAAATCGTTCCGCGTACCAAACATGCGGCCCAATCATCACCGGGTGGTTTGCGGGAGGTGCATAAACGAGGTGTCTACACTATTTTCACCCAATCATTTTTTAGTATAATTTTAGTACTTTATGAGTATAACTTTAATTCTCTATGAGTGTAACTTTAGTCTTTAAAGATCATTTTGTATAGAAAAAATTGAATTTATGTAATACAATGTTATTTTGAATATATAAATTTGAATTTTGTGATTTTAATAGTCTATGTAACTGTGGACAGCGGGGGGTGCCCACGGGGGCGCTTGGGAGGAAAGAGAAACAAGCGTTTGCATTTTATTGGAGTCGCCACCAATTTTTATGGGAAATTGGAACCGTTCGAATACCTCGTGTCATGTCAAGACACAAAGTAGAGACATGAACACTAAGCAATCGTTACCCTTAGCATTCTATGTCTAGAATGACTCTCGTAGATGCCAATGAACACGGGTGCTCACGGAGATCTGGAGTAAAGGGGTGAGGGTACGTATTAGGAAGCTCTTTTGATCGAACACCTAATCCCGCCCGCCTCGATAGCGGCCTCTACTAATGATTAGGGAAGTTATTCGTACTTGATATATCGTCGGTTGAATGCATGCAATGCAACACCCAAGTTTTAATCCTAGCATGTGAGAATTGGACTAAGTCGGTTGACACATAATTTAGCATACAATTGGGTCGAAGTAGGATTTAAGGTTCAATTACATGTGAAAACATACAAATAAATCATACAAACGCGATAAATAATACAACGAAAATTACAATAATGAAAATTACAATAATTACAATGGAATAGGCGATTTATGTCGAAAATACCTTTAAAACGGATAAATTGAGAAAAACGAATAAAAGAATGAATTAACGAACAGAAAGTGATAAAACGAATAATGGCTGATTATACGTAAGCTAATTAAACTAGGTCAAGGCAAAAACGGAGTTCAGGGACAGAATTCAACTCGAATAAAGCGCAAAGAAAGCTGCGTCCTTTGGAATAAGCGCAGCGATTCTTTGCGTCTGTTTCGACCGAATCTGGTTGTGAAGTTTTAATTGCGTGTTGTTAATACTCGTCGGTAAATTTAATGATTGATTAAATTATTTACTCGGATGGAAGTGATTAATAGGTTATTTACATGTGATTAATGGGTCATAAAGCAATAAAACATGGATGGGACGGAATTAAAGATGAATTAATAAGATTAACAAGAATTATTAACAAGTTAACGAACTAAATCAATTAATTAGGTTAAATACAACGGATTAATGACGAATATATGATGGATATGACAAATAAAAGATGTAAATATATCAAAGGTGAATCCCAGAAACTCAATATTGATGAATTGAATCTCTAAAACCCGAATTGAGTTTAATGACGAAAACCCGCAAATATTGGTTACTTGGGATTTAAGTCGAATTTATGATAAATTAAACATGCTAATGGTGAATAATAGTATACATGTGAAATATGACGAAGATTTAACAAAAAAAACAATAAGAAAGAACGAATTACAGAGGACGAAGGAAGAAGAAAGGAAGCAGGAACTGCGGCAGCCTCACGAAGAGGCGCAGCAGGTGCTGCGCTCCTTCGAAGAGGCGCAGCAGTTGCTGCGTTTTTTCTCGACGGTTGTCTTCTGAAAATCCGTAAAAAGGGTTTTAAACGAGGTTTTAGAAATCGGTTTTAATTGGTATTTTCGACATAAACCTTACAATTGTGATACAAAAAGGTAAATACAACAAATAAATAAGGATTATACACCCTCAGACTTACATGTTTGACGAAACGAGAAGGACTAAGATATCGATTAGCGATGCTCGACGCGAATGTAAAGAAAGTGCCCTCGTAAGAGGAAAACGATTAATTAATTATGTTGATTATGGTGGAGTTGGTCAAATTGGTCGGTCATGCAAACGAGGCTGGTACTCAGAAGGATCCGAGCTTACGTGGTCGAATGTTCAAGCACGTAGACGCCAAAAAGTAAGAACAAAGGTCTAGAATGCAAAGGGAGAAGAGAAGGGCGGACACTCGCGTGAGAAATATGAGGAGCGAAGGCTCCTATTTATACTAATCACGTGAAGGAATTAGGGTTTCAGAGACTCTTTGGAAGTGAATCTCGGAAAGATATGAAAAAGATACGAAAACTACGCAGAATAGGACCTGGGAAGAGGCGCAGCAGCCAGCTGCGTCTCTTGGAAGAGGCGCGAAGACTGCTGCGTCTGTTCCCAAGGGTTTTCTCTCTGCGGAAGAAAGATTTCCGTGTTTAAGTTATGGTAGGACGGAATAATTTGGTTTTCCTTAATATCTTATGTGAATATTTCGGGAAATTGTTTACCAAAGGATGAAAATTATGAAATATGGAATAGAAATATCCAGGAACATTCGAGAACATTCGACTCGGGATTTAACGGTTATCAGAAAATGAAGACGGTTTTAGGCCCGGACTCCAAATGTACTCTAATTACTGCCAAAACGACCGTATCGGCACGTAGATGACAACTAAGAGGTAGACATTAATATTTGAGCAATCACTTGACGATAATCTTACGAACTGTCATAAGTCGTTCCGCGTAGCAAACATGCGGCCCAATCATCACCGGGTGGTTTGCGAGAGGTGCAGAAATGAGGTATCTACAGAGCCCCCACTTTGACTGAGGCTTGGACAAGGCGAAAGTCAAAGTATAGCCATCAGGTCAATCGAATATTACAACCTGACGACTATGGCGACGCGAGGCGGCTCAAGGGGTCTGAACCAAGGACCTGTCGTCGGGAACATTTTAGAGTCTGTCGACTCTCGGGGAGGGTCGTTTAAAGTCCATTAGACTATGTAAGGAGGCTCGCCAGCCATAAGAAGAGACCATACCTGAGACTTCTTCTCGAGACGCTTCCGGAGGTACATGGGAGCTATTGAGCGAAGATCAGGCGTGGGGGCTAAATAAGGTGAGTAGCAGGACGCAGGCGGGAACTGCTGAAAGAAGACTGCTTGGGTAGTCTTCGAGAAATAATTGTGAATAGCAGGACACAGGCGGGAACTGTTGAGGAGAAATCTGCTTGGGTAGATGTCAATCTTCATGTCTTGAGAGGGACAGTACGTCCGCTTACTCTCGTCGGGGACATGATGAAGGCGTGTCGAAGCACCTGTAAAGGAATAAATGTTCGTTGTGACGAGCGAAGGTCTTGGAAGAAATAAATAATATGTAACAGTCTGCTGCTGGCTTGGAAAATGCAGGCCGGAACGAAAGAAAATCGTCAAACGGACCAAAAGGATAAAATAGCATCGGGGAAGAGGCGCACCAAAGATGGGCCCACAAATAACGAACTCATAACAAATTTTTGAAAATCCATATGGAGGGAACACAAGGAAGAGGCGCAGCAAGAGCAGCGTCTCTTGGAAGAGGCGCAGCGCCTGTTGCGTCTATTCCCCAAAGTGTGTCTTCTGCGTAAAAACGCGATGATCAGGAGGCTTATGTTCATTTGTTCGAAACACAATTTCACATATTCTCTCTCAAATCTTCACCATTTCCGCCAAGGTTTGATTCAAAAGCTTGCATTAATCATGACTAATCGAGGTATGTGTCTCATTCTTGCATTAATCTTCCGTATTTGCTCAATTTTGAGTCGAAAGAATTAGGGTTTATGACCCATTTGATCGAAAATTTGGGGCTTTTCCCCCAAATGCATTTGTCTTGTCAAATTGACATTAGAAATGGATAATTGGTAGTATAAGGAACACAACCATGTATTTGTCTCGGATTTTCGTCGAGTTTCGAGCCTTTGAATGAAATTTGAGACGGTTCCACAGCTAAACCTTAAATCGCTTCGAAAGTAGCCTTAGGATCGCCCATTTGCGATGAAACTTGATACTTGGGATCCTTGAATGATGGGTAAACTTCCTACCATCTCGGAATTTTGGTTTGTGACAGCTTTTTCAGGATACTTTTCTAGGGCATAATCGTCGTTATAACGAAATGCTGCCGAAATTTCGACTCGAACCCGGAACTAGGCTTCAAATTAGGTTTGACTTGACCCAAATTACCACATGAGTGATCGGGTTGGTGAGAATATGGCCAAAGATGGCGAGAAAAGAGCGATTTCAGGGCTTCCGAAGGCTCGAAAATCCCCTAACCAAGGCTGGTCGTCACGTGACGCGGCCTAAATTTACTTTAATGTTGCAGGTGACGAGGCTTCTACTTATGGGAGGACTCCCATGGAGATAGACGTTGCCACTGTCGAGGAGGCTCTAGAGCAGGCCTTCACCGCC
Source organism: Silene latifolia (assembly GCF_048544455.1). NCBI lineage: Eukaryota > Viridiplantae > Streptophyta > Magnoliopsida > Caryophyllales > Caryophyllaceae > Silene > Silene latifolia. The sequence goes on from NC_133531.1 coordinate 80,869,421, forward strand.
GCGGTGATGGCTGCTGGGGACGAGGTCCATGAGGAGGAGGAGGAGGAGGCCCCGAGACGGCGGGCCAACGTTGGGCGAGGAGGTCGTCAGCTGAGAGGAGCTCCTGTGTGGGCTGAGACTTGGGAGAGTAGGCACCTGTTGTGGGCTGCAGAGGGTCACCTGTCCTACAGGACGGTGAAGAGTTTGGTAAATAGGAATTCACTACTCATTACTCATCCTCTTTCATTCATTTATATCTATTTCGATTTTCATTCAAAACTAAAGATACCTTTTGTTTCAAATCACAATAGGAGGCCGGGAACATCAGGTCGTTCTCGGGCTACACGACAGCGATGGAGCACTACGAGCGGCTGTCGGCGGAGGAGCGGGCCATGATTGAGCGTGGAGCGTTCGGTCCTTTGGTACAGGCCTGGAGGGATATCGCGAAGAGGAAGCTGCGGGCTAACCTTAGCCTGGTCCGCGCTTTCTTGGACCGATGTTGGGATACGACTTCCACGTTTCACATGCCTTTTGGTGAGGTGGGAGTCAATTTGGAGGATTACGGCATGATTTCTGGTCTGCCGTGTGGGACCGAGGAGGTGGAGTGGCCGGAGACTGCCATGAGGGTGGACTTGGCCGAGGCGAGGAGATTGATCGGCTGTAACCTGTCGCCGAAGGCCGTCACAGTGCCGGGCTTGGTGCTCAGCTCCTACGTTCGAGACTACTTTGCGGGAAAGATCCCGGCGCTGGTGACGATTGACGGGAGGGGGACGGCTCCTTCTCCCTGTACAGCTGAGCAGAGGGCTCGTTTGTGGCTCTGGTGGTTTATGTCTTCGATTTACCTCGGAGATAAGGGCGAGAGGCTGTCGACGAAGCTTCTTCCCTTCCTTTCTGACTTGAGTCCCCTAGGGCGTTGGGACTGGGTCACTGCTGTAACACCCCCTCATACCAAGGTGCCTTACCAGGACCACCCTACCATGAAAGTGTGTTACCATCTCGGTTGCCCGAGGTTAGTACATATCAAAAGCGTCTGAATTGAGCACATTTATTAAAAAATCTTGTAAAATGTAAAGTTTACATCAACCAAACTCAAATCTGTTTTAACAAAATACAACTTCAAAGTCGATAATAAAAGAAATCCCATTAAGACTCGGACGGTGATGCTATGACTCGTGATGACACTTCTCCCAAGACAGTCCCCAAGCTCACACTAGCAATACTGCAAGCCCGCTGCTCACCATCCCCGAATGGATCACCGCAGATACCACAAACAACACGGGGTCGTATTATACATGACAATTAAGACAAACAACCGGGGAAATCAACCGATCATCGCCAATCCCCAATCCTCCATTCACACACAAGAATCGACTACACACATCAAGTGTGTAGCCCCGCTGCCAGATTACCCATCGCAACAGGTAATCCTCGCCGCCAGTGGGTGACCGCAGCCGATCCAACCTAGTCCAGCTCCTCAACGAGCGACAATAATCCCTGTCCCTTAATGTGCACATCCCCTCCCGTGGCGGGTTCCACGGAGGGCGAACTAGGGTGTGAAGCCACTCCCGCAAGTGACTCCACCACAATCACAATCACAATACAACACAGCCATCTCAACACCCTCACATCCACATCGTTACAACAATCTCCATACTCCGATGATCAACAGATAACAATAATCACAACAACATGTCTTACAATAACAGTAAACTGAGTAGGAAACCCTACCTTAGCAACCAATAGTAGTATGCAACACGGACAATCAAAAAGGCTCCTCTACGAAGTCTTCTCCTATACAATAATCATGTAACACAATTACACATTGCACAATTCCCAAAATCCCATTTCCATATATATATATACAGTAACCCCAAAGAGTACAAATAATCATAAAGATAGGACTTACCAACGAGTGTAACGAGAACTTATACGCACGAGTCACGAAGATTACCCACACGACGATGCTACGGAATGATTAAGGGAAAGATTAGGGAATGATTAGGGTGTAATTAGGGTAACGTAGAAACTGATGAAGTTGAAATGATGTTTTGAAAACTGACGCGGGATATAAAATAATCTTAAACATTCCCTAATCAAACCGTCAAAATAACACTCGCCAGACCGAATACTCGGTCGAGTAAAGTTATACTCGGCCGAGTATCCTCTACTCGGTCGAATATTCACTATACTCGGCCGAGTATTCATCGGCAGAACCAAAATAACTCACAACAACAGCACTACTCGGCCGAGTAGGCTCTACTCGGTCGAGTAGTCGCCAAAGAAAATCCGTAGTGTTACAATCTTCCCCTCTTAAAAAGAACTTCGTCCCGAAGTTCACACTGTACTATAAAACAAAACACAACACTACACCACAAGACTATACTAACCACATATAACAACACCAAGGAACTATATAAGTCACCACAAAAGTCATTACCCCAACTCAGAGCAAAACAACAAACAAAACAAAACACGACCGCGACCATCTCCTACCCCCCTAAAAGGACAACGGTTACGTCCCCGTAACCAAACATACCTGATCGAAAAGGTTAGGAAAACGTTCTCGCATAGCTTCCTCGGGTTCCCATGTGGCTTCCTCCACATTATGATTAGACCAAAGGACCTTGAGTAAGATCGTTTCACCATTCCGGGTCTTACGAACCTCGCGATCAAGAATCTCCTTAGGAATCTCGGCGTAGGACAAGGATTCATCAAGCTCGATGTTCTCCATCTCAAGGATATGCGACGGATCGCTCACATACTTTCGAAGTTGAGATACATGAAAAACATTGTGTACTCTATCCAACGCTGGTGGTAACGCTAATCTATAGGCCACCTCGCCAACACGGTCTAAAACCTCATAAGGACCTATAAAATTTTGGCTTAGCTTACCCTTTTTCCCAAACCTCATAAACCTCGCATAGGTGACACTTTTAAAAGAACCTTGTCACCTACCATAAACTCAATGTCCTTGCGGTGCAAGTCGGCGTAGCTCTTCGACGATCTTGATCGCCCTCATCTTTTGCCGAATCAATGGATTTGCTCAACCATATCTTGAACCATTTGTGGCCCTAAAACCACCGTCTCGAATTATCATCCCAACAAACCGGACTTGGCATTTCGGCCATACAAAGCTTCAAAAGGTGCCATCCCAATGCTTGTATGATAATCGTTATTGTATGAAAACTCGATCGGATCAAGCCTGTCTTCCCAATCGCCCCCAAAGTCCATAACACATGCCCTCAGCATGTCTTCTAAGGTCTTGATGGTCCGCTCTGTCTGACCATTGGTTGCCGGATGAAAGGCTGTACTCATCTTTAAAGTCGTACCCATCAACTCTTGCAGCTCTTGCCAAAACTTGGATATGAACCTCGCATCACGATCAGAAACGATATCCTTAGGTATACTATGTAACCGAACCACATACCTCCTGTAACCCATTGCCAGCTGCATCTTAGACCAAGTATCCTTCATGGGAACAAAATGGGTTGACTTGGTTAACCTATCAACAATCACCCAAATCATGTTGTTACCTTGTTGTGACCTAGGTAACCCCACAATGAAGTCCATGGAGATTGACTCCCACTTCCACTCTGGTACATCCAAAGACTGGATCTTACCTTGTGGTCTCCTTTGTTCACCCTTGACCTTTTGACAGGTCAAACATCTGGCTACAAACTCAGCTACATCTCTCTTCATGTTTGGCCACCAAAAATTCTTCTAAAGGTCTCTATAAAGCTTGTCACCACCTAGGTGAACTGAATAGGGAGTGCAATGAGCCTCCGTCAAGATCACTCTCCGCAACTCTGCATCCTCAGGAACACACCATCTCCCATCAAAACGAACACTCCCAACTAGATGGATAGAAAACCTGGAAGCCGTTCCACTCTCTACTTTTGACTTCCACTCCTGAATCTTAGGATCAAGCTCTTGTTTACTTTTGATGTTCTCATACAACTCTGGCTCGACCGTCAAATCCCCGATGGTGTCCCCCTCCCGAATCATAAAGATCCCCAAACTAGACATCTCATCCCTCAACTTCAGCAAGGACATAGCTGTACATAGCGAATGAATGCTCTTCCTACTCAATGCATCTGCAACAACATTAGCCTTACCCTCGTGATAGATGATCTCCATATCATAATCTCCAATCAGCTCCATCCACCGTCTCTGTCGCATATTAAGCTCCTTCTGAGTGTAGATATACTTTAGACTCTTATGATCAGAGAACACCTTAAAAGTTGCCCCATAAAGGTAGTGTCTCCATATCTTAAGAGCGAACACAACTGCACCCAGCTCCAGATCGTGCGTAGGGTAATTCTCCTCATATTGCTTCAGCTGTCTCGAAGCATAGGCTATGACTTTCCCTCCCTGCATCAAAACACAACCAAGACCATTCTTTGAAGCGTCGGTATATACCTCAAAGTTCTCACAACCCCTGCGGGCAAGGCTAGGATAGGAGCGTGGTCAAGCGTTCCTTTAGGGTCTGAAACGCCGTCTCACAACTCTCATCCCAAACAAATCTGACTTCCTTTCTCATCAAGGATGTCATAGGCCGCGCTATGGTAGAGAAATCTTTCACAAATCTTCTGTAGTAGCCGGCAAGACCTAAGAAACTTCGAATCTCAGCAACATTCTTCGGCGATTCCCACTTGGTAACGGCCTCAATCTTACTAGGATCCACGGCTACCCCCTTCTTAGATATTACATGGCCCAGAAAAGCCACTTCCTCTAACCAGAACTCACACTTGGATAGCTTGGCATAAAGCTGATTATCCCTTAAGGTCTGCAGAACTATCCTCAAGTGCTCCTCATGCCCTTCCTTAGTCTTAGAATAGACTAAGATATCATCGATGAAAACAACCACAAACCTATCCAAAAACGGTGCGAAGATCCGATTCATCAAATCCATAAAAGCTGTTGGCGCATTGGTCAACCCAAAAGGCATCACTACATACTCATAATGACCATATCGGGATCGGAACTCTGTCTTAGGAATATCCTCATCTGCTATCCTCAGCTGGTGGTACCCCGACCTCAGATCAATCTTGGAGAACACACCTGCTCCACTAAGCTGATCAAACAAGTCATCAATCCTCGGCAACGGATACTTGTTCTTCACTGTGACACGATTGAGCTCTCTGTAATCAATGCACAATCGCATACTTCCATCTTTCTTCTTTACAAAAACAACTGGAGCTCCCCACGGTGACACACTAGGCCTGATGTAACCCTTGCCTAGCAGCTCATGTATCTGCTTTTTCAACTCTGCCAACTCCTTAGGCGCCATATGGTAAGGTGCTTTAGATATAGGACTCGTTCCCGGCTTAAGCTCCACGCTGAAATCAACATCCCTCTTGGGAGGCAAACTCGGTATTTCCTCAGGGAAAACATCTTCAAACTCTCTCACCACAGATATCTCAGAAGCTGTCGGTGGCTCTACTCGGTGATCTCTCACATGACAAAGAATCAAGGGACACTTCTTCCTCAAACATGACTTTAAAGTCATCACAGCTATGAACCTACACTTAGGCTTTACCACAAACCCTCTATAGGACACTCTAACACCCTTGGGACCCTTTAGGGACACCCTCTTTTGCCGACAATCTATCCTGGCATCATACTTACCCAGCCAATCCATCCCGACAATCACTTCGAACCCATCCATAGGAAACTCTAACAGGTCTACTGGTAAATCTACCCCTCCAACTATCATGGACACTCCCTTATATAGCTTGAGACACGACACAGACTCCCCTGAAGGTATGAATACATCATCTTTAACAACCTCAAACTTTCCCAAACCCATAGATACAGCATGACTCTTGGACACAAAAGAATGTGTAGCCCCGGAATCAAACAAAACAAAGGACGATACATTATGAACAAGAAAGGTACCGGTAACTACATGAGCATCATCTTGTGCTTCCTGCTTGTCCATCATGAAGAGCTTTCCCTTTTTTCTGTCCTCCACCCCGAATGAAGCATTGGAGGTACTTGGCTTGGCCGCCGAATCGAGTGACGCTATTGTTTCGCGCGCCGATAAGATCCACCACCACCGCGGTTGTAACCGCCCGGTTGCCCCTGTCCACCTCTGTTGCCCCATGAACCTCCCGGTCGGTTACTAGCAAAACTCTGAGTCGGCCCCTGAGAAAAATTCCCTGACCGAGCTCCTGAACCATTGTCGGGCTTGTAGCTCGTGCATTCCCGTCTTTTGTCGCCTATCCCACCACAGTTGAAGCAAGTAAGGTTGGTGTTGTCACTCACAGCCCGACCCCCATTCTTTCCCGACCCACGAGATCCTCCGGAGAAACCAGCTCCACCGAGAAAAAGCCTTAGCATGGTTGAAATTCCCTTTCTTGTTGGTTGGCCGATCGTTGTTTCCGCCATCGGCCTTCCTCTTTTCTCAGTTAGTCCTCTCATCGATCTCTCTTGAGAGATCTACCATTCTCTCGGCTTGACCCGCTCTCAAGTACACTTCCTTGAGGTCGTAGCAACCCCCCGGCATACGACTCACGATCTTAGCAGATAAACCCCTCTCAAAACGGAGAGCCAAACCTCTCTGTCCTAGCTGCATATCTTCAACATAACGAGATAGCTCCAAAACCCGATGATAGTAATCGTGATCGTCATATCCTCGGTCATGGTGAAGGAATCAAAGTCGGATCTCATTTTGTGTCGGATATGCTCCAAGCACAAACCGCTCTCTCATAGCACTCTTCAACCCGGACAAGGAATAGCTCCTTCCGCCCGGTAGTAAGCTCTAGCATCTTCCTTGACATTTTGCCACTAAACTGCAGCTTCACCTCTTAGGTAGTACACTACCTACTCAACAATCATGTCCTCGGGGCACTTAACCATTTCCATGAGAGCTTCAATCTCACGGTGCCACTTCTCGAGTAGCTTTGGTTCTCCTACCCCGTCATATGTGGGAGGGTGGAAACGAGCAATGTTGATGCTAAGCTGTGTTGCATCCATCGACTTCTCGTTCCCTTTTCCCACATTTTTGAGAGCTTCAAGGAGAGCCTCTTGTTGCTCAATCATGCGAGCAACCTCATCAAGAGTCATCTATGAAGCTTGGATCTGCGCGGGAGTTCTTTTGGGCGGCATCGAATCGACAAGAAACACGGAAACGTAAACACAAAAGCCTACCACTCAAAACGTAGTAACCTCCGCCAAAAGAACACTCGGCCGAGTATACAAACATACTCGGTCGAGTAACGACTACTCGGTCGAGTATCCTAGATACTCGGTCGAGTATTTCGACTCCAGAAGCGAACTTCAAAAACTCAAAAACAACACTCGGCCGAGTAGCCACTACTCGGTCGAGTATACCTCTTACTCGGTCGAGTTGTCACAAACAGTAGCTACTGCCACTCACTGTAAATCAATACTCGGTCGAGCTCTTGGTTACTCGGCCGAGTGCTCCCTACTCGGTCGAGTACCTGCCCTGCTCGGCCGAGTTACAAAATAGACGGGTATACAGTATAAAGTCCCCCTATCATGCTCACTATTCCCCGCAGCAAACGCATAATATTACGAGTTTAAATGCCATGTTATAATCACATCAGCATGCAATTCATATCTCAAGAACTTTAATGCCACATTAGAATCATATCAGCATACAATTCTTACATATGCTAAATCCAACATGACCAACATTCACAACCCGTCACATCCACCATTCCCCCCATCACAACATTTAGGAACTTCAACACACATACTTTCAACTATCAACTTTTACCAACATGCATCTTCACATATATGCACATACAAAACCTAGCTCTCATCACACTTCCCCATGTTACCGGCTCGAGTTAGTGAGGGCCAATTTGCGACTCCGGGACGTCTCCCGAGTCTTTGCGGTAGCTCCAAACAACTCTCCCCGGGTTCGTTTTACTAAGACTCCCTAGGTTCATTATATTCATTTGTTTAGGTGCCGGAATCTTCGGCTCTGATACCACTTTGTAACACCCCCTCATACCAAGGTGCCTTACCAGGACCACCCTACCATGAAAGTGTGTTACCATCTCGGTTGCCCAAGGTTAGTACTGTTGGAATATGTGTCCTCCGACAATAATGCGATCACGACTGTTGATCATGATGATCACATGTTTAAGTCTCATTATATAGAATACAATTGGGAAGTAATATTGTTACTGTCAACTGGACAACATATATCGGTAATGATTGGCTGACTAGAGTTTGACATTTGTCGTCGTGCGGACGGTGGTGATCGATCGATCCTTAGGTCATACCTATAGGGAAATACTCTAAATTGATTATTTAATTAATCGTATACCGATACGAGTTAATTAAATTGCTTAAAATTGACGGATAATTTTGTGAGTATAATTTACGTATCTCATTGTAAATATGATTAAATGAGACACGGTCTAAGTAATCGAATTATTTTATTACTTAGATGAAATTGTTGTTTGCAGAAACAAATTGAAACGGAATGAATAAATTATTATAAATACAGAATGTTGTAGTTTATAATTTGGAAACATTTTTGGTACAAGTAATTACGAATTACTAGTCAATTTTGTAAATGACATATTTATGAGTATGTTGATTTTTAATATGTTAAAAATACATTACAAATTCACATGTCAAGTAACATGTCACATATGTCACACTTGACAAATGACAAAATAAAATGGACCTTCCATTTTATCTTGTATAAACCGAAAATTAGGAGTATTAGTGGAATAATTATGTTGATTATTTTAATAAGAGAAAACATAATTATTAAAGTCTAATCTCTAGCCATGCCCACCTATGCTTTTGAGAAGAGCAAAAACAAAAAGTATTGGGCATCCTACCCAAGCCAATTTTCGGCCAACCATACAAGAAAAGAAAAAGAGCTTTTTCTTTTCAATTAATTCATTCATCATTTTTCACATATAACATTTTCTAGTGTAAGAAAATGGAGAATCTCTACAATATATGAATTTTCTAGAGAAATAAAATCTCACATATACTCCCTCTTGACCGAGTGATTCAAGAGCCAAAAACACAATTTATTTTGTATTAATTTTATAGCAAAAACTAATATTATTACTAGATCTAAATAATATTGGTTATTAAGATGTATTCCTTGGGTATATGCTTTTGGGAGGGATTCTACATTTGAATCCTTGTTCTTCCATAAGGAGAGCTCAAGAACAAACGAGTTAATTGAACTCACTTGTGCCCATAAATCCGAAAACATCCAATGTAAGATGTTGATTTCTTCTCTATATTTTATATTGTTTGCATGCATAAAATCCATATTTAATTTTACGACAAATTAAATTAAATCACATATATGAATATGTATGTATATAGATCTACATTTCCTTCAATCGGTATCAAGAGCCACGGTTGTTTGCATGCAAATCGGTTAAGAGTTTTTCCGAGTTATAAGAATAACAAATAAAACTTGTAAAATTTGTGTTATTATGATATATCACGAAATTAATTCATGCATGTTAATATTTCTGGTCCTAAAATGTTTTAGGATATTTTGGTTAATTTTTCGGATTTTTATTGTTCATAATTTACAATAATGGCATTTAAATGTGATTTTATGAGTAAAAATGTCATTTTAGGTCTAAAATTAGCTATACTTCGAATTTTCCATTGATTTTTGGATATGTTGTCACATATATTATTTTGAGATAACCTGTAAATTTTCATAATTTTTGGACTTGTTATGCTCGAAAAATAAATTTTTCATTATTAAATTCGGATTTAAGTGAAAAATAGGTTAATATGAGTTAAATTTTGAATCTGGTCATAGAATATTAATATGTTGTCACATGCAATTTTACAAGATGTGTGTAAAATAATTGGCTATAAAGAAGTCTTTTTGCATGATTTATGAATTTTTGAAGAAAAATAGCATAAATAGTGACATTATTAGTGAAAATTAATAGAACATAATCTATGACTTAGGAAAAACGTCTAATGTTGCATTTTATTATCTTTTTCAGATCTAAAATTGAAAAGTTAGTGAAAATAATTTTTCCATGTTTTTTATGATTATTTTATTAAAAATCGATAAACCGCAACATTGTTTTTCCGGTAAATTTTCGAAATTTTTAACCTAAGATTTTGAACATTATGAGTGTCATGGAAATTTTCCAGAATGTTCATGAGTTTAAATTTCAAATTTTGAATTTATTTGAAATTTTGTGATTTATTTGAAGTTTAATAGATTATTTTTGTAATTTTGGACCATTTATGAACAATTTTATAAAATATGGGTTAATTATGGTCAAATAATTAGTGAAGACTAAATTTTGAGTCCTAAGAGGTTAGGGTAATTAACTTATGCATAAATATGAGTTTATGTATTTTTGTGATTATAAAATGTTGAAATCACGCAAATCCGTAAAAACCGAGTAATATACGATATTGGCTAATTAAAGGCGATTTAGCATAAAATTGAGCATGTTCATACATATTATAATGCTGCATTTTCTTTATGATTGTCATAATTTTAATTTATGTAATTTTTGAATTATGTAATTTTACTTAGTATGGCCTTAGATTTTAATTGGTATTTCCCGAAATGTATGGGAATATCGATTCGGTTGTAATTTTATTGTGATCTCGTATCACCGTTTTGTAATTTAATAGATTTATTTTATTTTAAGTTACAAATGTATAATAGGAAATTATGTAATTTATTATGTAATTTTATTCATTCCGGAGTTCCTAAAGACGGATTTCTTCAAGAATGGCGATACATGAAGACGGTGTTACCTCGAGATGCGTGCCACAACCGAAGTTCAAGGGACCAATGGAGTTGGTTTCCGAATATGTAATAGATAAATAATTTTTTTTTCTATTTTAGGAAAGGCCATACTAGGATTTATTTATCTTTATGCTTGCATTTTATTTTATGTCACATGCATCGCTAAATCGCCATAACTAAAACATGCATCCTTATTTTATCGAGTTTTTCGACCGTGTCAATTAAAATTATCGTAGTTCACCGCTTTAGTTCACTTAAAACGTGATAGATAATAAATTGACATGACCTCTCGCTAAAACAATAAATTGAGACATAGCCTTACCAAATAGTAGAAACCATGAAAACCTATTTCGCGAGGGAGTGCGCTCGGCCCCACCGGGGTACAAACCTTGTTACGTAGGGGAAGTGGGTGATGAATGTTAATCCACCGAATTCATGTTGATAAGGGATGTATCGGCCACACCGTGCCCAAGTTAATGTGGGTTTGGATCATGGACACATTTATTCGAAATTTGGGTTGAACTCAACGAAAGTATTCACGACGTATTTCCGGATGTGTTTCGGGCTAAAGATAAGTATTAATGTAATTTTATCGACCAAGAGTTCTAAAAGTAGAATCGATTAAAGAGTTAATCCACCGAGTTATATTGATGAGGGGTATTTCGGCACACCGTGCCCCAAGTAAATATGAATTTGGATCTTGGAATCATTTATCATAGTTGGGTAGAGGTCACTATGTAAATGCTTTACTTGTTATTTACAAGTATTAATAAAACGATAAATGTCAAGTTTTCCACTATTCCGTTATCATATTGTTCTATTTCTTTACCACAATTCATATACGATATCATTTCGTTTTTGATTCAAATCTCCATTAAAACATCGTAACTAAAGACAAATATGAATTTGCTTCTAAAACCCTCAAATGAACCATTGCTAAGGATCTCTTGTAAAGAGTATAGATTAATGTTATTCATTATCAAACAGGTTTTTGATTCTAGACTAACACATCTACTTACAATGGATTGTTTTTCATATACTTAAATGAATTAAGTACCTTGAAGCGATAAATTGTTTTGGTGATTAGATTTTCAGAACTCGTAATTGACCAAAATAACGCAACCACTTCAATCAAAGTTTTAAGACTAAAACGAACAAATGAAGAGAAATCTTCATGAATTCAATTTTGCTTCTCAAAGCAAAGACTCATTGAAATAAGTGGGAGCATTCTCTTAAACCGTTAAGATGAGGACGAGGTTCAAGAAGTAAAGATAATAATGGAATTGATAGAAGGTAATGTTATAGGTAAAGTTGTTGAGAATGACGATACTAAACCTATCAATCCCGACCGATAAAGTTTCCATTGTCTTAAATGTTAGACACGAGAAAGGAAACTACCCCAAATTATTGAAGAATCAACAAGTTAGTTGTGGGACATCTAATGGGACCTTCTTCGTTAAATGTTTATTTGATTAAACATAAATTTTGCTAGTATTACTTCGTTAATATTAGAAACCGGTGGAGGTTTTCATCATTGTACTTGATACATAGGATGATTAGAATATGACGACTAGCAACAATAATGTCGAGAGATAGAGTAATTGTGTACTCAATCTAGTTTTTGGATTTAAAGTTGTACTTAATTATGACCATTAAGTGCATAAACTCTAAATAAGAATATAAACTTGTTAAGATACAAAAGAGGTTTTCACTTTTGTGACCCTATACACCACGATTTGATGTATGGCTAGCCCATTATCAAGGTGATTATATTCTAAACCAAACTAGAATGATATATCATGAAGATGATGCAAGACTCAAAATTGGTAACCCAAGATTAAACCTTAAAATTTTGGAATGATGAACGCAAAGAGTTATCGAGTACTCTTGAAACCACTAGATTGTTAATGGTATATGCGTATCTTGTATTCAAAGCAAGATGTCTCGTGCCTTTTGGTTGAAAAGGAGATCGAGATTGTAAATCATTGATCCAAAATAGGTTGATCGTTTTCTTTTACCAACGATTTAAGTTGACACTATTATGTTCACTTAATAAGGTAAATAGAGAAATCTTTGAAGAAGTTCAAAGTATTTAAAGAATCACGATTTAGTCGTGATGGGATTATCAAAGTGAAGACTTTGATATAAGCCAAAGGAAAGGTGATTTAAATATCACAAGTTAATCTCTCTTAACACACATTATGAGACAATGTGTGGTTGGATAAGAAATCAAACGCTATTCGATATGGTTTGGACTTCAATCAAGTTACTTTGAGTTACTTGATCCTTTTGGGAATTTTATCATTTTGTCTAAATTATTTTCCACTAAATCATATGAGATATGAAAAGGTAAGGGTACCATATTTGTAAGTTTTCACAAGAAACAAATGCTCATTTTTCCCTTTCTTTTCTCACGAGTACAACGGGTTTGCGGCTCGTGAAGCTGTCTTTCTAAAATACAAGTTTATTGTAGAAGACGGAGTGGGAGAAATTATTAAAGAGCCACAAAGAATGCCACAAAGAATGTTATGTCGCAAGAAACTGGTCTTTCTTGGCTACATGGCTACATGAGACATTTTGTGTAAGACGTTGTTTCTTTAAAACCTAGGAGGTTAAATTCGTCACTTGTTAAAAATGATGAATTCATGCTACTTTTAAGAAAGTAAAGAGCTTATAACTTACAAAAGAAATTGTTTGATTCAAGTTGATTACTTCTAGAAAGTAATGAACAAATGACTTACATAAGAGTGTTTAAGTCACAACTCAATAGAAGGCTTAGAGCCATGAGAATCCGAAATAAAAGGCTTGATTAGTGACAAAGGGTTTTTCACTAATAAAGACAGTTTTCAAGGCTTGATTGGTTGCAAAGAGTTTTGCACAAATTGAAATGCTTAAGTCTATTTGGATCTTCTTAGGGATTGTGTTTCATCATGAGGTTATGAAATACATAGCGAGTGAATCTAAAACCACTTCTTCAATAGAAGGAATGTATTCAATACATGTCTTGAGTTTAGTAGATTCTTGCAATCCTAAGATAATGTGAAACTTAAGAGAGAATCTTAAGTAGGACATCAATGAGTTGGATTCAACATTTTGATCATGTGATAAAACTTTTCTCGATAAGTCGAGAAGTTGTGTTTATACATGGAGTTTAGTGGGAGTTACGGAAATTTTAATTAGTCTTATATGTGGATGACATATTGATCATTGCAAATGATTTAAGACTTTTGGAGTATTATAATACATCTTGAATATCCGGATTTATGAAGATAAATCCACATGATATTAGCGTCAGTAAGAAGTCTTATGTTGATAAGATTCATGACTAGTTCAATTAAATTGAACATATTTGATTGATTTCATTTGCTTCCATTTGCCGAATCAATTAAAAAGAAATGATGTATAACACTTCATATGCTTTGAGTATGATGAATTGTTTTCAAAAATCGAATTTAAGTAATCTTTACCAAGTAAGCTATAAAGATTACCCTTAAGTGCTTGCAGAAGCATTAAGGAAGTAAAGCAAAGTGTTTATGATGCAATATTGTGTAAGGGTGTTACACAAGTGACAATTGACAATTGAGATTGCGCATGGTTTCCGACAAAACCATAATCAAAACACACTAGCTTAGGATGGTTAAGATACCATTGTGGCAATGTTAATTAAGAAGTAGATTTTCTAGAATCGTTCTAGGCAATAAAGAACAATGAGAGATTTTTATAACGGAAATTAAGTACACTTGCGATCATGAGATGTGCAAGAAAGATGAGTCCCGCACACTGTGAAAACAGTGGGAGCTATTCTTAGGCTAGAGGGCCTATGTCTTGATTGGATCTCGACACGTACTCAGAAAGTTTTGTAATACAAATGTATACATTACAAAGGAAAACGAGTATGTAGTAAGGTTGAGTAAGGTACAAGAAGTTGATAAAACCTACTAACCAAAGCCTTCTCAAAGGCTAAACATGATGAGTCATGTCATTTCAATTGAATTGAAATGAACAACTACGTACAAGATCAAATTAGATTATAGAACATGAAATAGTAATCAGGCATTGACTATTCATGTGTGATAATCGCATTTGTCGTTCGAGTTTTATTTTAAAACTCTTTTATTATACTTTGTTACATCCAAACGGGTTGTAGAGACAATTGAACCCGGTTAAAGTGAACACGGATTAGCATTGTATTCGCCCATAGTCACTTGTATGAGGTGACGTCTCGAAGTGACTAGAGTGTGATGCGATTGATGGCAAGTTCAAGTGCCATACAGTCATGTGATATGACTAGTCGATCACATAGGCAGATTGTTAGGAACACCTTGTCGGGCCTTATGACCGCTTATAGAGTTCTGGCAAATTTATATAGCCTGGTCGTGGCGAGAGTTACTATAGTATTCTAATGAGTCGATTCTTTTGACTAAAGACTATTCACCTAAGATGGCACGATTTCAGATTAACTTTGATTTGTGTTACTACGACCTTCGTAAATGGGGTCAAATGGGCATATTTTGGGTTATGATGGCTGTGGCTAGTCGAAGGGAATGAGTGCGATAGGAATTGTCCATCCCCTTGTCAGGGTTAAAACAATATCTCAGGGCCACTCGAGGAGTAATGAACTGGAAATGCGTGGCCACGCTCGGAAAGTATCTATGATAGATAAGTCCGGTCAATCGGTTATTCTCGGATCGAGGAAACCACTCTTGATATGATCACTTGCAAGTACGACCGAAAGACACCTTGCATTGAGTGGGAGATAGTAATAGGACAAGAGAATTGGTGACGCACACTTGTCGAGGACAAGTGGGAGATTGTTGGAATATGTGTCCTCCGACAATAATGCGATCACGACTGTTGATCATGATGATCACATGTTTAAGTCTCATTATATAGAATACAATTGGGAAGTAATATTATTCTTTGTCACAATGGTCAACATATATCGGTAATGATTGGTGACTAGAGTTTGACATTACATTGTGCGTAGATGCGACGGTGGTGATCGAGTTGATCCTCTTAGGTCATACCTATAGGGAAATACTCTTAATTGATTATTTAATTAATCGTATACCGATACGAGTTAATTAAATTGCTTAAAATTGACGGATAATTTTGTGAGTATAATTTACGTATCTCATTGTAAATATGATTAAATGAGACACGGTCTAAGTAATCGAATTATTTTATTACTTAGATGAAATTGTTGTTTGCAGAAACAAATTGAAACGGAATGAATAAATTATTATAAATACAGAATGTTGTAGTTTATAATTTGGAAACATTTTTGGTACAAGTAATTACGAATTACTAGTCGATTTTGTAAATGACATATTTATGAGTATGTTGATTTTTAATATGTTAAAAATACATTACAAATTCACATGTCAAGTAACATGTCACATATGTCACACTTGACAAATGACAAAATAAAATGGACCTTCCATTTTATCTTGTATAAACCGAAAATTAGGAGTATTAGTGGAATAATTATGTTGATTATTTTAATAAGAGAAAACATAATTATTAAAGTCTAATCTCTAGCCATGCCCACCTATGCTTTTGAGAAGAGCAAAAACAAAAAGTATTGGGCATCCTACCCAAGCCAATTTTCGGCCAACCATACAAGAAAAGAAAAAGAGCTTTTTCTTTTCAATTAATTCATTCATCATTTTTCACATATAACATTTTCTAGTGTAAGAAAATGGAGAATCTCTACAATATATGAATTTTCTAGAGAAATAAAATCTCACATATACTCCCTCTTGACCGAGTGATTCAAGAGCCAAAAATACAATTTATTTTGTATTAATTTTATAGCAAAAACTAATATTATTACTAGATCTAAATAATATTGGTTATTAAGATGTATTCCTTGGGTATATGCTTTTGGGAGGGATTCTACATTTGAATCCTTGTTCTTCCATAAGGAGAGCTCAAGAACAAGTGAGTAGGTGAACTCACTTGTGCCCATAAATCCGAAAACATCCAATGTAAGATGTTGATTTCTTCTCTATATTTTATATTGTTTGCATGCATAAAATCCATATTTAATTTTATGACAAATTAAATTAAATCACATATATGAATATGTATGTATATAGATCTACATTTCTAAATTAAATCACATATATGAATATGTATGTATATAGATCTACATTTCCTTCAAGTACATTTCAAAAGCGTCTGAATTAAGCACATTTATTAAAGTACTGTAAAATGTAAAGTTTACATCAACCAAACTCAAATACTGTTTTAACAAAATACAACTTCAAAGTCTGATAATAAAAGAAATCCCACTAAGACTCAGACGGTGATGCTATGACTCGTGATGGCACTTCTCCCAAGACAGTCCCCAAGCTCACACTAGCAATACCTGTCAAGCCTGCTCACCATCCCCGAATGAATCACCGCAGATTCCACAAACAACACGGGGCCAGTATTACACAGACAATTAAGACAAACAACCGGGGAAATCAACTGATCATCGCCAATCCCCAATCCTCCATTCACACACAGTAACCGACTACACACTGAAGTGTGTAGCCCTGCCAGATTACCCATCGCAACAGGTAATCCTCGCCGCCGATGGGTGACCGCAGCCGATCCCACCTAGTCCAGCTCCTCAACGAGCGACAATAATCCCTTTCCCTTAATGTGCACATCCCCTCTCGTGGCGGGTTCCACGGAGGGCGAACTAGGGTGTGAAGCCACTCCTTACAATAACAGTAAACTGAGTAGGAAACCCTACCTTAGCAACCAACAGTAGTATGCAACACGGACAATCAAAAAGGCTCCTCTACGAAGTCTTATCCTATACAATAATCATGTAACACAATTATACATTGCACAATTCCCAAAATCCCATTTCCATATATATATATACAGTAACCCCAAAGAGTACAAATAATCATAAAGATAGGACTTACCAACAGTACAACGAGAACTTATACGCACGAGTCACGAAGATTACCCACATGACGATGCTACGGAATGATTAAGGGAAAGATTAGGGAATGATTAGGGTGTAATTAGGGTAACGTAGAAACTGATGAAGTTGAAATGATGTTTTGAAAACTGACGCGGGATATAAAATAATCTTAAACATTCCCTAATCAAACCGTCAAAATAACACTCGCCAGACCGAATACTCGGTCGAGTAAAGTTATACTCGGCCGAGTATCCTCTACTCGGTCGAGTATTCACTATACTCGGCCGAGTATTCATCGGCAGAACCAAAACAACTCACAACAACAGCACTACTCAGCCGAGTAGGCTTTACTCGGTCGAGTAGTCGCCAAAGAAAATCCGTAGTGTTACAACTGCTGGCTTTGCGGTCCTCATCCGCTTCATGAGGGCCATGGTTCGTCCGGAGTTGATGGAGAAGGGGACTTCTCCTGGCGCTGTCGGACCTGGACTACTGCTGGAGGTATGAACCTTCTTTTAGACCAAAGTTAATTCCTTTCTTTATCAAATCTTGAAAGATCATTATTGATTATCTTGCTTTATAGGCGTGGGTGTACTCCTACTTCCCGAGCCTCGCGCCCAAGAGGAGGGAGCCGCTGGAGAAGGCCTATCTCGTGGTGAGGGATTGGGTGATGTGCAGGACGAAGAGCAAGCGTTCTTCTCACGGTGTCTACCGGCGGGATGTGAACGCTCTTCAACTAGACAGCGTAAGTATCTTGTTTATATTCATTTGCTTCTATATTGCTTTTAATTTGATCATAAGAATGATTCCTTTATTTATCTTGTCCCAGTGGGTGCCCAGGCCTTGGGCGGAGTACGCTGAAGCGCCTCCTTTTGTGGCTGAGGTCCTTCGACCTAGGAGCTCGAGCCGGCTGCTGTTGAGGACGTCGATGGGTCCGGTGTGGTACTTGGGCGAGCGCTTGGCTCGTCAGTGCTCTCGGGACGTGTTGACGGTTCCCATCGATCCTCCTAGGACGATGTTCAGGGAGCCTTCTGAGGCGGAGAGGGAGGCGGACTTGGCTGGCGTCGGTGGTGACGCCCTCCTTCTTCCTGGCGAGGACTACTCGGCGTTCCTCTACGGGAGGTTGGCGTACTGGCCGGTAGTGGTGAGTATCTTTTACTCTTCCTCTTAATTTGATTTCCTTTTGAGAACTATGATGAAAGATCACCAATTAACGAGAAATATTTGGCTTTGCAGGAGGTTGAGGCGGTGGGCATCGAGCCCCCAGAGTACCCTGAGACCCTCGAGTACACTGACGCGACCGGGAGGACGACGATCTCCAAGCTGCGTGACTTTGACGTAGCTGTGACGGATGCTGGCCTGGACGACTGGCAGCATCTGATTCGGAGGGTAAACTCTCTAATTTTGTATAGCTTTTGTGTAAGAACACATTTGATTGAGTTTGTTCGATTATTGATAACTTCTTTTTGAAAATGCAGGTCACACCGTCTCGGTTCGTGGCGTTATGGAGGATGGCCAACCGGCTGCGAGCTACTGCCGTCGAGGCACTTGTCGGCGGTCGAGGTCTTCAGGTATGAACCTTGTGCCTGTTCTATTTTTGAATTTTGATTTTCCAACTTTGTTTGAAATGATTGACATGAGCCATTTGTTGTTTACAGGGGGACCGCGAGCTGGAGCGAGAGTTGACCCAGTCTCGGGAGGAGACAGCTCGCTTATTGAGGGAGCTCGAGGTTCGGTACGCCGAGATTGCCGCTCTTGCGGCAAGATTTGCAGAGCTGGAGGGCGACCAGCAGTAGTTTTGTGTAGCTTTTTTGTTTGTTTGTTGGCTGTATTTTGCACAGTTGTACATTTGGACCTTCATTTGGAACATTCTGGACTTTGTTTTGGGCTCGAGCCCCCAGTTTATTGTACATTTCCCTTTTTGGTTGCATATACGATGGCCTGAGTGCCTTGGCTGCTGGGTTGCGTTGCTTGTACCTGCAGGTTAGCTTTGAACAGGTTTGGTGGATGACGTTTACGCCGTCATGCCGCCGAAATTTACATAGAAAATCACGCAAAACATACATTTATATATACATATGGCCTTAATTAGCGCAAAACGAGTGACTCAAAAGAATGCAAAAAATGCAAAAAATCTACCGGAAAATGACCGGACGGTAGGGAGGGTTACCCCCTAAAAAAAGGAAAAAATAGAAATCTATAAGTTAGATATGAGATGATGAAATAAATGAAATGAAATCGAAATGAGATTTATTTCCTAAAATGAATTAATAAAAAATGAAAATTGAAATTATTAAAAATGAAAATTATTTCCTAAGATGAAAATGAAAATTATTACAAATGAAAATTATTTCCTAAAATGAAAATGAAAATTCTGTGCAAGTGCGGTAAAATGGCGAAAATATCGATGTCGCCTCGAACTGCGTGCTCACGGAATTAGGAAACTTGAAATATGGTAATCTACACGTATTTACCAAAATAACCACCCGTAGGAATAGGAAATTATTCGTTATGGAATTAGGAAAGATCCAACGCGGAAAATCACAGAAGTGAAGCTGAGGAAGAGGCGCAGCATGAGCTGCGTCCCTTTGAAGAGGCGCAAAGTCGCGCCTGTTCCCAAGTTGCTCTATTCAGCGATTTTTGGAAATGTAAATTAGTATAAATAGAAACGTCGATGGAGCTTTTGTTCACACAATTCTTCCGTCTCTACTTCGTCTAATTACATAAAATTCTCAAAATAATATTTTCATCATGAATACTTTGGAGATTCGCTTGAAGGAATGGACCAACGAATTTTCGAACATGGAGAAACATGATATGGGTACTTATAACCTTGGGTCTTTGTTGAGTTTAAAACTCATCAAGGTTGTTAAACCGTTCTTGGATGCTTGTCTTGACTATTGGGACCCGAATTACCATGTTTTCGCGTTCCCTGGAGGTGATATTTGCCCATTTCCTGAAGAAATTGCTGCTATTGGTGGGTGGGATCCCGAACACTTGCCTTCCATTCCTTCTACTTTGCAAGGGTACAAGAGCAAATTCAGAGACTTGCTTGGGTTGACTAGACTTGAGGTGGACCGTCTAGTGACTTCAAAGGGAGTGCGAATGTTGGACTTCATAGATCGATTCATCAAAAGGGCCGACCCCACCGTTTCTCATGTTGCTAGGCGGAGGGCATTTGGCTTTTGCTTGTTACATGTGTATGTCTTCCAAGGGCATGTTGATGAAGACTTGAGAGGTGATCCCCGTCTTCTGGGCCTTGCTGAGCAAATGGAGCTGCGCAGGAGCCCAGCTTGTTTATGCTTAGGAGAGATTCTTTTGGGCTTGGATAATAGGAAAGCCAATCGTGACCTACCATACTTGGGGAGTCCCGTCATTCTGCAGGTAAAAGACATATATTTTTCTTTCGTTTTTTTTCTTTTGTTTTTCGTTTTTTTTTTCTTTTTTTTTTTTCTTTTTTTTTCGTTTTTTTTTCTTTCGTTTTTTTTTCTTTTTTTTTTGATGTCTAATGCCTGCTTTTGGTAGGTTTGGCTTATGGAACGGCTCCGATTGATCGAGCCCCCAGTTTATGTTCCTTCCTATCATGCTCGTTCGATTGCAATGAGGACCAGACTTTACATGGTGGATTTCACCCGAGTCTGCAATTATTGGGAGAACAAACTGAAGAGCGATGATGGTCCCTTGATTAGGTGGATTGTTCCGTGGTGGCACCTCAAATCTGTCACTGGAGTGTCTTCTTTGGATCCTACTCGATCCGTGCGGATTCCTGGTTTGGAGTTTATGGTGTGCATCTTCCCGGAAAGGCTGATGAGACAGGTTGGACTGAAACAGATGATCCCGAAGCTTGATACCGTTCCGCAGACTGCTATGGCGCTTACTACGGAGAGCCGAAAGGAGTGGGCCATTAAATGGGCTCAAAGAAATGTATGGTTCCTGAACTCTTCTGTAAATGCCTTGTGGGTGTCGGATTCTTATCTGCGATGGAGAAAGACTACTACTCCGGAAGAGCGCGAGAGATTGAGGAAACGCGAGCCTGTTGACTACAAGGTGCGCGAGGTAGAGAAAGAAAAGGAGAAGCATCTGACAGAAGGAGAAGAAGAAGCCGGGTTTCGAGTCGTTCATCCTTCGAAGAAACCGAAGATCTCTCCTGTCGTGGAAATGGTGATTGGCAAGAATGGAAAGTCTAGGCCTCGAGAAAGACCTTTGGTGATTAGGTCTGAGGTGGCGCAAGAGCGTCCGGCTCGAGGTCGTGACAAGAAATATGACAAGAATGACAAGGGCAAGGGAAAGATGGAGGAATAGCCCGAGTCTTTATTTATTATTTGATTATTATTATTATTATTATTATTTATTGTTGTAGTAAAAAGGTGGGGTTTTTAGAATCCTAGCCTCTTCTATTTTTATTATGTAGCGTACTATTATTATCAGAAAATGAATGAAATAAAAAAAGGTTGAATGGTTATGAAACCGTTGTGATTTTCTATTTATTATTCTTGTCGAATTCCAAATGCAATGCAAATGTCCTTCTATTTACATTTTAGATATAGTGTGTTGTGTCCTGTGAAGGATTGCCTACGTATTCACTTAAAAAAATGAAATCAAACCCTTGCGCGTAGTTCAAGTAAATGTAAAAGAATAATTGTTCTAAGCAAGAGCTTGTATGGAACTTAGAAAATAAGCATGAGCTTTTTGCTTACTCTGGAGGTGCAAATTTAGTTTATTTGATGATACGAGGATGATAAATTTGTCAAAATGCAAGAGCACAGTGACATTAGCTTATTTCAGCTTGGCCAGGGGCCGCTTATTTAGTGCCACAAGAGCGACACGTGGGGTTATGCGAGGCGCGTTTTTTTTTTTGTTTCTATTCTAGGCATAGTACCGTTTTAATTGGTCAAGGTTTGTTGGGTTTGAAAACTCATTCCCATCTAGGTCAGTGATTCTAACCACACCCCCTGGGAGTATGGATTTGACTAGAAATGGTCCGGCCCAATTAGGTTTGAATTTTCCCCGTGGGTCAACAGGTAAAAGAGCTCTAATCGATTTGAGTACTAAGTCCCCTTCCTTGATGTTCCTTGGCCTAACCCTTTTGTTGAAAGCTCGTTTGATACATGCTTGATATGTTTGGGCATTATGCAAGGCGCGTAGCCTACGTTCATCCAGGAGGATGATGAGTTCTTCATATCTATCCCTCTTCCAATCGGCTTTCGGGATTTGACTTTCGAGTAAAATACGCAAGGATGGTATCTCTAGCTCGACTGGTTGTACGGCTTCCATGCCGTAGGTCAAATAGAAAGGAGTAGCCCCAGTGGGCGTCCTAACAGATGTACGATACCCCCACAAAGCAAAGGGTATCTTGCTTGGCCAATCTCTATAGTTGTCAATAATTTTCTTGAGAATCGTGACAACATTCTTGTTCGCCGCCTCTACCGCGCCGTTAGTCTGTGGTCTATAGGGCGAAGAGTGGTGATGTCTAATTTTGTATTTGGCTAGCAATTGCTCAGTCTTAGCTTGGAAATATGATCCATTATCACTAATGATCTCATGTGGGCAACCGTATCGACAGATGATGTTGTTTTGTATGAACTTTGCCACATTTTTAGCCGTGAGACTGGTGTAGGTAGCCGCTTCTACCCATTTGGTGAAATAGTCGATTGCCACTAGGATGAAACAGCGACCTCCTGTTCCGGCTGGGGTTATCTTCCCGATTATGTCAATTCCCCACGCAGAAAATGGCCAAGGAGACGTCATTGTATAGAGCAATGAAGGAGGGACGTGTTGTACATTCCCGAAGATTTGGCAATTGTGGCAATGTCTTACGTATTTGATGCAATCGGATTCCATTGTTGTCCAATAATACCCCAAACGTGTGATTTTCTTTGCCATCATGGGCCCACTCATGTGAGGACCGCATTCTCCGTCGTGGACTTCTTCCATCACCTTTCGTGCCTGTGAATGATCAAGGCAGCATAGGATTACACCAAGAGGTGTCCTTTTGTATAATTCTCCTTGTATGAGAACGTATTGGGAAGCTAGTAGGCGTATAGCACGTTGTCCCCTCTTATCCATATCGGGTGGATAGTTACCATTGAGCTTAAAATTCAGGATTGCTTGGAACCAGGGTTCCTGCGCGATCTCCTCTTCGTTGGTGATTTGATGGACATAAGCCGGCTCTGATCGTCGTTCGATGCACAAAGGCATTTCCACCATGTGATCTGGCATATTAATCAAAGATGCAAGTTTCGCAAGAGCATCTGCAAATTGATTTCCTCCCGAGGTAGGTGTAGGTATGTCACGTGATCAAATAATTGGGCAACTTGGTCTATTCTGGCTTGATAAGGTGCGAGGCTTTCGCTTCGAATTTTCCAAGATCCTGTAACTTGGTTGATGATCAAGGATGAATCCCTATGTACTCGGAGGTTTTTAATGCCTAAGCTTACTGCCGCTTGTAATCCAATGAGACAAGCTTCGTATTCTGCAGCGTTGTTTGTCACCTCGAAGTCGAGTTTGACAGCAATTGGTGTATGCTCGCCTTCAGGAGAAATGAGTAACACTCCTATTCCAAATCCTCTTAAGTTTGATGCTCCATCAAAATAAAGGTCCCAGGAATCTACATTAGTTTGGAGTATATCCTCGTCTGGAAATGACCAAGTGTCTATCGTTTGTGCGTCGTTGATGGGATTTTCTGCGAAGAATTCGGCGACGGCGCGACCTTTTATAACTTTCAGCGGCACATATTTGAGGTCAAATTCTGAGAGCATCAGGGTCCATCTTGTTAGGCGTCCTTTGAGGACGGGTTTCTCGAAGAGGTATTTGATTGGATCCATTTTGGAGTATATTTTGACGGAATAGCTAAGCATGTAATGGCGTAGCTTCTTCGTTGCCCACACAAGAGCGAGGCATGTCTTTTCGAGTTGGGAGTATTTACACTCGTATTCCAAGAACTTCTTACTAAGGTAGTAGATAACTCTTTCCTCGTTTCCTACAGTTTGAGCCAGCATGGCACCCATGGCTGTGTCGGTTACTGTGAGATATAAACCAAGAGGTTGGCCTCGTTGTGATGGCATGAGCACTGGTGGTTTAGCCAATATCTCTTTGATTCGGTCAAATGCCTTTTGACAATCATCATCCCACATGGTGTGGTCCGTTTTCTTGAGTTTCTTGAAGATAGGCTCACAAATCATTGTAAGTTTCGATATGAATCGACTTATATACTGCACTTTTCCAAGGAATCCTCTAACTTCTTTTTCTGTTTGAGGTTGCGGCATTTCGATCAGAGCTTTGATATTGGAAGGGTCTATTTCTATACCTCGTTGGCTAACGACATATCCTAAGAGTTTGCCAGATGTTACTCCGAATGTGCATTTCTGAGGATTGAGCCTCATGTTGTACTTTCGTAGTCTTGTGAAAAATTTGCGAAGGTTCGCAATATGCCCTTCTCTTTCCTTGGATTTGACAATCATGTCGTCTACGTATACCTCAACTTCTTTGTGCATCATGTCATGTAAGAGTGTAGTTGCGGTGCGTTGATATGTAGCTCCAGCGTTGATCAATCCAAACGGCATGACCGTATAGCAATAGGTTCCCCATTGAGTGACGAAGGCGGTCTTATGCATGTCTTCTATGGCCATCTTGATTTGGTTATAACCCGCATATCCATCCATGAAGGATAGTAACGCGTGATCTGCAGTATTGTCCACCAATATGTCGATGTGAGGTAGAGGGAAGTCATCCTTAGGGCTTGCTTTGTTTAAGTCCCTAAAATCAACACAAACAGGGATTCTCCCATCCTTTTTGGGTACGGGTACTATGTTGGCTACCCAGTCAGAATACTCGGAAACTTTGATGAACCCGGCTTTGAATTGCTTGTCAACTTCTTCCTTAATCTTTAGAGCCCATTCTGTCCTCATTCGTCGAAGCTTCTGTTTTACAGGTTTGAAACCTGGCTTAATTGGAATCCTATGTTCAGCGATATCCCTGTCGATTCCTGGCATGTCTTTGTAGGACCAAGCGAAAACGTCTTTGAATTCATTTAGAAGGTCTATGAAATCGGCCCTTTCGGTAGAGCTCACGGTAGTCCCTATCCTAAGTTCTTGGGGTTCTAGTTCGGTTCCTACATTGATGGGTTCGGTGTCTGTGGGGTAATATCCGTATACTACCCTATAAAATTAGGACTATAACGCAAAATTTACATGTGATTATGGTCATAAAACGAAAAACATAATGAAACGATAAAGATCAAGGAATAACCTTCGGTCCTAGTGCAATATGGCAATGAGAGATCAAAGTAGACCTCCTCCTAAATGATGCACCCAAGATGGTCCGAGAAATGCCCTTGTGCTAGAAGGAATCCTCTAATTGCCTTGCAATATTGAGAGGATTGTTTTTGTGAGTTTTGTTGGATGAGAGATCCGAATTCTTGAGAGGCACTTTTCTCAAAAACCCTAGAAATGTTTTGCAAATGAATTAGGTTACAAAAGAGAGGAGAACCTCTCTTTTGTTCTCTCTAAACCGGCCGGCCATGGGCTACCTAGGGAAGTGGGCTTCCACTTCCTTTTAGTCTTGGCTCATGGTCTAGTTCGCAAAATCGCTAAAATGTATATGACGCGGTTATGTTATAAATCGTCATCGGTTATCGGTTATTAAGGCGTCAACTAATAATACGGATTAGTTGAAACACTAATACATGTCCGACAAAGACGATATTGTATAATTATATTCAATATACATTTAATTAAATATAAAACGCTTATATTCAATTTTAATTAATTAACTGTTTAATTCGCCTTAGCCAATTTTATTTAATCCGTATCAAATAAAATATCTCATCATCACATTTTGACTAATTATTAATCAAATAACTCAGACTAACTGGTTAGTCAAATTTTGGCATCTACATGACTGTATTTTCATACCGTCACATCTCTCAAACGTATCCTATAGGTGTGACTTTTAGGGACCAGTTGATCACCGCCATCTGTATGACAATAACGTCAAACTTATCTAGCAAGCCAACCGTTATTGATAAACGTGGACCAACCGATAATAATACAAAAGTATACCCTTTGATCCTTTTAGAGATTTATAAGTCCTTGCACTAACTGTTAAGGACACCAGCCCCAACAAGCTCCCACTTGTCCGTACAAGTGTATGTGCAATGACGTTATCCGCACTAACTGGAGGACACAAGCTCCAACAAACTCCCACTTGTCCGTACAAGTGTATGTGCGATAACCGATTCTCATATTCATTTAAAATTTCTCCCACTCAATGTAAAACAATTTGCAGATCTGGATCCACAAAGGTCGTATTTTTTACAATCGATCCGGATCAAGAGTGGTTTCCCGACTAGAGAGTAACTTAACCGATAAAACGAATCCGTATCCGAGCATGGCCATGCATTTCGATTCTGACTCCTCGAGTGGCCCCGAGAAATATCGAGTACCGATAAAGGCTGAATATTTCCTTCAACTCGAACTCCTTCCGATCTAAGCACGGCATGAAATGACCGGAAAAAATCTACTTGGCCCCTCGTTACGATGACCGTGAGAAAGAAACCAAAGTCACCCAAAATCGCCTTTAGTCTCAAGAGACAGTCGATAGTCAAAAGAATCGACTCTTAGGATCACCATGGAAGTCCTATCCACGACCGGGCACCGAATGTTATAAAACATTTAGGACTCCACGTCGATGTCACAATTGTGTCCTACGAAATATCCGTATAAGTCGCCTCTGTGATTGGTCAGTCAACCGGTTGACTTATGGCTCGTTGAACCCACCATCAACCAACGTCACAAAATAATTGCCAGAGTTATCAGCTCATGTGGGCAATTAAGGACTGAAAAATATAATGTTCGTTCAGTTCACTTTGTGGTGTTCAAAAATTGTCGTACAATTCCACATGAAAAACAAAATATATAAATATCAAAACGATGATGTCGTATAGAGTACAAAAGGGAATGAATCTAATCCATAAAAGAGTACTACAACTTAGGAACACGTTTAATTCCCATGGAATTAACGTGTCCTTCATGCTTATCTTGTCGTAATGCTTTAGTGAGAGGATCTGCTATGTTATCATCTGTAGCAATCTTTTCTATCACTACTTCCTTTTGCTCCACGTAATCTCGGATTAGATGAGCTTTCCGTTGTACATGTCTAGACTTGTTGCTAGACTTTGGCTCCTTAGCTTGGAAGATGGCACCACTATTGTCGCAATAGATGGTGATTGGGTCATTCGAACTAGGCACTACAGATAGCACATGTAAGAATTGACGCATCCATATCGCTTCCTTTGTAGCTTCAGACGCGGCATAGTACTCGGACTCGTCGTAGAATCTCTGTCAGATTTGTTTCGAACTCTTCCGGTGATCAGTAGCGCCATTAAGAGTAAAAACGAATCCAGACCGAGATTTCGAGTCATCTCGATCCGTTTGGAAGCTAGCATCTCACAGAATAGGTTGCGCATAGCTTTTGATTGCCTCCATAAGTCAATGCCCAATCTTTAGTCCTCCGTAGGTACTTAAGAATGTTCTTGACGCCACCAATGTGTTCACCTGGATCTTTGTTGGAATCGACTTGTCATACTCAATGCATATGCCACGTCGGGACGTGTGCATATCATGGCATACATGATAGATCCTATTGCCGAAGCATAAGGAATCGGTGTCATGCGCTCTTTCTCTTCCGGTGTCTCTGGTGCCTGAGACTTGCTCAAATGCACCCCTGGAGCCATAGGAAGGAACCCCTTCTTGGAGTTAGTCATGCTTAATCTCTCTAGGACTTTGTCTATGTAAGACTCGATCGAGAGATAACATCCGTCGTGATCTATCTCGATAGATACGGATGCCTAGAATTCTTTGTGCCTCTCCCGGATCTTTCATCTGGAAATGGTTTTTCAACCATACTTTCACCGAAGTTAAGAGAGGTATGTCATTCCCAATCAGGAGTATGTCGTCAACATACAATATTAGGAAGACAATCTTGCTCCCACTCGACTTGATATATAGACATGGTTCCTCGACCGATCGAGTAAATCCATTTTCTTTTATCACTTGGTCGAAGCGATGATTCCAACTCCTTGATGCTTGCTTAAGTCCATAAATGGAACGCTTAAGCTTGCACACTTTCTTAGGATGTTCTGGATCGATAAAACCTTCGGGTTGTACCATGTACAACTCTTCCTCCAAAAAGCCGTTTAAGAAGGCGGTTTTCACGTCCATTTGCCAAATTTCATAGTCATGAAAAGCGGCAATCGCTAAGATAATCCGAATGGAACGCAGCATGACTACGGGTGCAAAAATCTCATCGTAGTGCAAACCTGACACTTGGGTGAAACCTTTAGCAACTAGTCGTGCTTTATAGATATCTTGTTGACCTTCCACAGAATGCTTTATCTTGTAAAGCCATTTGCATTGAAGGGGACGAACCTTAGCAGGTAAGTCAACAAGATCCCATACGTTGTTCTCATACATAGAGTCCATCTCGGATTGCATGGCCTCAAGCCATTGCTTTGAGTCGGAACTAGTCATGGCACCTTTATAGGTTGCGGGTTCACTACTCGTTAAGAGTAGAACGTCATCTATGTCGTGTTCCTCGACCATACCAATGTATCTGTCTGGAGGAATAGAGACTCTTCCCGACCTCCTAGGTTCCTCAGGAATATTCACCGTAGCCGGGATTGTAGGAATTGATTCCTCCAATGGTTGCTCGGTATTTGGTTCTGGAATCTCCGACAGGTCGAAGGTTCTATCACTCTTTGCATTCTCGAGAAATGCCTTCTCTAAGAATGTCGCACTAGCCGCAACAAAAACACGTTGTTCGGTTGGCGAATAAAAGTAATGACCAAGCGTTCCTTTAGGATAACCTATAAAGTACGTCTTGACCGATCGCGGGCCGAGCTTATCCTCGTGTCTCCACTTGACATAAGCCTCGTAGCCCCAAACCCGTATAAAGGACAAGTTAGGGACCGTTCCCTTCCATAGTTCATATGGAGTCTTGTCAACAGCTTTAGATGGACTTCGGTTAAGTATTAGAGCGGCTGACAAAAGAGCATAACCCCACAATGAGTCAGGCAACACGGTGTGACTCATCATGGATCGAACCATATCAAGTAGTGTTCGATTTCTCCGTTCGGACACACCATTCAGCTGAGGTGTTCCATGTGGAGTTAACTGTAGGGCAATCCCACAGTCCTTTAGGTGTTGATCAAACTCGTGAGAAAGATACTCGCCACCACGATCTGAACGTAGCGTTTTTATCTTTCTACCAAGTAGGTTATGTACCCTATTTTGGTATTCTTTGAATTTCTCAAAGGATTCACTTTTGTGCTTCATTAAGTAGACATAGCCATATCTACTTAAATCATCCGTGAAAGTGATGAAATACCTATAGCCTTCTCGTGCGGTGATTGACATAGGACCACATACATCCGTGTGTATGAGCCCTAATAGGTCAGCTGCGCGCATTCCAACACCTTTGAAGGAAATCCGAGTCATCTTACCGATGAGACATGATTCACACGTGCCAAATGATTGAAAATCAAAGGCCGAGATAGCTCCATTTTTAATGAGCTGTTCTACGCGTTTCTCATTAATGTGTCCCATACGGCAGTGCCATAGATACGTTTGATCTTTGTCACCAACCTTTAACTTTTTATTCATTACGTGTAATATTTTCTGTCGTCGATCTAAAACATAATTCCATTCATGGAGACTCGCCTTGCCATAAATCATATCGTGTAATGAGAAAATGCAAGTATTATTCTCTATTACAAATGAAAAACCAAGTTTGTCAGTGCGAGTAAAACAGAAATAATGTTTTTGGAAAGACTGGGTACATAATAGCAATCATATAATGACAACTCAAATCCGCTAGGAAGCTGGATCACATATGTCCCCTTTGAGACGGCAGCCACTCTTGCTCCATTCCCAACACGCAGGTCAACCTCACCCTTTACGAGAGGCTCGAGATTTCGGAGGCCCTGCACATGATTACACAGATGAGAACCACAACCAGTATCAAGTACCCAAGTTCCGTAACTTGCGTGGTTAATCTCAATCATATGAATAAAAGTAGAAGAGAGAGAAGACATACCAACAGGTTTAACACGACCTGCCTTTAAGTCCTCATGATAAACAGGACATGTACGCCTCCAATGCCCATTCTTGTGGCAATGATGGCACTCCATGTTTTCATTCTTGCTCTTTGTCGCGCCCGATGAGGTGCTCGACTCACCAGGCCCACTCTTACCCGAACCCGACTTCTTGAACTTCGGTTTACCCATCGCTAGGTTTGCTCGAGCTTTGCCCTTACCTTTCCCCTTGTTTGACACAACGAGAACATCCTGTTTCAAGCTCCCACTGAACTTCATATCCTTCTCGGTCTGCACGAGAAGGGAGTGCATTCATGTGGGGTTTTCTTCAAATCATTCATATAGTAATTCGCTCTAAATTGCGAAAAACCATCGTGGAGTGAATGAAGCATGCGGTCGATAACAATGTTCTCGCTGATGTTACAATCAAAGGTCTCCAGCTTCTCGACATTCTCAATCATGCTGAGAATGTGTGGGCTAACCGGTTGGCCCTTCTGGAGTCTCGCATCAAAGAAGCGAGTGGTATGCTCATAGGTCACGATTCTCGGTGCTTTCGAGAATTCCTCGGTGAGCGTGGTGAAAATCTTGTTCGCACCATGGGCTATGAAGCGTTTCTGCAAATTGGATTCCATTGCAAAAATGAGTACGTTTTTAATCGCACCCGCTTCCATACAGAAATCATTAAACTTGGTGATTTCAGCAGCTCTAGCCGTGGGACCTGGGTTTGCCGGGAGGGGCTCTAATAGATATTTGAGCTTCCGTCAGCGGCGCATTCCGTAATCCGCCTCCCGATCTCCGAAGTTTGATCCATCATTCTTGATCGAGTAGACCGATTCATCCGATTCATGAAGATCCGGCCAGGACTCACGGTCCAATGTGGCACTTGGCATTGGGTTATCAGAAGAACTTGACCATTTGTTATTAGCGAGTTTAGAAGTTCGTGATCTACACTGAAAAAGAAAGAAAAACGAAACGAAATAAGCAACTCATCGAGGTGATTTAAGTCTATTTAAAATTCATTTTAACGTGTAGACTCAATGCACTTGCATAATTGATCTCCTTCAAGA
Source organism: Silene latifolia (assembly GCF_048544455.1). NCBI lineage: Eukaryota > Viridiplantae > Streptophyta > Magnoliopsida > Caryophyllales > Caryophyllaceae > Silene > Silene latifolia. The sequence goes on from NC_133531.1 coordinate 80,901,229, forward strand.
ATGATACAAGTGATCCCAAGACTCAATTTCTGTAAATTGATAAGCCAACTGTTTAGCTAATTCTTCCGGAAGAACTCTTGGTCGATAGATTTCCGTAAATCCTATCTATAGTCCACCATAGTCACAGGATCGTACGAGTGACCATAGTGTTGAGATAAAATAAGTCAATCGGTTCCAACTTACCCGACGTAGAAGGGGTCATATTATGCCTACCGACGAAGAAGGGACTCATTGGAGTTTGACCTATAAAGACCGTTCTCAATTTTGGTTTATACGAGGAAGATCCCATCAACTTAATTATAATTCATTTTAAGTGAACGAATAACTAGCGTCTGCGTGAATGAATCAATTTAGGTGATGGCTTAGCATGATCGTGTGACATGAGAATGTCAGAAGAAAACTAACTCGTGACCTCTATATGTGTCAGTTTTCATGCAATAATTAGGTGGTTTGGTTTTTAGGCGGAAAATGATGCATATTATCGTTACGAAAATAAATAAAAGGAATGCAATACGTAAATAAAAATCCTAGTGTGGCCTATCCTAGTAAAATAAAACATAAAACAACTTTGGAATCCACCGTTGGACCCGAGAAGCTTGTCTTGATGTTCCATCTTGATCCATGTAGCGGGAGTGAGCATCCGGTCTCCATCTTTGGTCTTCTCAAAAATTACAATTTAAAATTTACAAATATAAACCTATTTACATTCTAGATAAAACTGTAATTAAAAGAAATAAAAGTGGAGATACGAGATCTCAAAATACAACCAAGACCGTGTTCCATCATTACGGTAACACGTTCTACTAAGGCCACACTAAGTTACAACCGTTTGCAAAATAAATAAATACGTAATTAAAAGCATTCAAATTAAACAAGAACGATAAATAAAATGCATCAACTAAAATTTAAATTTATTCGTGACATAATTCCGTAATTATGTTAAATTTATCCAAACCACCAAAAATAATTAAAATTATGTGATAAAATCGCTTCATCAACTTAATTTTAATTCGTGATAATCCGTTACTTTAAATCGTTTTAAAGTAACATTATTTTACGTGGGTGAACCGTTTCACTATCAAGCGAGAGCATAAATCCGTTTTATGCATAAATGGCCGAAAAAAAAACAAAAAATTTTTTTTTTTTTTTTCTCTTCTGTACTGCTGTACGTGATAAGTACCAGAAACTTTTTTTTTTTTTTTTATAAAAGGCTGAAAAGCCGAGAGCCTAAAAAGGCCAAAAAAAAAAAATCAATCGGCTAAAACGAGAGCAACAAGAGTTCAAAACAAAACGGTTTGATAAAACACAATTGCAATTTTAATCTAATCCGTATAGAAATCAAATTACAATTGTTACATCTTCAACATATTGCAATAATTATCGGTTAAAATTACAACATGTGAAGAACGATTGAAAACAAGAGATCGAATGATCTAACAAAAATTGTGTGGCACGCATAACGATGCAAAAAAAACAGAAAAACAGGCCGTGTTCATGAAGGCCACACGGTTTTCTAAATAAAAAAAAAACTAGCCACACGAAATTTTATGCAATCATTTGGATCGATCTTTAACATATTGCCATGAATATCGATTACAATACAATATGCAAAGATCGAAAATGAAAACAAAACAAAAGACAAACATTACCGTGTAAACTTGACACGGATCCCAAGGCACAAAACACAAAAAAAACGCAGCAATTAAAAACATTGCCGAGGGCAAAAAAAAAAAAAAATTGTGCCGAGAAAAAAAATTGCAGCCGTGACAATTTTTAACCAAAAAAAATCGATTCAAAAATCGTTTGATGAAAATCACATAGAAAAATTTACGTGGCCTCTCTCTGATACCACTTGTGGGGTAATATCCGTATACTACCCTATAAAATTAGGACTATAACGCAAAATTTACATGTGATTATGGTCATAAAACGAAAAACATAATGAAACGATAAAGATCAAGGAATAACCTTCGGTCCTAGTGCAATATGGCAATGAGAGATCAAAGTAGACCTCCTCCTAAATGATGCACCCAAGATGGTCCGAGAAATGCCCTTGTGCTAGAAGGAATCCTCTAATTGCCTTGCAATATTGAGAGGATTGTTTTTGTGAGTTTTGTTGGATGAGAGATCCGAATTCTTGAGAGGCACTTTTCTCAAAAACCCTAGAAATGTTTTGCAAATGAATTAGGTTACAAAAGAGAGGAGAACCTCTCTTTTGTTCTCTCTAAACCGGCCGGCCATGGGCTACCTAGGGAAGTGGGCTTCCACTTCCTTTTAGTCTTGGCTCATGGTCTGGTTCGCAAAATCGCTAAAATGTATATGACGCGGTTATGTTATAAATCGTCATCGGTTATCGGTTATTAAGGCGTCAACTAATAATACGGATTAGTTGAAACACTAATACATGTCCGACAAAGACGATATTGTATAATTATATTCAATATACATTTAATTAAATATAAAACGCTTATATTCAATTTACGAATTAACTGTTTAATTCGCCTTAGCCAATTTTATTTAATCCGTATCAAATAAAATATCTCATCATCACATTTTGACTAATTATTAATCAAATAACTCAGACTAACTGGTTAGTCAAATTTTGGCATCTACATGACTGTATTTTCATACCGTCACATCTCTCAAACGTATCCTATAGGTGTGACTTTTAGGGACCAGTTGATCACCGCCATCTGTATGACAATAACGTCAAACTTATCTAGCAAGCCAACCGTTATTGATAAACGTGGACCAACTGATAATAATACCAAAAGTATGCCCTTTGATCCTTTTAGAGATTTATAAGTCCTTGCACTAACTGTTAAGGACACCAGCCCCAACAGTGTCCTCTATTACTGGTCCCCCTTCCCCTTCCTGCAGTATTTCTTTGGCTACTTAGGGAGGTATTTCGATCGAGTCTGGGTCTTGGTCATCCTTAGTATCATCGTAAACAGAATTGCACTCAAGATAACACAAAGAGTAAGCAGAACCTGATTTATTCATATTAAAATTTGAGTAGAGTTGAAACAAAGAAGCCAACTGATCCATGGTCAGTGGCAGCAAAGGGACAGTGGTTGTGACATTTCCCGAACTACTGTGACTACTCGAGGCTAAGCTAGGAGGAACAAAGGGAGTGGGGATGACGACAGAAGGAGACTCTCTAATGACTTCTCTAGACTCCGACTCTGACTCCGATTTCGACTCGAACTCATCGTCTTATGGTTCTCTTTTGAACATCTCTCCTTCTCCAGTAGTGAGCTTGAAGAGTCTTCCTTAATTGTTGGTCCACTTGATTGATTTTCTCTATCCTTTCTGTTGACTTGCGTTGGTTTCTGTGATTAACGTGGTGGGGTTGAAGCGATCGTCTTGAAGTATCATGGTAATGATCTCATCCTGCGCGGCCCTAACAAATCGATCCTCTCCGAACAATAGGCTAACAGCTTGTTCGTCTAAGCAAGGTGCTTGACGGGTTTTGACGGTAGGAACCGTTTTTGGAGGGATGAAGTAGCAATCGTGAAAGATCTCGATTCCGGCTAGCTTCCTCTCGAGATAATGCCAAGGCTCGGGAAATCCGTGAAAGAGTTCTAGGCTTCCTTCTTGAACGAAGTACCCATTTAAAGTAGGGAGATAGGGTCGCATTTGGACTCCTATATGCTTGCGGTTTTGGACTTGAGCAAGCATTTCGAGAACCTCTTCTTTAGTGGGTTTGTACCCTAGTCCAAGTGGTATTCTCTTTGAGTTGCCTTCCTTATATGGTGCAAATGTATTTCTTCGGGTAAGGTTTAAAGGCATTCCAGGGAAGTATCCCTGGGTTTTGAGCATGTGGTTGACCACCAAGTTGGAGTAGGGATCATAGTATAAGGGTGCCAACTCACTTTCTATGACGCTTATGTTTTGGAAGCCCCCAAGTTCATATACTGGATCTGCAAGGACTTGATTGTTCGACTGTTTTTCGATTATTGCCTTGATGGGTGACGAAGTGATCGTCACTACTTTGCCATTTAGTGGGATCTTGATCTTTTGATGAAGAGTGGATGTTACTGCTTTGGAAGTGTGAATCCAAGGCCTTCCCAGAAGTATGTTGAAGGAAGCTTCGATGTCAACTATTTGGAAGTTAACCTTTCGCTCAATTGGTCCTGTGGCTATGGTTAGGTTAAAAAGTCCTACCACCTTTCGTCGTGTACCATCATATGCACGCACACCTTGATTGGTAGGGGTCCAATCCGACTCTTTCATGCCTAGCTTGTATGCCGTTTTGAGGGGTATGACGTTGACCGCGGAGCCATCATCTACCAAGGTCATTGGCACGTTCTTCTTTAGACAAATTACAGTGATGTAAAGAGCTAAATTGTGACTTGCGCCAAAAGGTGGCAAATCTTCGTCTGAGAAAGTAATAGGATTACTTAGCTTGGGTGGTTCTTGGAAGACCAAGTTAACCACATCTTTGGGTGTCGAGTCATGTGCTACATTTAGTTTGGCCAAAGCTTGTAGTAGAGCTTGGCGATGTGGGAATGAGCTTGCTATTAATTGCCAGACTGAAAGATCAGCCTTTGTTTTCTGTAATTGCTTGAGCAAATGGTCAGTGGAGTCCTCTTCGATATCATTTGGTGTGACCATGTTGGTTGGACCGCTTTGAGCAATGCTTTGATATGGACGACCCGAGCGAGTTAAGTGGTCCACATCTTGGTCTTCACCATTTTGGACTATTTCCTTGACTAGGGAGTTCTCAATGAGGTACTCGTCTTCGTCATCATCGGCCCAAACCCCATTGATTGTAGCTAGTTTCCTCATTCTCATGATTTCATCCTCTAGTCGTATGATTTGGTCGACTAGTTTATCAACTACGGTGACTACCTCTTGCATAGTAGTGTCTTGAGAGAAGATTAGTGGCATATGCTCCTTGAGTGTTGCGTTGGGATCGCGTAGAGTTATCAACACATTTTCTAATTCCCAAACTTGCCTATCTACACTCCTTGCCCATGTGATGAAGTCGGAAATGGTAGGGGAAATAGTAGAGTAAAACCCTTCATTCTCGATGGCATGGATATCATTTTCGACTGGAGAAATGAGGTGTGAGCAATCTAAGGTAGATTCGTCACTTGTAATCACTAGAACTGCAAGAGGACTCTGAGTGTTGTTGGGTTTACCTCCCGGCGGTATTGGCAATCGACCATCTTCAATCATGTCTTGAAGCACATTTTTCAACTTGTAGCATTTTTCCGTGTCGTGCCCCTTGCCCCTATGGTATTCGCAGTACGAGTTCTCGTCCCAGAACTTGGATTTCCTTTCGGGTTCGGGAGTAGGCCCAATGGGTTGGAGTTTTCCTTGTTTCATTAACCTTTTTAGAGCGTTGGAGTAAGTGTCCCCAAGATTTGTGAATTTCCTTGGTGGGGTACTTTTCTTGGATGGCTCGAGAAGGTTAACTTCATCTGTATTGCTAGTGGAGCCGTATGAACGACTTGTTGAGCCTTGATATCCTCGACCTACCGTTTTGGACAAGAATCCTTTACGGATGTCATCTTCAATCCTTGTCCCTAGTACGGTTAAGTCCTTGAAAGTTTTGATGTTTTGGTATCTCAAATGATTGGCATAGATGGGTTTGAGATTGTCCACAAACTTCTCCACAAGGGTAGCCTCATCCGGGCGTTCAACTAGTTGGGTACTAGTCTTCCTCCACCTACTTAGGAAGTCGGTGAATCCTTCTTTGTCATTTTGGGTAAGAACCTCTAGAGTGCGCATGTTAACTTGGATCTCGGCATTATCCGCATATTGTTTAGAAAACTCGATTGTGGCATCTTCCCAAGTAGCGACCTTCTTATGATCTAAGGAGTAGAACCATTGCCTCGGGATGGTGTCAAGAGATAAAGGAAAGATCCTTAAGAACATCTCGGGTTTGATGCCTTTGATAGACATATAATCCTTGAAGGCACGGATGTGGTTCAAAGGGTTCTCGTGCCCCTTGAATTTAGGGATATCCGTCATATTGAAGTTGGTTGGCAATTTGGAATTGACGGCCTCATACTTGCGATTGTTCTCCCTATAAATGTCATCCCCCTTAAGGTACATCAATTGCTCCTCTAAGTATTGGAGTCTTTTCTCGGCTACAGTCATCCCCATGAGAGGATTTTCATCCTTGGATTCGTTCTCGGAGTCACCTATTACTTCACTTTTATGAGGGGGCAATCTCCCCTCTACGGCATAGATACGGCCCTCGATGGTCTCAAGGCGGCCATAGACTTGGTCTTGGGTAACTTGCATTTGGGCTAGCGCGGCTAGGATTCGATCATTACCATCTTGAAGTTGGTTGAGGTGTGTTTCACTGGATCCAGGCATCTTGAAAACTGGATAAGAGATCGAGGACGAATCAAAACATGATCGACCATTCTAACGCACTTTCTAAAAGAAGAAATGTTTCGACTCGTGAAGTGGTTGTGTGCCACTTGTGTTGAGTGAGCTTTGAAGAAAGACAAGGTTTTTGAAAATGTGTGTCCTAGTCAACTATAGTGTAGTTGTAGGAGTGGACTCAAAGTGAGGTTTTGAAATGGGCTCGTGACCCGAATTTTGACACGACAAACGGACAGAGTTTTGACTCGGTTTTGCGCTAATTGAAGGCCTATTTCGAAATTTTGATTACGAAAAAGGGTTTTTGATTTTTGTAAAATCGTCATGGTTTTGTTTAGAAATGGTGATCACGTAAGGTACAAACATTTATACAAGCATTATAACGGGATGCTGAGTGCATTTAAAAGGGTTTTGGTTTAAAGGGTGGGTTGCCATACCGAACCATCAAACCCGAAGTCTGTGGAGAGGCTCGTACCAAACAAGAGTAAGGCCGATTCCTAGTCCATTTCTTCAAGTAGTGAAGGCCCTTGATACAAACAAGAGTAAGCATCATGGTATGGATGACGTCAATCGCTATCCATCCTTAGGCCCAAATAAGAATTAGGACCGTTTAGACGGGACGATTGGTCGAATGGGTTGGGTTGGGCCTAGGAAGGCCGAATAAAACGGTCTAGGAAGACCGAGTTATGAAAACCGACAATTGTCTTGTACAAACTATTCCCTAACCTTGTTCAAGTTTCACCCTTGCTACACGTAAGTGTATTATCCCCAGCGGAGTCGCCAAACTGTGGACAGCGGGGGGTGCCCACGGGGGCGCTTGGGAGGAAAGAGAAACAAGCGTTTGCATTTTGTTGGAGTCGCCACCAATTTTTATGGGAAATTGGAACCGTTCGAATACCTCGTGTCATGTCAAGACACAAAGTAGAGACATGAACACTAAGCAATCGTTACCCTTAGCATTCTATGTCTCGAATGACTCTCGTAGATGCCAATGAACACGGGTGCTCACGGAGATCTGGAATAAGGGGTGAGGGTACGTATTAGGAAGCTCTTTTGATCGAACACCTAATCCCGCCCGCCTCGATAGCGACCTCTACTAATGATTAGGGAAGTTATTCGTACTTGATATATCGTCGGTTGAATGCATGCAATACAACACCCAAGTTTTAATCCTAGCATGTGAGAATTGGACTAAGTCGGTTGACACATAATTTAGCATACAATTGGGTCGAAGTAGGATTTAAGGTTCAATTACATGTGAAAACATACAAATAAATCATACAAACGCGATAAATAATACAACGAAAATTACAATAATGAAAATTACAATAATTACAATGGAATAGGCGATTTATGTCGAAAATACCTTTAAAACGGATAAATTGAGAAAAACGAATAAAAGAATGAATTAACGAACAGAACAGAAAGTGATAAAACGAATAATGGCTGATTATACGTAAGCTAATTAAACTAGGTCAAGGCAAAAACGGAGTTCAGGGACAGAATTCAACCCGGAACAGGCGCAGCAGAACTGCGTCCTTTGGAATAGCGCAGCGATTCTTTGCGTTTGTTCTGACCAATTTCGCCGTCGTTTTAATTGCGTGTTGTTAATACTCGTCGGTAAATTTAATGATTGATTAAATTATTTACTCGGATGGAAGTGATTAATAGGTTATTTTCATGTGATTAATGGGTCATAAAGCAATAAATCATGGATGAGACGGAATTAAAGATGAATTAATAAGATTAACGAGAATTATTAACAAGTTAACGAACTAAATCAATTAATTAGGTTAAATACAACGGATTAATGACGAATATATGATGGATATGACAAATAAAAGATGTAAATATATCAAAGGTGAATCCCAGAAACTCAATATTGATGAATTGAATCTCTAAAACCCGAATTGAGTTTAATGACGAAAACCCGCAAATATTGGCTACTTGGGATTTAAGTCGAATTTATGATAAATTAAACATGCTAATGGTGAATAATAGTATACATGTGAAATATGACGAAGATTTAACAAAAAAAACAATAAGAAAGAACGAATTACAGAGGACGAAGGAAGAAGAAAGGAAGCAGGAACTGCGGCAGCCTCACGAAGAGGCGCAGCATGTGTTGCGCTCCTTCAAACAGGCGCAGCAGTTGCTGCGTCTTTTCTCGACGGTTGTCTTCTGAAAATCCGTAAAAAGGGTTTTAAACGAGGTTTTAGAAATCGGTTTTAATTGGTATTTTCGACATAAACCTTACAATTGTGATACAAAAAGGTAAATACAACAAATAAATAATGATTATACACCCTCAGACTTACATGTTTGACGAAACGAGAAGGACTAAGATATCGATTAGCGATGCTCGACGCGAATGTAAAGAAAGTGCCCTCGTAAGAGGAAAACGGTTAATTAATTATGTTGATTATGGTGGAGTTGGTCAAATTGGTCGGTCATGCAAACGAGGCTGGTACTCAGAAAGATCCGAGCTTACGTGGTCGAATGTTCAAGCACGTAGACGCCAAAAAGTAAGAACAAAGGTCTAGAATGCAAAGGGAGAAGAGAAGGGCGGACACTCGCGTGAGAAATATGAGGAGCGAAGGCTCCTATTTATACTAATCACGTGAAGGAATTAGGGTTTCGGAGACTCTTTGGAAGTGAATCTCGGAAAGATATGAAAAAGATACGAAAACTACGCAGAATAGGACCTGAGAAGAGGCGCAGCAGCCACTGCGTCTCTTGGAAGAGGCGCAGCACCTGCTGCGTCTGTTCCCAAGGGGTTTCCTCCTGCGGAAGAAAGATTTCCGTGTTTAAGTTATGGTAGGACGGAATAATTTGGTTTTCCTTAATATCTTATGTGAATATTTCGGGAAATTGTTTACCAAAGGATGAAAATTATGAAATATGGAATAGAAATATCCGGAACATTCCAGAACATTCTGACTCGAGATTTAACGGTTATCAGAAAATGAAGACGGTTTAAGGCCCGGACTCCAAATGTACTATAATTACTGCCAAAACGACCGTATCGGCACGTAGATGACAACTAAGAGGTAGACATTAATATTTGAGCAATCACTTGACGATAATCTTACGAACTGTCACAAGTCGTTCCGCGTAGCAAACATGCGGCCCAATCATCACCGGGTGGTTTGCGAGAGGTGCATAAATGAGGTATCTACAGTAACTTAGTGTAAATTTATGTAACTTTGGTCCTTTAGAAGTGTAACTTTAGCCCTTGACGGTGTAAATTTATATTAATATAGTGATTTTAGATATATTAATTTAAATTTATGTGATTTTAGTCCTTTACGAGTGTAAGTTTAGTCAATGTCAGTGTAACTTTAGTCATTTACGGGTGTAACTTTAGTCATTTACGAGTGTAACTTTAATCCATGCAACCATGGAACCATCGACACTACCACTAACCATCCAACCCATGACCACCACCACCACCACCCATCCCCACCATCTCCACAGCAACGCCACCATCGTCGCCCCACCATCTCAATGGTACCAACCATCACCCCTCCATCATCTCCTTTCTCGCACTCCCTCCGCCACCCATCCTTCGCCTCCAACACCCACACCATCTCCACGACCTATAACCACCACCACCGCCAATAATAACAACAACACCTACTCATAAAAAAAGATATCTGAAAAAATCTCACCAAAAAAACGAGTTGATGTCGGTGCTGCTTATAACACCCCCATAAGTCGGGATCCTTCCTCAAGCCAATTCCCAACACATGAACGTATCACAAGACTTGGTTTTCCAAGTTTGTAGTGTGAACAAACGAATATAAAGCGATTAAGAACAACAAATTAAATAGATAAGTTATAGTTAGATATTTAGTTACATGTTAAGGGATGCAAATACCATCTCATTTAGTTACAACCATATTAAAATGAAAAGTACAGTCTAAGAGTCAAAAACTAGACAACAACAAAAGTGATGACAACAATGTGAAGGCCGCTCCCAAGCCTCCGTATATATGCAAAGCTAACCTGTCAAATCACTGCTCCTCATATGAGCGGAACTCATCATACGGTTCTACAAACATTTTGAAAACACTTTAGTTAGCTCCAATAATATAAATGTTCACGAGGGGCATGGTACTACAATGAACTATATGAATATGCATTTAAAGATTTATGCAATGATGAACAACAATTTAAGCATCCACCTCCAACTCCGGTGTCATGGACATGCCCACCGTATATGACAACAATTTAAGCAATCTAAGAGTCAAAAACTAGACAACAACAAAAGTGATGACAACAATGTGAAGACCACTCCCAAGCCTCCGTATATATGCAAAGCTAACCTGTCAAATCACTGCTCCCCATATGAGCGAAACTCGTTATATGGTTCTACAGACATTTTGAAAACACTTTAGTTAGCTCCAATAATATAAATGTTCATGAGTGGCATGCTACTATGATGAACTATATGAATATGCATTTAAAGATTTATACAATGATGTACAGCAAATTAAGCATCCACCTCCAACTCCGGTGTCATGGACATGCCCACGACACCGCATCACACAACTAGGTACTCGGAACACGTCTGTGGTACCGGGTCCGAGAACGACTCAGATCCTCTGCCAGATGCCGTGTCTCAACCACACGGGTCCCTCCAAACTCAAGTCCTCAATGTGCACATCCCTCTTCGGGGTGGGAAGCTCTAAGAGGTGACTCAAGCGCAATACGATCTCTCAACCGTCTCAGGTCTCCTATACAAACATGTCTCACAACCAATAACAAATCCAACCATTATCCAAGAATCAATACCACATATAATGTCAATTAGAAACAAGTAGCATGCTGTTCAAATGAATAATTCATGACATATATCAAATGCTTAATTCATCAATAACTCACCCCTTTTTCACCAATGTCTCATAAACATGTTGTAATGCAATTTACTACCAATAGAAGAGTAACAATTGTTTTAACAGGATTTTCCTGAACGGATCCGGCCTGATTAGGAAGTAATTCGGGTATCTAGTTCTATATATTTGGTAAAGATTAAGGGATAAGAAAAAAGACTGAAGTATAGAGAATATTGTTTATATTATATGAAAGAACCAAGTACAGATCAGTATATTTGATCGGATATATTTAGAGTAATAACAGATAGAAAGAGTGTAGAAAAATTAAAGAGTCCTCAATTTATCCCCCTTGTCTATTTACAAAAGCTATATATAGTTCTCATTGCTATTCTCAACGTTAAAATGATCAACGTTACAATGATCAACCACCTCCCCAAATGTAGGAGTTGTTACCGGATTAATAGGGCATGTTCCCTATTAATCCGCTTGACTTATTCTTCTTTTAACGAATCTTCAGCCCTTTCTCTCCTTTCCGTCTTGATTCATAGATGATAGGATCTTTTGGTTGGACTTGGTCTTCCTCAAGTATAGGACACGGTTATGTATATCCAACAATCGCATTTCTTGTTTATCTTTCTCGATCCAGCCTGTTTTAATGATCTGCCAGGTTATTCGATACTTACCATCAGGCTTCTCTTCCAGGATTTGGTAGCCTTCTTACTATAGTATTCTTTAATAGCTAAACAGTAGTTAGACTTATCCGGTCTCAGGTTACTTCAATCAGACTAATAAGGTCGGACCAGGTTGGAGTCAGACCAGGCTAAATTGGGCCTAACAATTGCCCCTTGACATTTTACCCATGCTGGATCTGACCAGGGGTGAGATGTCAACTTTACCGGGTTAAACAATAAAAAGAATCATATTTATTCAGTGACTCTTAGACTCCTAGTTACCGTTGAACACTGCAACGGCTAAGTGATGTCATGCTGACAGTTTTGCAATTTCTAGGGTTTCCATACCGTTATACATCTTCTATAAATACGGTATTTGGGGCGAGATTATTCTTCACCAAATTTCCTCCACTTTTTTTGCTAAATTTTCTTCTGAAATTCTTCCCTATTTCCAAGGAGTCTTATTCTGCTAGTTTATACTTTTTCGATAATTTAACTTCATCACAATAAATCAAACAATAAAAGATATGGGAGCCAAAAAACGTCATGTATCCCTAAAACGCTGCGCATCTCGATTGCTGTGCGAGCTGAACCCACGGATGTCCAGGAGGAAGAGGTGATGGAAATTGATCCTCCTGCTCGTGCTGTGGCTTTTAAGTACCAGGATTCTGTATTCACTGCCCTTCAATCTTTGGATCCTTACTTTCCTGAAGAGAACTTGTTGAAAACAAATTATGACAAGATACTAAGGGAGAAGAAAATAATTCCTGAGTCGACCGAGGTATGGGTCCCTGAATCTTGTCCAGTCAGAGCTAACTGGGTGTCACCTGGTTGGTTTTGTATTTTTGAATGGGCGTTCAAAGCAGGCTGTAAGTTACCTTTTACCCCTTTAATGATTGATACCATTCGTGCAATGGAAGTATCACCTTTTCAGATTATGCCAATGGTTTGGAAACTTATCCATTCTGTTGAAAATTTGTGTGCTAAGCACAATCTCACAATTACCCTTAACGATATCAAGGCAATTTATCATATGAAAAATCCAGTTAATGGTCGTTTTAATTTGAGAATCAAGTCGAAAATGTCTCCATTAATTACTAACATGGACTCTGGAGACGACAAAAGTTGGGCAAAGACTTTCCTGTTTATTCGGACTGAGACTCTGGGATCAGGCTTTGATTACATGAGATATCCTCCCTTGGAGAGTGGTAGGTTTCCTGTACTCTTATTTTGCAATATATATTACATGAAATTAATAGATTTTGATTTTCACCTGTATAATTTTGACGGTTTTTGCAGCTCCTGATTGGAGCTTTGATCCTCTTGACGAGGAAGCTGTTTCCAGGATAGAGGTTTTCCTTGCTATTCCTGAGGAAGAGAGGACCTGACCAGCTAGTTTGGGCAGGGAATTATTGCCCCGGTATATGAAGACCAAGCTGACTGGGGTCAAAGTACCCAAAGGCAAGCCTAGCTCTACTGCTCTTTCCTGTACGTCTTCCATACGTCTTTATGTTAACTGCTATCTTCTTATCGCTTCTCATCCAATATTTATGTATATTCTTTATGTATTCAGTATTCAGGTCTTCTGCTAGGTTGGCCAGCTTTTCTGCGAAAGATTTAAAGGCTGAGGTGGCTAGGATTGCTGAACAGTCCGAGAGTCAAGAGGCTAGTGGGAGTGACAAGACGCTTGATATTCTGGTTTCTGATGTCCAGCCTCCCCAAGACCCACCCAGGCTAGTATCACCGGAGGTTTTCCAGGCTTCAAAAAGGAGGAGGGAAGAAGTTATCCCTGAAGAGGAGGAGGAAGAGAAAGAGCCTATCCAGGCTCAACCAATCAGGAGTATAAGGCAAGTGCCTGCTAGGATTGACGACATGGATGCTGCCCGGGCACGGATAGATGAATTTTCTTTAAAAATGGGCGGCCAGCTCTTGTCTGCTAATACTCTTGAGTCGTCTACCAGAGTGGTTTCTATTCTGACTTCTCTTGTGACAAAGGCTGCTGAACTCGCTTCTCAGGCTAAGGAGGTTAGTTGTAAAGGGGTATTTTCAATTCTTCATGTGCTCTTTGTGTCACTTTTGTACTTGGCTGATTGATTTTGTTTTTTGTAGGGGTTGGATGTTGGGTTGGCTACTGCTTGCCAACTCAGGGATGCCCAGGCCAGGGTTTCTAGCTTGGAAGAAAAACTGGATAACCTTAACCGTGATCTGCACACATCCAGGGGTAATGAAGTAGTACTTCAATCTCAGTTGGGGACAGCTAGAGAGGCAACTAGGGCTGCTATAACTTGTGAGGTGGCCGCAAAAAAATGCTGAGAAGGTTGTCAGGCAAGAGTTGGAAGCTGAGAAGCAGGCAATGCAGGATCAGTTGAGAAAAAATGAGGAGCTTGCTGCTGAAAAGGAATTAGTGGAGGCGCGGTGGTGATCTTTGCTCGGTACTTCTTTGGGAAAGGCCGGGTTGATGCTATGAGGGATCCGGAATCTGACCGGGCTAATTGGGATCCGGACCGGGATGAGATAGCATTGGACGCTCAGTATCCTGATTTGGCCAATATGGGTCAAGAAGAAGAAGTGCACTCTCCGCCTTCCAAGGCAAAATCTGATGACCAGGAAATGGCGGATGGTTGTGAGTCGGTTACTGGCTCAAAAATAACTTAGATTTATTAGGTTTTTCTTTTAGGTTTTGGTCTATCCAGGGGGAGTGTCCCTGGGATGAATATTTAGGAATTTTTTTTGGCCCATCCAGGGGGGATGTCCCTGGAATGGATGATTATTAGGTGTGTGGTAAGGCCAATTATTTTGGATGAATAAATATTTGGTCTTTGTTTGTTTCTTTTTGTGTTTTGACAAGGTACTTTTGTAATGTTGGACGTGTCTTGGTTCGACCGTTGTTTGATCGATCGGGCGATTTTTGTCTTTGATACGCGATTCTTTGTTTGTTATGGGTGGGGTTGTTGCCTGTCTGGAGGGCTTACGTCCCCTGCCTGTCTGGAGGGCTTATGACCCATCTATGTTATACAAGTCAGGAAAGAGTTTTCCATATTTGTATGTTAAGTGGAGCTCAATATTTAAAGGCCTGTTTTGCAACTGAAATTTGGATATCAGTTGGATGTTTGGTGGGGGTGGCCCCCAATCTTTAAGATTTGTTTTAAATAAAATGCAATATGTAAAACAAGTGTTGAAGATTCTACTTGGTAAAAGTAAATATAAGAACATAGATAAGTATTTGGGCACATAATTTGAAGAAATCATATACGGCATTTATTCATATAATGGCAAGTATTATACATGTAGTTTCCAGGCAAGAAATGTCAAGGTGAACAATTATACCTGGATTGAGAGATATATTTTATATGTGAAATAGTTTTAGATGTGCAATATTCCAAGCTCTTGGGATCATTTCGCCGTCCAGGGTTTGTAATCTATAAGCTCCTTGGCCGACTATTGAGTCAATCAGGTAGGGACCTTCCCAGGTTGGGGCCAATTTGCCAGCATTCTTTTCTTTTGTGTTTTGGAAGACTTTCCTGAGGACAAGGTCTCCTACCCTGAATACCCTGGCTTTGACAGTCTTGTTATAGCTTTTCGCAACTCTTTCTTTGATATCGCTAATCGATCTTGCCGTTGCATCTCTTAGTTCTTCTGTTAAGTCCAGGCTATCCTCCATTAGAGGTATATTGCTGGTTATTGTGTTCATGCTGCATTTGGCTGATGGAATTTTTACCTCAGCCGGGATTACTGCTTCACATCCATAGACCAAGGAGTAAGGGGTTTGGCCTGTGGAATTTTTAGGCGTGGTTCGTCACCCGAGAGGACCGGGGGAGTTCTTGACCCATCTGCCTTTTCTTCTTTCCAGTTTCTTCTTTATGCTGCTGATTATCACCTTATTACTGGATTCTGCCTGACCGTTGGCTTTTGGATATCCTGGTGTGGATGTTACCAGATTGATGTTCCATTGAGCATAGAAGGCGGCTGTTCTTTTTCCCACAAATTGCGTGCCATTGTCACATACTATTTCAGAGGGGATGCCATATCTACATATGATGTTGTGTTTGATGAATGCTATGACATCCTTCTCCTTGACTTGCCTGTATGATTCAGCTTCTATCCACTTGGAGAAGTAATCAGTCATTGCTAGCATGAAAACTTTCTGTCCGGGTGCTTGAGGTAGTTTTCCTACTATATCCATGCCCCACTTCATAAATGGTCAGGGTGCGGATATGGAATGTAGTTCCTCAGATGGTTGATGGATATATGGTCCGTGAATCTGACAAGCTTTGCATTTAGAGCTAAAATCCAGGCAATCGGCTCTCAAGGTGGGCCAATAATAACCTGTTCTGAGTACTTTGCTTGCCAGGCTTCTTCCACCTTTATGATTTCCACAGTATCCTTCATGGATTTCTGATAATATCTGCTCAGCTTCTTGTGGTTCCAGGCATCTGAGGTACGGCCCGACCTGCGATTTCTTAAAAAGCACGTTGTCAATAATAGTATATGAAGCGCTTTTATTTTTAGTGCTCTGGCATCTTGCTTATTTAAGGGAAGGATTCCTGTTGTAGTGATCATAGTAGGGTTTTGTCCAAGAATTGGAAACATAAATTGGGAAACTCTCATCTTGTTTATTTATTGCAGGTTCTAGTAGATGCACGATGGGTATTTTGTCGAAGTCTAGGGGACTGAAGTTGGATCCTAGGCCGGCTAGGGCATCGGCACAGGTATTCAAGTCCTGGGAATTTGGTCGATATTAAAATTGCGGAATTTTGATTTTAAGATTTGAACAACATCCAAATAAAGCATCATTTTTGAGTCTTTAGCTGTATATATCCCATTTACTTGGTTTGAAATAAGGAGGGAATCAGTACGTACCTTTAGGTTTTGTACACCAAGGTCAATACATACCTTTAATCCGGCTATTAAGGCTTCGTATTCTGCTTCATTGTTGGTGGCTTCAAATGCACAGCTTATAGCCTGTACTATCTTATCCCCCTGTGGCGATTTTAGTACTACCCCCAGGCCTGTGCCCCTCATATTGGCTGCACCGTCGACAAATAGGGTCCATTCTAGGTCTGTTTGGTCGCTGGTCAGTTTATTTACTTCTTTTATTAGGTCGGGTTCTAGGGTCGGACTAAAATCAGCCACAAAGTCTGCTAGTGCTTGTGACTTAATTGATGTCCTTGGTTCAAATGTTATGTTGTATGTGCTTTTTGACCGACCATTTGCACATTCGTCCAGGACAATTACGGCTTTCTAAGTACTGATTTGATAGGAAGATTGGTTCTGACTATTATAAGGTGGCTTTCAAAGTATGGTCTTAATTTTGTGCAACTCATAATTAAAGCTAAAACATATTTTTCAAGCAGGCCATACCTGATCTCTGCATCCAGTAGACTTTTACTTACATAATAGGCAGTCTTTGTTGTCCGTCTGCTTCTTTGACCAAGACTGCACTGACAGCAGTTTCTGTGACTGACAGGTATACTGTCAGGGGTTCATCTTTGACTGGTTTTGCCAGCAAGGGAGGAGAGGATAGATATATCTTTAGGTCTTCAAAGGCGGCCTGATGATCAGGGGTCCATGAAAAGTCCTTGTTCTTTCTTAGCAGGTTGTAGAATGATTTGCACCTCTCTGATGATCTTGAAATGAATCTGTTCAGGGCCGCTATTCTTCCGATCGGCTTTTGTATGTCTTTGACCGTCTTTGGTGGTTCTAGCTCTACAATAGCTTTGATGTTTTTTGGTGGCTTCTATTCCTCTTTTTGTCACCATATAGCCCGAAACTTGCCTGCTTTGAGACTCCAAGTGGCATTTTTGTGGGTTGAGCTTCATATTGAATTTCTCCGTATTTGAAAGGCTACTTCCGGGTCTTTGACGTGGTCTTCTGCCTTTTTGACTTGACTACCATGTCATCTATATAGACTTCCATGGTGTCTCCTATCTGGTCTTTGAACATCATGTTGACTAGCCTTTGGTAGGTTGCACTTGCATTTTTTAATCCAAAGGGCATAGCAAAGATAGCAATATATACCTCTTTCGGTGATGAAAATTTGTGCTTTCCGATCTCGCAGGTGCATTTTTATTTGATTGAATCCGTTGGAGGCATCCATGAATGTTAGCATTTTGTGGCCTGCAGTGGCATCTACCATTGCATCGATGTGTGGCAGGGGAAATGGATCTTTTGGGCAGGCTTTGTTTAAGTCGGTGTAATCTGAGACTCTCCATTTGCCATTTTTCTTTTGGACTACTACTACGTTTGCAAGCGGTCGGGGTACATTACTTCCCTGATCATTCCCATGTCTAGTAGCTTGTCAACTTCTTGGTTGATGATTTCATGCCTCTCTGCAGCGAATTTTATTCTCTTTTGCTGTACAGGCTTAAAGGATTTGTCAATATTCAACTTATGAGTAATAACATCAGCATCTATACCAGTCATATCAAAATGTGACCAAGCAAAACAAGACATTTTAGTTTTGAGAAAGTCGACCGATTGGGTGCGATTGAGTCGGGTGCATCGACCCTACGAGTACTTTCTGTCAGGGAATTCGGGTCTAATATGACCTCTCCTATTTCCATCTCGTGATTGTGCTACATATTCTTCCTGACGAGGTGACTTTAATTGCTATGCAAGGGACTTACGACTTTGAGGGTTTCAAAGCCTCGAGTGTAACATTCTGAGTTTGTCCTCTATTCTCCCCGATGGTGGTTATCCCCCATTCTGTTGGGATTTTCACACATTGGTGGTATGTTGATGGGATTGCTTTGACATTGTGGATCCATGGTCTGCCCAGGATTACATTATATTAGGATAGGCAATCCATTACTCCAAATCTTTCATATGAAGCCACGCCTTCCACATTAGTTGGCAGGCTGATTTCTCCCAAGGTGTTCTTTGTTTCTCCGCTGAATCCAACCAGGACGCTGGATTTCTTGATGATCTTTCCTTCATCTATCTTCATAGCTTTGAGGACGTCAAGCATCACCAGGTTGATTGAACTGCCTCCGTCTATCGGGATTCTTGATACCTTTGCTGTGCCAATTTGCATGGTGATTACCAAGCTGTCGTGGTGTAGATCTGATATTCCCTGCAAGTCTGAGTCATCAAAGGTAATAGCGGGCAATGACTTGGGCCTGGAGGGAGGTTGAAGCCTGGATTCCCTGGATATTCTTTTGGCAGCTGAGCTGGTCAGACCACAAATTTCTGATCCTCCATTTATGAACTTGACTTCATAGATGGGGGGGAGGAGGAGGAGGATCTCTGCTGCTCCCTGAATCCCTCTTGTTTTGTCCTTCATCTTTGTTCTTTGGCTGCTGGATTAAGTCTTTCAAGTAGCCTTTCTTTAGAAGATATGCCACCTGTTTCCTGAGTTGGATGCATTCTTCTGTGGTGTGCCCGATGTCCTGATGGAAGTCACACCATCTTGTTGGATCTTTCTTGGGGTTGTCAGATTTCTTTGGCCATCTGACCGTATCTCCCCTGAGCTTTCCAGCGTTTGATTAATCCTGCAGTATTAATAGAGAAGTTATATTCAGGAATAGTTGGAAGGCTAGAAAGGTTACCTTTATGTTCTTGTGCCATGTTGACTTCAGATCGTTCAGGCCTAGAATAGGGTGCTGATCTGGGGTTGCCTCCTTTCTGGTAGGAGCTTTTCCTGTTAGTGTGTCCATAGCCTTGCTTTCCTCCGGATGAGTTCGTCCTGAAGTTGAGGTCTTCTTCCAATCTGACATGTTCTAAAGCGATGGATTGAACAGTGGCAAAGGTCGGGCATGCTTTCTTAGTCAGGTCTGCATAGATGTCACTGTCAAGCAGGACTCCTTGCCTGAAGGCTTCTACCGCTGTTTCTTCATCACACCTGGGAATGGCCACCTTTTCTTTGACAAATCTGGCCAGGAATTCTTTGAGAGATTCTTCGGAAGCTGCTTTACCTGAACAGCAGTTCTTGGGTCGCTTGGCCATATCTCTGCTTGCGAATTGTTGATTGAAGGCATTGATCAATTCTGCAAAAATTCTTGATACCTCCATTTGGGAGATTAATGAACCATTGTAATCTTTTGCTCGGTCAGGGTTGTACCAAAGCCCTTACACATGCAGACCTGCCTGAGTTCACTGGGTATTGAGGCAGCCAACATTTTCTGTTTGAATATGGCAACGTGATTTTGTGAATCAGAGGTTCCATCATAAGTTCTCATGGATGGAACAGTAAAATTCTTGGGGAGATCAATTTTTGCGATTTTATCTGCAAAGGGTGAATCTGCAAAGCTGTCAACTTCTACTTCAGCCACAGGGTCTGGCACTCCGAGTATGTTTTCTATTTTGTTGTGGAGTTTTTGAATTTCCTGAAGCATGGCCATCATTATTGCTGCTTCAGTCTTGTTTGTTTCGTCATTGGGAATGGTTGGAGTACCAGATAATGTATCCTTCTCCGGGGTCCCAAAATTGGAGAAGTCAATGTTTTTGATAATGGATGAGAATGGGGTTCCTGGTTCAAATCTGGTTTTGGAGCCCGAAGCCTGATTTTCCAATTTTTTTCTCAGGCTAGACTCAGACTCCTTCACCTATTGATTGATTTCCTTGGCCGCTTTGCCTTCTCTTGGATTGTTTCCAATTCTTTGATCTTGGCCAGGGCAGCCGCTAATTGTTGTTCTGGGGTGAGTTCCACCATTTTTGTGTGTGAATATTAAATGAAAAGATGGTAAAAGGAATTTTTTTTTTTTGATTAAAGAACTAGATGCCCCACGGTGGGCGCCAATTGTTTTAACAGGATTTTCCTGAACGGATCCGGCCTGATTAGGAAGTAATTCGAGTATCTAGTTCTATATATTTGGTAAAGATTAAGGGATAAGAAAAAGGACTTAAGTATAGAGAATATTGTTTATATTATATGAAAGAACCGAGTATAGATCAGTATATATGATCGGATATATTTAGAGTAATAACAGATAGAAAGAGTGTAGAAAAATTAAAGAGTCCTCAATTGATCCCCCTTGTCTATTTACAAAAGCTATATATAGTTCTCATTGCTATTCTCAACGTTAAAATGATCAACGTTACAATGATCAACCACCTCCCCAAATGTAGGAGTTGTTACCGGATTAATAGGGCATGTTCCCTATTAATCCGCTTGACTTATTCTTCTTTTAACGAATCTTCAGCCCTTTCTCTCCTTTCCGTCTTGATTCATAGATGATAGGATCTTTTGGTTGGACTTGGTCTTCCTCAAGTATAGGACACGGTTATTTATATCCAATAATCGCATTTCTTGTTTATCTTTCTCGATCCAGCCTGTTTTAATGATCTGCCAGGTTATTCTATACTTACCATCAGGCTTCTCTTCCATGATTTGGTAGCCTTCTTACTATAGTATTCTTTAATAGCTGAACAGTAGTTAGACTTGTCCGGTCTCAAGTTACTTCAATCAGACTAATAAGGTCGGGCCAGGTTGGAGTCAGACCAGGCTAAACTGGGCCTAACAACAATGCTTACCCAACTCTCCACATGTATGAATATTGCCAAACAATATCATACCATCAAACAATAATCACCATTGTTCATGTTATGCAAGTCGAGTAGCCTGAGAAAGTTCTCATGGTAACAATCTCATGAAATTGGGAATCAAACAAAGTCAGAACACCTATTCAGGTGTGAAGTAACAAAAACAACAAAAGCTCAACAAAGTAGCAAACTCATCAGACCCTCGTGTGCACGGTAGGAAATATGGGTGTCAAGCCGCAACAGCAGCTGGCTACCGTCAAAATCCTCAGCCCAGGCAGACGCCGCTCGCAGGTTCAACCCTTGAGGAGCCTGAATCTGCTTAGCCTCCCAATTGTCGACAAAGGCGTCATCCGCCTCCGTCTCTACTCTCCTCCTCTTCGCACCGGGAGACTGCACGGGACGACGAGGACCCCTCTCGACAACCCGCACAACCTTCTCGAGCCTCTGTCTAGAGACCCGAGGACCTCTCTTAGTGGTAACCCTCCTCCCAGAGGAACCAGCCTCGGACCCCGTCCGAGTCCTCTCAGCAACAACAGCCCCAACAACAGGCTCCTCCTGAACCTCTGTGGCTCGCGCCTATTTGGCCTGACTTTATCTTTTCCGGCGAGTTTTGGGCTTTAGCACAAAACACTCGTACAAACCATCAACACAAGAAAAAAATTTCAAACGACGGAATTAAAAACCGTCACTTTTCAAACAAAATCGCGAAATTCAAATTCGTTATTTTCACAAAATTCAAACGACGGAATTAAAAACCGTCACTTTTCAAACAAAACCGAAATAGTGAAATTCAAATTCACTATTTTCACAAATTTTCAAACGACAGAATTAAAAACTGTCCTTTTCAAACAAATACAAAATAGTAAAATTCAAACTCACTATTTTCACAAATTTCAAATGACGGAACTAAAAACCGTCGCTCTTCAAACAAATACAAAATAGTGAAATTCAAACTCGCTATTTTCACAAATTTCAAACGACGGGATTAAAAACCGTCACTTCCTCACAAAAGCAAAATAGCGAAATTCAGATTCGTTATTTACACAATTTCAGACAACGGCATTAAAACCGTCATTCCTTCGAACAAAATAGTGAAATTCAAATTCACTACTTCTCACAAATTTCAAATCACAAGAAGACGGAATTAAAACCGTTATCTCCCAAACAAACATCAAATGGCGGAATTCACATTCGTTATTTCTACAAATTTCCAACAACGGCAGTAAAAACCGTTGCCTCTCTTCGAAATTCGGAATTATGAATGACGATAACAGATACCGCCGTCCACAGGAACCAGGCTCAATCCTATCTCTTTCCGGCACCACAAACATCCAATATAAAACATCGAAATTCCCCAGCTGGATATCGGAGATCTCAGCACGGAGCCCACTAACTCAACAACCTCTTGAAATAAGCTCGTCCAACGTGGCTATTTCCCACAGTCGATCATCCGATCTTCAACATGGTTGGCGGGCCTCAAAACGCGCCTTCAACACGGCTAGCGAGCCTCAAAACGCACCTTCAACGCGGCTGGCGAGCCCCATCATATCCGCAGTATGGCTGGCGAGCCTCAAAACGTATCTTCAACATGGCTGGTGAGCCTCATCACATCCGCAACACGGCAGGCGAGCCTTTATACGCAAACAAGAAACAATTCAAGGATATATCCCGAAGATGCCTCAGGTATGACTCCTTCTTATGGTTGGCGAGCCTTTGTACGTAGTTTAACGGACTTTAAACGACCCACACGGACAGTCGACAGACTCTAAACCGTTCCCGACGACATGTTCTTGACTCGTATCCCTGAGTTGCCTCGGCGTCGCCCTTTCTGACGGCAAGTCCTTGGCTTGAATTCTTTCGAGCTACCTCGGCGTCGCTTCGATCTCCGGGTTGTAATCTTCGATTGACCTGGGGCTATACTTTGACTTTCTCCCTGTCCAAGCCTCAGTCAAAGTGGGGGCTCTGTAGAGACTCGGTATCTGTTGAATCCCCAACAAACACCCGATGATTATCAGACTACAACATTCTTAGAAATCGCTACGTTTAATCGACAGTTTGTATAACTATACGTCAGAAAACTCAAAACGATTCAAAAACAAAACATTTTCAAAACTTTTTAAAAGTACCTGGAGTGTTTTATGCACGACGACGGATCACAATGACACTAACTAGAGTCAAAACCGATATCGGACCAAAAACCGACTCAAAAATTCAAATCCTGATTCCAACAAAGAGTCAAACCGAGTCAAATACAAAAAACAAAGATCACAAAGTTTCCATGTTAAGTATACACAGTATACTTGAATGGTCAAGTACAACAATCACGCCATCCAAAACCTAGGATAGAACAAATCATGATTTCAAATGCGTGATAGTGACAAGACAGCTTGAAGACCCGCGAAATGGCTCGCGCCTCTTCGAGTAGACCATACGGCCACGTCGCTCAAAACGCACACAGCCACTCAATCCTCTATAAATACCCCTCAAATTCCACCATTTGAAGATACGCGAGTGTCCGCCCTCTCATTTCTCCCTTAAAATTCTAGACTCGATTTCTCAAGACACAAACCGACAGGTATTTTCGACCTACCGATCGAAAATACAAGCCATACACATTGTTTGGTACCGTCATCATGCATTAAATCACTTGATCGACCATTTCGACCAACTACATAATCACTAAACAAAACAAACTCTTTTTATATTGCTAAAACGGTTTTCAACCGAGTTTTTCGACTTAACAAGTTTTTAAACTTCCGTCGATTTCTCGCCTTCAACCTAGCATGTAAGTATGAGGGTGTAATTAATCTTCTTCTTTCATATCTTTTTATCTGTTTTTATGACTTTAACATGCTAAAACATGCATAACATGGTCTAAAATACGTATCGAACGAGCCAAAACCGAGTTTTGACCGGAAACAGAAGCCCCTAGTCATAACTAGGTGGCTCGCGCCTAAATGGGTTGTCCAGGTCAGAACTCAAACGTGTTTGAGTTCATTCTTTCCATTTTCATTTCATTTTACAACCGGTTTTTACCATTTCAAATCATTTTTATGATAAACCTTTTTAACTATAAATCATGTTCACCCTTGGTTCCCCATACCATGACAGTTTAATCCGTGGTTCAGTGATAATATTTGGTTAATTACATTTAAAAAGGTATTTTAAAACCTTTTGTTCATTTGTTTACATTTCATAAACAACCATATTAGTCATACATGCATAGTCATCCTTGGTTCCACATACTATGTCGGTTTAAATCCGAGTACGATGATAAATATTGACTAATTACAAAACAATGAACTTAACACAACTAGTTCATAATCAACATTTTTCAAAACTATTCATGACAAGCTTGCAAAACCAAACCCGACATCGAATATCGTCAATACAATGAGGATTATTCAAGTCCCGTTCTTCACATTAACACAAAAGCGGTCTAAACGACCTTTCAACGAACACGGGTTCAAATACCATTTTACAGACCGTTTCACAAACATTTTCAACAATCAGGAGACGCCCCTTTGGATTGTCTGCTGCCTCGCGCCTAAACAGGCTTACTGATTTCCAATTTTCAAACCAGTACAGGTCCCTTTGCTTCGCCGAAAGGCTCGCGCCTCAATAGGCTGCCTGATGGAGGCCCTGCTTCCTTTCCAGCACTTTTCTAGGACGATCCTGACTTCGGTTAACCAGAATACGGGACGGATCAAGTGGCAAGCCTGCCCTTTGACTTTGTATTTGCAAAACGCCTTTCTAAGACAAATGGATCACGTTATGCACCATAAACCTAACTCGGTAAATGGATGTTTAATTTCCGTCTTGCATGCAAATCAACTTTAAATCCAACTTGACATCAATTACTTGATATTTGGACAAACAACCGACATAGAAAGCTCACATGTTAGGTTTAAACTTGTGGATGCGCATTCATGCATTTACCCGTTTTATTAACTTTTGCATTCAACCAACCAAGATCGATCAGTAGAGGCCGCTACCGCGGGCGGGATTGGGTGTCTGATTGAAGGGCTTCCCAATACGTACTTTCACCTCTTACTCAGAAACTTTGGATAGTGGACGGCCTTATCCAGGGCGAACGAGAGTCATTCTAGAAATAAGATGCTAAAGAGTGACGACTCCTTATCTTTAGTACCTATGTCAAACACGACTTTTTGCCTTGATTGACTTTTTGTCAACTGTCTCAATAGTATCAATGTCACAAAAAAGGGCAATGCTTGTGAAGATTGTCGAACTCCGGATTATCTCGTCATAATCTTCTTGTTATTAGTTTCTATAGTTTGTATATCTCATAGCTTTATCTTGATCAGTTTTATCTTAGATCATTCAATTGTATTATAAATATAAATAGGATTCATATCCTTGTTAATAATTTAAGTATTTCATAATTCATTTTCTTCTTCTTCTTATGTTAATTTAAGGTAAGTAATAAATCAACACGCTGTTATAAAGGTCGCTCCAATTACAACTAAACAAGCATCTAAAATTAAACATCGGATGCATAAAACCAATTTTTTTCTAAATTTATATTATTAGCAAAGGATTTGTTTTTGTATGATTTGGTAATTAGAGAACAAATTATTGAGAAGGCCACACATCCCTTTCAATTGATAGACCTTTGGACTTGGCGGCTGGTTTTGAATGACAAATAATTCGTAATCGTATAATGTTGCTCTAATTGAATAGTTAGAGCAACTAATGACCGACAGTACACAAAACTAATACGTATGAATGATTCTTAAAAACAATAAAATCGAACACAATGATTGAGATGTTTCACTAGTAAAACATTTAAAATTAAATAAGTTATTGAAATTGACATGTTGGGTTGTTGAGCTCAGTTTCTAGAGCACCGACACTCAGTAAGAAAACCCACCTATTCAGCTTTTGCGATGCCTATGTTTATTTTCATGTGTTTTTGTCCTCCTTGTTACTTTAAAGAGATCAAATAGTTTCTACAAATTATATATACGGAAAATTTGTGTGGTATCCTCGAATTTTGCTATTTTTATGTGGTACCCTAATTTTTAAGTTTGTGCACATGATATCCTTGAAATTTGATTTTCAAGTACAACATTCTCTTTTTATCGTTTTTTAAATTTTCAATTGTGCATAATATATAGACCAAAAATCGGAATTGACTAATATTTTTTTTTCAAATTGATTAACTCTTCGAGATCTATAAATTGGTAAAACGAAAATAGCCATTCGAAAATTTAAGATGCAAGATATGTTTGATTTGAGATTTTCGTTAAAAAACCCCTATAAAATGTCAGTCGGCAAATTATTTTCTCTAAATCGTAGATTATGACGAGATAATCATTTAACGAAAAAAAAAAATTAGCTGATTCTGAATTCCGATCTAGAAGTTATGCGCAATTGAGTTTTTTTACAGCGGCAAAAAAAATATGTTGTGCATGAAAATCAAACATGGAGGGTATAATGTACACAAACTTAAAAAGTTGGATACCATGTGCAAAATGACAAAGTTCGAGGGTACCACGTGAATTTTCCGTTATACTAATTCCTTAACCAATACTGCAAACTCTTAGAGGTGTTTGGTTGGAGCTTTTGGAATGGATTGGAATGAATTCAATCCATTCTAGTGTTTGGTTGAAGGTTTTTGGAATGAAATTAGATACCCAACGGATTCTAACTCCATTCCAACCCCTTGAAATCTCATACCCACGTTTTCACTCAAGTTTCTAACTCCATTCCATATTATTACTAATTTTATATCCATTCGAGGGTCGAACCGAATCCTCGTGAGCAAGTATGGGGCTCTAACTCCATACCACTATGGTATCACAATCCATTCCATACCATTCCAATACTTCGAACCAAACGACCCCTATAGTTTTTCAAGTATATCTTTCTACATTTTTTGTACTATATATATATAGTTACTGAAATTGACATGTCGGGATCTGAGGTGTTCTAAATTTTGCAACGAAAAATCGAGTTATACATTAAAAAAATTCGTTTAATTTGGCAAAATGTATGGTGAAAGAACATTTTAAGGCAAGAAAAAGTATCACCAACCACTAGATTAATATAATTAATGTGCTCCTTTACTAATCAAATTTGGTCTATTTTTGAAAAAAGGAAATCGCCTCTGGTCAGGATTATATAAACGAAGTTTTTATACTTCTTACAAACATGGTTGTATACTGGTATGGTAAGACCTGTCAAGCGAGCGGGTTTCATGTTGGGTGCTGGCAAAATACCGGCCGCGTCTATTTCGGAATTGTAAAATACGAACTTTTACTGGCCGAGTTCCAGATTTGTACGAGTGGAGTTTTGGGTTCAATCGTTACGGCGTATGCTAAATAAAATTTAATGAAACAAAGAGCGATTATAATAAATTAAATATAATATTCTTGTAAAATTTAAAATTGTCATTATAGAATTATGTGGGCAAAAATGTTTTCTTCAATTTACTTATTAGTTGTAGTTGATATTCTATGAGGGATTTGACAAAAAGCAATGAATTTGATAAGAATGCAAATAATACTTCATAGGTTTGAGAATAGAGAGTTGAAACAAAATAAAGTTAAGTAAGATTAGGCATTTTTAATTTGGTTTAACATGTAAGAATGGAGATGGAATATAGAGGATTGGACAGGCATGCAAGCTTGCATTGCATATGTGGAGGTGAGTGCATCCAAATCACATGTCCACAGTTTTTATAACGCAAGTGGCCCAAATGATTGGCTACTTAATTACGTTCATCGTCTATTAATAATCTTTTTAAAGTGTGTTATCGATCTCACGATCTCAATTGTTAATCAAACTTGTAGGAGTATTATTTAATTAAGCATATAAAATGCATCCTTAATAATTATAATAATCGTTATAATTATAATTATACTAAATGGACCAACTGATTTCATAGCTTGACGGAGTGATACTTAACTAGTATAGACCCCGTGCAAGATATATATGAATTTTTATTTTTTAGTTTATAACTTGACAAATCATTAATATTTTATGCGTTTGTTATCTCTATATTTTGATTTGAAAAAAAAAAACTCAATATAGAAAAAGTAATCAAGAGGATTGAGCAATGTTAGAAAATGTCAATTTAAATGAGATTATTTTTCATAATAATCATTTTATTTTAGAACATTTTATTAATATATAAATTTGATCCACAATTCTTATATTTTCATAGAAAACCAATGAATTTTTTTATCATGAAAACCGTGGAGGCAAATCTTTTGGAGATCAAATTTGTGCAGATTGTGTGAGCATTTCAATTTTATGAATATATCCAATTATAAGATTATATCCATTTATGGAGTAGTTCAAGATACACCTATAGAATAAACTATAATAGTAAACCCAATTATAGATTCTAAAATTTTAGGCGGAAAAATTTTGAGATCCACCTATTCTTTTAGTAGATAGAGGATTTTTGAGGTGGAAACTGTAAGTATGGAACATTTTGATCGTAAATACTCCCTTTCATCCAAATCAAAGGTAACAGTTGCTTTATCGCAATCGGCGATGCACGTTTTGCAACGTGAATATCTTTAATTACACATTATTGAAAATTATAAAAATTAACATTTATGACGATAAATCAAACAAGATCTCGCATGACTATATTTTGTCTTATAGATTTAGAATAATATCAAAGATTATCTGCAACCATAAATAATGCCAAAAAGCAAGTGTTACATTTGGATTGAATGAGAGGGAGTAGTAGTCAAGAAATGAGAAGTGAAGTATTTTTTTTCTTATCACAAATTCTCATTTGTGACAGCAAAATCCGTCACTTTGAAGAGTCCGTCAAAAGCAAGACCAACTGTTTATTGACTATGAATCTCCTACCAATAGTCGGAACCTCGTCTCTAACTAATTGTTTAAGAAATGACCGCCCTTGTCAGCTTGTCATAGTCCACAAATTCTCCCTTATGACAGAGGGTATCCGTCGCAAACTTGCGACGGATACCGTATCATCTCACAAAAAACCCATAAGGATGAGAGACAAAGCACATGGGGTGGGTGTCCACCTTGTCCCCTCTACCCATTTCCACTCACATAATACCCGTCGCAATATCCGACCCGTCGCAAAGGAGACCTACTGGTCATAGTCATACCAACCAACTTTTATGAAAATAAAAAAAGAAATATATAAATAAATGTGAAAGAAAGTTGATTTTGGAGTGCAAAATCAAATAATCCCAGGAAAAAATCAAAATAGAAAAAAGAAAATAAATCTAAGTTTTGTTTTAACATATATTCTGTTTAAATTATATTAACATTTCGGAGATTGATATCCATTAGCGCGATGAGGCTCTAACTCATGAATTTTTCTTTTTTTTCTTTTCTCTTTTTTTGGTAGACCATCCAGTTTAGTTCGAATTCGAGCAGGTAGGATCACTAGAGTGTACGTTAAGCTCTAAGTTGTGAGTTTTAACAGTGATACATTCTCAGGACTCGAATACCGGACCTCTGATTAGGCAATAACAACACCTTTCCAGTTGATTTAAATGCTCATAGAGTCATAGGTAAATATGATGTTAACTTTATAAAACATCAAAGTTCTTCGTTATGAGTTTTAAAGTAGTTACAATTTAAGTAAATCGACTAGAAATCGAAGTATAACTAGGTTAACACAAATTCCTATTTAAGACGGACATATTCGTTTTAACGTCTTAATCTTAAGACAGGTCAAGTATCGTACATAAGACAAAACCAAAATGCATTGAGATTTGCAAAAAGTTTGTCTCATTTATGCAAATGAGATTTTATTTGACGGTTTTATTCTTAGGACAGATATCCTATATTCGTCTTAAGAAAGACCTAGTGCTAATTTAGATGAAGGCTTACTAATTAATTTAATGAAGTGATCAGAAAAATCTCTAAATGAGCATTATTCTACAGTTGGGTTGGGTCATTCTCTTATTTTCTTCTGATCGTATTAATTGTAGTCAGCTAAGTGGTGATGGTATTAGGTGAAGTAGCTCTGTTAATAATTGATTAATTGACTAATAGCAAAAATGGGAAGTTAGACACCTCTCGTAGCCGTAATGTTATTCATTGTGTTACTGTATGTTCTTGTGTCGGTCGCTCTTGTCTCTAGTCTCTATTGTCTTTTGGAAAGTTCAATCCGCTCTATTCCTTAGTTACACTGCATATTCCTTTGACCTTAGAAATGCTAAATAAATGAACAAGCTCAATTCCTACATATGGTCCTGGTGTACTCAAGTTTTCTTTTTTCATGTCGTTTTAACAATCGTATGTGTCTGAGAAGTATGGAGGGAGTATTATTCTACTAGAGTGGGAAGATCATTAGACTTTAGAGTATGGAGGGAGTATTATTTTATATTAGGGAGAATACCGTGTTCGCACGACCAGTTTTTATACTTATTTTTCTCAAATGTTAAAACTTAATATTGCTCGGTGAATACATATAAGGGTTCAAAAACTAGAATCTTTGTGTCTAACCCAAGTCGAACCTTAGGTTCTGATACCACTTGTTGTGCGGAAGCGTGAATATCTCGTGTTGGGTCTCTGTTGCATCTGTGTCCACAACCCATAATATTACGATATTGTCCGCTTTGGGCCAAACACTCACGGATTTACTCTTGGACTGCTCTCAAAAGGCCTCGTACTATTATATTTTTTTTTAGTGAAAAAAAAATATAATAAAGATGATCTTTCATCTTTATTCTACCCATGTGAGACATGAGTTTGCACCCTAACAATCCTCCACTCAAACCAAGGACCATCATCTTGACTCGGACCTTGACCACCACGGAGAACTCCCACACCCTACAGCCCCATCTTCTAGAATCTAGACACCTGCATCACCAAGTCTTGATAACCTCCCCTTAAACAACACACCATGGAGTGTAGAGAGAGGATGGTGGTGTTGCAAAGGTGGAGAAAAGGATCCTAAAATCAGCGAGACTGGGATCGAGGCGGCGATGGAGAGGCAAGGTTGGTGAAGACGAGGTTTGAGGGGTTGCAGACTGCAGTAGAGAGTGTTGGATTGAAAAGACTATACATTGCTGGAGTTTTCTAATTGCTGTGATCTCAGTTTTATAAAAATATCCTTTTGTTGGGCTAATCTCTCTTTAGGGCCCGTCCTATAGAAAAGTTACTGTTAAAATTTAGTTTTAAATTTGGGCTAATCTATTCGGCGTTAATCCTATGCTATAAGACGGTTTTTGAGTAACACACATAGTGATGGATCTTCACATATGTGAGCCCAGGGCCCAACCCTTGTCATGCTTGGGCTGAATGTTTACAAGCAACTTAGAAGATCTAATAGAGTGCCTCTTTAATTCATGGGCTCCCTCAACTTCAGACCATTACAGTTTATATCTTGTGTTTGGTCGGACAAAGCCCACCATGAATTGACAACATGGCAGTTTGTTACGTACGGAATGCAAACTTTTGTAAAACCCTGGTCTCCATTAATCATTTTCGGGATCGTGGTCGATAATTAATCGATAAAAAGCCCTAAAATTAGTTCATTTCTCAAATATTAATATGGTAATTTATCACTTAATCAATAAGCATTTCTTTTAGATGAGATTTGTGTTTTAATCTCTATTTTCGTAGTTTTTTTGGCTGTTTTTTATTGTCTTATCAGGGTTTGCGATCCTTTGTTTTACAAGTGAATTGTATTCTTTGGCTTCTATTAAATCCTTTTTCGATTTTACATACATATCCTATGTAAGTGTCGTTTGACGTTTCATTGATGATTTAGTCCTTCTCTTTAAAAAAAAATACTATTTTATTTGATCCCTCCTTATTCAATCACGACAGGGAAGTCTCAAATTCGAAAAATAGTTAAAAATTATCAAAAAATTAAATGAATTGAAGTGGTAATTAAGTAATTAACTACTAGGTTAGACCTCATGCATTAAATGCACGTCTTATAGAGTTATTTTTATTTCTACTAAATTACATATATAATAGTGTTATTTCATTAGTTGTCTTTTTTTCTCGTCAATGCATTTTGCTTCGAGAAATAAAAAGTTGGAACTGAAAATTAATTAAGAGAATTGGGTTGCATGTTGGGAAAAAAATATTTTTTTATTTCGCAAAGCTAATTATTCTAATTTATAAATTTTCTCAATTTTTTGCATCGAAAGTAACTAAAATGGTTTATAATTTTGTATTATACCTAGTATGAGTCAAATTATTCTCAAATAATAGCATCGGTCAAACAATTAGTAATTCATAGTATTTAAAAGATTATAGATTAGAGTTAGTAAAAAAAAATGTAATTTGACGAAAAGATTAATTTTAATGAAAATATATATAATAATTTAATGAAATAACTTATTATAATTATTAGCTTCCTTACTTAGTTAATGTATACTCCGTACATAATTGCTATTAGCTACCTTATTTAGAAAGATGCTTTTTAGAGGGAAAATTTGTGAGGATGCCTATTCATTCATTTAGTAGATAGAGGATAAGCGAGAATCATATTAACCAAAAACGTACTTAACTAATAACTAGGGCTAAGGCCCTGTTCTTTTGGACTTCTATTTGCTTTTTTAAGTTCAGTTCCTATAAGTTCAGTCCAGTTCTTATAAGTTCAGTTAAGTTCCTATAAGTTCAGTTCAGTTCCTATAAGTTCAGTTCAGTTTAGACAAGTTCATACAACTTATATTAACTATAAATTCATACCCGTTTTTTTTAATATTGACGAATTGAAAAAAAAAATAGCACCCTTTTCATTAAAATCAATGCAAAAAAAATCCAATATTAAAATTATCCTATATACATTATTCTTAAAAAAAAATAATAGATGGATTCGATGATGTCAGTGAAAACGAAGATGATGATGAAAGTGACGACTATGATGATAATATGGAAATAAATAGTTAGAAAAAAAATGTAATATGTAATTTATTTTTTATTGTAATGTATTGTAGTAGTTGTAAAAAAAATTAATATATATAAAGCGTAAATTTTTTATAAGTTCAGTTTGATTTCTATAAGTTCAGCTAATATAAGTTTAGTTCAGCTCTTATAAGTCCAGTTCAGTTTCTATAAGTTCAGTTCAGTTCAGCTCCTATACTATAAGTTGATTCGATTCGGCTCCTATATGTTGATTCAATTCGGCTCTATACTATAAGTTCGATTCGATTCGGCTCTATAAGTTTAGTTCAGCTCTTATAAGTTCAGTTCCTATAAATTCAATTTAGTTCAATTCAACAAATAGAAGTCCAAAAGAACATGACCTAATTATTGTTAACATCATTCACTTCTCTAATGCAGAAGCCAAATCGGCTGACATGGCATCACAATTACCTAGAGCAATCCTACGTGGCAGTTTGGCAGCAATTCTACTAAAAACAATTAATTAACGTAAATAATAATAATAATAATAATAAAAAGAGCAAAATTCTGTAAACGTATGCTCATGATTTGATTGATTGCAAAGTCAACACAATAAGTAACTAATTCCTAATTCCTAAATTAGTGGAGTGGAATATGACCAACAGAATGAATAAAAATAAGGAAGGAAATAAATAAATAAATATTACTAAGTAATGGTAATTTAGTTGAGTGGAATAAGGAATGAAATCAGTCAACATCATTCAACCACACGTAGGTTTCTTTTGGATATATATTATCTTTTTCCATTTCCTTTGACCTATGTCAATCTTTTTCCCCAAAATATAGCTAATTAGTTCTCAAAATACCCTATCTAAATCACTATAAATTCACATTCAACACAGTCATCTCCATCCATCTCTATCGTTCATAATTTACAAAAAAAAAACAAGAAAAAATTTAAGAACTCCGATATGGCCATCAACTGCACTCCCGTCGCCCTACGCCATTTGCAAGCAGATATGATCACCGCTGAAATTTCCGTGCGTGTTGTGCACCTATAGGAAAGAAAAAGCTACTACAACAAAGAAGAAACTTTAGCGTTAGAGATGCTATTATTAGATGCAGAGGTATTACATGTTTTAGCATTAATTGTCACTTTCTGATTTCAAATTATGCTGTAAAATTCAAGCAACTATTCGCAATCGCATCATTTTCAAATTCAAGGATAGGATCAGCGAGGGACATCTATACAAACTGTCAAGATTCACCGTGGAGGCAAATAAAGGCATTTGAAATGGCAACTTCTGAAGAATTACGCATCTACTTTGCATATCCTACAGTTATTAGAGAGGTGCACAATCTACCCATCCCAAGATATGGATTCATGTTTGTGGACTTTGGTGATATTCTATCTGAACGAGTATCTGATGAACATTTTATAGGTACGTCCATGAAACTCATACTTAATCAACAAATCAATCACTAATTGAAAATATTTACTTATTATATAATTTTGTAACATCTATTGGACATATTCACCCAGATGTCATTGGTAAGTTTTGGAGTCGGAGAAGTCAAACCAACAAAGAATGGAAATAGTTGGATGACAATATACATTGAGAATATTTGGTAACAATACCACTACTTTTAATATTCAACGTTATATTCCATAGCTATTCATTTACAACAATCATTATCATTTTAATAACCTACTAATTAATAAACATATACCCAGGAAGGAGAAATTAGCATGCTCAATATGGAACGACTATGTTGGTTTAGTTCAGGCTTTTGCTGATGCATGTAAATCGTCCACTGAACCTGCTATCATTGTCATCCGCTGTGTTCAACGGTGTAAATGGGAAGGTATACAACTATTTGGGTATGCAAAATTTAATTGTATTAATCATTGACCTGACGGCATATAAAATTCGATGAACTCTAGGTGAACCTAGGGTGACAACTACAAGATACGCCACCCGTTTCTACTTCAACCACGCAATCCCAGAGGTGGAAGCGTTCCTCGGAGAGTAAGATTTTACAACTACTATTGTTAAAATTCTTAGGACTTTGATAATTTCAGTCAAATAATACTAATGTTATATTCTAATGCAACAAAGACTATATGCCGGTCAAGAACCAAGTAACTCCAATGTTATATCCTATATTTCGAGTGAGTCAGAAGATATGCTCTCAGGAGATAACTTGAGTACAATTACGGAGATTAAGAAATGTCAAAAGGTAATATTGTACTTTTTTGTTGTTTCATCCTAAACTATGGACTACCAGCTTTACAATATTTTTGAATATATTGTGAATATGAATGAAAATGTTTGTTGCATGCAAATACAGGCTGGGAGATATGTGACACTTGCAACTATATATGATGTTGATTTGACTGTCAAGTGGTACTATGATAGTTGCAAGCATTGTACAAGTAAAGTTGTGAAGAATGATTCAGGTAGGTGGGTTTGCAAGAAAGAAAAATGCATTGGCAGTACGGAAGGGTCTGAAATTAGCATACCAAGGTATTAGACAGACTCCTAAATGAATTATTTTAAAGCGCATTTTTCAGAATAGCATACCTCACTACTCTCCTTTTGCATTCAGGTATCAGGTAAAGTTTCGTGTCATTGGTGCAGATAATGAAGTCTCCGAATTTGTCATCTTTGAGACACAAATCACAAGCTTCATCAATGTCTCCGCAGCAGACATGCTTGCTGCCCTTGAAGAGGTAATCCTTCTGTGGTAAATGATTACAAAAGTTATAATCAGAGTTTAAACATTGGCACGAATATAGGTTAAATATCTACGGCTAATTTCTTATCACCCTGGAGAATGGACGAAAGGATGATATGCCAGATTTCGACATTTTCATTGACAAGCAATTTATCTTCAAAGTGGAAATTCACCCAAAGTACAACTTGGAGCAGAAATCAAAATCATATACAGTACTTAGTATGAGTGATGATCAGGATATGGTGGACCGATGGAATGCCAAGTACTTGGCCTTGAAGGTGTGCCAAAATATAACTCCTTTATGAATATACATCATTGAAAATTCTGGGACATGGTCTCATATTACCTTATTTTAACATTAATGCAGGAATCTGAAGTTGGCAGTGTGTAACATGATGTGAAACCCAACGTGTATGTTGCATTGGCTGAAAATAAGGTATATTTTACTTCAACCCTTTGATATTCGAATACAGTAATTTCATACTCAGTGTTAAATTCAATGTGTGAAAAACTTAATAACATTAATTTCAAATGCAGGCATGTGTATCCGAAACTGAGGCCAGTGACAGTTTGATCACTCCACCCTTAAAGCGATCATTGTCAAAAATGTTAGATGCGACCAATGATGACGATTGTGAGGTTCGTATCATAGGGGATGGATTCTCAGCCACGAAAAAATTGCTAGCAATCAAGATGGAAAAGGAATGATCGTGGTGACAATTGTGACCATAATCATCATATTAGACTTCGGTTTTTAGAACCCCAAATAATTAGGTCAAGGGTACTACGCCCCAATGATATTATGCTATTTTAGACTACGGTTTTTAGAACCCAAAATAATCAGGCTAAGGGTATTAGACCCCAATCATGTAATGCTATTTTAGACTACGGTTTTTAGAACCCAAAATAATTAGGCTAAGGTTTAATATTATGCTATTGCAATTAATGTATGCGAATAAATCATGAACGTGTGTTCAAAATTCATTTACTTTTGATTTTAATGATATATTACCATTTATCATATGTGTTTGTGGTTATTGCACTCAATATGAAAAATCGACAAGCTGAGCCATGGCAAACGTCATAAAACTATTAGCTACCCTCACTGGGAATGACAACAACAAACTAAACATAAAATTAGCCAAAAATTTACCTAGAACTTAACCTAACTGACTAAGAACTAAGAACTATATACAATATAGCACAATCAAGTCTTGAGAGACACATTCCAAGAAACAGTACATGATAAACATTCTAGGAGTATGCACATGACTCGAAAATTACTTTAAAAATTTGGAGTCTTAGAAATAGGAACTAACTAATCTGACTAAAAAATAAGGACTATCCTTACTGACCGGATTCTTAGAGACTCCAAATATTTGCAGTTATCACAATAAAAAAAAAAATCAAAAGTATTTGTGGCTGATAAAAATTTCATTTAATTTTTTTTACGCCATTTTGATACACATTTTCTCCCCTTATATGTTATTTCAATCTTTGCAGTTATCACAATAAAAAAAAATTCATACTTGGCACAAAATGAAAATTTAAATGAAGGTACTCTTAGTATGTTAGACTCTGAACCCTATATTCGCTCAGATTTTGGCTGAACCACCAAGAAGATCTCATGCCACAAAAAGAGGAAATCCTTCTCAGAATCAGTTAAAACAACACTCTAAACAACACTCTTACTATTAAAAAAAAAACTTTCACCTAGCAGACTCATCGGAGGATTCAAATAAGAGCATGGCTCCAGATACTCCAAACACTAATTCAAAGAAGAGGAAAGCAACAATAAAAGATCGCAATAAAGATAATACAATTTACTCCACTTTGAAAAAACGTGATTATTCCTTATGCTATATTAAAAAAAATGGTTCAGTAATTTAGGAGAATTAATTGTACTGGACAGAATCAGTGCGGAAAGACTTACCCCAAAGTTCATCCGCCAACATGGTCAATCCACTCAGTGATGTAACGAATTTGGTGAACAATAGACAATCATGTCATTCCATAGAAGGTATATATTTATGAATCCGTTTAATTTATAATAATCAAAAATCGAAACAAAGGTAAAACAAATCAGTCGAGTTAATGAACTTGAAATTTCTGCTCCAAGTATTTATAAAAGTTTTCAATCATTTCAGAAAATGAACGGATATCCACAGAATCGGAGCGGGCAGACTTACCTCAAAGTTCATCCGCCAACATGGTCAATCCTCCAAGTGATATAACGAATCTAAATCTGGAAAACAAGAAACAACAATTCCAGGCCAGAGAAGGTATTTATTTACGAATCCATTTAATTTAGGATAATCACTATTTTATAAGCACACAATATAACATATCTATGAATCCATGTTGTAGCTAATCCTCGAAACAAAGCCAAAAATAATATAATTCCACTGAATAGAGGTATGCATGTGGGCACTACAACTTTCAATTTCTAATTTTGCATAACACAATTGTCTATACTGCAAGTATACATGCTGAACAGTACTAATACAAGCAAAATACAGAGACTAATGTTCGAGGAAAGAGAAAAGCCAATACTCAAATCGCCCTAACTAATGTTCGTGGAAAGGGAAAAGCCATTACGAATAAAAGAGACACAGACACAGGTAAAGATATAGGCCATTATTTAGTGTGATATTCTTATAACCATTTCTTTAATGATAAGAAAAGGAAGGCATGAATAAAAAATCGAAACAAAGGTAATACAACTCAGTCAAGTTAATGAACTTGAAATTTTCTGCTCGAAGTATTTATAAAACTTTTCAATCATTTCAGGAAATGAACGGTCCTTCATAGAATCGGAGCGGACAGACTTACCTCAGAGTTCATCTCCCAACGTGGTCAATCCTCTACGTGATATAACGAATCTGAATCTGAAAAACAAGAAACAACCATTTTATTCCATAGAAGGTATTTATTTATTTATGAATCGTTTAATTTAGGACAATCAGTATTTTATAAGCACACAAAATTACATTTTAGCCAATCCTAGAAACAAAGGAACAAATAATTAAAATCCACTGAACATCCACTGAACAGAGGTATGCATGTGGGCACTATAAATTTCAATTTATAAATTTGCATCACACAATTGTCTATACTGCAAGTATACATGCTCGACAGTAATCAAACTCTCAAAATACAGAGACCAATGTTCGAGGAAAGAGAAAAGCCAATACTCAAAGCGCCCTAACTAATGTTCGTGCAAAGGGAAAAGCCATTATGAATAAAAGACACACAGGTATAGAAATAGGCCATTATTTTGGAACAGATACGTATAACCATTTATTTAAGTGACCACATGAAAATGTGCCTATCTGCAGAAAACATACAACACATATCAAGTCAGAACGCATCTCCTGTTGTTAACAGTATCACTCCGACAAATTACGGATCTAATGCATTGAATAATGTTATCCGTAACGGTACGTCATTCGAATCCATTCATTATGTAAAAGATTTTCAAAGATAAATTGTGGAATTTATCACTCTGATCAATCATCTACTTAATTTATACCAGGAGCTATTCAATATCAATATTTCCAAAATTGTCAAATATGCTCTAAAATCGCAAGACAAAAGCGAAAGTTGATTACATCCCAAAGGAAAACAGGAAATAAAGCGACCTTTGAATGACTTACTTTCTATGCTACATGCCCATTTCACCAAAATGTCTTTCACACGGGCACATCACCACTTAATATGCTTCAAGGTAATTATAGAGTTCACTTAATTGTAAAGCCACTCATGATTCTGTTTTGTTACTTTTCAAGTATATAATGTATGGGTCATAATATGCTTTATGTTACATCTTTTAGCACCA
This sequence comes from Silene latifolia, assembly GCF_048544455.1. Lineage (NCBI taxonomy): Eukaryota > Viridiplantae > Streptophyta > Magnoliopsida > Caryophyllales > Caryophyllaceae > Silene > Silene latifolia. The sequence goes on from NC_133531.1 coordinate 80,940,966, forward strand.
CATCGAACAAATGCAACCAATGCAAGACAGAATAGAAAATTCATCTTAACTACAAAGAGGATGAGCAACAACACATCACCTAGCAGCGGTACTCCTACCAGACTGCTGAGTTGTGGTGCCACCGGTACAATTCATCACCTTACCTGTTCATAAAGCACCATCACTGTGTTAGCGTTTAATATTAACAAAAAAAATAAGAAGACGTGTTATTAAAGTATTATAATTAATACAAATGCAGGTAAGGCAGATGATATTAATAATGGTATTTAGTATGAGACGAATCTGTATACGAGCTCAAATCACTTTACTCCTCCAACTGGTATCAACACGAAACTTCAGAACTACATTTCCTATTTTTACTTTTTTCATATCATCAAAATTTCTCATAATTTTCTTCTCTACTAACTATGCTATCTACTTAAATATAGATGACTCTTTAAAAATGAATATTGTCTCCACATATGAAGGATCATCAAGTCAGAATGGTATGTATAATAATATATGTTAAACATGTATTTCATCTTCTCTTTTAGCATAATATTTTGCATTTCGTTCTCTCTCTGATCTTATTGCAGCATTGACTCCAATGACCTCATTCGTAACCTCGAAGCAACCTGCTTACTACAGTAGAGAAATACTGGAGGAATTGACTAGGAATATTTGTAACGCATATGAAGGTATATATATATATATATATATATATATATATATATATATATATATATATATATATATATATATATATATATATATATATATATATATATATATATACGTTTCATTATCTCACCTCTTTTTCTATATTCTACCTATTTTGCCTTTGCTTATATACACTTCGTTATTGCAGCATCTCGCCAAGTGACTACATTCACTTCGCAGAATACAAACATATCTCAAAGTCTGACTAGAAATATGTGTTCCCCATATATAGAAGCGTCATCAAGTAGAAGTGGTGGGTATAATATATATGAATTTATGATTATTTGTTTTATTTAACCACCTACTCTACTTTGGGTAATTGGCATTTCGTCGTCGCAGAATCAAAAACTATGCACACAACCAATAAACAACAACAATTGACCAGATATGAGGCATCATCAAGTCAAAATGTTTTTGATATTGGCGAGATTGAGCAAGGTAATTTTAGAATGAGCCATTTATGTAGCTATGGAAAAAAAAGTAAATGGCAATGTTCATAAGCCTATGAAAATTATTCAACCATTACTAACATAATGTTGTGACCTAACTTAATATCAGCAACAAAAACACTGGAAGAAACACTGGAAGATACACTGGAAGATACACTCGAAGGTTACTGGGATATTGGGGATAAGGATTACAGCTGCAAACACTGTTATGCAGAAATGTGGTACGCAGAAAGAGTACGAAAGAATATGACGCCAAAAAATCCAACCTTCTCTCTGTGTTGCATGGATGGAACCATAGAACTCCCTATGTTGAAACATCCTCCTGAATTATTAAGAGAACTGTTGAGTCAAAGCCATCCGCAAAGCAGGCACTTTATTGACAACATCAGAGCATATAATTCTATGTTTTCATTTACCTCAATGGGAGGAAAAATCGACAATACAGTCAATCGAGGTCGAGGACCTTACACTTTCAAAATGGGTGGTCAGAATTTTCATTTAATAGGGTCTTTGTTACCACCAGATTCGGCTCCCCCAAAATTCTGCCAGCTTTACATTTATGATACGGATGAAGAAATCCAGCATAGAAAAAATGCCGTCAGGTAAGAGAGAAGCTAAAAAATATTTCAAGTAGACCCCCTGATTTTATGTTCTAACAGACTCACTTCCTTATATATTTATGTGATATGCGGCGGACAAATCACGAACAATTTAATGATCGGCTCATAACTCGTTACGAGAGATGATTGATCGATACAATCCCCTAGCTAAAATGTTCAGAATGGTCAGGGATAGATTGAGTTCAGGAATGGAAGGAGAAGTTAAGATGAGGTTAATCAGCAGGCGATAAACTGACGGAAGAACGTACAATCTCCCAACAGCTTCTGAGGTTGCAACCCTTATTATTGGGGATATTGATGAAACATTAAAGAAGAGGGACATAATTATTGAGACGCGTAGTGGCCGATTGCAATGAATATCTGAGTTGCATCCTTCCTACTTATCATTGCAGTATCCCCTCCTATTTCCATTCGGCGAAGACGGTTACAGACTCGGCATCAAGCATAGTGAAAAGTAAATTTCTAAGTCAAGCAAAGGTGCAAACGCACGAAATCAGCTAACTCTTCGCGAGTTTTTTGCTTTCCGTATACAGGATCGACCGTTGGACAAAGAACCTTCAACGTTATTATCATTGGGTAAAGCATTCCAACAATTCTTGGTTGACGGCTATATGATGGTGGAATCACAACGGCTTTCCTTTATCCGTTACTACCAGCCAAAACTTCGATCAGAGAGTTTTAAAATTCTAGCTGATTCGGTAGCAAGGGGAGAGACCGAACCTGTAATACCCACCCTTTTAGGGACCCTTTGACCGTCGTTGACCGACCTTGGGAGTGGAAGTAGTCTTAGGAAAGTGTGCCAAAACTTGTTTGGGCTGCGTGTTGAGAGTGGTACTCGATAGAGTAGAGGCTACTCGATCGAGTAGCTAGGGTACTCGATCGAGTAGGGGGCCACTCGATCGAGTAGGTTGGGTACTCGATCGAGTACCGCGTTTTCAGCGAGGGTTTTATATCGCGTTTTGTTAAATCCGCAAACCACTTCCGCCACTTTCCTCCTATCCTTCAGTCGCCCCTTTCCCTTCCCTTCACCTCAAAACCTCCATGGATGCCTTTTGAAGATTCTTGAGCCTTAGGAGAGCGTCTCTTGAGTCGGGTAGCGGTCTTTTGGCTGAGTTTCCCCCTAATAGGTATGTCATATTCATCATCCGTGCCTTTGCTTCTATAGTTAGGGTTTTGCTTGTAGTAATAGATATTTGCATGATGGTAATAGGCTTTGCTTATGCGCTGGATACTTTGTTTGTCGGCATGGATTGGTTGCGGATGCGTAAAGGTAGGTTCGCCTACTCGGTTTTACGTAGATGGTCTAGTGTGTCGAATATTGTGGTTGTGTTGTGTTTGGTTGTCTGCTATAATTGTTGTATCGTGATGGTTGTGGTTGTTGTTGATGTTCTCGAGATGCGTTCTCGGCTGAGTGGGGTCACTTGCGGGAGTGACTTCACGCCCTAATTTCGCCCTTCGTGGAACCCGCCACGGAAGGGGATGTGCACATTAATGGGACAGGGTTATCGCTCGTATGATGAGCGGGGCTTAGGTGGGAACGGCTGCGGTCCCCCACTGGCAGGGCTGGTCCAGTGGACAATCAGTGACAGGTTTGGTTGGATTATTGTGATTATGGTTGGGACTGTTGTCATTGTTCGTATTGTTGATTGTAGTTGCCATTGTCTTGTCTTATCTCGATCATCGACCTTGTTTGGTTGTTTGTTTGTTATGTGTCCGCCGTGATCCCTTATGGTGAGCGATCGGTCTTAGCAGTGTTGATGTTGTGGATAGCGGAGTCGGGGCAGGGATGAGTCCTCACGAGATATGATGGTCATAGCGAGTAGTCTTTGAGTTGTACCTTGTATTGTATTTTGGTTTGAAGCACTTGTAATAAAGCTTAATAGTTCTTTTATTGACGTTTGATGACTACTTTCCTCGGGTAACCGAGATGGTAGCGCCCTTATATGCTAAGGAAGGCCTAGTTAAGGCTCCTCTGGATATGGGGGTGTTACAAAGTGGTATCAGAGCGACGATTTTGGAACCTGTAACAAATGACCATAATGAACGTAGAGAGTCTAATAAAATGAACCTGGTGTATGTGTAATGGAGCCCGGTGATGCTAGATTTTGGGTGAGTAGGCGCCCTCATTTCAAAATCTTGGCCCCATGACGCTTAAGCCAGTCACATGGGGTGGGAATGTGGAGTCCGTGTGTCTATGTGTGTTATGTATGTTAATTGTGCCGGAGCTACCTCCGGTTAAGTTTTATTAGAATTAATAGAGGTGTGATAGTAATGTTTGGGCCGGGTATAGTAATCATTGATAAGATTATTGAAGCTCGTTGGATGAGTAGTGAGCTTATATGATGGTTATGAGATATGTGACGAAAATTTATGTAGCTTACATGATGGTAATTATAGTGTAGTGAGTTATAATTCGAGATATAGCGTATGGTAATGCGTTATTGCCTTATAGGATGGTCGAAATTTTTCCGCTGCGTAATATTTGATTCATGCAAGGTGAATTGCTTATGATAGAATGTAGGACATGAACGAATGAGTTGTTTAAAAGTATGCATTATGCGAGAGGTGATAGATTCATTTATTATGAAAATTATGCAATTACATGACAAATGAAAGAATGAACGAATGGTAAGCTAAAAGTTTCAATTTAGTAGTAATATATAAAGTAGGCTTAAAGGTAATACGATGACGTGATTATGTTTACGGAAGGTTCGGTAGCAGGTAAACCGAGTAGAGTAATGGGTGTAGTGTACGTGGAATGAACTTCATTTGTTTGACAATATGGCAGGCTTTGTTAATAATAGTAATGCGCGAACGAACTTGATAATGAGTGCCGGATTCCGAACTTAGTTGGAATCGACACGCGGTGTTGTCTTTGCAGGAATCTTCAAGTTACTTCGTACTTATGACCAAGTACTTAACTATACTTGACCGAGTGCGAGTGCTTACTTGACCGAGTAGACCTCACTCGATCTAGTTAGGAGGCGATAACGTCGGGATTTGGAAAATTTCTTGCAGATACTCGACGATTTAGCCCCTACTCGATCGAGTAAGGTGGTACTCGATCGAGTACCCCAGGCACTCGATCGAGTAGGTTACTGTGCAGTAATTCCTACGGGTTTTCTTAAAACCCTCCATCTTTCTATTTCTTCTTCTTATTCCTCTATATTTCGACACACCCATCCTAAATCACTCTCAAATCCCTTATTCCCTCTCAAATCCTCTCTTTCTCTTGGGTTAGTAGTGATTCTTGGGGTTGATTCTCTTGGTTAATTCGTTTCTTTACCTTACTAATCAATCAAGGTATGTTATTCTTCTTAATTTATGTGATTTGATACTTTGAATGTGTTAGAATGATGAAATAATCTGAAAGTCTCGGTTCACATTAGTAAGTTGTTGTTTTTGATGGGTGAAATATGGTTCATATGCCTCCTATTCATGCTTGTTGGTGATTAATTGCTGTAAATTAGATTAGAAATTTGCAAAGTTGAAATCGAAATTTCTAGGGTTTCCAAAATTGAAATTGATTTTTGGTTGTTTTACAACGATTAGATGGAAGAATTGAGCCTTAAGCATTGTTTATATCATGTTGGGGGATAGATTTTTGGCGATTTTACCTTAGAAAGTTGCCTTAAAACTCCGCCTTAAAAGTGCCTTAAGTGGAAATTCGTGATTTATAATTGAAGAATTGATGTTGTAATTGACATATAAGCATGACTTGAACTTCATTATGCTAATAGAATCGATGAGTGATGAATATATGCCCAAATTTTCACAGCTGTAAAGACCGTCTGCAAATTTTAGTTGAGTTGTTGAACATAACATGAAAGTGATGATGACATGCCATAAATTATTCTTTCTCTTGAATTAGTAACATGAAATTAGCAATGTGAATGGAACGACCTTTAGAAGCATGCTAGGATATTCGAATTGCTGAGAATATGTGTTCACATGCCAAATTTTCATAATTGCGGTTTATAAGTGGCTACAAACTGAGACTATATGTTAAAATTGAGGGAACTATTGATGAAATGTGTGTACCTAGCTGAGCATCTAAGTTTAATGGCATGATTTATGTGCTTCAAATATGGAACTAGTTGATGAGTTAGTGAACTTGCTAAGTATATAGAACTCAAATCGTATGAATATATGCCTACATGTTTTATACAAATTGTTTGACCATATGCCTTAAGCGGATCCGAGACCGAACCTTGGACTACGCCAAAGCAAACGAGGGAGGGGTAACCCACCTGAGTTAGGGGAAGGAAGTGGGCGGTGGTACCCCATGATCCCGAATACCCTACGTTGTTTTTGTTGACTTTAAGCAAAGGGAGCGTTTTGTAGCCTTACAAAAACGCAAATTGAGACCTACAAAGTGTATAGACACCAGTGTATTAGAGGAGTTAGAGATAGAGACGGATGTCCGTCACATATTCGAGACCTTGGGTTTTACGGGTTTGTATAGGCTGAGGAAGCATACTTACCCTTTTCTTACCTTGGAGTTCATGAGCTCTTTTAACTATGACCCGGTCGAGGTTTGTCAGTTTAGATTGATGAATACCAGTTTCTGTTGACTATGGACCTGTTTGCCTCTCACCTTGGGTTGGCCAAGCCTCCCAAGGACTCCTTTACCGACATCCCGGTGAGTGCGCGCGCGTCCGCCTAATGCCTTGCTTGATCGGGAAGCAAGCTCCCACCTCGAGCAAAGATGTCGATTAATGATGTTCAAGACATTACTTTGAGGGTCTTTCTCCGTTCTCTCTCGAACCTCCTCTATGACCGAAAGGATATCGATAAATTGAACAATCATGAGGTCTTACTTTTGATGTCGTACCTCAACCCGGAGCGGGCCAGGAAAGTGGTCTTTAATGCTCCTTCTATAGTTTGTCTTTGCCCTTGCCTTGATGGCTTCTTCCTCTTCCCGTGCACGAGTTGTGGTGCCATTGCCACTCGGTTAGTTTGAAAAGCTAACCTCCTTTGAGGCTTCTTCGGCGTACGTGCCTCTAGCTACCCCAGTGCCTACCATGGATCGTGATTATTATCTCGACCTGAAGTGGTTGAGGACCTTGGCTGACGGCAGCCTAGCATGGAGGGTGCATGGGATGAGTTGGATGAAAATTCCAGCTCCTGAGCACCTCCCACCCACGGAGCCCTTGGAGCCGACAGTAGTGACGGTGGACTCCGATGATGAGGAGGAGGAGGATGAGGACGGACCCGCGACTACGAGACCTATCTCATCGACGGCGCCATTCTCACGGAGATGCCGGAGCCGACGAAGGGCGAGAACGCGGGAGTTCAGGCGGCGGAGAGGCCTAGAGTGGTGAAGGGACCCCGTCGAGTGAGAGAGAGGGCCTCGGAGACTAGGCCACAGCCAGTAGCACCGCAACAGCAGCAGCCCTTTCCATGCTACCCCTACCTCGACACCCCGGAGACGCGATCCAGTTACCTGGCGGAGAGAGTGTCATCTACCTTGACACTCCGGAACATGCACGAGATGGCCTACGCTCAGGGGATAGGGACCGAGGGACCGCATCCGGTGTGGTGGAGCGGAGTCGGGGACTACACGGGGGTTTTCCACTCCTACGGGGTGGATCAGTCGACATGGGGGGCACCTCAGTCCTTCCCTTACGGTGGCTTGACCCCATGGTACGTGGGCCCGGGAGCAGGAGGTGATGCGGGAGTGGGTTCATCAGTGCGGGCATGGCCGGAGGTGGTGGTGGTGATGATGAGGTGATGTTCGAGCAAAGAAGAAGAGTGGGAGGAGGAGTGATACTCCTCGTCCTTATCTTTGTTGATAGTAGTTGATGTTAGATGGTGATATTGTTGTTAGACTTTGGTAGTTACTTCCTTTTATTATTGAGACTTAGTCGGATTTGTATGATTGGCCATAAGGCCGGAATTGCTACTCTAACCTTTTGCAGGATTATTGAGAGTCGGGGCATCATCCCGACTCAATTTATGTGACGGTCATGTGTTATATGTTGGTTTACGACGGGTTATGAAAAGTACTTGACTGCGGTACTCGACAGAGTACCCCACACTCTATCAGTAGCTGCGGGAAAGGAAGAAAGGAGACATTCGATCTCGGGCTACTCGATCGAGTAGCCAAGACACTCGATCGAGTAGCATGGCACTCGATCGAGTACCGCTAGCTACTCGATCGAGTAGCACTTATTCTGGGGTTTTTGGAAAAAAAAAAAAAAAAAAAAAAAAAAAAAAAAAATATTTCAATTGTTTTATAATTGCGAGTTTAATGTTTAAAGTAGTTGTGAGTGCGTAGTAACACCTTTAAACCGTTGATTCATATGTTGCAAGTTGTGGTTGAACTTTTATGAGCATAGTTGTCACGATTAGTGAAGCGGTAATCATTTTCTTGTCACTTTAATATTGCATACGCCTCATTACGATCTACTTATCGGAGTTGTAACTCCGCCTATATTTGTGCATATCATTTTAACGTGTGTTGTCAACGGTAACTAGTTATTCCGGTGACTTGCGTATGATTTCTAAATTAACGAGTATGTAGTTAGCGAGTAATGTCCACAACAAATAATAGGGTTTCCTTTAATGTTAAGATACAAATAATAGGTAATACGCGTTGATATTTGGGTGGTGAACTTCGGGGACGAAGTTCCTTTTTAGAGGGGAAGAGTAATGTCGCGAAATAAGAAGGCTGTTTTTGAATAATGCTTTGCCTGTTTACAATGTTGTTGGTATTATGTTTTGCTTTAGTTACAAAATTTCTGAGATATAACGAATTACTTTAGTTATTTAAAGTGAAGGGGTTGTATGTTTCAAGAGACGGTCATGAAAAAAATAGTTATAGTGTGATAAATCGTGCTCGAATCACGTTGCCAAGTAACATGGTGGCGTTGGTTGTACCATATGATAATTAATGTGAGACATGTCCTGATCGATAGTTTGATAGTCGATACTGTATATCGGTACCGTATGTCGGGTGATCGTAGATGGTGATTCGCATGACGAGCTTGATGTTTCATAGGTATATAGAGTAACGGTTAACGGTAATAGTGCTTGCATGATAGTAGTAAAAGTCTTTAGAGATAAGTATAGACGGTGATGATGATGACATGGAGGGGGGATGGTGTTTCCAGGGAGTAGTGGGTTGAGCGGGAGGATGAGTGAGGTGTTGTTCTCGTGTCTCAAGCGGGAGTTGGGTGAGGTGAACTTCGGGGACGAAGTTCTTTTTAAGGGGGGAAGACTGTAATACCCACCCTTTTAGGGACCCTTTGACCGTCGTTGACCGACCTTGGGAGTGGAAGTAGTCTTAGGAAAGTGTGCCAAAACTTGTTTGGGCTGCGTGTTGAGAGTGGTACTCGATAGAGTAGAGGCTACTCGATCGAGTAGCTAGGGTACTCGATCGAGTAGGGGCCACTCGATCGAGTAGGTTGGGTACTCGATCGAGTACCGGGTTTTCAACGAGGGTTTTATATCGCGTTTTGTTAAATCCGCAAATCACTTCCGCCACTTTCCTCCTATCCTTGATCGCCCCTTTCCTTCCCTTCATCTCAAAACCTCCATGGATGCCTTTTGAAGATTCTTGAGCCTTAGGAGAGCGTCTCTTGAGTCGGGTAGCGGTCTTTTGGCTGAGTTTCCCCCTAATAGGTATGTCATATTCATCATCCGTGCCTTTGTTTCTATAGTTAGGGTTTTGCTTGTAGTAATAGATATTTGCATGATGGTAATAGGCTTTGCTTGTGCGCTGGATACTTTGTTTGTCGGCATGGATTGGTTGCGGATGCGTAAAGGTAGGTTCGCCTACTCGGTTTACGTAGATGGTCTAGTGTGTCGAATATTGTGGCTGTGTTGTGTTTGGTTTATGCTATAATTGTTGTATCGTGATGGTTGTGGTTGTTGTTGATGTTCTCGAGATGCGTTCTCGGCTGAGTGGGGTCACTTGCGGGAGTGACTTCACGCCCTAGTTTCGCCCTTCGTGGAACCCGCCACGGAAGGGGATGTGCACATTAATGGGACAGGGTTATCGCTCGTATGATGAGCGGGGCTTAGGTGGGAACGGCTGCGGTCCCCCAGTTTTGGGGTGGTCCGGTGGACGATCGATGACAGTTTGGTTGGATTATTGTGATTATGGTTGGTTGTTTGTTGTCATTGTTCGTATTGTTGATTGTAGTTGCCATTGTCTTGTCTTATCTCAGTACTGACCTTGTTTGGTTGTTTGTTTGTTATGTGTCTGCCGTGATCCCTTATGGTGAGCAGTCGGTCTTAGCAGGTGTTGATGTTGTGGATAGCTGGAGTCCGGGCAGGGATGAGTCCTCACGTGATATGATGGTCATAGCGAGTAGTCTTTGAGTTGTACCTTGTATTGTATTTTGGTTTGAAGCACTTGTAATAAAGCTTAATAGTTCTTTTATTGACGTTTGATGACTACTTTCCTCGGGTAACCGAGATGGTAGCGCCCTTATATGTTAAGGAAGGCCTAGTTAAGGCTCCTCTGGATATGGGGGTGTTACAGAACCATCTTCATCTGGGAGCCGTATCATTGTACCACCATCATTTTTAGGAGGTCGCAGTTACTTGAAAGCAAACTATCAGCATACCATGGTTATTTGCAAATGGTGTGGTTATCCCGATCTGTTCATCACATTCACGTGTAATCCAAAGTGGCCAGAAATAACCAGGTTCCTTAAAAAGAAGGGACCAAGGTCTGAGGACAGACCTGATATACTCGATCGAGTTTTCAAGATAAAGCTACAAGAGCTCATGAAAGACTTAAAAGAACGTCATATTTTTGGGCGCACAAGAGGAGGTTATTTCTTTACCTTTATAACTTTGTAATGTAATTAGGCTTTTATAATCAAACGAATTTAACACCAACAACTGAACTAATCCACGATTTTATATATTTCTATTTTCACAGTGGTATACACAATTGAATTCCAGAAACGTGGCCTACCTCATGCTCATATATTGCTCTTCTTGCACCGAGATGATAAGTTCCCCGAAGTTGCTGATGTGGATAAATTGATATGCGCAGAGATACCAGATCCGACTATAGATCCTGTTCTGTATGAGGCAGTTAAGGAATACATGATACACGGTCCGTGTGGGGATGGTTATCCATAATCTCCGTGTATGGTTGATTCCAATTGCTCTAGACATTTTCCAAAAAAATTTAACGACCGAACAATTGTCGACTCTGAAGGATACCCTCGGTATAAGAGGAGGAAGAATGGACGAGAAGTTGAAAAGGGTGGCAAACTTCTTGACAATAGCTTTGTAGTCCCATACAATACCACATTGTTGCTTAAATATCGCGCACACATTAATGTGGAGTGGTGCAATCAGGCGAGGTCTATCAAATACTTATTCAAGTATATTAATAAGGGCTATGATCGAGTCACAGTTCAGTCAACTCACGGAAGTCGTAATAATCAGAATCCAGATCAGATAGACGAGATCCAGAGGTATTATGATTGCAGATATATTTCACCGTGCGAAGCTGTTTGGAGAATTTTTTCGTTCGACATTCATTATAGGACACCACCCGTTGAGAGGCTAGATTTTCACCTACCAAATGAGCAGAGGGTTATTTTTAATGATGAAGACCACATCAACACGGTCCTTGAAAGAGACAATATTAATAAGACAATGTTCTTAAAGTGAATGGAATATAACAAACACCATCCTGAAGCAAGAGAATTGACATATGCTGAGTTTTCGATGAAGTATGTGTGGAAAAGGGATGAAAAGAGATGGTCCGAAAGAGAACGGGGATTCTCCCTTGGAAGGATGCACCATATGTCCCCTGGTGGTGGTGAACTGTATTATATGAGAACACTATTGAATTTTGTCAAGGGTCCTACATCATACGAGGACATACGGACGTTTAATAAGGAAGTTTTTCCAACGTTTAAAGAAGCGTGCTACGCTCGAGGCTTGCTTGGTGATGACAAAGAATATATTGATGCTATCATAGAAGCGAGTGATTGGGGATCAGGTGTATACCTAAGACACCTCTTTGCCACCTTATTAATGGCTGGCAACTTAGCTAAGCCTGAGTTAGTATGGGAGAAGACCTGGCGTCATTTGACCGATGATATTCTCTATAGAAGACGTTTAACACTACGGAATGAAGGTATTTTAAAACCATACTCAAATTTTATATAATGTAAGCTTTATGAAATAGTTTGATTACATTTTTAAGGGTTCGTGTACAACTGTGCAGATCTACAACTTAGCGAGAGAGAGCTGCAACAGTATGCTTTGGCAGAAATTGAAGCATTGCTCAAAAGCAATGGTAGCACCCTTCGTAGGTTTGAAAATATGCCATCCCTTGATGATTCATTCACATCAGGAGACATAAACCAATTGATATTAGGTGAGTTGTCTTATGACAAAGATGCACTAAAGGAGGAGCATGTTAAACTTATCACATCTATGACAAATGAGCAAAGAGCTGTGTATGATGAAATAATGGATGCAGTCAAGGCTCAACGAGGAGGGGTCTTCTTTGTCTATGGATACGGCGGTACGGGGAAAACTTTCATATGGAAGACGTTATGCGCCGCCATAAGAAGCGAAGGAGAGATTGTACTTGCTGTCGCTTCAAGTGGGATTGCAGCAATCCTACTTCCAAATGGATCGACAGCTCATTCAAGATTTGGTATACCAATCAATGCGTCCGAGCACTCCACGTGTCCGCGCATAAAACCGGGTACTAACTTAACGAAATTATTGATAAGGACTAAGCTTATTATCTGGGATGAAGCACCCATGGTCAATAAAAATTGTTTCGAGGCTCTTGATAAGAGTTTGAAGGATGTTATGAGGTTCTCGGCTGGTGGTGACCCGAATAAGCCCTTTGGTGGTAAAGTTGTCGTCTTTGGCGGCGACTTTCGTCAAATTCTACCGGTGGTGCCGAAAGGGAGTAGGCAAGATATCGTGGGCGCTTCGATCAGTTCTTCATACTTATGGTCTGAATGCAAGGTAAAAAACTATACTTTATACGAATTTACTATTACCTGCTAACATATATATATATATATATATATATATATATATATATATATATATATATATATATGGTTTTATACTCCATATCTGATAAGCTATTTTTTTAATATAAAGGTGTTAAAGCTTACAAGAAACATGCGTCTCCAAGCTGGAGGTTCTAATTCCAATGTAGATGAGATCAGGCAGTTCTCAGAATGGATATTGAAGGTGGGAGATGGGTTACTCGGCGGCCCTAATGATGGGGAGGTTGATATTGAGATGCTAGAGGACATTCTCATACCCCAAACAAGTGACCCTATTGCAGCGATTGTCAATAGCACTTATCCATCACTGGAAGATAATTTAGGGAACCACGAGTACTTGCAAGAACGGGCGGTTCTTGCTCCCACGCATGAAATCGTTGAGACAGTCAATGATTATATATTGTCGAAGATTCCCGAGATTGAAAAAGAATACTTAAGCTCAGATGAAATAAGTAAAGAGGAGAGCAATATATACATGCAAGATTTGTACTCTACCGAGTTTCTCAACACTATAAAGTGCTCTGGTATCCCCAATCATAACCTAGAGTTGAAAGTCGGTGCTATGGTAATGCTCCTTCGAAATATTGATCAAACCCGTGGTTTATGCAACGACACAAGGCTGGTGGTTACTAACCTAGGGGAACGCGTTATTGGTGCCACTATCATAACCGGTAGCAAGGTGGGGGACAAAGTATATATACCTAGATTATCTTTGTCTCCTTCAGATGAGACTAAGTTCCCCGTTAAGTTCGTAAGAAGACAATTTCCAGTGACCGTATGTTTTGCTATGACTATTAATAAGAGCCAGGGACAATCTCTCTCCCATGTTGGGCTTTACCTCCCTAGGCCGGTGTTTAGTCATGGACAATTATACGTTGCAATCTCAAGGGTAACAAGTAAAAAGGGATTGAAAGTGCTTATTTGTGACCAAGAAGGGGTCACATCTAATGTGACGACAAATGTCGTCTACAAGGAAATATTTGATAATTTGTAACGACATGTTGTCAGCGTACATTATTGCCTACTATTTGAACTTAGCTCAATAAATTAGCGACTCTTTTTACTCTTTAATTTCAATACATTAGAGCAAAAGATTTATGTTTCGAATCATACAGATGTTTTTTTCCCTCTTGCAAGCCTTTTTTATGTTTAAGGATTTTTTTTTGTAAATGAAAAAAGCAGAAGTTAGATCAAAAAGTATTTTTGAAATGGTGTAAAATAGACTTGGAAAAAGACAGAGACTGCCCAGTATGAGAACAGAGGTATGAGTAGCAAATTCACGTGAAATCTACTCCTACTTTTATTTTTTGTTTGTATTCATAAGATTTTATGATATGCAAAAAATAATATTTGAGCGTATACGAAAATATTTGCAAATTAAATCAAGTATAAATATCATTCAAATTATAATATTAGGTATACATGTGATATTTTTAAAATAAGAAACAAAAAATTACTCACTTGCTGAAACATATGAAACAATGAAAAATAATTTTTAATTCCGACAAAAACTTATAAATTTTCTAAGAAATAGTTTATACAAAAAACCTTTTAAAAAGGAACAACACATCATATATAAACAAGGTCAAACACCCCCATATCTTATCAACTTATCTTCTCTTAAAAAATTATCTTCTCCAATATAAATATCCCTAAAATAACTGAATTTTTTTAGTGTGGTTACTGTTGTTAAAATTACGGTGAACAATAAAACGACTAATGTTAAATATATTTTCCCTAATGTCAAATTTACATTGCTTCAGAAAACTCATATGCAATCACAAGTATGCATCAAATTAATTACGAATATAACAATCATGGTACGAAAACTCACCTTGAACAATCGAACATCAAATAATCAGCGTGATCCGAGTTATCACTCCGCCCTTGACATGATCATCACGACTGATAAAATACGATTCCCAGCTGTGATTCTTTTCCCTCTAAATACAGATCTGCTTCCTTGACAACATAAAAAATCACAAGTAACATCAAATAAAATTACCAGCACAACAATCGTTAGCATTATATAATCAAAATATCTGATACAAAGGTAATAATTACTCACCGAGGACGACATCCGCTGATGCGAGATGATCTGTGACATAATTAAGAAAGACGATCAATACTCAGATTAAAAAAGAAGCGAGAGACGATTGTCCCCGGACCTCCTGGTAAAGATTTAACGGCGGCCATTAATTAAATATGATGACGGATTTACCTTAACAGTTCGTTCAGCGGCCTATAGATCAAGGAAGCGGGATCGGAACCATGCATTGATTGTCAACGCGAGAGATGATTGAATTTGAGGTCAATCGGCCATTAATTATTCCCAGATCAAAAACTGGGAATAATACAGCAATACCATCTTCAATAATACAACAATAGACCTCAAATTTAGAGGAACTTCGTTCAACGCGAGAGACGATTGTCCCCTTAATGCCGGTAGCGCAAAGCGAGGAATCCCGGGATGGGTGGCTGATTAGTGACGAGGAAGCATGCATTCCATCTAGAGCAGGACGAAGAAGCAGGAGCGCAAGGGCAGACTCAAAAGAAAGACAATTAATACTCAGATTAGGAGTACTCGATACACCATCCAATTGCAATCGTACATGAATAGATCATTTTAGTTTGGTTTTAGTGGTAGATCCTTTGCCTGAGAGATGATGATGATGATTGAGGTAGAAGATGGTGGGGTGTGACGATTGAGGAGATGATGAAATCAGACGGAGTTCAGTTGTTGGACGAAGGACGGAGTTTTCTAGATGTAAGAGAGAGTTGGACGGAGTTAGGTGAGGAGGTAGGACGGACTTTTCTAGATGTAAGAGAGAGTTGGACGGAGCTAGGTGAGGAGGTAGGACGGACTTTTCTAGATGTAAGAGAGAGTTGGTGTGTGAGAGAGTGGGTTAGGTGAAGATGTTTAAACGGTTTATTTTTGTTTTAGCGGTTTGTGTCGAGTAATGTAAATGAGTAATACGGACATTAATTTTATTAGCATGTTGTAAATGGACTCGGTTTCTTACCTGTGAATTTTAATACAATATTTGATATTTATATTCTATTAATGAAAATTGAAATGTTTAACTTTATAAGAGTTTGATGATATTTTTATTAATCGAGTTTGTGTCGAGTAATGTTTAATTATTTAACACAATTTTTTGATGATATTTTTATTAATCGAGTTTTCTAACAATCGGTAATACACAAATTTTAATGTAAGACTATTTTTATATATTTTTAAAGTTTGTGCAATAGATAATTAAATTTTTATATATTTTAAAATTTTGTGCAATAGATAATTAGATGTGTACTAATTGTATTGTAAGTTTTGATCATAGTACTGAACACGACATATCTCAAAGATGAACAATTATTCGAAAATAATAACTACGTAACATCTTTAAACTATATATTTTTGCTACTATTAACCATTGTCATGCTACCTCAAAAAACAGACCCGTGAATTTCACGGGTTTTAACCTAGTTATACCTTAATGCACTCCTTCACTTCAATCAGGAATCATTATTATGCATGAAAAATGGATATCGCACAAACCTTTCTATTCCGTGTATATGTGTTAAAGTTCTACCTATAAGATTTGAAAGTTCCAATCATTTGAATTTGAGACCTTAAAATTAATAAACTCTAATACTCTCTCTATTCCATTTTTGTTGTCCTATTGATAATGATTTAACAAATGAAATAAAATTACTAATTAACCCTTTTAATTAAGAACAAGAGTGATATTATAATTTAGATAGGGTGAATGGTAGTTTAAAAACTTAGGGATATTAATGACAGGTTACTAATTTATCATACTAAATTAAGTAAGGAGACAACAAAATAGGATAAATTTTTGAGCAAAGGGACAATAAAAATGGGACGAAAGAAGTACGTAGTTGGTCTTATACTTGAATAGTAAAGTAACACAAATACTCCGTAATCTACATAGTATAAAAGTTAAGTTTTTTCTTGGCTTCTGATTGACAGTTGAGTTTTTACAAGTGAGTTTCCCCGTATTTTCTTATTCTATTTAATTACCCTCTCTCCTCAACACAATTCCTATTCCTATCTTTTATTTCTATTTTAAATAATTATGTTAAAACATAAGTTAAAATGTCACAATTTACATACATCCAACGGGTCTAACATGTCAAATACCTTTAATATAATTCTAATAAAATACGATTGTATATTATCTAATATTCAAATATAATATTTATTAAATATTCAAATCTCTAAATATGGACTATTTATATAATCACAATATTGAACATTTAATCATGTTTAATTATATGTTCATGTATACAGCGCTTGTTATTATGATCCTACATTTTTTGGACGTCTATAAAATTAGTAGAAAAGTTGTAGTCAAGTGGGCGGTATTGGCACGGTAGGGTTGAATTGAAAGCAACTAGTATTTGATGTGGAGTAAGCATATTTAATTGTCGGCAAAAGACTATTATTTCAGTTGATGAATGGTCCCTTAGATAGTGGGAATTAGATAAATGTTGTCCCACATTATATCTTTTGATTTACTTTCATTATTTGTACGTGGTTACATCTCTACCAATTGCTTTAATAACATGGATGTCCATATTTTCCTCTCATTTTATTTCACCATATCCATAAGTAACTCTCATGGAAAATCTTGACACTAGCCATTTAAGAAGAAAACACGACAGCAAGACTAAAGTTTGAAAATTGATACTGCCCTGTCTCGATCATTTATTTGCTTTACTTTGATTTTAATAAAAAATTAAGAAAAAAAAACATGACCAATTACTTGATGATAAGTAGATCAAATTAAGTGTGCAGATCAAATTGTTCATCAAGACTCAAAAGCATTCCAAAAATAGAAAAGTAAATAATTAACTGTGACACCCAAAATAAAATAGGTAAATAAATAACTAGGGCAAAAGAAATAATTGAACTACCACTTTGAAAAAAATTATTCGTGATGCTAACTGTCAAGGTAATGGATTACCTTAAGGTAAACATTATCACATACGGAGTATTAGTTTAACCATTCCGTAAACCAGATTTTAATCCCTTTAAGTCATCGAATTGCCTCGTTCTTCAAAACTGATATTTTAACTCATGGTTATATTTGGACTTAAATATAATTGTAGTATGTATAGATTAATTATTAGAGAATGTTTAATGCACAACAATGGAAAAAGACTACCAAAGAAGAAATGAAAATATTCTCCTTTTATTTTAATGATTTGGATTTTCTCACTTTTGTCACAAAGATTAAAAACCAGAATTCCTAATCATTAATACTAGGTGACAAGATAACCAAATACCAGTAAAATACTTGTAGTAAGTTTATGAGTCGATATACTAATACTATTTTAAATATAGAATAAACAAATAATGTTCGAGAAACTGAAAAAATAGATATATAAGTGATTGCAACAGATATATGATTGTACTCTATAGCCACTAAAAAAGCAGTTCATTTACATATTGAACTCTTGATTCCACTTTATATGGAGTAATTAATTTTAATTTCCATAATAATTGAATTATACTATACTTCGTTTGAGTATAAAACTGATCTTCAAACTTCAACTATTAATTTAGAGCATGTTTGGCCTCGATTCTAAAAAATGAGTTTTTGTTTTTCAAGTTTAATTTTTTAAAAGTGTTTTTCAAAAGCAGAAACAACAAATAGTTGTTTATTTTGTAAGCAAAAATATGGATTTTTAGTTTTTGAGAAATTTTGTTTAACTTTTAGAAAACTATGTGTTTGGCCAAAAAGTGTTTTTGAGTCCAAAAACACTTTTACAAACTAGGCCAAACACACACTTAAACTTTTGATTAAGATATCTATCTACTTAATACTCCCTCCGTACCAATCCAAAGGTAACACTTACCTAAAGTGTCCGTACCAATCCAAAGGTAACATACTATAAATGGACTGTAAATTGACAATAATACCCTTATTTCCTCCATATATTTACATAAATACCAACTTGTGGTTCACACACCAACCCAATAATACAAGCTTGCTTTCCTCTTTTGCCCCCACTATTACCCTCTTTTCTTGATTTCCCCAATTTTTACCATGTTACCTTTGGATTGGTACGGAGGGAGTATACTTAATATCACGTCAAGTATACCTACGACAAAAAGCTCAAATGCACAATCAGGAAGGAGTTGAACAATAAAAAGTGGTTGAACAAAATATATCTATCTACTTTGTTAATTCGGCTAAGCTAACACATTGACTAGTAGCAACGTAGCAGCATTATAATAAACACACTTGACTAATCCCTTCAAAATTAAGAATAAGCTCAAAGGTTGAGAGTTCTCTTATTTTAATTATTAAGTTGAAGGCTGAATTATTACCCGCTACATAGTATGCTCATTTAAAAAAAAAAAAAACTAATCATAAGAAAATTAAAATGCAAGTCAAAATTTTTAAAAGCTCGAAAAGATTGCATCATATAAGCTCAATTAGAATTATATTAGATGTACCATGCTTATATAGATCTGAATGTATAGTCTTATTTGTGAATCTTCACAAATTCTTGTTTGTGACGGCACATATCCGTCACTCTTGAGTGACGGATACCATTTTACCTCACAAAGTACCCACTTTTTCTCTCTCTGCAACACTATTCATGTGGTCCCCTTTCTCCACTAACCCATTTTGTTACCATTTTTACTCACAAAATATCCGCCACAAATGGTAACCCGTCACAAGGGAGACCAATTGGTGAATCTTTTAGGCCATAACATAAAAAACGGTTTGGCAATGATCAACCATAAGAAAATTAAAGCTGATTTTTCAGTAAATCAAAGTCGTCTCACACACAGACACAGTAGAGAAGCTTGAACTAATGAAGCTCCAACCATACACAACACATAATAAAGTACCAATTGAAAATAAATAATACATGCCCATTTCTTTCTCTTATTATGCAGTAGTAAATACTTAAAATACATAGTAAATACTAGAAAATGGGAGAAAGAGATGAATATATGTATATATATATATGGTAGGGCTTAGAAGAGATGGTGGTGCTTTTTTCCTCCTTCAGCCTCTTTCAATTCCTCCTTAGCCTCCTTCTTGCCATGGTGCTCATGGAAGGCATACCCACCTGCTCCTACTGCCGCGGCTGCCGCTATCTCTTCCTCCAGTTTGTGCTTGTGTGCATGCTCTGGGTCCTTCTTTGCCTTATGTTTCTCATGCTATCATCATATTCACCATAAACAACTAACAATTAGCTTACTTTTTCCCAAATATTTTCCATTTTTCATTATAAAAAAATGCAAAACAAAATATGCCATCTACATGGATCTTGATGTTTCATACTCCACTAAAATTATGGTTATGATAATAGCTCGCTCGCTCGCATCAAGATCTCAATCTCATCGATCCAAAATTAATTTTAGATTGTCCGAATCCAGCAAATTCAAATTCAAATTATGTAGATCTATATATAGGGTAAACATAGTTCGATCCACTAGATCTAAATCGATCAATTCCATAAATAATTTGGTACATACATCTAGTAGTGTACCTAAACTACAATCCATGAAGATTGTTACGTACTAGTACTACCCTACCTATCCATGATCCTACGTAGTCATCATCATACAATAAACTCTAATCTCATCAAATTAAACCAAAATTGCTAAGTATGAGTTAATTAATTAATATAAAAAGGTAAATAAATAACAGAGACGGAGAAACTGAAGTGATATATAAATGAGTAATGACTTACAAGAGCAAAGGCGCCAGCAGCGACCGTACCAAGCTCACCCAAGTGCTCCTTATGCTTACGCTCCTTCTCTTCCTTTCGGAAGTCTTCAGCAGTCTTCAACTCATCGGGAATATCTTGATCCTTGTGGTGGTGAAAGAGGCCGTGGTGGTGCTTCTCTTCTTCTCCTGACATGCTTAATATTACTGTAGATATTGTTGTGGTTATGTATGAGATTTGTGAGTTTAGTTGGCTTCTAACATCCTACTTATATAACAAGATATCTTGCTTTGGATAGATAGGGACACGGCATTTACATACGTCCGCACCTAATCCAATCCAATCCAATCCAATATAGTAATATACGTACGTACATTCTCTAATAATATTACTCCTTCCATTATTTACCTTTTAATCGTTCATTAAGATATTAAAAAAGAGATGAAGAATAAATTAAAGAGAGTAAAATGATGTCTACTTTTTTTTTAACTTCTTATTTTGGACCTGTTTTGTTTTCTCAATCGGCTTCACTTTATCTTCAAAGACGCGAGAATTTCATATAGGATACCCAAAATAATTTTAATACATTTTTTCATTTTGAAAAAAATATATTTTTGATTTTTTTTCCTAAGCTAATGTTGTATAAAGTAAAAAAAAAAAATAATTGGTTAGGTTGATTTTTTCTCTAATAAATAATGTCTTGTCTTTTGATTTTTTTTTCAAAAATAATTTAAATTTCAACAAGTTATTTGGTACTCCCTCCATTCAACTCCACTTTATGTATTGTATTCCATTTCATCCATTCAACTCCACTTTACAGGTTTCCTTATTTGGCTAAAAAAATGACAATTCTATCCTTATTGAAAATCTTTATTTACAAAAAATGCCACCCAAACCCCACACTAACCCACCATAAAACCCCACCTTTATGTTTTTTTAATATTTTTAACCTCTTCTTTCTCTTTTCCTATGTACTTTTAATACTTTTTTAATCCGCTCTTTAATATCCGTGTAAAAACCAAAGTTGCAAAGTGGAGTTGAATGGAGGGAGTAGTTATTGAAAATAATGAGTCTGGTTCCCCTCCAGTACTTTATAAAATCTGAGGGTCCAGTACCTAGTTAATCTAAGGCCATGTGAGAGGACAGGAAAAATAAGGGTCAAGATTGCTTTCATCCTATTTCTACCTATTATTATTATTCTTGATTATAATCAAATGAGTTTGTTGTGGTGGTTGCTCACCTCATCCCTTAATCATGAGGTCAAGAGTTCAATCCTTGCTCATGGGAATAGAGCAAACTCTTTTGCCTTTTGCCCACTTCGTGAGAAAGCACCATGGCATGAGACGATTATCTGTTTGTTGTCGATAGTGGACACCTCGGTTTACCAAAAAAATTTATTATTCAGATTACACTCATGACCCATCCTCCCCATTATTTCTCCTTATTGTTTTATCTTATAGCCTAGAAGCTCTAATCATCAATCAAGGTTGCCCAAGTATGATAAAAAGGGAAAATTGTCGTTGTTAGAATTATGGTATTGTAATAAAATATATTGAACTCGTATAAGTGCTAAGTGTAACACCCACGAAATTCTAATTCCGTAATTTATACTTTAAATTGTTATTTTATTATTTTGTTAACTTTATTTTATGAATAAACTGATACATGAGGGACAAAGTTCAAAGTCACTCTTGTCATTCAGATTCATTCACTTGATTTAAAAGCTCAATATCTCCAAAAATATGGCTATTTTTGGTGTGATGTTTGTTGGAGTTGAAAGTACATGATGTTAACTTTCCAATGACTGGTCATACGCCTTATTTGGTTAAGTAAAGAAGGAGATATGATCGTTTTAAGTTGAGCTGTCCAACTTTTACGCGGGTGACGAACTGACTCAAGTTTTTTTTTTTTTTTTTTTGATAAAATGTAAGTATATATATCAAAAAAGAGTCACCATACAACAAGGCCGATACAAATGTCAGACCGACATTCTGTCCAGCCCCATATCACTACTAATGACCCAAAAAAACTAGCCCAAACAAAACAACAACATCATACAACAATCAACAAGACCAGATACAAAATCAGAAAAAAAAAAAAGGTAAGAACCCTAGAAAACCGGCTTCTTCGTGTTTTCCCTTTTTCCTCCTACCTGATCAACAACAAGAACATCAGAAATCAAATCACCCCAACAAATCAACTCCCTCTTCTCAGCAGTTCCTGAAACCAATCCTCTTCCCTCCTATTCAAGTTCCTTCGATCCAACCCTCGAAATATCATTTTCAGCTCTTCCATTATCAATCGAGCAAGCTTGTTTGGCCGGACGAGCACTAATTCATGCTTGCTGCGATTTCTTTGATGCCAAATATTGTAGATGCAAGCATTTATAGCAGCATCAAGGATCTCCTTTTGGACCTGAGAGCCAGACCTTCCCAGGCGCCAAGTTAGCAAGTTGTTGACAGGGAAGTTAATCCCCATCCAAGCTCCCATACAAAGAAGAAGACATTTGCTATAGGGGCAATCGAAGAAAAGATGCTCCATTGTTTCTTCCGCTATTCCGCAGATACAACAGGTACTATCTTCCCTGATTCCCAACCTGTGCAATTTACTTTTTGTGTTCATATTCCCATGGTGATATATCCAGGCTATAAATCCATGTTTTGGTATAGTCCATACATTCCAAACGAATCCAGACCATGGGACATCATGCGATTTGAGACGGAGAAACTCATATCCATTAGATATAGTGTATCCATTACCATTGGGAACCCAATTTTGTTGCTGATATGCCTGATGGAAATCGTCTTTTACTTGACAGATTTTCCTCTGGTACCAAGAGGAATTAGTACTTGGGGAGTAATCTTGCCAAGCTGACCCCCTTAGGTAGATATTGCTAACCCATTTGACCCATAATAGGTCTGGTTTGGTGTAAATCCACCTGACCACACTACTACAAATCCAGGCAACTACAACGCCCCTTTAACAACGATTATTCACGAAAATGACAATAGACGTTGTAGAATGTATGACGCGAATTTTACTAAAATTAATTACAACGGGTATGGTTATATAACCGTTGTTATAAGTTTTAACAACGGGTCACACATGCACAACCGTTGTTAATAATTTGGCGCAAAATTGACGCAAAGTTAGTGAAAAGTAATCACAACGGTTACTTTTGAAAGTCGTTGTTAAAACTTTTTTAACAACGGTTGTTGTTTTACAACCGTTGTTAAAACGTTTTAACAACGGTTTTTGTTTAATAACCGTTGTCAATACTTTACATATTATAAACCACACAAACACAAATCAGCTACAGCCACAAAATACAAACCTTAATACACAAACACAAACACAAACACAGACAAACACAAACACAGAACACACACTTTCTCACCGTCTCTTTCTCTCTTTCTCATCGTCGTTTTATCTTCTCGCCGTCACTGTTGATTTCATCGTCTCTTACTTTCTCTAATTATCAGGTAAATCTCGCCGTCACTGTTGGTTTCATCGTCTTTCATCGTCATTATTTTATTTTTCTAATTATTTCATTTGCATGTATGTGTTTTTATCGATCATTATATTATTTCTTTAAGTATTATTCGCTTAATTAGCTAGTAAAACAAATTAAATAAACTAAAACAAAGAAGAAGCAAGATGATAGAGAGGAATGCATGATAAACTTAATATATATATATATATATATATATATATATATATATATATATAAATGGGATCATGTGAGGATACACTATCTTTTTGAGGATTGGGGATTGCGTTACAATATCAGAGGTTCTTCAATACAATATCACAGGTTGTTCGATAAATATCACACAAAAAAACACCCGTGCAAATTTTTTTTTTTTTTTCAAAAAAAATTTTCAATTTTTTTTTTTGACAAAGGTCTGATTTTTCGTGATATTTTACTGAAGAACTCGTGATATTGTATTCACAAATCCTCAATTCTCAAATATTTAGGAGTTCTCACCGGATCTTGACTATATACTCCCTCCGATCCAGACCAAAGGTAACATTGACTTTTTGGCACTATTTATGGTCGTAGAGAATCTTCGATATTATTCTTAATCTATAAGACAAAATATATTCATGTGAGATCTTGTTTGATTCATCGTCATGAATGCTATAAGAATATCAAATTTTTATAATTTTTAATGTGTAACTAAAGATATTTACGTTGCAAAACGTGCCTCGACAAGTGTGAAAAAGTCAATGTTACCTTTGGTCCGGATCGGAGGAGTATATAGGATATATATATATATATATATATATATATATATATATATATATATATATATATATATATATATATATATATATATATATATATATATATATATAAATACATAAATTAAAAAAATTACATTAATAAAAATGCAATTCTTATATTTTCATAGAGAGTCTTATTCTCTTCTATGATATCCGTCCTCTCCTCCTTAGCTATTTGGAGGTTAGTTCGTGATTGCTATATCGTCATATAGCCGCAATCACTCTTTGCTCTGTCAAGCCATCTTTTTGGCGTCCTTGATCTGGATCGAGCATCCACAAGGTAGCTCCTGAAACTGTCCTCAATGTGGAGCAACCGACGGATGAAACTGTTGTTGTTCTCGATCATAGTAAAAGTCTTAAGGATGATATCATTCATTTTGTTGATGGAGTTTGGAGTTTGTTTGAAAGATTAATTAGGGTTTATTTGGAGTTTGTTTTAGCAGTTAGGGTTTGGAGATGTATAGTGAGATAATGGAATGTTAGTTGAGATAATGCATGTATTTATACTAAGTAATGTGTGGTTTGAGTTATTTTTTAATTAATATATATGTTAGGAAGTTGTGCCATAATCATCATCATATCTCTCTCTGTTGCTTCAAATCTTATTATAACCCTTCTCATTCCATATTGTCCATTCATATGCACAGGGATGACAGTAATAATGCATGCATCGGAATTATAACGGGCCGTAATTATGCATGCATCTAGTAATATTTAATTTTTTTTTTTAAAAAGCAAACAACAACGGTTATTGATAAACAACCCGTTGTCTTTAGTTATAACAACGGTTTGTATATTACAACCCGTTGTTATAACTTTTTCCCCAAAATTGAGTCACACTTTCCACAACGGGTTTTTATACTTAAAACCGTTGTTAATAGTTTTAACAACGGGTTCCTTAAGAAAACCAACCGTTGTTAAAACCTTTTACAACGGACGGTTTAACAACGTCCGCTTTTTTATATAACAACGGTTTTTAACCGTTGTTATAGCCTGTATCTGTAGTAGTGCCAGTTTGCCCACTGCTGCTTTATTCCACATAATATCTTGTTTAAGACCAAGACCTCCTACTTTTTTTGGCCTACACACTTTATCCCAGGCTACCAAGGGGATCTCATGAAGTCAAACCCCCCATCCCATAGGAAATTCCTACAAATTTGCTCAATTCTAGTAATAATTCCAGTGGGTAGAATAAACATTTGAGCCCAATAATTATGTAGGGTTTTAAGCAGAACCTTGACTAGAACTAACCTTCCTGCATATGACAATTTCCTATTCCCAAGATTCTTATTCTAGCCATAATCTTATCAAAGAGAGGCTTGCAGTCCTGGGCATTAAGTCTAGTAGTCTTGATAGGAACCTCTAGATACCTGAAAGGGAGCCTACCTTCAACTAGGCCAGATACTTGTAGGAAATCAGCCTTCAGAGCTTCACTCACTCCATTAAAATAAACATTTGACTTCCCTTTACTCATCCTGAGACCTGAAGTAGCTGAGAAAGTAGAGAAAGTTCTGATAATAATCATCATAGAAGAAGCATCTCCCTTACTAAAGAGAAGGATATCATCTGCAAACATTAGATAGGAGAGCCTCATAGAGGAAGAGAGAAGATAGAACTTGAACCCCATAGTAGAAGTAGAGCACATCAAAAGCCTAGTAAGGTATTCCATACATATGGTAAACAACAGGGGTGAGAGAGGGTCCCCCTGTCTAACTGACTCAAGTTTACTTCCCTAAATATATACTTAAATTCACTTCCTTGCGAGGTTGAGTGTTAAAAAAAGTTTGAGAGTTAATTCAAGTTTTATACTTGTGTGTTCTAATTGATTGCGAGTTATTAGATTTATTATTTCGTTCTTGCGAGGGTGAGATAATACACATTCATCCTTGCGAGGTTGAGGGCCATTCGCGTTCGGTTTCGAGTTCCTTGCGAGGGAGGAGAGTTGTTCACGTCATATCCTAGTTTTAGTTGAGGGGTCTTGCGAGATTTTCACAACTAATTCATATCCCTTTTAATTTTCGTGCATATTTCATACAAAAAACACCAAAAACACTTTAATTCCGCTGCATATTTCTTTAAACTCGTGGTTATTTTACATCAAATTGGTAACGCGTGATTTTATTTTATATCATAAACCTTTTTTTATATTATTTCAGATTATACTCATGACCCATCCTCCCCATTATCTTTCCTTATTGTTTTAGATAATTGATTAAGGAGTCTATGATCATATGACTTATTTTTAGAACCATATTTGATGTTGATGATGCCAAGTCAAGGTAATCTCGTTGTTTATTTATTCGTGTAACTCTTAAGTTTTAATCTTATAGCTTAGAAGCTCTAATCATCAATCAAGGTAGCCCAAGTATGATAAAAAAGGAAAATTGTCGTTGTTAGAATTATGGTATTGTAATGAGATATGTTGAACTCGTATAAGTGCTAAATGTAACACCCGCAAAATTCTAATTCCGGAATTTATTATAGTTTAAATAGTTATTCTGTTATTTTATTAACCTTATTTTATAAATAAACCATTTTTTAGTGTAGTTGTGTAGAAAATGTTGCCAACTTGCCGAATTGGAGTTTAAAATCGGATTCTACGCGAACTTTAAATGAAAATCGAGTCAATTGGGTTATTAGTCAAGCTAAGTCAAATTAGCCTCTTTTTAGGTTTTATTTTGTTGAGAATCAACACACTTCATCTTCTACCTTCAAAGTGTAAGAAATTTCCTCTCTGTCCTAAGACCTCCATTAAAGTTTAAACCTAAACCTCCATGCATAATCTTAAAAATTTCATAACTCATTCATCCCTTCACTACGCCAAATCTGGCAATCAATAAGGAGCCTATCGCAATGGTTTAATGCATTTAATAACGACTGTGACACCCTTGAATTTAGCCTTAATTATATACGTAAATTCTACAGAAAAACTGGTAGGATATGTTTGTAAATGGTTCAACTAGTCCAAAAACCTGCAATTTCAAAAATTTTCTAACTAAACCATTCACAACCAATTCCAACTCAAGAAGAGTGTCAAAAACCCTGCAACAACTGATAAACTAATTTACATACATAACTAAAGACGCGGAAATATAAGGATACAAACCAAAAATAGAAAAGGGAGACATATGTCCCTTCAAATAATATACAAACCAAAAGTGTAAAAGGTTACTAATGGAATAGCCAAAACTAGGTCCAAGGTTCCTTGCTCACTAGCCGTCTGTGACCCCAAACAAAGCATCAACAACCTGTCAATCGCATTTTATACAAACACGAAAGCCACAATTCAGTGGGGAGTAACTTCGAGTCCTCCCAGCCACGAATCGTCAAAATTTATGTAACATGTAATAAAACATGTAAACAAGATGATAAAGAATTCAATTATCAATTATTCTAACATATGAGCCCTAAACTGACCAAACTAAACTAACATGTGAAACATTTAGCAACTTGTAATCCAAACTCTATCAACCATAGCCGGCTTGCATCTCACCTTCTATGATTCATAGAATCATCAAACAAGAAAGGGCAATATATCAAAGACAGGCATAAGTTCTTAGTCCCGTCAATAGTCACTTTGTAACTCAAGTCTATACCACGAGGTAGGGAAGGTAATCGAACCGGTATCTTGGCTCAGCGGTTACTATTAAGAAAACATGGCCAAGAGACAACACAACCCTAGCCTAAAATCTGCGCAGACCTAGACATGCGGATACACACCACCGCACCCAAGACTCACAACTTTTTTTTAAAAACAAAGTGAAGTGAGTACCCTAAGGACACCACCGAAGGGTCGGCTAGTACTTAAGCTGACCCCATACTATCAAAATTAGTACCTGAGGTCATGCCCCAACTTGGATAAACATCCACTAGTCAGGAACACAAAGGCTATCAAGCAGTGAACATATACTCGTCAGAGACTACAAAGACCTATCTATGATGAAGGCCGAAATACTCACCTAGGACCTAGTCACAACTAGTCCCAGCTTGAATATTTTAGCCCACACCACCCAAAACTCACCACATAAGTCAAGTAAGACACCCACTTAACCTTAAGAGGGCAAAAAGTCCTACTTACCAACATAAATTCTAACTTTCTATCATGTGAAAGCTATATAAATGTCTATCTACAGCATACAATCCCAACAGTTCCTCAACAAGAATTCAATACTAATTTCCAATCCTAGCAATTATAACAATATAAAAGGCTTTAGGGGAAACTAGGGCCATTACTACAAAATAAGAAGCTATTTAAATTCAACTAACTAAATAAGAAACTATTTAAATTCAACTAATTACACATGTGAAATAGAGATATAATAAATGGCCTAAAACAAGAAAAAGGCCGATTATCTAATTCATTCAACCGAATTTTTACCCGCAACTTGACCTGCGGACAGTGGGTCAAATTGCGGTGACCAATCACTCAATTAAGCGACATCGCATCGATCAAAGGGACTAAGGCTCGAGTTTTCGAGACAATCAACAAAGCATTACAATTATAGCCATAAAATTCATTTTGAGCCTATTAATTACAATTTCATTTTGTAAACTATCCTAACATGTGATAACTATTAATATAAGCACAATTTTTCCGTTAACATAATATTTGTTACTAGTATGCTTCAATTCAAATTACTACCCTTTTGTTACTTATACTATTCTAATATTAATTAACCCGGAAAGACCAAGATTGCACGAAAACCCGCGAAACAAGCACGGACCGACCCGGGCCAACCATGGCTAGCCGTGGGCCTACCACGGGCCTGCCACGGCCTGCCGGCTGCTGCCGGGCCCGCTGCCAGACCATTTCTCCTCTTTTTTTTTCATTTTTATACATTATAAGACCGTCTGAAAATTAATTAATCGTCCCCAATTCAATTTTGATAATTTAAACTACCAAAAGGCACAAATTAAGCTTGCATGCAACTAAGGTTAACATGTGAAAAATTACTACCCAAACAAAAATTCACCAAACATACAAAAATCAAAAACATGTGACGATAATTCGTCGAGTAGCTCGAAATATGTTACCTTAAGCTAGAAAATGAGCAATTAGTCCTCAAAACCGAAACCCTAACCACAACTAACCGCTATCCTCTACAATATACGAGTCCCCGAACTCGTCTTCCAAACCTTCACCTAATTAAACAATAAAAACCACAAAAATTAAGCACAAAACCGAAATACCGAAATATAGACTTAAAATAACTTAATGAAAATTGAAATTAGAACATACTAAGTTGTAGATCGTGGCGAGGGGATTCCGGAAAGGTAAATTTCGCGAAAAACGGACAAGAAACGAAGGTTTTATGGCGATTTTGAGCTTGAATGTGAAAATGGGGTTTGATTTTGGTTGTTTAGAGGATGAACATCCAAATTTCAGAAAAAGAAAGAATAAAGGGGAAGGTGTCACGCGTGAGAGAAGAAAGGAGGAAAAATACGTGCGGAATTTTTTTGTCGGGATTTTTAACGAGTCGGTTTTGACTCATTTCAATAATAATTAAATCCGTAAGTCAAATGTAAATTCCGTCAAGTCCAAAGTCTTTAAACACGAGATTACAATAAAATTGAGTATTCACATGACCCATTTCCAAATTCGTTTACCCAACGTTCAAACGAATTGTCATTTTCCCCCCGATACGCCCTTATTTCGAAATAAAAGATTTTACACGGTTTAAACTATTTTTAAACATTTCAAAACTATCAAAATAAATACTTTTCTTCAAAATATAATAAAATTATATTTCTTTAAATTATTTTTACTTTAAATACTTAATTATCACTTTTATTTTGATTAATAAATTATTTCTGAAATATATTAACGGTCCGAAATTTACGGGGCGTTACAATCACCCCTCCTTTTAAAAAGTTTCGTCCTCGAAACTTAGAAGGAGAAATTATAGTTATAAGAAAATATAGGTATCTTTTCAATGAAACGGTGATACTCTTGTTGATCAGACAAGAACATCCATATTCATATCAAGATATAAAAATATTTCTACACCAATAAATGAGAAAACCCATTATTGGGACGTCACCAACAACGAGATTCAACATTCACTAATGTTAAAACCATTGAAAATCATAAAAGCATTTTCAAACTTTTAGTTTAAAATTCTATAGTAAGAATACTATCTTTACCAATATGATTATACAAGGCTTAGAACTCGGAAAAAGAGTAAGAAAAAGAATACCTTACGAGAATAATTCAGGATATTTAGCTACCATAGAAGCTTCAGTCTCCCAAGTCTCTTCTTCGACATTTCCACAACGCCAAAGAACTCGGACTAGAGGTACAACTTTGCTCCTAAGTTGCTTGTTGGCTTTATCAAGAATCCGAATTGGCCTTTCTTCAACCACCAAGTTAGGTTCCAATTCAAGAATCTCTTCTTGGATGATATGGCTAGGGTCACTAATGTACTTTCTCAACTGAGAAACATGGAAGACATTATGAACCTTGCTCAGATTTGGGGGCAATTCTAAACGGTAAGCAACTGGACCAATCTTTTCAATCACCTGAAAAGGTCCAATATATTTAGGGCTCAACTTCCCTTTAACGCCAAACCGTTTCACCCCTTTCATAGGTGACACTTTAAGAAATACTTGATCATCAACCTCAAAGGAAAGTGGTCGACGACGGACATCAGCATATGATTTTTGACGGTCCTGAGCGGCTTTCATCCGCTCCCGAACGATCTTAACTTGTTCAATGGACTCGGTCACCAAATCAGGGCCTAACATTGGAACATTTTGGGTTTGATCCCAACAGACAGGAGTACGGCATTTTCTACCATACAGAGCTTCATATGGTGCCATTTTAATGGAAGTTTGATAGCTGTTATTGTAAGAGAATTCAACCAGAGGCAAACATTTCTCCCAAGAAGTTTGGAAATCTAAAGCACAGGCACGAAGAAGATCCTCTAAAGTTTGAATTGTTCTCTCAGTTTGACCATCAGTGGCGGCATGAAAAGCAGTGCTCATTAATAGTTTACTACCCAAGGCCTCCTGTAATGCAGTCCAGAAACGAGAACAAAATCGAGGATCTCGATCTGAAACTATATCTTTAGGAACCCCATGATAGCGTACTACTTCATTCACATAGGCACCAGCTAGAACTTCTAAACCCCAGGTCTCTCTAATGGGAATAAACCGAGCACATTTAGTCAATCGGTCCACAACCACCCAAATAGCATTCTTCCCAGTTGAAGTCCTGGGTAAAGCCATCACGAAATCCATGGATATAGACTCCCATTTCCAAAGAGGAACATCCAAGGGTTGAAGTAAACCCCCGGGCTTTTGATGTTCTATCTTTACTTTCTGACAGGTGAGGCATTTACTGACATACTCCATAACTTCAATTTTCATCCTAGGCCACCAGAATTGCAATCTCAAATCTTTGTACATTTTGGTACCTCCCGGATGAATGGAGTAAGGAGAAAGGTGTGCTTCATCAAGAACTCTTTTTCTCAAATCAGCTGCACTCGGAACATAGATTCTACCATGATAACGGAGATACCCATCATCATCAATCTTACAATCCTTAGCTTGCCCAAGTTGAATTTTAGCTCGAATGGATATGAAAGTAGGATCATTAGGAAGGCAAGTACGGATCTCACGGTGGAAGTCAGGTTCAGCTGACATGGCATCAAGATGATGAGAGCCCCTTTTTACAAGGCTTACTCCTAGTTTTTGAAGTTCTAAAGCAAGTTCAGGAGGTAATTCCCGAAAAGAATTCAAAGAATGACAGGATTTTCTGCTAAGAGCATCAGCCACCACATTAGCTTTTCCTTCATGATATATTAGGTTGGCATCATAGTCATTCACCAATTCTAACCATCTCCTTTGTCTCATGTTCAACTCTTTTTGGGTAAAGAGGTATTTCAGGCTCTTGTGGTCAGTATAGATGTTGCAATGGACTCCAATGAGGTAGTGTCTCCAAATCTTCAAAGCATGTACTACCGCAGCTAATTCAAGATCATGAGTCGGGTAGTTAACTTCATGAACTCTAAGCTGTCGAGAGGCATAAGCAATGACTTTCCTCTTTTGCATCAAGACACAACCTATACCATGCTTAGAAGCATCACAGTAAACATCAAAGTCCACTCCTTCTTCAGGTAAGGTCAACACCGGAGCGGTAGTCAACCTCTTTTTCAATTCCTGGAAGGCATTTTCACATTCTTCAGACCACACAAACTTAGACTCTTTCTTCAACAGCTGAGTCATCGGCCTAGCAATCTTTGAAAAATTCTTCACAAATCGTCGATAGTAACCCGCCAAGCCTAGGAAACTACGGATTTCCGAAACATTGGTTGGACTTTTCCAATCAACAACGGCTTCAATTTTGGCAGGATCAACCATAACACCCTCTTTTGAAATGACATGCCCAAGGAAGGTCACTTTAGGTAACCAGAATTCACATTTAGAGAATTTAGCATACCATTTTTCACGGCGCAAAATCTCCAAAATAGCACGAATGTGTTGGACATGTTCTTCTTCAGATTTAGAATAGATCAAGATGTCATCAATGAACACTACAACACACTTGTCGAGGTGTTCTCTGAAAGTACGGTTCATCTGATCCATGAATACAGCTGGAGCATTGGTCAAACCGAATGGCATCACCGTAAACTCGAAATGACCATATCTCGATCGAAGGCGAGTTTTAGGAATATCGGCTTCTAATTTGGAATTTGATGATAGCCCGAACGAAGATCAATTTTAGAAAAAGTAGAAGCACCACGGAGCTGATCGAAAAGATCATCAATTCTAGGAAGAGGATATTTATTCTTGATAGTAACTCGGTTAAGCTCACGATAATCTATGCATAATCGCATAGATCCATCCTTCTTTCTTACAAAGAGAACAGGAGCACCCCAAGGTGAAAAGCTAGGTTGAATAAAACCTTTGGCAATCAAGTCATCCAGCTGAGTCTTCAGCTCTTTCATTTCAGACGGTGCCAGCCTATAAGGAGCTTTAGCAATAGGTATTTACGGGAATAAGATCAATAGCAAATTCAACTTCCCTTTCAGGAGGAATTCCCGGTAGCTCATCAGGAAAAACATCGGGAAATTCACATACTACTGGAATGTTCTCTTTAGGAGGTAGAGAGGAAGAATCAGAAGTAGTCACCATACATAAAAAGGCTTGATGACCCTTTTTCATTGCATTGACAAACTTCATAGCAGAAATTAGTTTAGTACTGGTTTGTCTTTTTACCATTTGATAAGACACACGGTGACCAGAAGGGCTCGTAAGAATTATTTTCTGGTCTCTACATTCAAATCGAGCATGATAAGTATGTAACCAATCCATGCCCAAAATGACATCAAATTCTTCAAGCGGAAATTGGAAAAGATTTGCTGGAAATATAGATCCCATAATAGAAATAGGGACTTCCGGATAGATTTTAGAACAGGAAAAGATATCACCAGAGGGTAAGGATATAGATGTGCTTTCTTCTTGTGATGATTCAAGTGATAATTTATTGGAAAGTTTTATTGAAATAAAAGATAAAGAGGCACCCGTATCAAATAGTACCAAACAAGGAGCATCAAAAATAGAAAATGTACCGGTAATGATATCAGGATGTGCCTCAGCTTCAGCTCGGCTCATAACAAAGATACGACCTTTCGGCCTCACAGGCCTCACTGGCACGACAGGAGCAGTAGGAGCTGTCACCTTCCTCTCCGGGCAAACATTAGCCTTGTGACCCGGTTTGTTACAAGTAAAGCATATGATAGGGTCACTGAAGCATTTACCAGGGTGTGCTGGTTTCTTGCAGTTATAGCACAGTCGGTCTCTAGTACCTTTAGTGTCACTAAAAGCTGAAGATTGACCACCCCGGTTAGCTTGAACATTAGAAACAAATCTCCTCTTGTTTGAGTCAGAGGGAGAAGAGATGAACCTAGGTGAAGGAGTAAAGGGCCTAGAAGAAGGGTACAAAGGCCTCTTGCCAAGACTAGAACTAGTTGCACGAGCTTCATTTTCAATTTCTTTCAATGAATTCTCGGCCCATAAAGCATCATTGTAAATGGAAACAAAGCTAGTGGAATCCCGACGGACCATGCTTTTGATCTTAGGGGAGAGCTTTTCAAGATAGAAGAAGGCTTTTTCATTGTCATCCTTCACTAATCTAGTGGCATAATGAGCCAATTCATTGAATTTATCAGTGAAGGTCTGAACTGGAAGGCTTCCTTGCTTCAACTCCATGAATCCCTTCAACTTTTCTTTGCTTGGCTCCGAGGATAGAAACGGGCTTCCACTAACTCCTTGAAACGTACCCAATCAAATCCTGGTTCATTTGAAACGGTAGGCGATCATGGACCACCACCGGTCTGCTTCTCGTACTAGGAAATGAGAGGCTAGCTTCACCTTATGTTCCTCCTTGACATCATACAACGTGAAGCTTTTCTCCAACTCCCTAAACCACCCCGTAAGAGCGGTGGATCAATCTCTCCACCATAAGTGGGAGTGTTGATTCGGGTCGGTGATTAGCCACCCAAGTATAGGTGCTGGAGTACCCTCGGTGGCGGAGGAGGAGCTGGTTGATTTTGTTGATTTTGGAGAATTTGGGTAAGAACTAGTAAGATAGCATCATCAATATCTCTTCTTGGCGGAGCCATCTTAAAAAGAAGAAAATTAATTAGTACCTATCAATTAGCAATCACAAACAGGCTACCACATAAAATCCTAATTCTACCCATCCTACCCTTCTCTCAAGTTTATTATTTAGAGGTCAAGTGATTTCTAAGTGGGGTGCACAAACGTGCATCGGGAGCAATAGGCTCTGATACCAACTGTGACACCCTTGAATTTAGCCTTAATTATATACGTAAATTCTACAGAAAAACTGGTAGGATATGTTTGTAAATGGTTCAACTAGTCCAAAAACCTGCAATTTCAAAAATTTTCTAACTAAACCATTCACAACCAATTCCAACTCAAGAAGAGTGTCAAAAACCCTGCAACAACTGATAAACTAATTTACATACATAACTAAAGACGCGGAAATATAAGGATACAAACCAAAAATAGAAAAGGGAGACATATGTCCCTTCAAATAATATACAAACCAAAAGTGTAAAAGGTTACTAATGGAATAGCCAAAACTAGGTCCAAGGTTCCTTGCTCACTAGCCGTCTGTGACCCCAAACAAAGCATCAACAACCTGTCAATCGCATTTTATACAAACACGAAAGCCACAATTCAGTGGGGAGTAACTTCGAGTCCTCCCAGCCACGAATCGTCAAAATTTATGTAACATGTAATAAAACATGTAAACAAGATGATAAAGAATTCAATTATCAATTATTCTAACATATGAGCCCTAAACCGACCAACTAAACTAACATGTGAAACATTTAGCAACTTGTAATCCAAACTCTATCAAACCATATTGGCTTGCATCTCACCTTCTATGATTCATAGAATCATCAAACAAGAAAGGGCAATATATCAAAGACAGGCATAAGTTCTTAGTCCCGTCAATAGTCACTTTGTAACTCAAGTCTATACCACGAGGTAGGGAAGGTAATCGAACCGGTATCTTGGCTCAGCGGTTACTATTAAGAAAACATGGCCAAGAGACAACACAACCCTAGCCTAAAATCTGCTTTGGCGGAGACCTAGACATGCGGATACACACCACCGCACCCAAGACTCACAACTTTTTTTAAAAACAAAGTGAAGTGAGTACCCTAAGGACACCACCGAAGGGTCGGCTAGTACTTAAGGCCGACCCCATACTATCAAAATTAGTACCGAGGTCATGCCCCAACTTGGATAAACATCCACTAGTCAGGAACACAAAGGCTATCAAGCAGTGAACATATACTCGTCAGAGACTACAAAGACCTATCTATGATGAAGGCCGAAATACTCACCTAGGACCTAGTCACAACTAGTCC
Source organism: Silene latifolia (assembly GCF_048544455.1). Lineage (NCBI taxonomy): Eukaryota > Viridiplantae > Streptophyta > Magnoliopsida > Caryophyllales > Caryophyllaceae > Silene > Silene latifolia. The sequence goes on from NC_133531.1 coordinate 80,977,661, forward strand.
CGACTTGAATATTTTAGCCCACACCACCCAAAACTCACCACATAAGTCAAGTAAGACACCCACTTAACCTTAAGAGGGCAAAAAGTCCTACTTACCAACATAAATTCTAACTTTCTATCATGTGAAAGCTATATAAATGTCTATCTACAGCATACAATCCCAACAGTTCCTCAACAAGAATTCAATACTAATTTCCAATCCTAGCAATTATAACAATATAAAAGGCTTTAGGGGAAACTAGGGCCATTACTACAAAATAAGAAGCTATTTAAATTCAACTAACTAAATAAGAAACTATTTAAATTCAACTAATTACACATGTGAAATAGAGATATAATAAATGGCCTAAAACAAGAAAAAGGCCGATTATCTAATTCATTCAACCGAATTTTTACCCGCAACCCAGCCCTGCGGACAGTGCGGGTCAAATTGCGGTGACCAATCACTCAATTAATCGACATCGCATCATCAAAGGGACTAAGGCTCGGTTTTGGCAAGACAATCAACAAAGCATTACAATTATAGCCATAAAATTCATTTTGAGCCTATTAATTACAATTTCATTTTGTAAACTATCCTAACATGTGATAACTATTAATATAAGCACAATTTTTCCGTTAACATAATATTTGTTACTAGTATGCTTCAATTCAAATTACTACCCTTTTGTTACTTATACTATTCTAATATTAATTAACCCGGAAAGACCAAGATTGCACGAAAACCCGCGAAACAAGCACGGACCGACCCGGGCCAACCATGGCTAGCCGTGGGCCTACCACGGGCCTGCCACGGCCTGCCGGCTGCTGCCGGGCCCGCTGCCAGACCATTTCTCCTCTTTTTTTTTCATTTTTATACATTATAAGACCGTCTGAAAATTAATTAATCGTCCCCAATTCAATTTTGATAATTTAAACTACCAAAAGGCACAAATTAAGCTTGCATGCAACTAAGGTTAACATGTGAAAAATTACTACCCAAACAAAAATTCACCAAACATACAAAAATCAAAAACATGTGACGATAATTCGTCGAGTAGCTCGAAATATGTTACCTTAAGCTAGAAAATGAGCAATTAGTCCTCAAAACCGAAACCCTAACCACAACTAACCGCTATCCTCTACAATATACGAGTCCCCGAACTCGTCTTCCAAACCTTCACCTAATTAAACAATAAAAACCACAAAAATTAAGCACAAAACCGAAATACCGAAATATAGACTTAAAATAACTTAATGAAAATTGAAATTAGAACATACTAAGTTGTAGATCGTGGCGAGGGGATTCCGGAAAGGTAAATTTCGCGAAAAACGGACAAGAAACGAAGGTTTTATGGCGATTTTGAGCTTGAATGTGAAAATGGGGTTTGATTTTGGTTGTTTAGAGGATGAACATCCAAATTTCAGAAAAAGAAAGAATAAAGGGGAAGGTGTCACGCGTGAGAGAAGAAAGGAGGAAAAATACGTGCGGAATTTTTTTGTCGGGATTTTTAACGAGTCGGTTTTGACTCATTTCAATAATAATTAAATCCGTAAGTCAAATGTAAATTCCGTCAAGTCCAAAGTCTTTAAACACGAGATTACAATAAAATTGAGTATTCACATGACCCATTTCCAAATTCGTTTACCCAACGTTCAAACGAATTGTCATTTTCCCCCCGATACGCCCTTATTTCGAAATAAAAGATTTTACACGGTTTAAACTATTTTTAAACATTTCAAAACTATCAAAATAAATACTTTTCTTCAAAATATAATAAAATTATATTTCTTTAAATTATTTTTACTTTAAATACTTAATTATCACTTTTATTTTGATTAATAAATTATTTCTGAAATATATTAACGGTCCGAAATTTACGGGGCGTTACAACGACACTTAGATAACCGTTTTCCAAATATTGGCGGAAACCTACACCGCGCTAATAGGAATAACGGTTTCCCTTGAAAACTGTTGTTATTATAATTTGACAACGGCTGCTTAACAAAACGTTGTCAAAAACGTTTAACGGTTTCCAAAAACTCGTTATAGAATCACTCTTATCAACGGTTGTTAAAAAACTGTTACCAGTTTAAGAAATCGGCATTTCGAAAACCGTTACTAAATTAACACCAGCAACAGTTTTTGTTACCCGTTGTTATGTTATAGCTACGGAGTTTTTGTAACCGTTATTATTTTCTATTATGAAATAACGGTTTTTCAGTTCAACCGTTGTCAGTATTTGATTAGATTTTTCAGTTTGACTACTGCATTCAAAACTTTATCAGAACTTAAATAAATATTCAATTTGACCAAAATAATTCTATAAATATGTCTTCATAATGTTTTGAGTCAAATTCTAAATTATCAAACATTTACTCTTTAATTTTTCTCTAAATTTCTCTCTAAAAAAATATGGCTGATATATCGGAGCTACAATCACATTCTCGTTACGCACAGCCTTTTACTTGAATTCTCCATAATCTCCCAGTTCATTATGGTGTGAATGGAAATGGTTTAAACCCTAATTTTAGGTGATTGACGCAAATGCTTCATGACTCCGGTTTCACCGCGGTTAAAAAAGTGTACCATGTGTCTACAAACAAGCAAGGTTTTGTAGGCTTCACTTTTATCGTGTTTGACGAAGCCAACTGCTGTGATAGTTTTCGTCAGGCAAGAAAATTAGGGGCTAGATTTGCGGGGAAGATGTGGGGAAAGAGGACTTCTATTCGGATGATAAACAACAAGGCCCTTATCTATGTGTTGCGACCCATCTTGATCATCATCTACTGTTGTTTCAGGAAGCATCACATTCTTGCCACCATGCCTATGTCATAAGAGAAAGAGACCATTCCACCTGCGCTTTCCGGTGATAATGGAGGGCCGATCTACGACTTGCTCTATACCAAAATTCATGATGAGTATCCTAATAGTTCATCAGATTCTAATAATTAAGTCTTTAATTATTATCTGGCATTGTAAGTTGTATTCGGATTATGGTGGTGGTTTGAATTAAAGTTTAATTATTTATGTTTTTTGTTACATTTTTTGTTACCCCATCCTCTGGAATTCAGAGACAATATCACCAGAAAAATATCTAACTTTTATTATAATGACTTAGGTTTTAGGAGTACATTAAAAGATTAAGCTAAAGATATTTATCGCGTAAAACAGACGTTGACAAACGTGAAAAAGCAAATGTGTAGTGTGGAGTTGAATGGAAGGAGTATGTTTTTTGTTACTCCATCCTCTGAAATTCAGAGACAATATCACCATATATGTCTCTTTCACCTTCAGCCCAATTCACACAGTCGTTTTCCTATTCCAACGGCACTGTCCCCTGCTCTAGGGTTGAGCAAAACCGGTTACCCGGCCCGGTTTTGCAAACCGGTTCGGTCCCCGGTTTTAAAAACCTTAAATTTCTTAAACCTCACCCGCACCTCTTTTAATCCGGGTAATCGGTTTTTGTGAAATTTTCAAACCGGATTTGAAAACCGGTTACCCGAACCGGTTTTCGAACCCGGTTTTTGGTTGAATGTTCTTGAATGGCACAATAAACATGCTGCCAATTTGACTTTTGAAGACATTGGTTGTCAAATGTTAAAATTACTTCATAAAAAAGTCATACATATTAAAGTTCAAAGAGTCATAGACATGTAAATGATGTTCAAAACTACAATTAAAGAGTCACACATCTAAAATTACTTCATAAAGAAATAGCGTTTTGATGTTTTGGGCTTAAGTCTTGGCGTGGGTGTGTTTAATTCATAGATGAAATTATATTTTTGAGAAAAAGGTCAATCCGGTTTTAAAAGCGGTCTCCGGTTTGATTTTATTTAGACCCGCACCCGCACCTCATTTATGCTTAAAAATTCGGTTCGGGCCCCGCACCGAAAAAAACCCGAATTTTTCGGTCTCCATTATTCGGGTTTCGGTCCGGTTTCGGTTTAAAAATGCGGTTCGGTTTTTTGTGCTCAGCCCTACCCTGCTCGGCAATGCGACCTTGGCGGTGCAGAATCGGAAGTAGTAGGAGACGGTCAGATTCATTCGCAACTACATAAATATGGGCATACCCGCTGATCATCGTGATCAAACCAGAGTCTCGAAGAGTCATTGTTATAGAATGCCCGCTCAAGTTTGCGAGCCTGACGAAAGCATTCCCGCTCCTCACCCCCGCCAAACTCGATGAGGGCGCACCGCCCGAAGTTATCATGCGCATCATTGTCCGGGTAGATAGTTTGAACCAAATTTAATCCGGCTAACCGAATCAAACCTATTAACCATCAAGGCTATACGAGCTTTCCATGCCCGTCCTCTGTATACGGGAGACTGTGAATGATGCACGTAAAGGATTTAACGTACATAAATCTACTTGGGGGTCCTGCAGGAGGTTCATATGATGCTTCATCATCATCATCATCATCATCATCATCATCATCATCATCATCATCATCATCTTCATCATCATCATCATCAGCGGATGAATAATATGAACCACTATAAGTTGATTAACTTGACGACATAATCGATGTGGAAAATTAATGGAGGACTTACCAAGTTAAAAATTGGAAAGTGCAAACGGTACAAGTTAAGATTGTGAAAATTAAAATTCTACTTATAATGAGTTTGGGTTGTATTGGAAATGGTATAATAAGATAGTAAGAATTGCAACCGGTATAATAATAATATAAGAATTGGAAACTTAACAAGTTAAGAATTTGAAAGTGAAAAACGGTACAAGTTAAATAAGAATCGCTCAACTCTAGCGTGTTAAACATATAAGCTTACAACGACTATCCAAAATATTGTTGTCCAATGATTAAGAACACAACGGTTATCAAAAAACCGTTGTCCAATTAGAAAAACAAAACGGTTATCAAATAACCGTTGTCCAATGACTAAAAACACAACGATATTGATTTGACTAAGGCATGCCTTGTAATTTTTACTTTTTCTGATTCAAAGTTGCAGTATTGTGGGTTTGACCATATGTATAACACAAAATGATAACGGTTCTTTGTTAAGCCGTTATCATATTTCATATATCAAACAACGGTTGGACAGAACCCGTTTTAAAAAAAAATGCTTAATTATTTGTGATTTTCTAGTGTTTGTGATTTGACTAATGCATGTCCTGTAATATTTACTTTTTCTAATTCAAAGTTGCAGTATTGATTGTTTGACCGTATGTATAACACAAAATGATAACGGTTCTTTGAGCCGTTATCATATTTCATATATCAACAACAGTTATTGTAAATCCGTTGTCATATTACACCAATAAGCAACGGTTTTTCTTATAACCGTTGTAAATACAGATCCACTGTAAACACTGAAAAGTTTGTGGTTTTACCAGTACATGCCCTATTATTATTGGTTGTTTCACCATTGTTCACCTCATGCATGCATGTACAATTAATAGAAATTTGAATGTAACATATGGATGAAATTAATCTAATTAATTTATAGCTTTATTATACTATAAATAGCATCACATTTGCAGTAACAATAACAATCACTTTATTATTACTAACCTTTATACTTCACTTTTTAAATAATTGTGACACCCCCATACTCCAAGTGCCTTACCAGGACGACTTAAGGTATGAGAAAGTCACCATCTCGATTTCCCGAGGCAATCATAATCATAAGACAATAGCGAAATATACTTAAAAGTAAAATAATGTTTAAAGTGATTACATGCCAACTCCAAAACTGTTAAACTGAAATACAAGGTTCTCAAAACTGTCTACTATCAAAACTATCAAAACTATAAAATGTCTGACACGGCGGAAGACTTCTAAACTGTAACGTGATGACTCATCCCAGCTATCCCATGCGCATCATCTCATACCTGCTCAATACCTGCTCACCAAACCGGAATGGATCACCATAGTTTTTAAAACATTTAAACGGGGTCAGTACTAATTACACAGAAAACAAAGCCACAAAGAAACAAGTACATAAACAGCTCAACAACTCAACAACTCTCCAGTCTCCATAACCAATCTCCACACAACTGACTACACACTAAAGTGTTTAGTCCTGCCAGAGTACCCATCGCAACAAGTACTCCACACCGCCAGTGGGGGACCGCAGCCGTATCCACCAAATCCCCGCTTATCACCACTGAGCGATAAACCCAAGTTTCCTTAATGTGCACATCCCCTCCTTTGGCGGGTTCCACAGAGGGCTAACCAAGGGTGTGAAGTCGCTCCCGCAAGTGACTCCACTCACCAGGGACGCGCCCCGAAGATCACAGACAGTTACACAATCAATCAACAATATACTATCAACAACACCAAAACCAATCCAACATTATAATTACTCAACAATCATAACAACAATCACCAACAACTTATGTAGTCAATACTGAGTAGGCAAACCCTACCTGGATCAACAATCACCAAGATCGTCACAATCAGCTAATCAACATCTTCCTTCACTGAAATTACTTCCTATCAAATATACAATCATACAATCACCATCTAATAAACACAATACTCTCAAAACCCACAATTTACCCAATTAGGGTTTCAACCAAAATCAACGAAACAACATAAAAACTGTACTAGGACCTTACCCACAATACGACGGTCTCAACGGCGTAAAGAACATAACGATCTGATGACTCTAGCCCTTAGGATTTGATAGCAACGCGAAAGAGGAGAGTAACGTAACATGTTTTCACTCTTTAAGAAACTTGGAAAAGGGTAAAATGAAGAGAAACTGACGAAAGATTATTTTATATCCTTCTCGCGTTACTATCAAAACCCGAAAAAATAACCCGTAAGGCTCACTTACTCGATCGAGTAAGTAACTTACTCGATCGAGTGCCCCTTACTCGATCGAGTGCCACACATACTCGATCGAGTACCCATCAGACAGACTACTGTTTCGTATAAAAACATACTTACTCGACAGAGTAAGCCCCACTCGATAGAGTACCCAGAGACATAGAAAACCGTAATATTACACTCTTCCCTCCTTTAAAAGAACTTCGTCCCCGATATTCAACCAATAGTCAAAACAAACATACAAACTCGACCAAGACACAACAACGCAACTAATAACTCAAAACGAAACCCCAACCTATAAAACATGAACTCTTAACACCAACTCCACCAACTATGACTACCTCCACAACATGATCACGACATCGTATCCACCACATTATAGCCTCCCTCGACACTAACTCTATACACTACCAACTACCATCCACAAACGCCGCTAGCTCTGTTTCACTAACATATTATCCACTAGAAAATCTAATATCAAGACACTCATAAACACCAAACGGAATATTACATTGTACCACCCTTAAAAGGAACTCCGTCCTCGAAGTTTATTCACACTCATAACATCATCATCCAACTGTCAACACTATAGAAATATTCTCACACTCCTAAACATCACACTACTACAAGCACGACCATGGCCTTTTAACAATACCAACCACAATATAAACAAATCCATTCTTTATGCTACACTAACACTTTACTTCCAATTATACTACAACATGCACAACCATGAAACTCTCTTTTATCGCAACCTACTCCTCTTAAGACAAATGTTACGTTCTCATAACTCACTAATACTAAATCATTAGCTATATATTTTCACTATCCTCATCACCACCACATGTCAAAGATAACCGCATATAATCTAAACACTAACCATGCCTATATCCAAGGCTCTCTTACTTAAACAGTTCTCATACCTCAATTCACTCGGCACACCACCTAACCTATACCACAAAATCTTTAGCTTAACCAAAACTTCAACTGTTCCCTATTACCGCCAAAATGACATAGTCCTCTATACATGCACCTATCTCCATACTCATAACTCACGATCCACAATCATTACACACATTCACACTAGATCCTCCAGTTCTTTTCTTTCATTACCGCAAAACTCATCCATAACTTAACATGATACAAATTTCCAGCACCACCTAATCACTGTCCCAATAAAAGATTATGAACCACTTGCAACTTTCAGATCATTACAACACATGTTTCATCATTCGCTTGCCATTACTATGTTTACCAATGCCTCATCTTAAAACAAGATCAAAATTACTGTAACAACCTCTCACAACTGTGTCCCATAAACAGAATATCGCTATACCATACCGGCAACAAAAACATACACAACTCTCTTCCATATCATACTCTACCCTCACACCCAAGCTGAAACTGGTAAGAAACATCAATAAACAAAACAACCATCTATATGTCCAAACTGAAACTCACTGGAAACAGCAGTAAATAAAACAACAATCTATGTATAACTGGTATGTACTTTCGAAACTCGAATCGTAATCATCCCGCCTAATCCACCACAACCAGTGACGGCATCGCAACACTGCCACCAACAGCCGCACCGCAGCGCGAAAATACCCGCATAACAACACGAAGTACCGTGCCCGGATCACCACCCGAGGCACAACAACCACATCGATAGACCTCACAACCACATACAATTCCCATAAACACTGACTTAGCATAACTTTCCGGACAAGAAAACTTACTCAAAACTGCTTTACTAGATCATAACACAACATATTATATGGAATAAACAGACAAGAATCTCATGAATATCATCCATACCATTTTACGGAATAAACATATCTCAGGAATAAACATACAAGTATAACTAGCCATGCCAGATCACCCAAACTATCACTTTTTAACATCATTCCATTAGGTTACCGTATCCAACATATATTACAGAACATTTAGATAACAACTTTATGACTATCACACCATACTACTTATTGTGAGGTCAGAACCTCACACAAACGTTTATACACATCATAGACCCATAATTACACCCAACTAGTCAATCCTGATAACGTAAGTTACCACCTGATAAAGGTTACCTCTCGCCCGAGCTTAACTCGTATGCCCCTCATAACACATTCTCCGATTCACATAACCATCACCTCCTGCCAAACATAACCATACCATTAACATTCAACTACTAGCAACCGCCTCCTATAACCACATCTTATACTTCCTCACAACCATACACATCAATCGGGTCTCTGCAAAACCAACCTCTTTCGAATGACCATCTTTCCTATTTATCACCACCCTTAACCACTAGCGACAACACCTCAACACTACCACCGTTCGGACATCAAACCTCTTACACCCATCTATAAACATTACGATTTTTTTCCTATCTTTGGCTAACATCCCAAATTACGAACATTAAACCCATCAACATAATTACCTCAACATTATTCCCAATACTATCTTTAATTTTATCGTCACCAACCTCACCACCAAGATCTCATATCGTGCAAATTCTTTACCCAACTTTTTACTTTCCTTAATTCCTCGAAACTCATGATTAACATGTCATCCTGGAACCCCTATATAACTGTTAACTCAAATCCTCATGATAGTATCATACATCTCGACGATTCCTTACTTTTATATCACATAACTCCGATGAACATTCTCCTAGTTTACTCCACTTATTCTTTTCTATTCACACTCGACAAAGTCAATTAACCATTCAACTTCTTATTACTTCTACCTAACTCTTTAGTGCTCTGGTTACCTTCTCATTGCTCCAAAACTCAAATCCCATTATTTCATATCAGTATCATCTCACTCTTTCTTACTATAGATCTTCTCTTATCATGCCATCACTCACACTTATCACCAATCAGTCCAGACCATCTCATGCTATCACTCACACTGATATCCAATCACCTTTTTTTTAGAATCCCAAAACTCATATCATAACGTTACTTGTCGAAGGAAATCACACATTAGTTTCACCTCTTGATAATACAAATTCCCAAACTCACTCACTATCTGCAAATCCACGTCGCGACATGTCTCCACTAAGTTCACTATATACCACTCTTCTCCATCCCCATACAACGAACTTTCATTACATATATTCTTAACCAACACAATTCCTAACCAAATACCTCCATAATTCCTTACGCATCTCAAGTTGCTACTATCCACATCTTTCCTTTCAATCTATTCATTCTCACATTCCTTAGCCTTACATCATCCCTTACCCACATTCACTTACTTTTACATTACTCAACACAATATCATATCACTCACCTCATCTCACAAGCCATGCTCCATGCCTCAATAAGCTATACCGATCTTCCTTTTCTTTTTCCACTATCTATCACAACCACATATAACTCATGTCCTCCCCACCGAATTCATACTCGCCATAGGTGCTACTCTTTACATCATAAGATTGGGTAACTTACGCATCAGAACCAATACATACGTAAAACAATGCATAAAGAAGCAAAAAAACACCTTTGAATCAAACACAATACGCAACGAAGTCAAAAGATAAGCATATGACCCAAAATACGGGTTGCTAGATCGAGTACAGGTCACTCGATCGAGTGAGTGACTTACTCGATCGAGTAGGTGAAGGTCAGAGACACGTATAACAAATTACCAGGACTACTCGATCGAGTAACAAGAGGTGCACTCGATCGAGTGAGGGCCACTCGATCGAGTACCCTACGCATTTCTCAGCATTGTCCAATTTTCGTAAAATGGTCATATCTCACTCGTTTCTTGGTCAATCTGGGCGTGTGACCTATCGTTAGAATCGTAAAAGAACAAGCTATCATATCCAATTGGAATAACATCAAAATCGTTTATGAATCTCAAGTTATAACAGTTTAAAGACAACCTCTCTATAATCGAAAAACACAACTACTTGATTTTTACTTCTAAACAACCTAAACAACAACAAGGTAAATAAAAACAACTCAATACTCATAAACCAATATTCCTAATCACATGTTACTATCTTCAAAAGTCAAGCAACAACATCCATCATGTACATATATTATTTAACTTGTCAATCATGTATTACCCACATACTCTTATTCTATAAATTTACGCAAAAATAATAGCATAACATACAACATCAAATTCCCCATTCACATGTTACTAACATAGCAAAATTATAAAATCCACTACCCACATAAACATGTTCCACACATGAATTTCATATTCTTATGCAATTACTTACTTAATCTTTTCCAACCAATTCATCTAGTTCAATCACATTCTTCATATACTTTTCCAGCAATTCCAAACAACATTGTAAACCAATTATCATGCAACATTTCTATTTACAACACTTTATCATTTACCACATTCCCCATTCCACCACAATCATTTTGCAACATTTCTATTCAACACATCATTCAACATACGCAATAGAACATTAACAAACACATATCGATCCCATGACACCCCATAGTGACCGGTTTAAAGTTGTAGTGCGAGTTCGCGACTTTAGGACGTCTCCCAAGTATTTGCATTAGCTCCTAACAACTCCAACCCGGGTTCATTTTATTTCGACTCTCTAGATTCATTAGGTTCATTGGTTACAGGTTTTAAGATCGTCGCTCTGATACCACTTTGTGACACCCCCATACTCCAAGTGCCTTACCAGGACTACTTAAGGTATGAGAACGTCACCATCTCGGTTTCCCGAGGCAATCATAATCATAAGACAATAGCGAAACATACTTAAAAGTAAAATAATGTTTAAAGTGATTACATGCCAACTCCAAAACTGTTAAACTGAAATACAAGGTTCTCAAAACTGTCTACTATCAAAACTATCAAAACTATAAAATGTCTGACACAGCGGAAGACTTCTAAACTGTAACGTGATGACTCATCCCAGCTATCCCATGCGCATCATCTCATACCTGCTCAATAACTGCTCATCAACCCTGAATGGATCACCATAGTTTTTAAAACATTTAAACAGGGTCAGTACTAATTACACAGAAAACAAAGCCACAAAGAAACAAGTACATAAACAGCTCAACAACTCAACAATTCTCCGGTCTCCATAACCAATCTCTCCACACAATCGACTACACACTAAAGTGTGTAGTCCTGCCAGAGTACCCATCGCAACAAGTACTCCACACCGCCAGTGGGGGACCGCAGCCGTATCCACCAAATCCCCGCTTATCACCACTGAGCGATAAACCCAAGTTTCCTTAATGTGCACATCCCCTCCTGTGGCGGGTTCCACAGAGGGCAAACTAAGGGCGTGAAGCCACTCCCGCAAGTGTCTCCACTCAGCCAAGGACGCGCTCCGAAGATCACAAATAGTGACACAATCAATCAACAATATACTATCAACAACACCAAAACCAATCCAACATTATAATTACTCAACAATCACAATAATAATCACCAACAACTTATATAGCCAATACTGAGTGGGGAAACCCTACCTGGAACAGCAATCACCAAGATCGTCATAATCAGCTAATCAACATCGTCCTTCACTGAAATTACTTTCTATCAAATATACAATCATACAATCACCATCTAATAAACACAATACTCTCAAAACCCCCAATTTACCCAATTAGGCTTTCAACCAAAATCAATGAAACAACATAAAAACTATACTAGGACCTTACCCACAATATGACGGTCTCAACGGCGTAAAGAACACAACGATCTGATGACTCTAGCCCTTAAGATTTGATAGAAATGCGAAAGAGGAGAGTAACGTAACATGTTTTCAGTCTTTAAAAAACTTGGAAAAGGGTAAAATGAAGAGAAACTGACGAAAGATGATTTTATATCCTTCTCGCGTTACTATCAAAACCCGACAAAATAACCCGTAAGGCTCACTTACTCGATCGAGTAAGTAACTTACTTGATCGAGTGCCCCTTACTTGATCGAGTGCCACACATACTCGATCGAGTACCCATCAGACAGACTACTGTTTCGTATTAAAACATACTTACTCGACAGAGTAAGCCCCACTCGATAGAGTACCCATAGACATAGAAAACCGTAGTATTACAATAATATACATATACATACATATCATAATTAAAATGTCGCCGTCTTCATCATCCGCAGTCGCACCTCCTCAGCAATCGGTAACCCGCTATATCAACCCGATTACGTGCATCATTCACAATCTCCCAGTCATACGTGATGCTGCTGGGAAGCCAGCTTCTAAGTCTCTTAACCCATTGAGGGACATCCTCATTGAGAATGGGTTTTCAAATGTTAGGACAATCCACCCGGCTTGGATTTCTGGTCATGGGTTTCTTGGATATGCTCTGATCGAGTTTCGAGGGGATGGTCTTGACGATTTTCGCCAAGCAAAACAACTCGTTGCAAGGTATGCTTCACGTGACCATTAAATGGGCAAAAGTGACTTTTATGCCGACGACCCTAAGGATCGTTATGTACACGTTGGGCCTTACTTATGGGTTGCCACCGCTGAGGACGCTCATCTGATGAGAAGGTTCATTTCGTACAGGTTTATTAATGTACCGAAATCATGGGAAGACGATGAAGTGCCTCATTTTGATCACCGTCTTGATGCCGATGTAGTAAGCTTGATTTATAATCAAGTTTATCCCCAGTACCCACCTCCTAGTCAAACTCCTGTTAGGGTGTTTAATTAATTTACTTAGTTAGTTGTTTGTTTTTGTGGTTTTTTATTTTTTATTGCGTTTCCTTTTTTTTCCCTTGTTGTACTGTTTTTTTTTTTGCGCCATTGTATAATATGCTCGTTTTAATATATAGTTCTACTCTTTATTACATGCAAATGCTTATTAACATATATTTTAAATAACTTTCGAACAAACAAATGAATAAAACAATAACATATAATATAATGACAACGGTAGTGCATAAGAACCGTGTTAGAATATAAACACCTCTAAAAATAAATGGAAATTGGAAGATATTAATAAGATAATTACAACGGTACTTATAAGAACCGTGTTAGATTATGCAATTGCTGAATAACATATATTTAAATAACCTTATTTCTTCCCCTCTCTCTCTCTCTCTCTTTCTCTCTCTCCCCCCTCTCTCTCTCTCTCTCTCTCTCTCTCTCTCTCTCTCTCTCTCTCTCTCTCTCTCTCTCTCTCTCTCTCTCTCTCTCTCTCTCTCTCTCTCTCTCTCTCTCTTATTACTCAAATTATGTCAAGTGGTAGCTCTTCTTCTTCCTCTATTTCAATACGGACGTGTAATTCCTCAGTTCCGGCAACATTCACTACTACAAATTTAGGCAACTACAACGCCCCTTTAACAACGATTATTCACGAAAATCACAATAGACGTTGTAGAATGTATGGCGCGAATTTTACTAAAATCAATTACAACGGGTATGGTTATAAAAACCGTTGTTATTATTTTTCACAACGGGTCACACATGCAGAACCGTTGTTAATAATTTGGCGCAAAATTGGCGCAAAGTTAGTGAAAAGTAATCACAACGGTTACTTTTGAAACCCGTTGTTAAAACATATTTGACAACGGGTGTTTTTTACAACCGTTGTTAAAACATATTTCACAACGGTTGTTGTTTAATAACCGTTGTCAATACCTTCCATACTATAAACCACACAAAGCAATGTCTGCTGCACCACAAAACACAACCCTTAATACACAAACACAAACACAAAAACAGCAGACAAACAAACACAAAACACATACACACTCTCTTTCTCTCTTTCTCTATTTCTCTCTTTCTCATCGTCGCTTTATCTTCTCGCCGTCATTGTGATTTCATCGTCTATTACGTTCTGTATTTATCAGGTAAATCTCGCCACACCGTTAGTTTCATCGTCATTATTTTCTTTTTTTATTTATTTCTTTTGCATATATGTGTTTTTATCGACCATTATGTTATTTGTTTAAGTATTGTTCGCATAATTAGTTACTAAAACAATGAAGAAGCAAGATGAAGAAGTAAGATAAACATAATTAATATATATATATATATATATATATATATATATATATATATATATATATATATATATATATTTATAAATACATAAATTAAAAAAAAAAATTACATATGTAAAAATGCAATTCTTATATTTTCATGGAGGATCTTATTGTGCTCTATCGTATCCATCCTCTCCTCCTTGGCTATTTGGAGGTTAGTTCAGCGATTGCTTGCTATATCGTCATATAGCCGCAATCGCTTCGCCGCTCCGTCAAGCCATCTTCTTTGGCGTGCTTCAGTGCGGATCGAGCTTCCGCAAGGTAGCTCCTGAAACTTTCCTCAATATGGAGGAACCGGCGGATGAAGTTGTTGTTGTTCTCGATCATGGTAAGAGTCTTTAGGATGAAATCATTCATTTTCTTAGAGTTTTTGAGTTTGATTTGAAAGATTAAGTAGAGTTTGTTTTAACAGTTAGAGTTTGGAGATGAATATATGAGATAATGGAAATGTTAGTTGAGATATGCAATGTATTTATACTAAGCAATGTGTGGGTTGAGTTAATTGCTTTTTAATTAATATATATGTTAGGAAGTTGTGCCATAATCATCATCATCTCTCTCAATAATGCTGCTTCAAATCCTATTACTAACCCTTCTCATTCCATATTATCCGTTCATATGTACAGTGATGTCAGTAATAATGCATGCATTGGAATTCTAACAGGCCGTAATTATGCATGCATCTAGTAATATTTAATTTAATTTTTTTTTATTTTTTTAAGAACAAACAACAACGGTTATTTACAAACAACCCGTTGTCTTTAGTTATAACAACGGTTTTGTATATTAAAACCCGTTGTTATAACTTTTCCCCCAAAATTGAGTCACACTTTCCACAACGGGTTTTTATACATAAAACCGTGGTTAATAGTTTTAACAACGGTTTCCTTAAGTAAACCAACCGTTGTTAAAACCTTCTACAACGGACGCTTTAACAACGTCCGCTTTTTTATATAACAACGGTTTTTGACCGTTGTTATAGCCTGTATCTGTAGTAGTGATTGCGGACTTCTTGGACTTTGCAAAATCCGAGAAGAAAGTTTCTTACTTGCAAATTCTATAATCCCGAGACTAAAATGCGTGGATGTTATTACTTCAAGTGGGTTGATGAACCAATGACTGAGTGGCAGAGAAAGGTTATAAACAGGTTAGTGAATGAGAAAAAGAGCATGGATATCGAGATTACTCAAGTGAGAAGTATACCACATCAACTTGAAGAATCGAAGCGGAGAAATGACAGTGAAATATTGAAGGCAAAAGAAGAATGCAAGAAGTTAACCATGGATATCGTAGAA
Source organism: Silene latifolia (assembly GCF_048544455.1). Classification (NCBI taxonomy): domain Eukaryota; kingdom Viridiplantae; phylum Streptophyta; class Magnoliopsida; order Caryophyllales; family Caryophyllaceae; genus Silene; species Silene latifolia. The sequence continues at coordinate 80,993,746 of NC_133531.1, forward strand.
CTCAAAAATAATGAGGCATGGCTTAAGTTAATTGTCAAATTTCTTCTTCTAATTGTTATTTACCTAGTTTATTATGTATGATGGTAGTTTGTACTCTTTATGTGTAAACTTGTAATTCTTTAAATTAATGGAAATAAGCAAGATTTTATGAGAAACATATTTTAATTAGTTGGCATATACCAAATGATGCTTTATTTGTTGGCGGTAAAACCAAACACAATGAAATATAAAATAAAACGGTTATACCTAAACCGTTGTTCAGGACGTATACAGTTATAACGGTTCAAGCCGTTGTTATGTTTATAAAAATGATGCTTTATTTCTTGGCAGGAAAATCAAACAAAATGAAAATCTTTAAGACAACGGTTATTTCTAACTCGTTGTAGATAATACTAATCAATAACGGTTTCAAACAAAATCGTTGTCTTCTTGGAAACAAAATATAACGGCTTTTCTTATACCGTGTTTATTACTTTCCAATAAACAAGGTCTTGCAAGTGTTGTATCACACATATATACTCTGAGCTTCCCCTCTGTAACACCCCCATATCCAGAGGAGCCTTAACTAGGCCTTCCTTAGCATATAAGGGCATTACCATCTCGGTTGCCCGAGGACAGTCATAATCAAACGTCGATAAAAGAACTATTATGTTATATTACAACTGATTTAAAACCAACTGATGATACAAACGATACAACTCAAAGACTACTCGCTATAACTATCAAATCTCGTGAAGACTCATCCCTGCCCGGACTCCAGCTATCAACGACATCAACACTTGCTAAGACAGACTGCTCACCATAAGGGATCACGGCAGACACATAAAACAAGAAGACAACCACACAAGGTCAGTACTAAGATAAAACACAACAAAACCAACAACAACAAGCAATACAATATAACACAACCAGCCACACACAAACACACCCACACCGATCCATCTCCGTCACCGACTGTCCACTGGACCAGCCCTGCCAGTGGGGGACCGTAGCCGTACCCACCAAATCCCCGCTCATCATACCCAGCGATAACCCTGTCCCATTAATGTGCACATCCCCTTCCGTCGCAGGTTCCACGAAGGGCGAAACTAGGGCGTGAAGCCACTCCCGCAAGTGACTCCACTCAGCCGAGAACGCATCTCGAGAACCAGAGACAAACAATCACAATCACAATACAACAACAACAACCGTCTGAATCAATCAACAACCATATACACGCTGCCACACAACCACCACAACAAAGACACAACGATCGACACACTAAACTATCTACAGAAACTGAGTAGGCGAACCTACCTTTAAGCAACTGCAACCAATCCATGCCAACATATGACATATCCAGCAATCAAGCAAAGCCTATAAGCACAACACAATCACCTATTACTATCAAGCAAACCCTAACTGTAAAGACAAAGGTACGGATGATGATGATGACATACCTATAAAGAGAAATCCGGCAAAAGACCGCTACCCGACTCAAACTATGCCCTCCTAAGGCACAAGGACCTTCAAGGGCTTCCATGGAGGTTTTATGGTGAAGGGAAGGGAAAAGGGAGACTAGAGGATAGAAGGAATGAGGCGGAAATGACTTGCGGATTTAACAAAACGCGATTAAAAACCCTCGCTGAAAACTCGATACTCGATCGAGTACCACGCACACTCGATCGAGTAACCCCCTACTCGATCGAGTAACTACGCTACTCGATCGAGTAGCCTCTACTCTATCGAGTATCACTCATAACTCGTAACCCAAGGTAGCTTTGGAACGTACTTCTAAAAACTATTCCCGATCCCAAGGTCAGTCAACGCTGGTCAAGGGTCCCTAAAAGGGCGGGTATTACAGTCTTCCCCCCTTAAAAAGAACTTCGTCCCCGAAGTTCAACTCACCTAACTCAACGCACAAGACACGGAAGACACGACATCACTATTCTTTCGACACAAATCACCTACTTCCCTGAAACGCCATCCCCCATGTCATCATATCATCATTACCTAACGCTCTATTCATATCGACTCTTACAGCTATCACTTAAACATCATCATTATCAATTGTCACTCTATGTGTATACATCCACTCTTACAAACCATCCCATATAACACATCAACCTCGCAATATGAACCAGCACAAACAACGATCACCCATCATATGGTAATGACTATCGACCCGAAACATACCTCATAACAACTTCGTGCTGCACAACTAATACCACCATGTCCCTCAACAACGCGATTTTATTACGACACATTGCACCAAAACTATCTCTTTATGACATACTATCACATTTACTTCAATGAACTAAAGTAACCACTTACACTTCATATAAGCAATGTGATCAAAGTACTAGAAAATTTTGTAATTAAACAACAAAAATTATAAACGAATAACAACATAACGTCAAAATCAGCCTTTTTATTTTGCGACATTACTCTTCCCCTCTAAAAGGAACTTCGTCCCCGAAGTTCACCACCAAAATTACCACACATATTACCTATTACTTGTATCACAACATAATTTAGAACCATATTATTCATTACCGACATTACTCACTAAGACTATACTCGTTAAATTAGAAACCATACGCAAACCACTGGAATAACTAGCCGCCGTCGATAAAGCACGTTAATATCGTATGCACAAGCGTATGAAAAATGTAACTCCGATGAATAGATCGTAATATGGCGGATTTAACATTAAAGCAACAAGAAACCATCGCCACTCCACTATTTGTTATGAAAATGTATGTAAAACTCAAGGACGACTTCTAACATATGAAATTAACGGTTCAAAGGTGTTACTAAGCATCACGAACCATGCTAAACATCAAACATGTAAGTATAAAACAATTAAACACTTTTAATTTTCGAAAAGTTCCTGTAACAGTGCTACTCGATCGAGTGCCATGCTACTCGATCGAGTGTCTTGGCTACTCGATCGAGTAGCCCCAAGATCAAAATGCATCAAATCTACCATACCTGTAGCTACTCGATCGAGTATGGGGGTACTCTGTCGAGTACCTACAGGTCAAATGCCTTATAAAACCTGTCATAAACTAACACATATATATACATAACCGTCTTGTAACTTGAGTCGGGATGACTCCCCGACTCCCAACATCCTGCAACAAGGTCAACTATCAAATCCGGCCTTATGGCCAACAATACAAGTCCATAACCAAAGTTTCAACGAAAACAACTACCAATATCTAACAACACTACCGACATCTAATACCAACAACCATAAACAAAGATAGAAGCGAGGAGTATCACTCATGCTGCTGCTGCTCAACCATCACCTCATCATCACCACCACCACCTCCAGACGTACCCGCTCCCGATGTCCCAATGCCCGCATCAACCCCCGCTCCAACTCCCGGGTCGACATGCCATGGGGTCAAACCACCGTAGGGAAAGGACTGAGGTGTCCCCCACGTCGACTGATCCACCCCGTAGGAGTGGAAAACCCCACTATAATCCCCAACACCACTACACCAAACCGGATGCGGCCCTCGGTCCCAATCCCCTGAGTGTACGCCATCTCGTGCATATTCCTGAGTGTCAAAGTAGATGACACTCTCTCTGCCAAGTATCTGGATCGCGTCTCCGGGGTGTCGAGGTAAGGGTAGCACGGAAAAGGGTGCTGCCGCTGATGTGGTGCTACCGGCCGTGGCCTAGTCTCCGAGGTCCTCTCTCTCACTCTGCTTGGAAACAAAATATAACGGCTTTTCTTATACCGTGTTGATTACTTTCCAATAAACAAGGTCTTGCAAGTGTTGTATCACACATATATACTCTGAGCTTCCCCTCTCCTATATAATATCCTCAAACACTGAGCTTCCCCTCAACCACCAGCCTAGCCCATCGCCATCGCAGTTATCGTCATCATCGTCATTGTCGCCGCCAGATTAATCCGGATTTACCTCTTTAAATAAGTAATAAACCCTCCTATCTAGAGATTTGTTTGTTATTTTAAGTATGCATTGTTATTATTTGTTTATTAATTTCTGCTTTAGATATGGTCGAAAAGCGGAAAAGAAATGATGGAAATACGTCAGGCGACGACTCAGGTGATGAGAATAATTTGCAACACACTGCGGGTCGAATGCGCCACAGCGTTTCCCTAGAAGCAATAAATTCAAAGATACCTAATCCTTTACAGTGGGATAAAGATACGGGCCTGCCATATGGTGAGAATGCCAGGTATTTTGCGAGTTGGATTAATTGTTGTGTAAGATAGTATGTGCCTCTCGGTACGCCGCGCATCAGTGAACTAAGTAAAATACGAAATACCATGCTAATAAACAGAATAAAGGTATATATATACAATAATAAATGTTTTAGCTGAAATTAAGTTACTACTTGATATGTGTTTTAGCCGAAACACTTGTACCAACTATGTTCATGATATATGCAGTTAGCTTACGTTGTCCCCGAAAAGTATGATAATAACCTAAAAAAAGACAGGGGAAGCCCTCAGTTCTTGGAAGTTAAAGATTGTTGAGAAACACTTGTTCAACAAGGAAACCGGGGAGATGAACAAGAACCCACCAACAAAGAAGTATCTGTATGTCAGTCAAGACCATTGGGATAGCTATATCGCTTATAGGTAGTTTGACAAGTTTAAGGTAACTTAATAATAAGAAAAAGTATACTTAGTTTAGTGTTTGGTCATGCTTACATTTCTTGATACAATTTATTTGATGAAAGCTTTGAGTGAGAGGAACAAGGTGAACATTTTCAAAGAAAAAGACCGTCTTTTATGGCTCCCGGGGTGGTTATTGATTGATTAAGGAGAAACTTGTAAGTACATAATTCTTATAGTATTAGAGCATTAGGTGTTTTAGTCGGATGTTATATATGTTCATAGTAATCATACATATTTTGAGAGCATATCAATGTGATAAATGAATTGTAGGCAAAGCTTGTAAAATTCAGTCGTCACGCACGACGCTTGGGTGGAAGGTCACACTTCTAAGAATGGAAAGACGAATACTGAATATGACAAGGACATCAAAGAGAAAGTTGTAAGTTTGAATAAATATGTCACTCTTACCACTGGTAGTCGGAGTTATATAATTTTGTGTTGCTTAATGGTTTTATGTGTATGTAGAGGATCTGTGAGAAGGAGGTACATGAAGGAAAATGGAAGCCTGAAGGACGTGATGATATTATTGCTAGGGTAATCGGCAAAGCAGAGCATCCAGGTCGTGTGAGAGGGGTATCGACGCATGTTGGTATCAGTATGTATTTTGGGAAAACTACTCAAAGTGATGATGATTCCAAGAAGGTAATCAATAAATACTGTATTTGAACCAACATAATTTATAACTATATATGCTGATATTAATTTCTACTACAGAGCTACATAAAATAGCCAAGTTGGTGATGAGAATGTTGGAAACTAGGGAAAAGCCATCAGAAAAAGAGTTGGATATGGTTCAAGAAGTCATAAAGGAAGTAGATGAGGAGGAGAAGGAGGAGGAGGAGGAGGAATACGATGAGGAGGAAAAAGAGGTAATAATATTTATGTCTCATATATATACAATGTTTTATATGATTTGAAAAATCAGTACGTGTTATATGGACAAGTGTTAATGTACAGAAGGAAGCCAAGGAGGACATGACAAGGGAGAAGGAAATGGCAAAGGAGACTGAGGTGGGAGCCGAGGGTTGAAGAGGAAGAGGAAGGCAGGAAGGCCGTGACACATGATGAGATTGAGGTAGTTGATGATCAGGCGTTCTTCTCAACACCGAAAAAGTTAATAGCTACTAGTTTATAAATATTCATCTCAGTACACGTTTTTTACTTATGAAATTTATTAAAGGTAGTGAATGTATGTGTACTAATTGATTAAAGCTGTCGTAAAGGGCGATTGCAAGGTGGCTTGTCGTCTGTTCTATTTACAGAGAAAACAGAAAGTTACTGTTGCCAGGGGATACGTGTTCGCTTACGACCGATTTCAACAAGTTAAGGTTCATGGTATACGCCTTCGTGACAATTGCAGGAAAGTGGAAGTGTCTCAATTATATAAAGACGAGTATGGGAAAGTAAAAGTACCATTTCCTAATTAGGACATCACTTATTTGAAAGAAGCATTAAGCTCTTATGTGCAATGGCCTAACAACCTCATCAATGTTGTCAACCTCGAGGTACCTATATGCATACGTTAATTATTACCTGTTCTTTAAATATATTAGGGTACGAATATTAACATATCATAAGTACTTTAATCTTTACATTTGCAGAAGTTAAGCAAAGCCATTGCGGCAGCTAAAGCAATTACTACTACGTCAACGGAAGTTGTTGCAGTCAAGCCTGCTTATGATTCTTATTATAAATCGTGTGAATATAAGAAAAAAAAGGAAAACTACTTCGCTGAAGGCTTTGCACAACCTGGCTGTAAAGAAGTCACCTATTAGGGATGTAGTCATGATTAACATTGAAGAGGAAATTACGGGCGCAGCTAATATAGCCGTACTCGACCCGAGGCAACTGATGGAATTTGCCGACCTTGACAATTTAGATGTTGTTCACATTTTGATTTTGATGAAGTAAGTTTTATTAATAAAACTATTTAGTCATTTCCATTTACGAATAATGATGTTTGTTTAAATTCTCTTTTACAATAACATTCTTCGTTCCATGTGGCGTAATAGGTACCTCAATAATCAGTTCCCTGAGTGGAAGGTCTCAATTCTCCCCTACGGATTCTTGAGTCCTAAGGCGTTCTCTGTGCACAGAATTTCATACGAAGAACAGATCAATAGTATCGCTCATCGGTTGATGTCGATCAACAATACTATGGCTTGCCCCGTACAATAAGAATATGTATGTATAGTACGTGATTATTGTAATGAATCATGGTTCTATAAATTTATTATTAACATGCTTAAATGCGTGTAAATGAACTAATAGTTCAATGTCCCAAATTGAATAGGAAGCATTGGGTGCTACTGCAATCCAAGTGGAAACAAAAACAGTGTACTGGATTGACTCTCGCGAAGGCAAACCCTCTGACAGTTGTGTAAGGATGATAACTGAGTAAGTTTACAACCTTCAATAATGTTATTTGTTATTGTATGACTTGAGCCATATATAAGTAAATAATAATGGCATGTGTGTATATTTATGAATTAGTGTTTTTGAAGCAAAAAAAAAAGGTTATGTCCACTTGGGAAATATGAAAGCAACGTTGTTCCCAATTTTATCACGCCATTATTAAGTGTATTCTTAATAATTACTCGTATCATTTAATTTATGTTTTTGCGAGAGGTTGATTATTTAATTCAGCTGATTTGTGTGTCATTTATATAATAGTCTCCTAAAGCACCAGACGACAAACAATGCGCCTTTTACGTTTGTCAGTCCATGTGGGAGGTTATCAGCAGAAAACTTTCTACCATTCCGATACGGGTTAGTGTGATTTAAAAACTATTTCAGACGTAAATTGAGTTCAAATCTGTATACTTCCATGTATTATATCTATTTTGATTATGTATATTTTGAATTGTAGTATCCACTAATACTCAACAAAGCCCCAGAATATTCGCCAAAGGACATCACCCAATTGAGAAATATGTGGGCCAGTTATGTTGTTTCATTAGCGGAGTCTCAATAGTTTTCTCATGCTTTATATATGAGCCACTGTGTATTGGCTTCTTTTGTTTTTCTGAGGAAGTTGTGTTTTGGCTTTTGATCATCCTGTTGTACTGTTTTTAAACTGGGTTTAGTTGATCACGGGGTGTAATATTTTGATGCAGGATTGAATTTTTGCACTACACAGCTGCTGGAATGCTATTTTTCAGCAGCAACTGAAAAAATAGCATTTCAGCAGCTATTACAAACGCTGCTGAAAAAATAGCATTTCAGCAGCTGCTAGAACAAACTAAAATTATTTAAAAAAAAAAAAATTAAAAACGATAACGGTTAAAAACAACCCGTTGCAAACAATTATTTGACACCGGTTTTATTTAGATAAATAACCGTTGACATTTTTTCCCTCCCATTCAAACCGCCAAATATATAAGATAACGAACGATAACCGTTATTGAGTTCAAAACTTTTACAACGGTTTATTTAAGTAATAACCGTTGTCAACAGATGAATATAACAACGGTTTTGCACGCAATAAAGTCGTTGTTAAATTTTGACATTCAATTAAATAAGATAACGAAATGAACCGTTATCATATATAATATTTAACAACGGTTTTGGAATGATAAGACGTTGTCAATAGTAAACTACGACAACGGATTTGAAACCGTTCTTAAGATTTAATAACGGTTTCTTAAAAGATTTTATAACGGTTCTTGATGTTATATAACGGTAGCGTGTTATTTGTACAACCGTGGTATATATTTAACAACTGTCGTTGCAATAACGGTCCCGTGTTTCTATTTAAAAACGGTAATTGCATTATTTGACCGTTATTGAAGGTCTTGTTTGGCGTAGTGCTTCACCAAATTGCTTCATTCTCGCGTCAATCTTCGCCTTTTCTCGTCCTCCATGTTTCTACGTAAGAAAATCTTGTCCTTTTTCAATCTTTCAAAAAGACCGTCTTTCTCCAAGTAAAATATTCTCACAACTTATTGTATTTTTCATGTTTAGTTGGTGACTTATAAGACCCAGGGAAGGATTATAATCTCATAGAGGAAGATTTGGAAGATTAGAACTACAAATCAAGGTAACGTAGATGGGTTACTCAGTATAACATGTGTTTGTGTTTATTGATAGTTATATTTGGTGATTCTTGAATTATAAGATACCATCTTTGGTGGTTGATGATAGAATTTGGTAAAGTTGTAGACTTGGTCACTATTTTGAGTTGATAATCATCTTTTATACTCCCACCATCCCGGTCAATAGTTTGTACTTTCCTTTTATTAGTGTTTGACCAATAGTTTACACTTTTATTTTGTAGTAAATAAATCAACTCATGTGGGTGAGACCATTATATTTCCTTCTCATTTCAACTTGTTTTTGATTTTTTAATAATTATAAACTCGTTCATCTTTCGTTACCTTAATAATCGTGTATAAAGCAATTATAAACTATTGACCAGGACGGAGGGAGTATGTGCTTATAAGTGATTACATGAATGAGATGTGTTAATGTTGTCAATTAATCATACTTATGCTCATTCCATGTTTCTTATGTGTAATATCCCGAAAAAACAAATAGATCATTAAATTTGTTAATCTTGTGATTACTCGTAAATATGTCGTCATTACTAGGTGTAATACGAATAACAATCAATTATATAATAATATAACTCATTACGTACTAATTTAACTATTATAATATCATAATGTTATAGTCATATTATGGTTAGGATATTTTGAATAATTAGATAAGTATGCTTGTTGTTATCCATGCAAATAGTTAAGTTTACGTTTCTTAGTTACTAAGAAAGATGTGGTAAAATACAACTTGTGCGCTAACACATATTAGCCGACCTTGTTTTGGCTATAAAAGGCCATCCCTCGTTCATTTATCTCACATTCTCAAAATCTCATGCAACTACACAAGTATACATACACATAAAACATTACTTTGTATTATTCACTTATTAATAAATTACGGTAACATGGCGTATGTTAATTAATCCCTTCAGTCGTCATTTATTTGGTGTAAGGTATAATTTCGAGATCATTCGTCATAGAAATAATTGATAATGAGTGATTATTGTGTAGTATAATCGACCCTATAATGTTATATTATCATTATGTTACTCACATGTTATATTAACTGTCTTTATATGAAAATGTGACTGTCATGTTAGTATTATTCTTATAATGTACTATTGGTCAATTGTAGCATTCGGGATACGATTACGGGAGAGAGATGACATTATAAATTTATCCTGTGTATATGAAAGGGGGCACGACCTCATGTGAACTAAGGTTTTGATTATTACTGGTGAAAGCGTCAGGGGGTTTACTCGGGTCTTAGACCTGGGAACCTGTGTACATGGAGGAGGGCTTAGCCCGGGGGAGTTTCTACTCCATACGTAATGTATCTCTATTCAGTAATGGTAGACCGGTATAATTGTAAAATGAGTTATTTCATGCTGAGATGACAGGTTGTGCACGTCTATTTAATAATTATTCGACTTGTTCATGTGACCCATTTTATACTTGTGCGACCATAAAGAAATAAAATATTAAAATGGAGGTAAGTAGGGCCAGTGGAGGTGACCGGAGTCATACTCAGCTTCTGGTTGGCCTGATTCAGTTACTTTCATTCTTTTTCGGGTACAAGTTTTGGGGAAGGACAAGTGTGAGGAATTTCAGATAGGATCAATGACCTAATAGGATCTATATGTAGTAGAGTTATTAGTTTTTATCTTTAATAAGTGTATTTATCTTTATTCTTGTAATAGCCTTGTATTTTCCAGATGGGAAATACGGCGGTGACGCCCTATAATTCCGCTGTTGTCTATTATTAATAAAAAAAGCTATTTTGAGGTGCCTGTCTGCTTATCCAGGGTGTTATAAAATGGTATCAGAGCAACCTTGCGACCGCGTGTTGAGCCTTCGGCCATATGTCTAGCGGGGGGAAATGATTCTTGAGTCTAGTAAAAAACTCGTATCAAACACATAGAAATAGACTAATAAAAGAGAGTGGGGTAGATATAAAGTGTCTCAGATTATTTATTTAAGTGACTTGCTTATTAATTTATACATTGCTTTAATGATGTATATGTTGGGTGATCTGTTTTTTCTTGTGCGTGCATTGCATGTAGTTGCGGGTCTCATGAGATATATGCATATTTATTTGTGTGTGTGATACGTTAAGAATGTTTCGGGACATTTTACCTTTAAGATTTTAGTCTTTATCCTTCCACTCATTATATCTTAATATTGTTTTCATAATTTTGAAGTTTTGATATACTCTAACTATTTCTTGTATTCCTTTCAAAAAAAAAAAACTATTTCTTGTATTACAAAAGTTCAAATTAGTTTAAGTTAATTCTTTGTGTATTTTCAAATTTTATGCCGTGTTTTGCAAAATTCTACCTATACTAAGAATTTGAAAGAAACTTTTTAATTTTACTTTGGCTTCGGACAATTAGTTTTTTGCTAGGACTTGTTATTGAAGACGTTTAATAACTGGTTCAGCTCTTACTAACTCATAATTTGAGTTCATCTTTGAATTGGATTGTTCAAATTCTTTTACGCGACAAGAATTCTTGCGTTCCATTATATAAGATCACATACACTTTTTACTCATTGTCTTTTCATAAATGTGATAAAAAAAAGACTTGTCAAAATGAATTCTTGTAACTCACTTGAGTTTTGAAAAACGATGAAACTTTTCCATTTTTTTTTTCAAGTTTCTGGACGAAACGTATTTTAAGGAGGGTAGAATGTAATTGTGACACCCCCATACTCTAAGTGTCTTACCAGGACCACTTAAGGTATAAGAACATCACCATCTCGGTTACCCGAGGAAATGATAACCAAATTATAATGAAGAAACATAATTTTAATACCAATGTAGTTTAAAGTGATTACATAATCAAAACCAAAATTAAACCGAAATACAAGATTCTCGACGGTCTCTTGATAAAACGTCAAAACTATAAAACATCGTCGACGACACAGCGGAAGACTTCTAATCGCCACGTGATGACTCATCCGGCTATCTCATACGCGTCATAATATACTGCTCAATAATCGCTCACCATCCCCGAATGGATCACCACAATTTTTAAAACATTTAAACGGGTCGGCACTAATTACACAATCAAAGCCATATCGAAACAATCATACAAACAGCTCACACACAATCCCAGTCTCCATCTCCAATCACCTCATAATCGACTACACCTTAAAGTGTGTAGCCCGCGAGTACCCATCGCAATAGATACTCCTCGCCGCGGTGGGGACCGCAACCGTTCCCACCTAAGCCTCGCTCATCTCCATTGAGCGATAAACCTATGTTCATTAATGTGCACATCCCTTCGTGGCGGGTTCCACGGAGAAAGGCGAATCAAGGGCGTGAATCCACTCCCGCAAGTGACTCCACTCAGCCAGGGACGCACCCCGAAGATCTGACAATTAAACAAGTAATCACAATACAAAATCAACAATCGTCGAATCAATCAACAATATGAAATCACAACCGTCTGAATCAACCAACAATCACTAACTACAAGACGATACGGTCGTTTCTCGTACCAAAAATAAATACCTAAATATAACTAACAGAAGCTAGCGATAAGTAAGGTCGATCTCCACAGGGAGGCGGTTTACTATCTACTTGTCTATTCTATCTGTCTAATGTCACGATCTGAGGGTTTTGGTTGTTTTGACTAAACTAAAGAGATTAAGGTAAGAGAGAAATGAATAAGAGAAATTAACAGAAGAAAGAGGAAATTAGGATTTCGGGTCATCAACGAACGTCAGTCAATCGCAGTTAAGGTCACAGATCAGTCGATATGTCGGTCTAAGGGGCAATGAATATCTCCTTTCGGTCTCTATTCGCCCTAAAATGCAATTAGCTTAACTTTCGCCCTCACTAAAGCATCCTATTGTTCACTGCGGGTCTTACCCCTTCCAACCTTTCGGTCTAGGTCAAGGCTTACCAAAGTTAAAAGGCTAATTGCTTCGAATCAACTAGCAGGATACAGTTATAGCAGCGATTAACAACATAGACTACAACAACAACAACGACGAATCTATAAACCTAATTAGCAATTAACATCTATTCATTAACTTTCCTAATCCTAGCAGAAATTTAGCTAGACATAATTAAATAAAGAACATAAATAAAGAGAGAAAGAGGAATAAACATTAAATTAAAGAGGAAAAGGGAAAGAAATGTTACTGAAATAGATCCGGAAAATAAGAGGCGTAATGTAAAGTAGTATTAAAACAAGAACGGAGGAAAGTAACGTCTGATTCCCCGAGTTTACAAATGACGTCCTACTCTCCTATTTATAAGAAAATAGGATTTATTTGACCTAATGACGGAAATAAACTAAAATGCCCAAGCCCGATGAGGATTCCACTCGATCGAGTGGTTTAAAACTACTCGATCGAGTAAAATAAGGCTCAAGCCGTTCGATCGAGTGAAATAACCACTCGATCGAGTAAACACTAAATTGCATCTGTTCGATCGACCAACTAAAGTACTCGATCGAACTATTATTTAAGCTAAAACCACTCGATCGACCAGTTAAGTACTCGATCGAGTGAAAACTAACTTCAATGACTCATAATTCTGTTAGTTTGACTTTGACTTGTCCTTTTAGCTCCGAAACGACTTCACGCATCCCAAGACAGCCTATAATTCCGCTCCAAATTCACTCTTCCTCCAAATGCATGCAAAACGGACGATAAAAGGCTTGATTTCACTACTTTCTGGTTCATTCCTGCAAATAAGACAAAATAACCCAAAGTAGCATATTCGGGGCATTTCGTAGCATAAAACTACGATAATAGCATAGAAATACGTGCATAAATAGGCCAAAAAGACTATATAAAATGCACGTATCAAATCTCCCCAAACCAAACATTTACTCGTCCTCGAGTAAACTAAATGCAACTAATGGAACGGAAAAAGATAACTCAGAGCTAGCTACAAATGCCTGCTTAAACCAGTTTAATGCAAGCAAACTAACACTTATAGCAAACAGTCAAATGCATACGAGTTGTAAGATGTTTATAATAAAGCTTAACCGTCGACCTTGCAAGACCTTTAATAATGGACTCTCACGGGTCACTCTTCTCTCATGAAGCAAAGGGTGAACCTATATATGTAAGAGAGAAAGAAAAATAGTCGCTCACCTAGACTACGACCCACATAAACATGCATGCAACTAATATGATAGACAATTCTAGCTACCATACATACATTCCAACCAAACAAGGTCCTGTCACAGCCGAGGGCTTACAAAAATATGGTAAAGTGAGGCAATGGATAAAAAAAAGCAAAACATTTATGGGAATCTGGAGGTATAGGTGATCAAGCTAGTACCTAAACAGAACCATATGACAGCATCCATTTCTTAAGCAATTATAGAATTAAGCACATGTGCCCTTCATTTGGCACAAAACTCACCAAACCGAACTGAAGATACTCCTCAAAAAATACAGATAAAGCATAGGAGTGAAACCGTCAATCAACCAACATCTTTTTTCGAAATCTTTTTCTTTTTTTTTCTTTTTTTTTTCTATTTTTTTCGGTTTCTTTTTTTTTTTTTTTTTTCTTTTTCACGTCTTTTTTTCTTTTTTCATCAACTTCCTTTTCTTCATCAAATATCAACTCCAAATCAATGGATACAAGCCAAACTTGGCACAATGAAAAATATACCGCAAAAACAATCTAAACTAGCTTGACAAGGCAGGCTAAATTTGGAATGTAGTTAAGGGTCAACAGGCAAATTTGGCTAATGTGGAGTTAAATGGGTAAAAATGAAAGAAAGGGAAATCGTAAGCACCTCCCTGCATGTAACACCAACCACTAACCCGAATGTATGAAGACAAAAAGCAATTGAATTTCATATACGTGCAAATTAATGATACATGCTATGCAAGGAGTAACTACTCACAATCCTACATGAAACCGGTCATAAATGACACCTGTTTATAAGGCTCTAAATCTTAGAAATTATAAGTAGGTTGCCAAAATTTCAGGTCAAGTTTATTCGTTTAGCTAAATTTTAACATTAACTCGTAGATATGCAAAAAGACAATGCTAAAAGATAACAGTTTAATGCAAGGCTTAAGCAAAAAGACAATTGCAGTGCAATTTCATCATTGAAATCTACCGTTCCGACTCAACCTATATGCTAAAATAAACGCTTTTTTTTTTTTGAATTTTTTGAAATTTTCAAATTTTGATGAGATTTTGAATTTTAAAAAGAATAAACAACAATGCAAACGGAAATTAAACGTGACAACAGAAATGCAATAAAAACAAGATGCAGACACAAATATGGATGCATAACCTCCCCAAACCAAATCGTACAATGCCCTCATTGTACCAAAACATGGAAAGAAAATGCAAACTAAAAGAGAGAGAGTAAATGCGGAAAACTCACAAGATACGCGAATAAGGGACCTCCCCAAACCAGCCAGCAACGTGGGAGGTCGCTAAATAACTCAAATATCGTCACAGGAAGCAAATCCAAGTCAATAACACTCGATAGCAGTCGAACAGGGGTCGATCGAGTGAAATGGGCATCCAAAACTGCTCGATCGAAAGGAATTTAGGTCGATCGAGTAGTTTTCTCTTTTGCAGGTGCTCGATCGAGTAAAATAATTGCTCGATCGAGAGGATTTAGCAACAAAAGCGCTCGATCGAGTACAAAAAGTACTCGATCGAGTAACCTCCGATGTTTTTTCGCAAAACGCAATTAAAAACGACCCAAACTAACAAAACAAGCATACTGAAATAGTCTATGGTATGAAAACCATTTATTACAACTAAAACTGAAATAAAATGAAAAACAATAAATCTCCGGATTGCCTTCCAGGTAGCGCTAGCTTCAGTCAGGTCCCAGCTCGACCTTCTTCTCCAACAGCTGCTCCATAATTAGTCACAATCAAAACAGCTCAAAGCGCGCAGCATGAGATCGTACATCTGCGCATGTGCTACACAAGAGCATAAGTAGCACCAAAGTATTATAATAAAATAGAAAATTGAGATAATTAACCGTTTAAGCCTGGCAAATTTCCTATGAGAGCTTCTACATTTCCCCACAAAATAGAGGAGCCCAGGAGCAATTGACAATAAAGTGGGGTCCCGTTTCAGATTAACAAGATTAAGATGACAAGGACGGTGAAAATTCGTTAAATTATACGTCCACATGGGAGGGGGAATAGCTTTAAAAGAAATAGCACGAGTGAAACGAGGTAGCGTACCTTGAATATTAACAACAATAAAATTATCGCTAATTACCTCAGGTAGGTTGCTCTCAATGGAATCATCGACAAAAGAATGTAATACCTCATCCGTGCTAGGAGCAAATACCGACTCAGCTGTCCTTTCGTCGCCCTCAGTGGAATTCGTCCCGTAAATCTCAGCCTCAAGCGCATCCAGCTCGGCTTTGAAAAGAGGAGACTCACCATAACCATTGTCATCATCAAAATCGTCATCTAAATCAAACCCACATGACGAATCAATGTTCTCACTGGCCAACTCACTCGATCGAGCAGAATTATTACTCGATCGAGGACTTTCCTCATGATTTTCACTCGATCGAGTGCTTTTATCTACTCGATCGAACGATTTTTCTGGAAATTCACTCGATCGACTAATATAAGTCACTCGATCGGGTGATTCTTTCTGTACAGCGCTGAAATCCTCGTGTAAGCTATTGAAATATGATAGAAATTCGTCATCCGAGTCATAAAAATCATCCTCAGCATTGGGCAACACGGTTTCTTCATGGGAAAAACCGCTCTCATTAAAGTATACCTCTTCTGGTTGCCAACTATCCGACTCAACAGCTAGCTGAGCTATTTGTGACTCCTGCTCAATGAATTGAGCTTCCATACGTCTATCACTCTCTTGCCTTTTGGATGCAAGTGTTTCCAACAAAGATTTAAGCTCTGCAATCTCTTCTTTCTGTATATCAGGAGGATCTTGTTGCGGTGGCCATTGATAGGGTGGATGTGGCGGCACAACTACAGGGGAATGGCTAACACGTCCCCAATGCTTGAACTCGTAGACCGCGTCATTTTCTGCCATACAAGAAACTGCATTGTGCTCAGCAGCACTACATCTCCCGCAGTAAATCACCTGCTGTGCCATATAATAGGACTTAGGTAATGGGTCAAAGGTACTCAAGCCTTCCCTTTGACAATCTTTCACCTAGAACTATCTAGGTAGTACCTGTAAGGCCTATCAAAACAGCACTCAAGGAAAAAGATAAGAACGACCTCAAGGGAAAAATCCCCTGAGGCTAAAAACAGACAGAATTAAACAAATAAATAAATAGTTGCCTCCCGACAACGGCGCCTTAATTTGATACGGTCGTTTTGTACCAAAAATAAATGCCTAAATATAACTAACAGAAGCTAGCGATAAGTAGGGTCGATCTCCACAGGGAGGCGGTTTACTATTCACTTGTCTATTCTATCTGTCTAATGTCACGATCTGAGGGTTTTGGTTGTTTTGACTAAACTAAAGAGATTAAGGTAAGAGAGAAATGAATAAGAGAAATTAACAGAAGAAAGAGGAAATTAGGATTTCAGGTCATCAACGAACGTCAGTCAATCGTAGTTAAGGTCACAGATCAGTCGATATGTCGGTCTAAGGGGCAATGAATATCTCCTTTCGGTCTCAATTCGCCCTAAAATGCAATTAGCTTAACTTTTGCCCTCACTAAGGCATCATATTGTTCACTGCGGGTCTTACCCCTTCGAACCTTTCGGTCTAGGTCAAGGCTTACCAAAGTTAAAAGGCTAATTGCTTCGAATCAACTAGCAGGATACAGTTATAGCAGCGATTAACAACATAGACTACAACAACAACGACGTCCTACTCTCCTTTTTATAAGAAAATAGGATTTATTTGACCTAATGACGGAAATAAACTAAAAAGCCAAAGCCCGATGACGATTCCACTCGATCGAGTGGTTTAAAACTACTCGATCGAGTAAAATAAGGCTCAAGCTGTTCGATCGAGTGAAATAACCACTCGATCGAGTAAACACTAAATTGCATCTGTTCGATCGACCAACTAAAGTACTCGATCGAACTATTATTTAAGCTAAAACCACTCGATCGACCAGTTAAGTACTCGATCGAGTGAAAACTAACTTCAGCAGCTCATAATTCCGTTAGTTTGACTTTGACTTGTCCTTTTAGCTCCCGAAATAGCTTCACGCATCCCAAGACAGCTATAATTCCGCTCCAAATTCACTCTTCCTCCAAATGCATGCAAAACGGACGATAAAAGGCTTGATTTCACTACTTTCTGGTTCATTCTTGCAAATAAGACAAAATAACCCAAAGTAGCATATTCGGGGCATTTCGTAGCATAAAACTACGATAATAGCATAGAAATACGTGCATAAATAGGCCAAAAAGACTATATAAAATGCACGTATCAAGCACAATCACCAAACATTATGTAACTAATATTGAGTAGGAAAACCCTACCTGGAAAAGCAATCACCACAGACGGTCTAGCATCTAATCAAAATCGTTCTTCAATGAAATCACCTCCTATCAAGCATGCAATCATACAATCACCATCTAATAAACACAATACTCCCAAAACCCCCAATTTACCCAATTAGGGTTTTAACCAAACTCAATGAAACAACATAAAAACTATACAAGGATCTTACCCTCGACACGACGAACTCAACTGTGTAAAGAACGTGACGATCCGACAACCTTAGCCTTTGGGATTTGATAGTAACGCGACGACGGAGACAACGTAACTTCTTTTCTCTTTGAAGGGTTTTAGAAAAAAGTAAAAGTGATGACTAAAGTGACGGAAACCTTTAAATATGAATCGCGTGTTATTAACAAATCCCGTCAAAAACAACCCGTAAAAGTAACTTACTCGATCGAGTAAGTAACTTACTCGATCGAGTGCCCCTTACTCGATCGAGTGCCACACATACTCGATCGAGTACCCATCAGACAGACTACTGTTTCGTATCAAAATATACTTACTCGACAGAGTAAGTCCCACTCAATAGAGTACCCATAGAAATAGAAAACCGTAGTATTAAAGTCTTCCCTACTTAAAAAGAACTTCGTGTAACGCCTCGTAATTTCGGACCGTTAATATATTTCGAAAATAATTAATTAATCAAGTAAAATTTGACATTAATGTATTTAAAGTAAAAATAATTCAAAGAAATATAATTTTATTATATTTTGAAGAAAATTATTTATTTTGATAGTTTCGAGATGTTTAAAAATAGTTTAAACCGTGTAAAAATCTTTTAGTTCGAAATAAGGGCATATCGGGGGGAAAATGACAATTCTTTTGAACATTGGGTAAACGAATTTGGAAATGGGTCGTATGAGTATTCAATTTTCTTGTAATCTCGTGTTTAAGAACTTTGGTCTTGTCGGAATTTGAATTTGACCAACGGTTCTAATTATTATAGAAACGAGCCAAAACCGACTCGTAAAAATCCCGACTAAAAACCCGCTCCTTCCTTTCCTCCTTTCCTCTCCCTTACCCGCGGCTCCCCTTCCCCCTTCCTTTCTTTTTTCTGATTTTCTTGTGTTCATCTTCCTCAACTTTCCCAAAAACCAAAAAAACACCATTTTAACATAATTTCAAGCTAAATCTCACCATAATTTCTTCATTTCTTGACGGATTTTCATAAAATTTATATTTCCGGAATCCTCTCGTCGAGATCTACAACCTAGTATGTTTTAATTTCAGTTTTCATTAAGTTGTTTTAAGACGAATTTCGGTAATTTCGGTATTTTATACTTATTATTGTGTTTTTATTGTTTAATTAGGTGAAGAATTGGAGGACGAGTTTGGGGACTCGTATATTGTCGAAGATAGCGGCTAGTTGCTTGTTAGGGTTTGGTTTTTAAGGTGCTAATTGCTCATTTTCTAGCTTAAGGTAACATATTTCGAGTTACTCGACGAATAATCGTCACAATCTTTGTTGTTTTTGTATGTTTTGTGATTTTTATTTAAGTAGTTAATTCCATATGATAAAATGGTTGCATGCATGGCTAATTCATGTATTTTTGTTAGTTTAAGTTAACATGTTAGTATTGGGGACGATTAATTATGTTTCGACGGTCTTATCTTGAACAAAAATGGAGAAATGGAGGTGTGGGAGTGGCGGCGAGCGAGCCCGAGCCCACGGCAGCCCACGGTGGCCGGGTTGGTCCGTTGCATGTTTCGCGGTTTTCCATGCAATATTTGTCATTTCGGGTTTATTAATGTCATAGTTAGTATGAGTTACATATGAGTATACTTTTGAATTAAATCATATTAGTAGTAAAAATTATGTTAAAGGTAAAAATTATGTTTATATTGGTAGTTGCACATGTTAGTATAGGTTAGAAAATGAAATTGTAAAGAATAGGCTCAGCATGAATTATATAGCGATAATTGTAATGTTGGATGATTATCGAAAATCGAGCCTTGGTCCCTTTGATCGATTCGATGTCATCAATGTGTGATTGGTCACCGCAATTTAACCGTGCACTGCGCAGGGTTGCGGGTAAAAATTCGGTTGGATGAAATTTTGAATGAATTAGATAATCGGCCTTTTTCTTGTTTTAGGCCATTTATTATATTTTTATTTCACATGTGTAGTTAGTTGATTTAATTAGCTTCTTATATTGTAGAAACGGCCCTAGATTCCCCGAAACCTTTAATATGGTTAATATTGTTAGAATTGGAAATTGGTATTGAATACTTATTGAGGATACGTTGGATTGTCTGCTGAATAGACATTTATATAGCCTTTCACATGATAGAATGTTAGCATTTATGTTGGTAGGTTGGACTCTTTGCCCTCTTATGGTTAAGTGGGTGTCTTACTTGTCTTGTGTGGTGTGGGCTAAAGTATTCAAGCTGGGACTAGCTGGGACTAGGTCCTAGGTGAGTATTTCGGCCTTCATCATAGATAGGTCTTTATAGTCTTTGACGAGTATATGTTCACTGCTTGATAGCCTTTGTGTTCCTGACTAGTGGATTTATATCCAAGTTGGGGCATGACCTCGTTACTTATTTTGATAGTAAGTGGTCAGCTTAAGTACTAGCCAACCCTTTGGTGGACTCCTTAGGGTACTCACTTTGTTTTAGAAAAATTGTGGGTCTTGGGTGCGGTGGTGTGTATCCGCATGTCTAGGTCTGCGCAGATTTTAGGCTAGGGTTGTGTTGTGTCTTGGCCATGTTTTATTAATATTAACCACTGAGCCAAGATACCGGTTCGATTACCTTCCCTACCTCGTGGTATAGACTCGAGTTACAGAGTGACTATTGACCGTGCTAAGAACTTATGCCTGTCTTTGATATATTGCTCTTTCTTGTATGGTGATTTTATGAATTGTAATAGGTGAGATGTAAGCCGGTTACAATTGATAAAGTTTGGATTACTATTTGTTATATGTTTCACATGATAGTTTAAATTGGTCAGTTTAGAGTTCACATGTTAGAATACTTGATAAGTAAATGGTTTATCAAATTGTTTACATGTTACATTACATGTTACATTAAATATGACGTTTCGTGGTCGGGAGGACTCGGAAGTTACTCCCACTGAATTGTGGCTTTCGTGTTTGTATAAAATGCGATTGACGGGTACTTGTTGCTTAGTTGGGGTTCACGGACGAGCTAGTGAGCAAGAGAACTTTGGACCTAGTTTGGCTATTTTTGTAGAAACCTTTAACTTTTGGTTTTGTATATATTTTGAAGGGACATATGTCTCCCTCTTCTATTTTGGTTTGTATCACTATATTCCCGCGTCTTTAGTTATGTATGTAAATTAGTTTGTTAGATATTGCAGGTTATGGCACTCTCCTTCTGGAAATGTTTGTGAATGGTTTAGGAAAATTTTTGAAATTACAGGTTTTATCTAGTTGAACCAATTACAAACATATCCTGTCAGTTTTTCCGTAGAATTTACGTCTTTTTTTTAAGGCTAAAAATGAGGGTGTCACAGTTGGTATCAGAGCTTATTTGCTCCCGACGCACGTTTGTGCACCCCACCTAAAATTACTTGACCTTTAAATAATAAACTTGAGAGATGGGTAGGATGGGTAGAGTTAGGATTTTATGTGGTAGTCTGTTTGTGATTGCTAATTGTTAGGTTTGTTGATTGTTAGTTATTAATTTTGGTGCCGTTAAAGATTGGTTATGCCAAATGAAGAATGCTTCCACTTTCTCGATATTTCTTTCCGTTTTCAGTGTATCTTACCTTAATCTTCCAATTTCGTTGTTCATTCGTCTTTCAAATTCCTCTTATCTCGCCTTGGTAACTACTCTTCAATTCTTTCTCCTGATTCATCCTTGGTTCGTTTTCTCCTTATAACAGAAGTCCATGTGGACACCTTCCTTTTATTCCGCAGGATAGTCCCCTTGTTCAAGAGAACCCGGTTTTGAGAGAATGTAACTTTGGAGGGCGTGAACGAGTGAGAAATTGATTGCTTAAGGTTTGAGTTGTATAGGAGAATATAACTTGGGATCCTTTGGTTAGTTGATGCGTGTCTTTTATATAAGGTTTTCACCTCATTTTTACACGCATTTCTGTGCTTTTTATGTAGCATCTGGCTACAAATACCCCCGAATACTCTACTTTGGTCCGTTTATTGTAATTTGCAGGAATTGACCGAGGAGGAGCTAAATCGAGCCTTAATTGTCCCAATTGTATGCATTCATGGGAAATAAGGAGCCGGAGTTTAGGAATCTTACACTTGGAGGACGTATGAGCTGAGTTAAGGAAGAAATTCAAGTCCTGATGCGCCTATATAGCTTGATCGAGTGCTTTAGTGCTCGATCGAATGCTTTACACACTCAAGATTGGTCGATCGACCAGCTTATGGAGTCGATCGAGGATGTTCTGCAAGCAGTGCTCGATCGAGGGATTTATCTAGCTCGATCGAGTGACTTAGAGTTCGATCGAGTAATCTCTCTGCTCGATCGAGGGGATTTCGTGTGTTTTTGGTTATTTCCGCCTAATCCTTTATGGGCTTTTGTAATCAATCCATAGATTAGGTTTAAGACAGTTTTGCAGTATAAGACTGAGGAGAACATCACGTTACTCCTATCTCTTCACTACGTACCTTTCACCGCTACTCATTCTTTCGTTCTTTTGGATTTCTATTCTCTACATTTGTCACTCGGATTCGGTATTATCAATTTAATTTATTCTTCAATCGTATTTACTGTTTTAATTCCTTTCCTCTCTTTGATTTATAATAGTTCAATCATCTCTTTATAGTTTGTCATCATGCTTAGTTTTAATTATTCAGTTATTGTAATTGTTAATCCGACGATTATGAGTAGCTAATTTCCTATGCTAAGACTATAGGGGACCCATGATTTGAAGGGAGAGTAATCGATTTACTAGGTTAATATCGCATCGTCTTGGTTGTTTAAATGCTACAATTAATTGTAATTGCCTAATTGAGTCGACGCAATTAGACCCTTATTCTTGGTGGACCTTGACCTGGACCGAAAGGTTGGAAGAGGCAGACTAGTAGCGAGCAATAGAGTATTGCAGCGAGGGCGAAAGTTAAACTGTTTACGCTTTAGGGTGAATTAAGGACCGAAAGGTGACGTTCGCTACCCCTTGGACCGTATTGCATTGCGTTGACTGGGACCTAGATTACTCGACCTGATGATTATGGTGAACCGTTGTCTTAGCTATTCTCTTTTATCTGTTAAACTCCTTCTTTTTAATTCTCTTTCCCTTATTCTCTTAGTTTAGAAATCACCTTTTATAAACCCCCAAATTGGTTACTTAGACGAACTTAAATTTAGTTGGCAAATTCCTACCTCTCTGTGGATTCGACCCGACTTCCCTAGCTATATTAGTTAGTTAGAGCCAGTTGGTTATTTTTGACAGGTACGCGACAGACGTGTCAAATTTTGGCGCCGTTGCCGGGGAGGTGGCGTAATTTTTGTTGCTTTAATTAAGTTTGTCTTTTTTTCTCGAGGAATTTATTCCTTGGGACTATCTCATTTTCTGCAAAGTTTTGACCAGTTTTGCAGATAAGCCGTTGTTTTGGAAGTTGTTTGCCAAGATGCCTACGATTACAGAGCATACAGAGCCATGTGGAAGATGTGGTGAAGAAGTGCACGATCTTTATGAATGTACGTCAAGTATAGAGCGCGCCCTTGCTTACAAGAAGTACAAGCAAGGAGTTCCTTTCTCGCAGTTATATGAAGAGATAAAGAGCGTTTCTATCCCTTCTACGCCAATACCACAGCCGGTCTCTCCTTCTTCAAGAGAAGCAATTGCCGAATTGAAATCCATCATGTTGAGTATGTCACGACAACGATCTTTGTTATATCGGAGTTGAAAGAGCAAGTCGCGCAGTTGACACACGCGACGGATCAAGCCAAGTCTCTCCCAATTTGCGATCCAGCCAGTGCAATGAACTTTCAAAGTGACCCTCCTCATGAAGAAGACGAGGTTTTGGCAGCTAATGATGACTCAGATGATGATCTAGACGAGTTTTTGCAGGAAATACTTGCTGCGTGTGCAGTAACCACTCGATCGAGCAACTCATCTACTCGATCGAGCGGTTCTAATCATCCAGTCACTCGATCGAGTGACAATGGCGGTCGATCGAGAAGTACAGAACTCCAAGTTGGTCGATCGAGTAACTATGCTGAAGAAGACACTCGATCGAGTGTCAAGACGGGTCGATCGAATGAAATTGAAGAAGAAACTGGTCGATCGACCAGTAAAAGTACTCGACCCAGTGCTGTAAGTGGCGGGAATCCTAATTTATTATCTAATACCACCATCGTGTCATCTTCCCCTGCTGTGGAGACGTCACGCATTGATAAGGGTAAAGAAAAGGTCGTAGGACCGCTCATCGCTACCAGGGTACCCTTCCCAAGTCGTCTGAAGGACGCAAGGATCGAGCAACAGTACGGTAAGTTCGTGGACATCGTGAAGAACCTCCAGGTAACTGTTCCTTTCTCCGAACTTGTTACTCAAGTACCCACTTACGCTAAGTTTATGAAGGATATTGTGACGCGTAAGAGAAATTTGAGCGAATTTGAGACGATTTCATTTATGGAAGAGTCTAGTAACTTGCTGTTAAATAAGGCCCCTCCAAAAATGAAAGACCCGGGCAGCTTTTCTATTACCTGTGTCATAGGTAATATGGTTATTGATAAGGCCCTCTGTGATTTAGGTGCCAGTGTCAGTGTCATGCCCCTTCCTGTCTGCAAGAAATTGAAGATGAGTCACTTCAAGGTGACTAACATTACCCTACAGATGGCTGATAGATCTGTTAGGAGACCTTTAGGTGTCTTGGAGGATGTGCCTGTGAAAATAGGCAAACTTTACATCCCGAGAGATTTCATTGTTTTGGATATAGCCGAGGACACCAGGACCCAAATTATTTTAGGAAGACTGTTCCTTTGTACATTTGGGGCCGTTATTGATGTCGACAAGGACGTCGACTCTTGCGATAGGGGATGACGCTATCACATTTAGTTTGCCCAAAAGATACTTTAGCCCACCCAATGATAGAGGACACTTGTTATTCGGTCGATATCATTGATGAGTCTATTTATGACTTATGGTCGGGTTCTTTTATGAAGGACCCATTGGAAGCTCTCATGCTTTTTGATGAGTGTGCAGATAGCCCAGAGGACGATGACGCCGCATTGGATTTACTTGTTGATGATTTAGATGAGCATGAGGGAGAGCAGGTGGAACAAATAATCAGCACTCTTTGCTCCATTGAGGTAAAAGTACCGGAACGTAAGCCTCTCCCATCTCATCTTAAATATGCCTTTCTAGACGATACGAGCAAAGATATCCGGTCATTGTTAGTGCTAAGCTTAGTGATGATCGGTGACTTCTTTGTTAGTTGTACTTAAGAAAAACAGAAAGCAATGGGCTATTCACTGGATGATATCACGGGGATTAGTCCCGATATTTGTATGCACAAGATAGAGCTGGAGGAGGATCACAAACCTTGCAGACGTGGTCGGCGTCGGGTGAACAGGAAGATGCGAGGATGTTGTGATGGCCGAGGTAATGAAGGCTTTGGATGCGGTATTATTTATTCTGTAGGTAATTCTAGATGGGTAAGCCAAGACGGGTAGTCCCGAAGAAAAGAGGGACAACCGTAGTAAAAAATGAGAAGAATGAATTAATACCTACCCGAGTAGTGATTGGTTGGCGGATGTGCATAGATTACGAGACAGTGAATGCCGCCACCAAGAAAGATCACTTTCCCCTTCCTTTTATTGATCAAATGGTAGAAAGGTTAGCTTCTCATAAATTTTTCTCGCTATTTAGATGGGTATTCGTGGTTCTTTCAGATCCCTATCCACCCGCAGGCACGATCGAGGCCAAGACTACATTTACCCGTCCTAAGGGCGTTTTGCGTATCGCGAATGCCTTTTGGTTTGTGTAATGCCCCCTGCCACCTTCCAAAGGTGTATGATGGGGATATTTTCAGAGTATATTGAGTCTATCATGGAAGTTTTTATGGATGACTTTAGTGTATACGGAAGTGATTTTTCCGATTTGTCTGTCTAACCTTGAAAAAGTGTTTGTTATTTGTATTGAGGTTAATCTTGTGCTGAATTGGGAGAAGTGCCACTTTATGGTCAACGAGGGAGTTGTCTTAGGGCACTTGGTTTCTGATAGGGGAATAGAAGTTGACAAAGCAAAGGTGCAATTGATTCAGCAATTACCACCTCCTGTTAATGTTAAGGGGGTGAGGAGCTTCCTTGGTCACGCTGGCTTTTATCGCCGGTTTATCAAGGATTTCTCCAAAATTGCTAAACCACTTACACAGCTGTTGCTTAAGGATGCCCCTTTTGTGTTTTCGACGCTTGTCTTTCGCTTTTAACAGGTTAAAGCAGGCCTTAGTCTCCGCGCCGATCATACAGCCTCCCAACTGGGACTTGCCGTTTGAGATCATGTGTGACGCGAGTGACTATGCACTAGGAGCGGTGCTTGGCCAGAGGAAAGACAAAGCCTTGAATGCTATTTACTATGCGAGCCGAACTCTGGATGAGGCTCAAGTGAAATACACTACCATCGAGAAGGAGTCATTAGTGTAGTTTATGCCTTAGAAAAGTTTCGTACTTATTTAGTTGGGTCGAAGTCTTGTCTTTCCGACCATGCAGCTTTGAGGCATCTCCTTGCTAAGAAGGAGGCTAAACCGCGGCTACTGAGATGGATACTCCTTCTTCAGGAGTTTGATTTGCAGATTAAGGATAAGAAAGGAGCTGAAAACGTTGTAGCTGATCACTTGTCGCGGCTGATGCGACAAGAAGGGGAAGATTCTCTACCCATTGATGATTCTTTCCCTGACGATTCTTTAATTGCTGTTATATCGTCTATTGTTGACCAGGAACCTTGGTATGCAGATATAGCTAACTTCGTTCTCGGTGGCAAGCCGCCTTTGACCTTTCTCATCAAGAAAAGAAGCGTTTTCGTATAACGCTAAGCAAAGATTTCGGGATGACCCTTACTTGTTTAAGGAATGTGCGGACGGTCTCTACAGACGGTGTATTCCGCAGTGGGAGACCAAAATAGTCTGGAAGGCTGTCACTCCTCTTCATATGGTGGTCACCACGGTCCATCGCGCACCGTGGCTAAGGTACTTCAGTCTGGTTTTTACTGGCCCTCTTTATTTGCTGACGCCAAGTCTTTTGTTTCAGCTTGTGACGCATGCCAACGATCAGGGAATATTTCAAAGAGACATTAGATGCCACAAAACGGCATCCTAGAGGTTGAGGTTTTCGATGTCTGGGGCATTGATTTCCAAGGACCGTTCCCGTCCAGTAAAGGTAACAGGTACATCTTAGTAGCTGTAGACTATGTGTCAAAATGGGTTGAGGCAATTGCTTCACCCCATTGTGATGGTAAGACCGTGATAAAAATGTTCAAAAAGATCATATTTCCCCGTTTTGGTGTCCCTAGGGTCGTCATTAGTGATGGGGGAATGCATTTTAAAGAAAAGAAACTCACTTCCATGTCATCTAGAGTTGGTGTCAACACAGGCGTGGTTTGGGGTATCATCCCCAAACTAGTGGTCAAGTAGAGGTCTCTAATCGTGAGCTGAAAGAGATCTTGTCTAAGGTAGTTTCTAAATCACGGAAAAGACGGAGTCTTAAGCTAGATGACACGTTATGGGCTTATAGAACTGCCTTTAAGACACCAATTGGTGCATCACCTTATAGGTTAGTTTATGGGAAATCGTGTCACTTACCTGTTGAGCTGGAATGTAAGGCCTGGTGGGCAATTCGTGAGCTTAATTATGATCCTAAATTGTGTGGTCAGAATCGTCTTTTGCAGCTAGATGAATTGGAAGAGTTTAGGCTTAATGCCTATGATGACGCGCATTTACAAGGAAAAGACGAAGAGATGGCATGACAAGAGAATCTTACCTCGGGAGTTTCATGTGGGGCATAAGGTGTTGCTGTTCAATGCCCGTTTGAGACTATTTCCTGGCAAGTTGAAGTCCAGATGGAGTGGTCCATACACGGTGACAGCTGTTACCAAATTTGGATCCGTGGAGCTTGAAGATTCCGAGGGTCATAGATTCAAGGTGAATGGCCAATATGTGAAGCATTACCATGAGGCAAGTGAAGCGGACAACCGCGTTGAAGTCTTGCACTTCGACGAGCTCGACGCGCCAGTTACTTGATACCAGAAAGGTCGTGCGGGACCTCTTAAACCAGCGCTCTCCGGGAGGCAGCCCAGACAGTTTTTATTTGTACTTTTTGTTGAACTATTTGTTTTTCTTTAGCTTTACGTTAAACATTAGACGCTGTTTTATGAACAATTTTTGTGCCTTCCTTGCTTTTATGCGTCCTTTGCAGGTTAAGGTACTCGATCGAAGGATTTTCGTGTTCGATCGAGCACTTTCTGATGCGGCTGCTACTCGATCGAGGGATTATGTCCTCGATCGACCAGATCCCTAACCGTGCTTACTCGATCGAGTGGGTGTCACTCGATCGAGCCCTTCCAATACACTGGTTCGCTCGATCGAGTTCGGCGCTCGATCGAGTAGTTATGACCTCCAATTTCCGTGTGTTACGTCTACAAAGCCACTGTTTGACTTTCTTTGACCTCCCATGTTCATGGTCGGTTTGGGGAGGTCCCGCTATATGACGTTTTGTAAGTTTTCCGACTCCACTTCTCCCTTCTTTTCAGTTTGCATTTCTTTCCATATTTTTGGTACAATGAGGGCATTGTACGGTTTGGTTTGGGGAGGTATGCATCCATATCTGTGTCTGCATGTTTCTTGCATTTTTGCTTGCACGTTTATTTATTTCCGCATGCATTGTTGTTTTAATTAATTCAAAAAATTCATATAAAAATCATAAATTCAAAAATTTTCAAAATTTTCATGTTTAAATTGAGTCGGAACGTTTGACCATTGACGCTACTTTGAATCTTTACTTGAGCCTGGCATATTCTTGACATTTACCTGGCATGATTATGTGCATAATCTACGAGTTTTGTTTCTCTCTTATCTGAACGAATAGACTTGATTCTTTATGTCGGCAAGCTACAATACATTCTGAGGTTAGAGCTTATTAAACTGGTGACATTCATGACCGGTTTCATTTAGGATGTGAGTAGTACTCTCTTTAAGACATGTAACACCAATTTGCATAAGCATGAGTCCAGTCTTCTTAATACCTGTATGCATTCGGTCTGTGGATGGTGACACGTGTTAGGAGAGGCGGTCCCCCTTATTTCATTCTACCCATGAGCCTCACATAGCCAAATTGCCTTTTTGTCCTATCAACTACTTTCTATAATATTTCCTACCCTAGCTGAGCTAGTAACGAGTAGTTCTTGGAATGTGTTATTGCAATATGGTTATTTCATCTGATTTCAGAAGATGGTGGAAGAATTGAGGGGAAAGAAAGAAAAAATGTGTTGAATTGTGAAAAAAAATGGAACGAGAAAAAAAAAAGAAAAAAAAAAGAAAGAAAAAAAAAAAGAGACAGAAAAAATTCAAAATGAAAAAAAAAGAATGAGAATTGCACAATGTTTCACACTCCCATGTCTTATTTATATCTTATGGGGAGTTGACGACTTTCGGTTTTGTGAGTTTAGTGCATAATTTTGCACCGTTTCATCTTGTTGTTATGAGTACGAAGTTGGGATGCAGTCTATATTTGGATCCGTTGTTGCTAGCCTAGCTATTAACCCCACATATCCAAATTCATTTTAGCCCCTTCTTACCCATTATCTCAATAACCCAAATGTAAGTCCTCGGCACGTGTCTTGGTCATTAGTATGGTTGGAATGCATATGTACGGTTGTAGAGACTTTATTCATGTTAACTGCATGCATGTTCTTATAGGTCGAGTTAGGTGAGTGTCTGATTCTTCCCTATCTTTCACATATATACTCACCTTCTACCTGATTTTGAGTGACGAGCGACCCGTGAGAGTCCGACATCTTTGAGTCTTGCAAGGTCGACGGTTCAGTAAGCTTGAAACATTAATTTAACTCGTTTGCACTTTTCGGTTGCCACTTTGTCATTTTGTTGCATTAAATTGGTTCTAGTGGATGATTTGTAGCTGATGCGTTGGTCCCGTTCTATTGTTCACCCTTAATTGCATTCATATTTGCTTGGGGACAAGCAAGGGTTTGGTTTGGGGAGATTTGATGCGTGTCTTTTATATAAGGTTTTCACCTCATTTTTACACGCATTTCTGTGCTTTTTATGTAGCATCTGGCTACAAATACCCCCGAATACTCTACTTTGGTCCGTTTATTGTAATTTGCAGGAATTGACCGAGGAGGAGCTAAATCGAGCCTTAATTGTCCCAATTGTATGCATTCATGGGAAATAAGGAGCCGGAGTTTAGGAATCTTACACTTGGAGGACGTATGAGCTGAGTTAAGGAAGAAATTCAAGTCCTGATGCGCCTATATAGCTCGATCGAGTGCTTTAGTGCTCGATCGAATGCTTTACACACTCAAGATTGGTCGATCGACCAGCTTATGGAGTCGATCGAGGATGTTCTGCAAGCAGTGCTCGATCGAGGGATTTATCTAGCTCGATCGAGTGACTTAGAGTTCGATCGAGTAATCTCTCTGCTCGATCGAGGGGATTTCGTGTGTTTTTGGTTATTTCCGCCTAATCCTTTATGGGCTTTTGTAATCAATCCATAGATTAGGTTTAAGACAGTTTTGCAGTATAAGACTGAGGAGAACATCACGTTACTCCTATCTCTTCACTACGTACCATTCGACTGCTACTCCTGTTACTGTTCTTTTGGATTTCTATTCTCTACATTTGTCACTCGGATTCGGTATTATCAATTTAATTTATTCTTCAATCGTATTTACTGTTTTAATTCCTTTCCTCTCTTTGATTTATAATAGTTCAATCATCTCTTTATAGTTTGTCATCATGCTTAGTTTTAATTATTCAGTTATTGTAATTGTTAATCCGACGATTATGAGTAGCTAATTTCCTATGCTAAGACTATAGTGGACCCATGATTTGAAGGGAGAGTAATCGATTTACTAGGTTAATATCAGTACCGTCTTGGTTGTTTAAATGCTACAATTAATTGTAATTGCCTAATTGAGTCGACGCAATTAGACCCTTATTCTTGGTGGACCTTGACCTGGACCGAAAGGTTGGAAGAGGCAGACTAGTAGCGAGCAATAGAGTATTGCAGCGAGGGCGAAAGTTAAACTGTTTACGCTTTAGGGTGAATTAAGGACCGAAAGGTGACGTTCGCTACCCCTTGGACCGTATTGCATTGACCTGGGACCTAGATTACTCGACCTGATGATTATGGTGAACCGTTGTCTTAGCTATTCTCTTTTATCTGTTAAACTCCTTCTTTTTAATTCTCTTTCCCTTATTCTCTTAGTTTAGAAATCACCTTTTATAAACCCCCAAATTGGTTACTTAGACGAACTTAAATTTAGTTGGCAAATTCCTACCTCTCTGTGGATTCGACCCGACTTCCCTAGCTATATTAGTTAGTTAGAGCCAGTTGGTTATTTTTGACAGGTACGCGACAGACGTGTCATTAGTCTTGTTAGTTGTGCTTGATATGGGAGCCTAGTGAGTTGAGAAACACCTTGGGATTTATGACTTTTGAGAGCTTGTTTGTTATAGATGATTGAGGAATGAACCTGAGCTACTTCATTTGAGAGTCTCGATGTTTCCTGTGGAGAATTAAAGGAATGATAGTTAGCACTAATCCTTGTAGGCCTTGAAAGGAATATAATAGGACATTGATGTTGCTTAAAGGATTGGTATTGTACTTTGGAATTAGTTAGTTTGTTAAACCTTTTGAGTTGACCAAATCTAGTATAGAGTAGCCCTTGTTGACCTTTCGAAATTTGAGAACACGTGGTTGACCTTATTAATCATATCTGGATTTGGGAATTTTGGTGGAATGTTGTTCGATGTAGTTCGTGAGTTCAAGGGTGTGATTCTAATTTATGGTATCGGAGACTAGAAGTATTAAGTGGTGAGATGATGGAATAGACAAGCTGTGGTACTTGGGGATGACATAGTAAGTGAAGTTCAATGACGAGAATTGTAAAGGAGATACTTTGGGACATGGGTGGTAACAAATGAATTTGTGTGGTGAATTGATTTTGGCTCTTAGAACCAATTGGGTTGAGGAATACCTACCCTCGTGGAGTCCTTGTTAGTCCTATGATTTGGTGGACTTTTAAGGCTTTGTTGAGCACCTTAGTGAGGTAACCTTACCATATCGATCATAAGCTTTGGTGAGTGTTTGGTAAGCAGTAACCCTTTCATTATGCCGCTTCTGTTCTCCTTCCCTTCTCTTTAACGTTTGTTGAACCCTGTTTTTATGCCAAGGTTTACGTATCTTCTTCTTGCCCTAGATATCTTCTTAACTCGAATACCTTTTATTTTTGCCAACCGTTATCTTTACGGTCTGACTCCTTAGTTTCCTAACTTATCAGGCTCATGCACCCTTCGAAAATATTTTTACCGTTTCTCTATCCTGTTATCACTCCTTACCTCCTTAGTATAGTTGGTACCTTGTTGACCATGTTTACAGAGTTAGTGAATTGTGACTTGAGGATATAGGATTGACTAAGTAGTCGAGTTTGTGATTGGCTTCCATAATCACTTTGGAGATGAGGGTTTGATAATGTATATGTTACCGTGTGAGAAATGTTAAATGTGGGATTATTAGTTGGTGTTAGTGAGTGATATTGATTACTACTTGAGGTATGGTATGAGAGTGAGAGTAAGCTACATTATTGGGAGGTTTTAGCACTTGTTTTGGTAACTAGAAAGGGTAATGGTATGGTTGACACCAATTGTTAGGCTACGGAACATAATTTCAATTTATGGTTTTAGGAACTCTGAGGTGATAAAGTGTTGTTACAATTATGACCTTGTTCCTTGAGAATTTGATGGTAAGTAAGTTTAGGATATCAAATTTGAAAGAATACTCCTTGGGGATGTTGATGACTAGAATGGATTGGTGATGTGATTTGGTATTAGTTGGCTCTTGAGAGTTCTTGAGTTGAGAGAGACTTAGTATTGAGAAGAATTTGTTAATCCTATAGTTTTATAGACCTTGAGGTCGCATTGAGTACTTGAGATGATGGGACGGTGTTGTAGCTGAGTGTAGCTGAGTGTAGTTCCGCTTTTGGCAATCCTTAATAAGTAAAAGGATAGAGGAACTTGAGATCCTATTGATTTTTCGGATTTTGGGGTTGGTATGTTACTACCTTGTTTTGAAATGAGAACCTTGTAGAATATTTGAGGAACCCATAGTTGACACTAGTTGGATACGAATATAACTTTGTTGGAAGCCTTGACCTTAGGCTTGTGAAAGTTGTTTCAGGATGTTTGAGAATTTGGAGCGATGAGATCACACTTATAGTGAAATATCTTGTTCCAGGGAATATATTAGGAAGAGGTAACATAAGCGATTGAGGAAACCCTTGGGAGTGATGTGGTTATGAGTTTTGTTGTTAGAAGTTTTTGGAACCGTTTTGGGTGTTGTGGTAGTTTGTGATAAAAGTGTCTGGCATTTCCTTGTTGTCTGATTTTCCTTCTTTCTTGATCATGAGCGTTACTGCTCATACCTCTTTTCCTTATTTCATCATACTCCTCTCATAAGTTTGATGTTGGTAACCTATGAAACTCCATCTTTGACACCCAATTAGGTTCGACTTCAATTCTTACCTCATGAAATTCATACAGCTCTTTTGATTATTATTCTTATTATAGAACTTTAAACTAAAATTTTGAAAATGCTTTTATGATTTTTAATACATTAATGAGTGTTAAATCTCGTTGTTGGAAACGTCCCAATAATGGGTTTTCTCATTTATTGGTGTAGAAATATTTTTATATCTTGATATGTATGTGGATGTTCTTGTCTGATCAACGAGAGTATCACCGTTTCATTGAAAAGATACCTATATTTTCTTATAACTATAATTTCTCCTTCTAAGTTTCGAGGGCGAAACTTTTTAAAAGGAGGGGTGATTGTAACGCCCCGTAATTTCGGACCACATTAATATATTTGAAAATAATTAATTAATCAAGTAAAATTTGACATTAATGTATTTAAAGTAAAAATAATTCAAAGAAATATAATTTTATTATATTTTGAAGAAAAGTATTTATTTTGATAGTTTCGAAATGTTTAAAAATAGTTTAAACCGTGTAAAAATCTTTTAGTTCGAAATAAGGGCATATCGGGGGGAAAATGACAATTCTTTTGAACATTGGGTAAACGAATTTGGAAATAGGTCGTATGAGTATTCAATTTTCTTGTAATCTCGTGTTTAAGAACTTTGGTCTTGTCGGAATTTGCATTTGACCAACGGTTCTAATTATTATAGAAACGAGCCAAAACCGACTCGTAAAAATCCCGACTAAAAACCCGCTCCTTCCTTTCCTCCTTTCCTCTCCCTTACCCGCGGCTCCCCTTCCCCCTTCCTTTCTTTTTTCTGATTTTCTTGTGTTCATCTTCCTCAACTTTCCCAAAAACCAAAAAAACACCATTTTAACATAATTTCAAGCTAAATCTCACCATAATTTCTTCATTTCTTGACGGATTTTCATAAAATTTATATTTAGGAATCCTCTCGTCGAGATCTACAACCTAGTATGTTTTAATTTCAGTTTTCATTAAGTTGTTTTAAGACAATTTTGGGTAATTTCGGTTTTTTATACTTATTATTGTGTTTTTATTGTTTAATTAGGTGAAGAATTGGAGGACGAGTTTGGGGACTCGTATATTGTCGAAGATAGCGGCTAGTTGCTTGTTAGGGTTTGGTTTTTAAGGTGCTAATTGCTCATTTTCTAGCTTAAGGTAACATATTTCGAGTTACTCGACGAATAATCGTCACAATCTTTGTTGTTTTTGTATGTTTTGTGATTTTTATTTAAGTAGTTAATTCCATATGATAAAATGGTTGCATGCATGGCTAATTCATGTATTTTTGTTAGTTTAAGTTAACATGTTAGTATTGGGGACGATTAATTATGTTTCAGACGGTCTTATCTTGAACAAAAATGGAGAAATGGAGGTGTGGGAGTGGCGGTAAGCGAGAGCGGCAGCCACGGCTGGCCCGGGTTGGTCCGTTGCATGTTTGCGGTTTTCCATGCAATATTTGTCATTTCGGGTTTATTAATGTCATAGTTAGTATGAGTTACATATGAGTATACTTTTGAATTAAATCATATTAGTAGTAAAAATTATGTTAAAGGTAAAAATTATGTTTATATTGGTAGTTGCACATGTTAGTATAGGTTAGAAAATGAAATTGTAAAGAATAGGCTCAGCATGAATTATATAGCGATAATTGTAATGTTGGATGATTATGCCAAAAATCGAGCCTTGGTCCCTTTGGTGATTCGATGTCGATCAATTGTGTGATTGGTCACCGCAATTTAACCCGCACTGTCCGCAGACTGGGGTTGCGGGTAAAAATTGGTTGGATGAAATTTTGAATGAATTAGATAATCGGCCTTTTTCTTGTTTTAGGCCATTTATTATATTTTTATTTCACATGTGTAGTTAGTTGATTTAAGTAGCTTCTTATATTGTAGAAACGGCCCTAGATTCCCGAAACCTTTAATATGGTTAATATTGTTAGAATTGGAAATTGGTATTGAATACTTATTGAGGATCTTTGTTGGATTGTCTTTGAATAGACATTTATATAGCCTTTCACATGATAGAATGTTAGCATTTATGTTGGTAGGTTGGACTCTTTGCCCTCTTATGGTTAAGTGGGTGTCTTACTTGTCTTGTGTGGTGTGGGCTAAAGTATTCAAGCTGGGACTAGCTGGGACTAGGTCCTAGGTGAGTATTTCGGCCTTCATCATAGATAGGTCTTTATAGTCTTTGACGAGTATATGTTCACTGCTTGATAGCCTTTGTGTTCCTGACTAGTGGATTTATATCCAAGTTGGGGCATGACCTCGTTACTTATTTTGATAGTAAGTGGTCAGCTTAAGTACTAGCCAACCCTTTGGTGGACTCCTTAGGGTACTCACTTTGTTTTAGAAAAATTGTGGGTCTTGGGTGCGGTGGTGTGTATCCGCATGTCTAGGTCTCAAGGCAGATTTTAGGCTAGGGTTGTGTTGTTTCTTGGCCATGTTTTATTAATATTAACCGCTGAGCCAAGATACCGGTTCGATTACCTTCCCTACCTCGTGGTATAGACTCGAGTTACAGAGTGACTATTGACCGTGCTAAGAACTTATGCATGTCTTTGATATATTGCCCTTTCTTGTATGGTGATTTTATGAATTGTAATAGGTGAGATGTAAGCCGGTTACAATTGATAAAGTTTGGATTACTATTTGTTATATGTTTCACATGATAGTTTAAATTGGTCAGTTTAGAGTTCACATGTTAGAATACTTGATAAGTAAATGGTTTATCAAATTGTTTACATGTTACATTACATGTTACATTAAATATGACGTTTCGTGGCTGGGAGGACTCGAAGTTACTCCCCACTGAATTGTGGCTTTCGTGTTTGTATAAAATGCGATTGACGGGTACTTGTTGCTTAGTTGGGGTTCACGGACGAGCTAGTGAGCAAGAGAACTTTGGACCTAGTTTGGCTATTTTTGTAGAAACCTTTAACTTTTGGTTTTGTATATATTTTGAAGGGACATATGTCTCCCTCTTCTATTTTGGTTTGTATCACTATATTCCCGCGTCTTTAGTTATGTATGTAAATTAGTTTGTTAGATATTGCAGGTTATGGCACTCTCCTTCTGGAAATGTTTGTGAATGGTTTAGGAAAATTTTTGAAATTACGGGTTTTATCTAGTTGAACCAATTACAAACATATCCTGTCAGTTTTTCCGTAAAATTTACGTCTTTTTTTTAAGGCTAAAAATGAGGGTGTCACACTTCGTCCCTGAAGTTCAACCCATACTCAAAAACAAACATACTAACTCGATCAAGACACAACAACGCAACTAAGAACTCAAAACAAAACCCCAGCCTACCAAAAATGAACTCGTAACACCAACTCCACCAACTATTCCTACCTCCACAACATGGCTCATGATATCGTATCAACTCCATTATATCTCTTTCGACACTAACTCCATACACTACCAACTACCGTCCACAAACGCTGCTAGCTCCGTAATATATCATCCACTAGCAAATCCAATATCAAGACACTCATAGACATCAAACGGAATGTTACATTCTAACACCCTTAAAAGGAACTTCGTCCTCGAGGTTTACTCACACTCATAATATCATCATCCAACTGTCAACACTATTGAAATATTCTCCGATTACTAAACATCACACTACTACAAGCACGGTCATGACCTTTAACAAAATCAACCACAACAGAAAACCATCCTTTATTCTCCATTAAGACTCAAACTTCCAAATATACTACAACATCTACAACCATCAAACTCTCTTCGCCGTATCCTACTGCTCTTAAGATAAATGTTACGTCCTCGTAACTCACTAATACTAAATCCTAGCTATATCTTCTCATTATCCTCATCACCACCGCATGTCAAAGATAACCACCTATAATCTAAACACTCGCCATGCATATCTAAGGCTCTCTTACTTAAATAATTCTCATATTTCAATTCACTCGTCACACCACCTAACCTATACCTCAAAATCTTTAGCTTAACCAAAACTTCAATTGTTCCCTATTACTGCCAAAACGACAAAATCCTCTATACCCGCATCAATCTCCATACTCATAACTCACGATCCACAATTATTACATACACTCACACTAGATCCTCAAGTTCTTTTCTTTCATTACCGCAAAACTTATACATAACTTAACATGACACTAATTCTCAACACCCTACACTCACTGCCCCACAATCTGATTATGAACCACTTGCAGCGTCCATATCAGTACCACACATGTTCCACAAATAACTTGCCATGACTATGTCTACCGATTCCTCATCTTGAAACAAGATCAAAATTACTATAACAACTTCTCACAACTGTGTCCCATCAACAGAATATTACTATACCATGACAAAAACGAAAACATACACAACTCTCTTTTATATCATAGTCTACTCTCATTCCCAAATGAAATCGGTAAAAACGTCAACAAACAAAACAAAAAGTCTATGTATAATTGGTATGTACTTTCAAAACTAGTATCATAATCATCTCGCCTACTCCACCACAACCGGTGACGGCATCGCAACACCACCACCAACAGCCACACCGCAGTGCAAAAATACCCGCATCACAACACTAAGTACCGTGCCCGGATCACCACCCGAGGCATAACAACCACATCGATAGACATCACAACTACATACAACTCCACAAACACTGACTCAGAATAACTTTCCGGACAATAAAACTTACTCACGGCTGCTTTACTAGATCACAATACAACATATTATACAGAATAAACATATAAGAACCTCATGAACATCATCCTTACCATTTCACGGAATAAACATGTATCATCAATATACATACAAATTTAACTAGCCATGCCATATCAGTCAAATTATTACTTTTTGAACCTAATTCCATTAGTTTACTGTACCCAACATAAATCACCAAAACATTCATATAACAACTTTATAACTATCACACCCTACTATTTCTCGTGAGATCAGAACCTCACACAAACATTTATACACATCATAGACCCGTAATCACATCCAACGAGTCAGTCCTGATCACGTAAGTTACCACTCGATAAAGGTTACCTGTCGCCCGAGCTTAACTCATATGCCCCTCATAACATATTCTCCCATTCGCACAACGGTCATTTCCTGCCAAACGTAACCATAAAATTAATACTCAACTACTAGCAACTGCCTCCTATAACCACATCTTATGCTCCCCCACAACCATACACGTCAATCAGGTGTCTACAAAATCAACCTCTTTAGAATGACCATTTTTCCTATTTATCATCATCCTTAACCACTAGTGATAATACCTCAACACTACCATCGTTCGGACATCAAGCCTCTTACACTCATCTCTAAACATCACAGTTTCTTTCCTATCTTTGGTGAACATCCCAAATAACGAACATCAAACCCATCAACCAAATTACCTCAACATTATTTCCAATTCCATCCTTAATTGTATCGTCATCCAACTCACCACCAAGATCTCACATCGTGCAAATTACTTACCCAACTTTTTACTTTCCTTAATTCCTCGAAACGCATGATTATCATGTTGTCCTAAAACTCCTATATAATCATTAACTAGCATCCTCGTGATAGTATCACACATCTCGACGATTCCTTACTTCTTTATCACATAACTCCTGTCAACATTTTTCCCAGCTTACTTTTTACCCTTCTTTTCTCTTTACACTCAACAATACCATTTAATAGTTCAACTCCTTATTACTTCTATCTAACTCTGTAGTGCTCCAGTTACCTTCTCATTGCTCCAAATCTCGAATCCCATTATTTCATATCAGTATCATCTCACTCTTTCTTACCATGGATCTTCTCTTATCATGCTATCACTCACACTTATCACCAACCAATCTATGCGGTCAGCCCACTCCATCTCGTTTTTTTTTTTTAATCCCAAAACTCATTTCATCCTGTTAACTGCCCAAGAAAATCACACACTAGTTTCACCTCTTGATAATACAAATTCCCAGACTCACTCACTATCTGAAAATCCACGTCACGACATGTCTCCACTAAGTTCGCTATATACCATTCTTCTCCATCCCTCTACAACGATCTTTCATTACATACATTCTTAACCAACACAATCTAACCCTCTCTCTCTATAATTCCTTACACATCTCAAGTTGCTACTATCCACATCCTTCCTCTCAATCTTTTCATTCTCACATTCCTTAAACTTACATCATCCCTTGCCCACATTCACTTACTTTTTCATTACCCAACACACAATCATATCACTCATCTTATCTCACAAAACATGCTCTGTGTCTCAATTAAGCCCTACTAATCTTCCTTTTTCTCTTTCCATTATCTATCACAACCACATGTAACTCATGTCCTTCCCACCGAACTCATACTCACTACAGGTGCCACTCCTTACATCATAAGATTGAGTAACTTACGTATCAAGACCAATATACATGTAAAACAATGCATAAAGAAGCAAAATAACACCTTTGAATTAAACATAATATGCAACGAATTCAAAAGATAAGCATATGACCCGAATCATGGGTCACTAGATCGAGTACTGGCCACTCGATCGAGTAAGTGACTTACTCGATCGAGTAGGTGAAGGTCAGAGGCACGTAAAATAATTTACCATGGTTACTCGATCGATTAAGGGCTACTCATTCGAGTAACAAGAGGTGCCCTCGATCGAGTGAGGGCCACTCGATCGAGTACCCTACGCATTTCTCAACACTGTCCAATTTTCGTAAAACGGTCATATCTCACTCATTTCTCGGTCATTTTGGGCGTGTGACCTATCGTTAGAATCGTAAAAGAACAAGCTATCACCTCCAATTGGAATCACATCAAAATCATACATACATATCAAGTTATAACAGTTTAAAGATAACCTCTCTATAATCGAAAAACATAACTACTTGATTTTTACTTCCAAACAACTTAAACAACAACAAGGTAAACAAAAACAACTCAATACTCATAAAACCAGTATTCCTAATCACATGTTACTATCTTCAAAAGCCAAGCAACAACATTCATTATGCACATAGATTATTTAACTCGTCAACCATGATTTACCCACATGTTTTTATTCTATATCTTTACATACAACAATAACATAATACACGACATAAAATCTCCTATTCACATGTTACTAACATAGCAACATTATAAAATTTCTTCCATCATTCAACATGCTTTATCAGAAATCATATTATCATACAACGATTATTCATCTTTTTCCACCAATTCATCCATCATACCACATATTTATCCACCATAACCGTTCAACATATTCACCCAACACATGTTCAATTCACACTCCCAACTTTCTATACTCTTACGTAATGACAACAACAACATATATACTTACGCATCGCTTTATATATATAAACAAAACACTTTTCCTTTCATAATTCTAACATGCCACATTATATATATCAATCATTATACTTTCATGCTTTATAATCAACCAACATACAATCCACGTCATCATCATCTTTCAACTCAGATCTCCCATCCTCCACATGCATGCATCCATCAATTCACACAACATACTACTATATAGATACACAAAGCACATGATAAGCACATAATGATCCCGACATATATCCCATGCTGACCGGTTCAAAATTGTAGGGCAAGTTCGCGACTTTAGGACGTCTCCCGAGTTTTTGCATTAGCTTCTACAACTTCTACCCCGGGTTCATTTTAATTTATACTCTCTATATTCATTAGGTTCATTAGTTACAGGTTTCAAAATCGTCTCTTTGATACCATTTTGTGACACCCTATACTCCAGGTGCCTTACCAGGACCACTTAAGGTATGAGAACATCACCATCTCGGTTACCCGAGGCAATGATAACCAAATGACAATGAAGAAACATAATTTAATTAACAATATAGTTTAAAGTGATTACATAATCAAAACCAAAACTGTTAAACTGAAATACAAGGTTCTCAGACGGTCTACTGATAAAACTGTCAAAACTATAAAACATCGTCGATCAAATGGAAGACTTCTAATCGCCACGTGATGACTCATCCCGGCTATCACATACGCGTCATAACATACTGCTCAATAATCGCTCACCATCCCCGAATGGATCACCACAGTTTTTAAAACATTTAAACGGAGTCAGTACTAATTACACAATCAAAGCCACACTGAAACAATCATACAAACAGCTCACACACAATCCCAGTCTCCATCTCCAATCACCTCATAACTGACTACACACTAAAGTGTATAGCCCTGCCAGAGTACCCATCGCAATAGATACTCCTCGTCGCCAGTGGGGGACCGCAGCCGTTCCTACCTAAGCCCCGCTCATCTCCATTGAGCGATAAACCCATGTTCATTAATGTGCACATTCCTTCTGTGGTGGGTTCCACAGAAGGCGAATTAAGGGCGTGAAGCCACTCCCGCAAGTGACTCCACTCAGCCAGGGACGCACCCCGAAGATCACAGACAATTAAATAGTAATCGCAATACAAAATAAACAACCGTCTGAATCAATCAACAATATGAAATCACAACCGTCTGAATCAACCACCAATCACTAACTACAGCACAATCACCACACATTATGTAACTAATACTGAGTAGGGAAACCCTACCTGGAAAAGCAATCACCACAGACGGTCTAGCAGCTAATCAAAATCGTTCTTCAATAAAATCACCTCCTATCAAACATGCAATCATACAATCACCATCTAATAAACACAATACTCCCAAAACCCTCAATTTATCCAATTAGGGTATTAACCAAACTCAATGAAACATCATAAAAATTATACAAGGATCTTACCCTCGACACGACGAACTCAACGGTGTAAAGAACGTGACGATCCCACAATCTTAGCCTTTGGGATTTGATAGTAACGCGACGACGGAGACAACGTAACTTCTTTTCTCTTTGAAGGGTTTTTAGAAAAAGTAAAAGTGATGACTAAAGTGACAGAAACCTTTAAATATGAATCACACGTTATTAACAAATTCCGTCAAAAACAACCTGTAAAAGTAAGTTACTCGATCGAGTGCCCCTTAATCGATCGAGTACCCATCAGACAGACTATTGTTTCGTATAAAAATATACTTACTCGACATAGTAAGTCCCACTCGATAGAGTACCCATAGACAAAGAAAACCGTAGTATTACAGTAATATCCCAAAAAAACAAATAGTTCATTAAATTTGTTAATCTTGTGATTACTCGCAAATATGTCGTCGTTACTAGGTGTAATACGAATAACAATCAGTTATATAATAATGTAACTCATTACGTACTAATTTAACTATTATAATATCTTAATATTATAGTCATATTATGGTTAGAATATTTTGAGTAATTAGATAAGTATGCTTGTTGTTATGCATGCAAATAGCTAAGTTTACGTTTCTTAGTTACTAAAAAAGATGTGGTAAAATACAACTTGTGCACTAACACATATTAGCCGACCTTGTTTTGGCTATAAAAGGCCATCCCTCGTTCATTTATCTCACATTCTCAAAATCTCATGCAACTACACAAGTATACATACACATAAAACATTACTTTGTATTATTCGCTTATTAATAAATCACGGTAACATGGCGTATGTTAATTAATCCGTTCATTCGTCATTTATTTGGTGTAAGGTATGATTTCGAGATCATTCGTCGTAGAAATAATTGATAACGAGTGGTTATTGTGTAGTATAATCGACCCTATAATTTTATATTATCATTATGTAACTCGCATGTTATATTAGCAGTCTTTATATGAAAATTTGATTGTCATGTTAGTATTATTGTTATAATGTACTATTGGCCAATTGTAGCATTCGGGATACAATTACGGGAGAGAGATGACATTAAAATTTTATCCTGTGTACATGGAAGGGGGCACGGCCTCATGTGAACTAAGGTTCTGATTATTACTGGTGAAAGTGCCAGGGGGTTTACTCGGGTCTTAGACCTGGGATCCTATGTACATGGAGGAGGGCTTAGCCCAGGGGAGTTTCTACTCCGTACGTAATGTGTCTCTATTCAGTAATGGTAGACCGGTATAATTGTAAAGTGAGTTATTGCATGCTGAGATGGCAGGTTGTACACGTCTATTTAATAATTATTCGACTTGTTCATGTGACCTATTTTATACTTGTGCGACCAAGAAGAAGTAAAATATTAAAATGGAGGTAGTAGGACCATTGGAGGTGACCAGAGTCATACTCAGCCTGTGGTTGGCTGATTCCGTTACTTTCATTCTTTTTCAGGTACAAGTTTTGGGGAAGAATAAGTGTGAGGATTTTCAGATAGGATTAATGACCTAATAGGATGTATATGTAATAGAGTTATTAGTTTTTATCTTTAACAAGTGTATTTATCTTTATTCTTGTAATAGCCTTGTATTTTCCAGATGGGAAATACGGCGGTGACGCCTTATAATTCCGCTGCTATCTATTATTAATAAAAAGAGTTATTTTGAGCTGCCTGTCTGCTTATCTGGGGCGTTACATTATGTCCCAAATATGTTAGTCTTATGCTTATTATAAAGTTTCATGTTAGTGACGATTTTTGGATGTTTCGCTTATGTATATCATGTTTGCTTTAAATGATCATTGGAATCATGTTTGTTTGGATTGAGTCAAACTCTTATTCATTATGGGCTCTCATTTCTTGTTAGCTGGACTTGATGTCTAAGTCGTGTGAGTGAATTTCACGTGTTGGTAGTGTGAATATAACGACGTTGTAAGGAGGCGAACACATAGCATTTGTTGACCCGACCGTCAAATGTTGTATTCATGCAAGGTGGTGTCATTATGCATTGTTCAATAGCTTGA
Organism: Silene latifolia; assembly: GCF_048544455.1. Taxonomy (NCBI): domain Eukaryota; kingdom Viridiplantae; phylum Streptophyta; class Magnoliopsida; order Caryophyllales; family Caryophyllaceae; genus Silene; species Silene latifolia. The sequence continues at coordinate 81,038,346 of NC_133531.1, forward strand.
CATTCTTTTTGCCTTCTTTCGGACCTTTGGGTATGATATGTGTGTCATGTTTCCGGATTGAGGTTACTCGTCCACCCTTCTTCGGACCTTTGGTTACGGAATGTGTGTCATATTTCCGATTAGGGGTTACTCGAGCTTTGGTTACGGTATGTGTGCTATGTCTCGAGCTTTGGATGTGAAATGTTTATCGCATGTCGAATCGGAAAATGTTAATTCCGAGAGTTTGGATCCAGGTTTAGACTAGGACGGTATTATTATCGTCGTCCTATCAGGAGGATTTGAGTCTTATCTTGTTAGTCCCGCTTGCTTTGTACATGTCATTTACAGTGGGAGTTGATTTACGTGTTTGTATGGATAGTTTGATTGGATTAGTCATACAATTACCTTGCATTGTATACCATTGTTGATGTTTGACTTCACATACATTGAATATATACTCTTTCTCGTGTCATGTTGTTTAAGTTATTTGATTATGTCGAATCATGCTTGAAATGCTCTTATTTATGCGTGTTTTAAATATGGTTGAGAAAACCTCGGGTTACTCCCACACTCACTGTGGCATTCATTTTTAATGAATGAACAGGTGGGAGTCGAAGCTACTTAGGGTGAAGACTCGCGTGAGCTAGCGGGCGTCGATAATGCTCGATGTTTACCTTACGATTAGCTTAGACTCACTTTTGAGACTTATTGTTTTGGGATATGTTTCCTCCTTGATAGCTAACCACTTTATTTTGGTTGTATCTACTTTACGTATGTTACCTATTGACTTATTTGATGGCGACTCCACGTGTTTTATGAAAAGTTTTTAAAATCCATGTTTTTCCGCTGCATGTTTTTTGTTTATTTATCGTTATTACGCGGAGGTTCACACTAAGTGCTTCATAACAATAGTGAATGTCACTGTGGTTTCTAACTCGTCTTTGAAAGAAAATTTCTAAACAACTATTGAAACGCTTTCAACTTGAACGAGTTATGTTTTTAAGAAACATTGTTGAGTATTTAAAATGTGAAGAAACCTTTGTGTGTCTTGCAAAACAATCCTTCTTGCATAACAGGTCACTTTCTATAAATGAGTCTTTTGCATTTTTCTATTTCTGACATTGTTTGTGGTTCCCATGAACATTACCAACTTACTTCCTCCATTCCTTTTTATATGTCGTTTAAGAGAATGGATTTTTTTTCGCTATATTTGACGTCTTGCTTTATCCCATGCGTTTTCATTGTTATTGAATTTTTCCCTAGCAGCTGCATTTAATGCTTTAACACCCAATATGTTTTTCATTGGCTAATGGAGATAAAGAAAACAGAAAGTACACCTTGGGATTTGTAAGATAAGTAAAATCTGCTAATGGTTTCTAGCTTTTCTTAATTCTAAGATGTTGGTATTGTGGCAAATTAATTACTCCAACTCCTTTAGTTTTTCAGTAACTTTTCTTAATTTGTGTGAATATTACTAAAATGACATATAAAAAAAACTAAGGGAGTACCATTTAAGTATTTTCTTGTGCGAAAATTGAACTCAATTTTGTGAGAGTGCAAACCAGATTTCTTGCTGGAGGAAAACCGATTTCTTGCATAAGGGGCTCTGGTTTCTTGCTCAAAAATATTCAGTTGTCTTGCTTATGTTTTCTGAGCAACCTTTTCTTCCAAATATATTTACAAAACAGTTCAGAGTTGTTTTTTTATTTAGGGTTAATTCATACGAATAATCCATACTATTACCCATCTTCTCAAAATAATCCGAACTATATTTTAACCTAAAATAAACCCAACATTCCATACTCTCTTCTCAAAATACACTAGCTTAATTTTAACCTGCTACACCAAGTTAAGATGACCTACTATATCAAAATACCCTCACTGCCTCTCTACTGCCTCCCCCCGCAAAAGCACAACCGCCACTATATTTCCTCATCCATTTCTTAGCAAATTGTATGTTGATCTGTGCACTGCTACCGAATATGTCAACTGTCTCCTACATGTTCAGTCATCATTTTCTTCCCCAAATTTCTCCTAGAATTAAACTTGCTGGAGTATTCTTGTATATTTGGGTGAAGGGTATCAAAGCAAAGCCAAAAGAAGCTTAGTTTCGGAAATCAAAGAGTTGTACCACTGCCCACTACTAATTTATTTTAGCTTTTTTTTAACTTTTGTTTCCGATTCTAAAGGTTAAAGCTAAAATAAATTGCTACCCTCAACTGCCCACTACATTACCACCCAAATATGCCTCCACCACCATCTAACCACCACCTTCGGCCCCTAATTCCGCACCGTCATTATCAAATGACCATGCTCTGCCTTTGCCCAGCTTAAACCGACAAAGAGACTCAAGAAACCCAATTTTTAAATGCCCATAAAAGCAATTAAAGAACCTTACTATACAAAGAGCATTTCTTAATCGACATTTTTGAATAGCTTTTATCCCCAATATTGGTTCATCAATGGTTTACCAAATCATCAATCATATATGAACAACTTTTTATTTTGTTTTTGTAAAGGAATCGAAAATTAGGATTAAAATAGCATAAAGGGACAGATGGCGTTAATCATGTGATTGATGAGGATGGTGGTGAGATGGGTAGAGTCTTTGGTGATGTCGGTGGGTCAATGGCTGATTGTGGTCATGGTTCGGTGATTGATGTGCGGTGGTTTGCTGATTGTGGTGGTGGTGATATGACGAGGGAGGAGGGTGTGAGTGAGGGGCCATTAACTAGAAAAGAAAAATAAAAAAATGGGGGTAAGTTAACGGGTTAAACAAGTAACCGGTTACTCAGATTGTTACGAGAAGAAGTAGGTAATAGTATGGTTTATTGTGAGTTAAAATATGGTTTGGATTATTATGAGAAGGCGACCAATAGTTTGGATTATTCTTATGAATTAATCTTTTTATTTATTGTATTCAACTATATAATGGGTTTAACTTTTTTTCAATCTCGTTCACTTTTTTTTTTCAATCTCGTTCACTTTTTTTGGTTAAATATAAAATTGTATTAGAAAATTAATGAACAATACAAAATCAAGTTAGAGGAGAGGGGACACACTCCCACACCAATCCCAATTAGTAGATTATACAACTGGTTGTATGTAGTTTATGTACAACCTTTTCAATGTTGTCGAGTTTTGTTATAAAGTTGTCGAGCTTTACTAACAAAATTGTCGAGTTACAATACAAAGTTATTGAGCTTAAGAGGAATAATTATTAAACTCAATAACTTTTTAAATTAGCTCAATAACTTATAAAATAGCTCGACAACTTTGTGTAAATAACTCAACAACTTTGAGACGGTTGTACAATGCTAATATACAACTGGTTGTAAGATAGTATTTGTGCACCAATCCAATCACTACAATATTATCCCTTAAAACCTAACACTTAACAAACAAAAGTTGAAAAACTTATCCACATCATATTAGCTGATGTTAGTCCTGCTGGTATGTTGCAGCCTGCCTTTCACACTTGACACTTGCTATGACTTGTTGAACAATATCTTTGGCCGTTAAACAACCAGACTATAGAGGCTATCATTCCCCACCTTCCATGTAATGTAGTATTGCCCCCATCAATAATAATACACCAAACATGATGCATCTGCACCCATTGGACCTCGAGCTTTTCTTCACACTCCATTGTCGTCAAGTATCAACAATAGGGATAAGGATGTTCAACATTCCAGTAGTCAAGCGAAAGCACAACAAAACAATAAGTGTGCAACAGTTTCAAGTTTAGTACCACAAATACAACATAATTCGTTAGTTTTTTTTCACCAATTTGGTCTTGACATTTATAATATCGTGCATGGCTAGCCACCTTATAAAGCTATGTCAACTCTCATAGTAGTCGCTATCTTTCAATTAGCGTATCTCTCCCTCCCTCTCTCTCTCTCTATACAATTAACATCTTTATACATCCAAACTACATAGTATATGGAGTTTTATATATATTTGTCTTTCCATTGGAGCACCTAGTTTCCGGTTTATATATATAGTACTCCCTCTACATTTTAATGTTCTTCCCATTTCTCCATTATATGTGACTAGTATTATAATGAAATGGGAAGAACATAGAAATGTCGAGGGAGTATTAGATAGATCAGATAAAGTGAAACCGAAACCGAAACCTACATAACTTAACAAATTAAATAACCTAAATATTTAGTTCACTAATCTAGGCATTACTAGAATATCTTATTCTCTAATATTATTACCATATATCATAATGCTAATACATTATTCTAATAACGTTATGTTGATATCTCAACAATAACAAATGGTAGGGCTTAGAAGAGGTGGTGGTGCTTCTTTCCTTCAGCGTCTTTCAATTCATGCTTAGCCTCTTTCTTGTCATGATGCTCATGGAAGACATACCCACCTGCTCCTGTTGCTGCGGCTGTCGCTATCTTTCCCTCCAGTTTGTGCCTGTGTGCGTGCTCTGGGTCTTTCATTGCCTCATGTTTCTCATGCTATCAAATTTACCACAAACAATTAGATTATGATTCAGAAATATTTTCCATTCAATCAGTTTTGAGTCCAAAAGAAAGGACCTTAGTTTTAGATTATCCCGGATCTAACAAATTCAAAATGATGAGGTCTATATATAGTAATATAGACTAAACATATTTTAGCCAACACATCTATAGATCAATCTCCTATCTCCTATATACTATGAGAATAAGTCTATCGAATAATTTTCCCTTCAAAACACCCTTGATCTAATAAGGAAGCAAATGAGTTTTTGGATTTTTAATTTCCCAATTTAAATAAGAAAATAAATTGGGATTGGATTTTATATTATATGATATGATAAATATAAAGGGCTAACACCAATGTTGTCATTGTAATAAATAAAAACTAAATAATATTAGTGGACATGACAACCGTTAAATTTTTTAGTTCGGCACATGAAACACTATATAAATCAAGATATATACTACAGATAAGTTTTGTTAATGAAAAAAATATCATAATAATTAATAAATAAATTATGTTATGTAAATATTATGAAGCAAAGTCTGGAAAAAAATAGAGAAAGATAAAGAAATTTTGTAAGTATTTTATTTGAATAATGTTTTGACTCTAAAACGCTAGGAGTTTGATAACCAATCGATTATAAAATGAAAAAGTGTCAATTTTTATCTTTTCTATCTTTTCATTTCCATTTTATATGCTATTTATTACATGTTTAACGTTTAATATTAATATTAAGTAAAGTAATATGTTTAATTTTTGCTCATTTATATCTCCTCTTTATAAAAAAAACCATGCAATTGCATGAGATCTAAACCAGTTAATAAATAAGTGGCTACTTTTAGGATATACTTTGTCCATATCATTTGTTTACCTTTAATTTAGCGCAAAGATCAAGCAAAGGGGATGGAACCATTTGTGGTTGTTGTTAGTGTATGACAAATGAACCACAATGAGAGAGTGTATCTTTCAAATTACTCATAAACCCTTCATAATATAAAAAAATTAAACAAATGAATAAGACACCCTAAAATAAAATAGAACAATTGACTGGGACAGAGGGAGTATAAGTTAGACGGTCAACGTATTTACGTATCACCACCCATTCACCATTGCATGGTGCCATGGTCCATGAAAATTGAAAACTGTTACGTACTTATATATATCCACGATCTTTGTCATGATACGGTAATTTTAGTGTCAAATTAATTAGACTAAAAATTTCCTAGTAATCTAATTTACGCGATGTATAATTTAATTGTTGATTCCTTGGATTAAAAAATTAAATTAGGCGATATTTGGTTATTGATTTTACATTTCTTCCGTTTGATAAAGATTCAAAGAAAGAAAGAAAAAACAGAATGAAGGGATCCAAGTGAATGAAAGTGAAATGATATAAGGAGTAATGACATACAAGAGCGAAGGCGCCAGCGGCGGTGGCACCAAGCTCACCCAAGTGCTCCTTATGCTTATGTTCCTTCTGTTCATTCCTATAATCTTCAGCCGTCTTCAACTCAGCGCCCTTATCGCCATCCTTGTGGTGGTGAAGGAGGCCGTGGTGATGTTTCTCCTCTGACATGGTTATTACTATATATAGATATTGTTGTGGAAATGTATATATGAGATATATATGTGAGTTAGTTAGGCTTCCAAGGTTCTACTTATATAACAAGAAGATGTCTTGCTTTGGATAGATTGTGATTTGTGATCCGAGGTGCATAGTAATTATATCAAATCTTAATTAACCGGTATTAAACCCGTAAAATTCACAGTGCAAATGAGTTATAATTTTATATCCATATAACGGAGTCACGGAGGGTGGTGAATGTGCGCAGATATATAATATTGTTCTTTATAAATTGGTTTTTGAAATAAAGATTTTACTATTTTAGATTAATTTCATATGAACACTCGGGCTCATATTCTTTTTTTTTTTATTATTATTTAATTAATGCTTTACTATGACCAAAGGTTAAGTGGTAATGTGTCATCATACTTTCCTTGTGTATTCACTACAACCAAAACCTAATGAGATGGCACCACCCGGTTTTTGGTGTAGCTAGTGGTCTTCGCTTATCAATAATGGGGCGATCAGCTACTTTCTTATCGATAATTGGCGGAGAATCGGGAGACGTAATCGGATGTCACATAATTATTGATTCAGAGAGATACATATAACAACATCCTTTTATTCCGAGTTAAATTTAGGTGATGAAGATATGAGAAATGAACAAACAAAACACAATCAACGGCAATAGGCTACATTTATTGACATGTAAATGATGAAACTCATAGATAACAAACAACATCAGCAACGACTCGAACCCTTAATAACTTGATCTGAATAATCCAAGCGATACAATATAATTAGAAGAAGTGATGCTTCTTGTGATGGGTTCCCTCGGCCTCCCTCCGCTCCTCCTTAGTTTCTTTTTTCTCATGATGCTCATGGAATGCAAACCCACCAGCAGCAACCGCTCCCACAGCTGCCATCTCTTCAGCTATCTTGTGCCTGCGTGCATGCTCCGGGTCCTTTTTCACTTGGTGCTTCTCATGCTGTCATTTTAACCATCACAAAATTGCGTTATATAAAATATTAAATACCAAAGCATATGCTGTATTATTTACTAGAGAGTACAACATGATAGTTGAGTAAAATATTAAATACCAAAGCATAAGCACCAGAGGCAACAGCAGCAAGGCCACCAATCTCCTCAAGGTGCTTGTGGTGCTTCTCTTCCTTCTCATAATCCCTTCTTGGCTCCGACCCATAACGGTTGCCCTCACTTGCAGAGCTATATTCATTGCCATAGTTTGTGTCGTTTGAGCCGTAGCTGTTGGCTCCAGTTGAGCCATACCCACCTGTCTCAGCGCCATAGCGATTACCTGTATTTGGGGACCCATATTGATTGCCATACCCTGTATCTTGTGAGCCATAGCGATTGGCTTCAGCGGCATAGCCAGGTTGATTGCCATAGCCTGTATCTTGTGAGCCATAGCGATTGCCCTCAGCGGCATAGCCAGGTTGATTGCCATAGCTAGGGTTGTTTGAACCATAGCGGTTACCCTCAGTGGCATAGCCAGGTTGATTGCCATAGTTAGGCTGATTGCCATAGCTAGGTTGATTGCCGTAGCCAGTGTTGTCTGAACCATAGCGGTTACCCTCAGTGGCGTTGCCATATTGATTGCCATAGCTTGTGTTGTCTGAACCATAGCGGTTACCTTCGGTGGCTTGGCCATATTGATAGTTAGCGTTGTCTGAACCATAGGGCGCACCCTCAGCGGCTTGACCATATTGATTGCCATAGCCCGTGTTCTCTGTACCATAGCGGTTGGCTTCAGTTGAGCCATAACCCGTGGATTGTGAGCCATAGCGGTCCTCTTGGTCATTCTTATGATGATGATGATGAAAGAGACCTCTGTCTGAAGACATTTTGTTTCAAGTAAAGACAAATGGAGAAGAATGTTGTTGTAAGGAACGGATGGTGTGGATGATGCAACAACAAGAGTGTATTTATAGTGCTAATATGAGAGAGAGTGTACATTACTACGACAAGTATGTATACAAGAGGTCGTTTTTACGTCGGTAGCTTCGCGGATAATACGAGTAATGACTACTAAGATGCTACCATCTGGTATTTTGGTAGTATGAATATGCCTTTCTCAGACCACACATTTGAGCAGACTATTCAAAGATGGCTAATTTGTGACTCTGAGTTGTTTGTTCTACACTTTCCAGCTTTAATTTCAAGCCACTTATCAGTTGGCAACAGTGCCATTATTAAGTGGCTGTCTTTTGATGAATTGTTTTATTCCTGATTGGACCAATGTTCTGTTTGAAAAACACTGTTTTCCATTCGTTTAACTGGCACATTCATGTATGAGCTCCCACAGCCACCAGTCCACAGGTTCCCGAATGATCGGGGGACTACGAGAGTCAGCTATGCAGCATCTGTGTCCCAACAACTTTAGACTGATCAATGGCATATTGATCAACAGAGGTCTCTCGCGACGGCCGAATCGAATATCGACGGTATTATGTGAGTGGAAACAACCCACCCCACATGTCTTTGTCTCTCACCCTTATGGGTTTTTTGTGAGACGATATGGTATCCGTCGCAAGCTTGCGACGGATACCCTCCGTCATAAGGGAGAATTTGTGATTGATCAATGGCATATTTTTCCATTCTTACGCCTCGGCTATCTTACATGGACTTGAGTATAAGTATCAAACTCATCAGGACTCAAACTCTCAAGTCGCAAATATGGATACTCCGTAAAATAAAGACAGGTGCAAATCGTGCAATGATAAATCTTCAAGGCATGCTAGAGATCTAATAGTTTCAGATATGAAACTTCACCATATCAAATGAATCAAAACAAGCTTCTTCGCTACTTATGTGGAATCGGAGTGGTACAAGAACTGAATTTCATTCTCATATCCTTGAATGTCATACCATGAAAGCAACTCTACACAAGACTACGGGAGGTTTCAGCGTACTAACCAATTTGTCATGATTTAATCAACAAAATATGTGCGACACTTTGTTCAAGTTTACAATATAAACAACAATTTTGTGTTCCTCAGTTGTCAGATGAGACAATCACCATTTTAACTCGCTTTCTGGCTTTAAAGTATGAAATAAAGGCGCCAAGATTGAGAAAGCAGATCGATCATCGAATTATGATTTGACTGCCAGCGACTCCTCGATGCGTTGGACTAGCTTCTCTGCAGGGAGTGCACCTTCCTGAAGATGTACAAATCACAAAGTTCATAGAGGTCACCAATCGGCATTAGACAATGTATGGACTGAAGACTTCCAAGGCAATTCCAAAAACAAGAAGGGCCTATGTTTGTTTTCTTGTATATACTAAATAGAGAAAGCACTGAGATCCTAGTCCTAACTCCTAATCATGTAACTCAAGAATGAATGCATAACAACATTACCCAGTATCTGAAAGTTCCGACACAAGGTAGAGTGAAGGGGTACATACTACATAGGTTATCCTAATGCTGTTACACTTGCTAGCAAGGAAAAGCAGAGTGTGTTCACGGATGACCATAATGAAAATCGTATTGTATTACCAAATATGCATAATATAGGTCATGGCGCCAGTTAACTTCGGGCCTTGTAGGCTTACACTTCCTATGTAACTTTGACTCCATACTTCCGAGACAATAGGCATGTCTGACACATAACTTAAGGATATGGGAACAAGAAAACACTAGTATATGAAGTTTTTACTTTTGAGACCATACAGTGCGGCGTGCCTAACAATTGCTAATCTGACACATTTTTTATGATTTTAAGTCTTACTATGTCTCACAAAAAGGTTTCACAATTTCACTTTCAAAACTAACAAGTTGAAGACATATGTCGGACAAAGAACAATGTTTATTGTCTACTCGACAATGAGACATTGTTTTCCATTGAAGAAACAGAAAATTGCGTACATAATTGCATGAATTCACCGTACTTCCCAATATAAGAAACGTACACACATTAGCAGATCATTTTGCTATGTTCCATCATATGTCAAAGCGAAAGAAAAATGATTTATTTATTCCATTGGGCATGAAAAAATGCATGTTGGTAGAGCGAAAAGAAAAATAAAAATGTGAAGAAATGTGAATACAGAGGAAGAGCGGAATACTCCAGGCGGAGCCATGACAGATTAGTGCAACTGGAACAAAGGTAAAGAACCAGAAGTCCAGGATAGGGCAAAGAGCTATCAAGTCTCATATTATTAGTGTATTACTTTTCCTCTATTCAACTGAATGCCTAGGAAGTCATAATGAGGCATAAGAAATAGAATAACTTACGATACGATCACTTGGTTTTCCATTCTTGAATAGGATGAATGTAGGCAATGCCTCAATTTTGTACTTGTTGGCAAGGGCTGGATATTTCTCAGTATCAATTTTTACCACCTGTATTTTATCATTCAAAGTGGCACTCACTTTTTCAAGGATAGGAACCATAAGCTGACAGGGACCACACCTGAAAGTCAAACCATCAGATCAGCAAGAAACGAAAAGAGTCAAACCTGAGCTACACACAGTCTAGATTCCAGAAAATACGTCCTATCTAATAGACCCGAGCCGTGTCATAAAAACGCTCCTCGCCAAACTTTGCACTAAGTTGAAGGACTTCCATACAGATTTAGGAATTTTTTAGCTAATTACTCCAATGCATTCTGGATTTCTGGCAATTATGGTTGGCTATTTTCATTAGTCGATTAGTATCACGAATTATGACAATGTATCAACTATCAAATTATTCTCAGAATAATCTCAGCACACTTCTAAAACTGAGAGTATGTTGAAATACTCAATACCTCCTTTTGCCAAACTGTAAAGAGGTATTCTAGAAAAGTATGATGTGCTTTGCAAGCTCCTTATAGAAACATTAGGGAGTGTTTGTAGTGATGTAATGAACTAGTTATATAAAATAAACAAGCTCTTATGCCGTAAAGTTGGTTCAGATGAAGTGCGCAATACTGAAAAATCTAGGGGTGTTCATTGGTCCGGGACGGGACCGGACCGGATCTGACCAAACTCTCTGGACCGAAGACCAAATAAGGGTTAAGAGGTGGACCGAGGACCGGACCATATTAATATTGGTCCGGTCCGGTTTGGACCATAAAAACACGTGGACCGGACCAAATGGACCAAATATTATTGTCATTGACATGTTTTAGCATATAAAAGTAGAGCTCGAGAAGTTCGTAATGGTCAAAATAAACAACATTATTTTCTTACAAGATTTAGTTACATAATTACACATCTTATAATACGTGTAAACAAAGTAGAAAATAAAATCAATAATATTACAAATTTAAAAATTCTTTTACTACATAACTTCGGTCCATGGTCCGGTCCGCGGTCTATTCGGGTTGGTCCATGACCGGACCGAAGACCAAAGTAGAGTAAATAGGTGGACCGTGGACCGGACCAAATAAAATAAATTCAGAAGTATTTTTTCTAAAATGACTTCTTTGGAGGTGGGCTTGAATGATTGAGCAGCTTGTGCACACAAGAGGTAAATTGAAAAAATAAGTGTGAATGACAATATCCATCCGCTCTAACTATTTAGACAAATGGATATCTAAATATAAGGTCAGAAATATAATATTATTATCTTCCTTGCATTTAAACTAAATTTCTAAATATTTTGAATTTATTTAAGCTCCTTAAGAAAATCAAATATATTAACATTACAAATTTGAATATTGCGGGGTGCATTTTTTTGTAATACTCATAGTGTATCGCATGCTCCATTAAGGACAAATATTCATTTACTTATTCATAGCAGGTATTACGAATTTGGTAACCATGCTCAATACTCGGTACTATTCTATTTGCCTAGACTTAAAACATAGCCTAAGCAAGGCCAATAAACAAACGTAGATTGCCATGAATTATACTCAGAAAGCCAGAACCAGATATTTCTAACTCCTAAAGTAAATAGAAGAAAAACTTAAGCCAGCTAGCCACATTAAACTATATAGAAGTTAAATTCATGATAAAACATACATAAGGGAATAGCAAAGACAAAAACTAAAGATTTCACAACCAACTATCGCATAAAACTGGCAATCTGGTATGTAACAGAATGTAAAAGAGCCTACCATGTCGCATAAAAATCAACTAAAACTGGCTTCTCAGAGTTCTTGACCAGCTCATCAAAATTAGAAAAAGTCTGCTGCTTTGCTTCAACCTACAGATTGGTGCAGCGGATACAAATTAAAAGCCGTCTGTAGAAAATATCTCTTCTATGTTCTACAGATGCAAAATTTGGAGGAGAGGGGCCAAAAAAGGGTAGATGGCAAAAGCAAATTTATAATAAACATAATTTTTATAGACAGAAGCCCATTACTTACAGATATTGTAGGCTAAACTTAAACTGTATTTTGAGAACTATTTAGGCTCTGCCTCATAAGTTCAACACAAATCGAAACAAGCTAGAAAGGCACACTTAACATACATCTTCCAACCTTTTGCGTATCCAATGGCCAATTGAACACAATCCATTAAGAAAACTTAGTATAACAAAACTCGAACTTCTTTTTTTATGAAAAGAACTATTTGAGCCAACAAGAAATGGCTTTTTCCTAGTAAAAATCAGACAGCTATTATTGGTTCTCATACACGCACCAAATTTGCTTCACTTACGCAACTCACTTTTCATAGATATGGTAGTTCGAGTCTCATAAGCCTAGATGAATCCCCTTATACTAAGAGAATAAGGATTTTCAATAGTTTTTCCCTCCAAAAGGAATCTCCTTAAATAAGGAAATAAATGAAAGTTTTTCATTTACTATTAACTTTTCATTAAAGTATATTAATCCCCCGTATACTAAGAGAATAAGGATTCTCAATAGTTTTTCCCTCCAAAAGGAATCTCCTTAAATAAGGAAATAAATGAAAGTTTTTCATTTACTATTAACTTTTCATTAAAGTATATTAATGAAACTATAAACTTTTTTCTTTAAACTATAAATTATCATCTTTTAATTAAAATTAAAATTAAAATTAAAATGATATAAACCACAAACTTTAAATTGCTAAATATCTTATTAGTGTTATTACTATTAATTACATAATGGCTTGACACATATTGCGTATAAAACAAAATTATAAAGTGATATTATTAGTTTCATAAAAAAAATTTATTAAAATTATTTAAGACAATTTATAAAATGAAATCATTTGTTTTGTTGCAAAAAAAAAAAAGAAAAAGAATTTTCATTGAAATCCACATTTTGTAACTTTTGCTCAATTCTCTTGATTAGTATCATCTTCATTTTTTTTTATCTCATATCAAAATACAATGAGGTGGAATATAAAATGTTAATAAAATGTCAATTTTAAATCTCTATGTAATACACTAAAAAAATAAAAATTTTATAATACCGCGCATACATTGCGCGGGATCTATCCTAGTAGAAGATTAAGGATGCAATATTTTAACCGACTACAAATACTCAAGTGATGTAAGAGACAGCTTTTTTGCACATTAAGCAATCGCTGAGTATTGTACACTTATATTAGTTTGAGTATCATGTCAGCAGCAACACAATGAGATTAACTAAAATGTTGAGTGCCATAGATCTCCAGTGTCTACAATTTTATAGAACGTTAACCGTTCTAAACAGTTAAATTTTCGAAATCACTTGCAGGCTTTAGTTTCAGCTTGTGAGTGCAAGTTTCTAATAGATGAGTTTTAAAAAGTGTGAGACGCGCCTTTTTTGTTGACAAACTTGTATGTTCCAAAGTAAAATATTGTGCAACAAAACCATTTTGGATTTTGTGGAGAGCTAACATGTAAATAGGGATAATGGAACAAAGGGAAAGTCAGGGTAAACATATTGGCCAATAAGATTAAAAATTTGCATATGAGGGTGCATCAATTGTTGCAACTTAAGTACAACTGCACAACTGCACAAGGAGTACTCAAGGCGCCCTGATACGTTGTAGATTCTCACTAACTTCCAAACATGTTTAAACTAAGTCCAAGAGTTATGACAATTCCAAAACAGTTACGTAAACATTATAAACTTTCAGACTTTCAGCAAAAAAAGGAAAAGTACTCAGGTTTAGGAGATAAAAATACCCATGTCTAGTTACTCGAGAAAAAAGTGCTATGAACCAAGCAGGCAGACGAATAAAAAGATTAACAAACATTCCGCAAATTTCACAAGAGCACAATAACGTCAGAGTACAAAGCAGTAAAATCTTGTTTATGATTTCTCTAGACTAGCAATGCTAAACATATCGCATAGATTGGAATTACCCCCATCAACAATAAGAACAGAAGAGAGAAAATAACAAAATTGATTTTCAGTTTCGTACAATTTCAATTCCTCATTAGGAATTAGGATTAGCAAATCTAGCTATTAATTTTAGTCTACAACCGAAAACCAAGTTGCATGTCTCCCCACAGGCCCCAATAACAATGTTATGAGTGCCTCAAAGGCTTTTCTTATGGCAAGGGGGTCGAATGTTCAAATTTTACCCTATGTTAAAATCACAAAAGTGACATTTAAGAACAAGGGAGACAATTGCATCAATGATAGTGTGGACTAACTCCTATTTGATGATAAACCAATTGGTATAAGAAGTCTTTATTTCATTGTATCATCGTATGACGTACTACATCTACAAAAAAAAGTGAAATTTCGGCTGCCTGGAAATTTTTTGTTAAATTGAACGGCTATGAAACTATACATCCGCTTTGCTAACAATCCAAAACCATATGCACATCTAGAGATAGCAATTTTATTCTTGAATTCATTTCGCATGATGGATTGTAGACCTGTATCATGAACTACATTACAAGTTGGAAACCAATACACCAATGAAAATCCATGGGTTCGACAAACTATATTTACCTATGCATCATGGGTTCTGACCATGACAAATTTCGAGAATCTGAACCATGAGGTAACCTTAAAAACATTCATTTGACATACCCCCTCCACCAATCGACAAATTGAGATATTCACAATAATTGGAAAGACGCGGGTATGTTAGCATAAAGCTATATTCTATAAGCTCTTCAATACCACCATATCATATTATAAACACGACACGCACACACAAAAAAAAAAGTCACCAAATTACACTAAACAAGAGATATCAAAAGGTCATCGTTTCGTTCCAATAACCAAAGTAATAACAATACGATGATAATACACATAGCTAACAGTATATAACCTAGAAAAAGTGGACTTTTTGTACTCCCTCCATCACATTTATATTGTTGTCCAGTAAATTAAATTTAGGGCTTTGCTATTTTTATTTATCATATTAAGAAAGGCGACAATTAATTTGGGATTAACTAAAAAAGAAAATTGCGACAATATAATTGGGACGGAGGGGGTACAAATATGGCAAATTCCTAATCCTATCAATCTCTATTACATTAGACGAAAGCGTAATCAAAGCAACGTAATATATAAACTGGTAAATTAGTAAAAAAATGGGAAGGAGAGTAGTAGTACCAGAGGGAGAATTCTGGGACGGCGAGGAGAGAGAGAAATGAAGGAGTTCCGAAAATGGCGACGAAGATGAGAAGGAAAGTTGAGTTGAAGAGAAGAGAATGATGAAGAAGATGAAGTTGGGGATAGCGAAAGCGTCGGAGATTTAGCAGAAAGCGTCGCTGATGTTAGTGAAAGCGCCATTATTATCTAGTTTGGTTCACACCAACCTCAGATGCTTTCTAGGATTATCCTCTACGGAGTACCTTTGTTTTTTGTTTATCGTCTTCTCAGTCTGCGTCTCCACATTTCCCAGATTAACCTATACCCTCCCTAGTCTTCCTTAATACGGGTCATTTTATTCTTTTTCAAACAACGGGATTTTAAAAATCATTTTACAATAAAATATGACCATTATTGAAAAACAAGTTATATGCCGAGTCGAAATATTTAGGAATGTTCTAGAATCTCTGGATATTTATTCCTAATTAAATTTAATATTTTTAAGGAAATATCTTCCGTATATTGTGTTTCACGGAATAAGGAAGTGTATATCTACCGAAATTTCATAAAAAACGCGGAAATCTTTCTTGCTGAGGAGGAAACCTCTGGGGAAATGACGCAGCAGGTGTTGCGCCTCTTCCAAGGGTCGCAGTGGCTGCTGCGCCTCTTCCCCAGCCCTCTTTCCACGCTTCCCAGAATATTTCCGTGATTTGTTTCCGTATCCGTGTCATTCATTCCTAAACTCCTTCGTGTGTTTAGTATAAATAGAGACTTTCGGTCTCCATATTTGACACGCGAGTGTTCCGCCCCTTCTTTCTCTCTCTTTGCATTCTAGACTACGCTATTACTTTCGACGCCTACGTGCTTGATCAATCTGTAACACTACGGATTTTCTTTGGGGACTACTCGACCGAGTAGAGCCTACTCGGCCGAGTAGTGCTATTGTTAGGAGTTGTTTTGGTTTCGTTGATGAATACTACGAGTATAGTGAATACTCGACCGAGTAGAGGATACTTCGAGTATAACTTTACTCGACCGAGTATTTATTCCGGCGAGTATTATTTGACGGTTTGATTAGGGAGCGTTTAAGATATATTTTATATCCCGCGTCGGTTTTCAAAAACATCATTTCTACTTCATCATTTTACGTTAACCCTAATCTCTCCCTAATCACTCCTTAATCACCCAATTGCCTTGTTGTTTTGAAACCTTGAGTCCTTCCGTACAACCCTCATCCCACCGTTGGTAAGTTTTATCCTATGTTGTTGTATTTGTTGTCAGTTTTGTATAATTATGGAATTGGGAATATGGGGGTTGTGCAATGTGTAATTGTGTGATATGATTATGTTATAGGAGAAGACTTCGTAGAGGAGCCTTTCAGAGTGTGCAAGTTCATTTCCTCTATTGATTTCTAAGGTAGGGTTTTCTACTCGGTTCTTGTTATTGTAAGACATGTGGTTGTGTTTATTGTTATCCGTTGATCATCGGAGTATGGAGTTGTGGTGATGATGTTGGTGTAAGGGTGTTGAGATGGCTGTGAGATCTTGTGTTTATGATTGTGGTGGAGTCACTTGCGGGAGTGGCTTCACACCTAGTTCGCCCTCCGTGGAACCCGCCACGGGAGGGGATGTGCACATTAAGGGACAGGGATGATTGTCGCTCGTGAGGAGCTGGACTAGGTGGGATCGGCTGCGGTCACCCACTGGCGGCGAGGATTACTTGTTGCGATGGGTAGTCAGCGGGGCTACACACTTGTGTGTAGTCGATTCATTGTGTGTGAATGAAGGATTGGGAACCGACGATGATCGATTAATTATTCCGTTTGTTTGTCTTACTTGTTTGTGTATCGACCCCGTATTGTTGTGGAATCTGCGGTGATCCATTCGGGGATGGTGAGCGGGCTTCGGTATTGCTAGTGTGAGCTTGGGATTTGTCTTGGGAGAAGTGCCATCACGAGTCATAGCATCACCGTCTGAGTCTTAGTGGGATCTCTTTTATTATCAGACTTTAAAGTTGTATTTTATTAAAACAATATTTGAGTTTGGTTGATGTAAACTTTACATTTTCAAGACTTTAATAAATGTGCTCAATTGAGACGCTTATTGATATGTACTAACCTCGGGCAACCGAGATGGTAACACACTTTCATGGTAGGGTGGTCTTGGTAAGGCACCTTGGTATGAGGGGGTGTTACAAAGTGGTATCGAGCCAGAAGATTCCGGCACCTAAACAAATGAATATAATGAACCTAGGGAGTCTAAGTAAAATGAACCCGGGGAGAGTTGTTTGGAGCTACCGCAAAGACTCGGGAGACGTCCCGAGTCGCAAATTGGCCCTCACTAACTCGAGCCAGTAACATGGGGAAGTGTGATGAGAGCTAGGTTTTGTATGTGCATGTATGTGAAGATGCATGTTGGTAAAAGTTGATAGTTGCAAATATGTGTGTTGAAGTTCTTAAATGTTGTGATGGGAGGAATGGTAGATGAAACGGGTTGTGAATGTTGGTCATGTTGGATTTAGCATATGTACAAATTGTATCGATATGATTCTAATGTGGCATTAAAGTTCTTGATGTATGAATTGCATCTTTGATGTGATTATAACATGGCATTTAAACTCGTAATAGTATGCGTTTGCTGCGGGGAATAGTGAGCATGCTAGGGGAACTTTATATCGTATACCCGTCTATCTTGTAACTCGGCCGAAAGCGGCGGTACTCGATCGAGTAGGGAGCACTCGGCCGAGTAACCAAGAGCTCGACCGAGTATTGATTTGATGAGTAGCGTTAGGCTCGTATGTGGTAACTCGACCGAGTAAGAAAGCGTACTCGACCGAGTAGCGTATACTCGGCCGAGTGTTGTTTTGCTCGACCGAGTGATGTGTCTTTGAGTTTTTGACATTCGCTTCTGGAGTCGAATACTCGACCGAGTATCAAAGATACTCGACCGAGTAGTCGTTACTCGACCGAGTGTGTTTTATACTCGGCCGAGTGTTCTTATGGCGGAAGATCGTTATATTTTGAGCCGTAGGCTTTTGTGCTTACGTTTCCTTATGTCTTATCAGCTCAAAATGCCGCCCAAAAGAACTCCCGCGCAGATCCAAGCTTCAGAGATGACTCTTGATGAGGTTGTTCGCATGATTGAGCAACAAGAGGCTCTCCTTGAAGCTCTCAAAAATGTGGGAAAAGGGAACGAGAAGTCGATGGATGCAACTTGACTTAGCATCAACATTGCTCGTTTCCACCCTCCCACATATGACGGGTTAGGTGAACCAAAGCTGCTCGAGAAGTGGCACCGTGAGATTGAAGCTCTCATGGAAATGGTTAAGTGCCCCGAGGACATGATTGTTGAGCTGGTAGTGTACTACCTAAGAGGTGAAGTCGCTGATTTGGTGGCGAGAATGTCAAGGATGATGCTAGAGCTTACTACCGGCGGAAGGGGCTATTCCGTGGTCCAGGTTGAAGAGTGCTATGAGAGAGCGATTTGTCAGGAGCATATCCGACACAAGATGAGATCCGACTTTGATTCCTTCACCATGACCGAGGAGATGACGATCACGATTACTATCATCGGTTTTGGAGCTATCCGTTATGTTGAAGATATGCGGACTAGGACAGAGAGGTTTGGCTCTTCGTTTTGAGAGGGGTTTATCTGCTAAGATCGTGAGTCGTATGCCCGGGGGTTGCTACGACCTCAAGGAAGTGTACTTGAGAGCGGGTCAAGCCGAGAGAATGGTAGATCTCTCAAGAGAGATCGAGGAGAGGATCTGACGAGAAAGAGGAAGGCCGACGGCGGAAACAACGATCGACCAACCAACAAGAAAGGGAATTTCAACCATGCTAAGGCTTTTTCTAGTGGAGTGGTTTCTCTAGAGGTTCTCGTGGGTCGGGGAAAGAATGGGGTCGGGTCGTAAGTGACAACACCAACCTTACGTGCTTCAATTTGTGGTGGGATAGGCCACAAAAGACGGGAATGCACGAGCTACAAGCCGGCAATGGTTGAAGCTCGATCAGGAATTTTTCTCGGGGGGCCGACTCGAGTTTTGCTAGTAACCGACCGGGAGGTTCATGGGGCAACAGAGGTGGACAGGGAGTAACCGGGCGGATTCAACCGCGGTGGTGGTGGATCTTATCGGCGCCGAACAACAAAAGCGTCACTCAGGATTCAAGACTAAGCCAAGTACCTCCAATGCTTGATTGGTGGAGGACAAAAAAAAAGTGGAAAGCTCTTCATGATGGACAAGCGGGAAGCACAAGATGATGCTCATGTAGTTACAGGGTACCTTTCTTGTTCATAATGTACCGTCCTTTGTTTTGTTTGATTAGGGCTACGCATTCTTTTGTGTCCAAGAGTCATGTTATGTCTATGGGTTTGGGAAAGTTTGAGGTTGTTAAAGATGATGTATTCATACCTTCTTGGGAGTCGTGCCATGTCTCAAGTTGTATAGGGGAGTATCCATGGTAGTTGGAGGGGTAGACCTACCAAAGACTGTTAGAGTTTCCTATGGATGGGTTCGAGGTGATTGTCGGGATGGATTGGTTAGGTAAGTATGATGCCGTGGATAGATTGCCGTCAAAAGAGAGTGTCTTTAAAGGGTCCCAAGGGTGTTAGAGTGTCCTATAGAGGGTTTGTGGTAAAGCCTAAGTGTCGGTTCATAGCCGTGATGACTTTAAAGTCATGTTTGAGGAAGAAGTGTCCTTTGATTCTTTGTCATGTGAGAGATCACCGAGTAGAGGCACCGACAAGCCTTCCGAGATAGCCGTGTGGTTAGAGAGTTCGACGATGTTTTTCCGAGGAGATACCAAGTTTGCCTCCCAAGAGAGATGTTGATTTCAGCGTGGAGCTTAAGCCGGGAACAGGTCCTATATCTAAAGCACCTTATCGTATGGCACCTAAAGAGTTGCAGAGAGGTGAAAAAGCAGATACATGAGTTGCTAGGCAAGGGTTATATCTGGCCTAGTGTGTCACCGTGGGGAGCTCCAGAGTTCTTTTTGTAAAGAAGAAAGATGGGAGTATGAGACTGTGTATTGATTACAGAGAGCTCAATCGTGTCACGGTGAAGAACAAGTATCCGTTGCCGAGGATTGATGACTTGTTTGATCGGCTTAGTGGAGCAGTGTGTTTTCCAAAATTGATCCGAGGTCGGGTATCACCACGGTGAGGATAGCAGATGAGGATATTCCTAAGACAGCGTTCCGATCTCGATATGGTCATTATGAGTATGTAGTGATGCCTTTTGGGTTGACCAATGCGCCAGCAGCTTTTATGGATTTGATGAATCGGATTTTCGCACCGTTTTTGGGTAGATTTGTGGTTGTTTTCATCGACGATATCTTAGTCTATTCTAAGACTAAGGAAGAGCATGAGGAGCACTTGAGGATAGTTCTGCAGACCTTAAGGGATAATCAGCTTTATGCCAAGCTATCCAAGTGTGAATTTTGGTTAGAGGAAGTGGCTTTTCTGGGCCATGTAATATCTAAGAAAGGGGTAGCCGTGGATCCTAGTAAGATTGAGGCCGTTACCAAGTGGGAATCGCCGAAGAATGTAGCCGAGATTCAGCGATTTCTTAGGTCTTTCACGGCTACTACGAGAAGATTTGTGAAAGATTTCTCTACCATAGCGCGACCTATGACATCCTTGATGAGAAAGGAAGTCAGATTTGTTTGGGATGAGAGTTGTGAGACGGCGTTTCAGACCCTAAAAGAACGCTTGACCACAGCTCCTATCCTAGCCTTGCCAGAGGGTTGTGAGAACTTTGAGGTATATACCGACGCTTCAAAGAATGGTCTTGGTTGTGTCTTGATGCAGGGAGGGAAAGTCATAGCCTATGCTTCGAGGCGGTGAAGCAATATGAGGAGAATTACCCTACTCATGATCTGGAGCTGGGTGCAGTTGTGTTCGCTCTTAAGATTTGGAGGCACTACCTTTATGGAGCAACTTTTAAGGTGTTCTCTGATCATAAGAGTCTAAAGTATATCTACACTCAGAAAGAGCTTAACATGCGACAGAGACGGTGGATGGAGCTGATTGGAGATTATGATATGGAGATCATCTATCACGAGGGTAAGGCTAATGTTGTTGCAGATGCATTGAGTAGGAAGAGCGTTCATTCGCTATGTACGTTATGTCCTTCTTTGAAGTTGAGAGATGAGATGTCTAGTTTGGGGATCTTTATGATTCGAAAGGGGGATACCATCGGGGATTTGACGATCGAGCCAGAGTTGTATGAGAACATCAAAAGTAAGCAAGAGCTTGATCCTAAGATCCAGGAGTGGAAGTCAAAGGTAGAGAGTGGAGCAGCTTCCAGGTTCTCTATTCATCCAGATGGGAGTGTCCGTTTTGATGGGAGATGGTGTGTTCCTGAGGATGCAGGTTGCGGAGAGTGATCTTGACAGAGGCTCATTGCACTCCTTATTCAGTTCACCCGGGTGGTGACAAGCTTTATAGAGACCTTAAGAAGACTTTTTGGTGGCCAAACATGAAGAGAGATGTAGCTGAGTTTGTAGCCAGATGTTTGACCTGCCAAAAGGTCAAGGGTGAACAAAGGAGACCACAAGGTAGATTCAGTCTTTGGATGTACCAGAGTGGAAGTGGGAGTTGATCTCCATGGATTTCATTGTGGGGTTACCTAGGTCACAACAAGGTAACAACATGATTTGGGTGATTGTTGATAGGTTGACCAAGTCGGCCCATTTCGTTCCCATGAAGGATACTTGGTCTAAGATGCAGCTGGCATTGGGTTACAGGAGGCATGTGGTTCGGTTACATGGTATACCTAAGGATATCGTTTCTGATCGTGATGCGAGGTTCATATCCTAATTTTGGCAAGAGCTGCAAGAGTTGATGGGTACGACTTTAAAGATGAGTACTGACCTTTCATCCAAGAACCGATGGTCGACAGAGCGGACCATCAAGACCTTAGAAGACATGTTGAGGGCATGTGTTATGGACTTTGGGGGGCGATTGGGAAGACGGGCTTGATCCGATCGAGTTTTTCATACAATAATTGATTATCATACAAGCATTGGGATGGCACCTTTTGAAGCTTTGTATGGCTGGAAATGCCGAAGTCCAGTTTGTTGGGATGATAGTTCTGAGACGGTGGTTTTAGGGCCACAGCTGGTTCAGGATATGGTTGAGCAAATCCGATTGATTCGGCAAAGGATGAGAGAAGCGACTCAAGATCGTCGGAAGAGCTACGCCGACTTGCACCGCAAGGATATTGAGTTTATGGTTGGTGACAAGGTTCTTTTAAAAGTGTCACCTATGCGAGGTGTTATGAGGTTTGGGAAAAAGGGTAAGCTAAGCCAAAAGTTTATAGGTCCTTATGAGGTTTTAGACCGTGTTGGCGAGGTGGCCTATAGATTAGCGTTACCACCAGCTTTGGATAGAGTACACAATGTTTTTCATGTATCCCAACTTCGAAAGTATGTGAGCGATCCGTCGTATATCCTTGAGATGGAGAACATCAAGCTTGATGAATCCTTGTCCTACGCCGAGATTCCTAAGGAGATTCTTGATCGCAAGGTTCGTAAGACCCGGAATGGTGAAACGGTCTTACTCAAGGTTCTTTGGTCTAATCATAATGTGGAGGAAGCCACATGGGAACCCGAGGAAGCTATGCGAGAATGTTTTCCTAACCTTTTCGATCAGGTATGTTTGGTTACGGGGACGTAACCGTTGTCCTTTTAGGGGGGTAGGAGATGGTCGCGGTCGTGTTTTGTTTTGTTTGTTGTTTTGCTTGGTTGCGTTTTGTTTTGTTTGTTGTTTTGCTTTGAGTTGGAGTAATGACTTTTGGTGGTGACTTATATAGTTCCTTGGTATTGTTATATGTGGTTAGTATAGTCTTGTGGAGTAGTGTTGTGTTTTGTTTGATAGTACGGTGTGAACTTGGGACGAAGTTCTTTTTAAGGGGGAAGATTGTAACACTACGGATTTTATTTGGGGACTACTCGACCGAGTAGAGCCTACTCGGCCGAGTAGTGCTATTGTTAGGAGTTGTTTTGGTTCTGCCGATGAATACTCGGCCGAGTATAGTGAATACTCGACCGAGTAGAGGATACTCGGCCGAGTATAACTTTACTCGACCGAGTATTCGGTCTGGCGAGTATTATTTGACGGTTTGATTAGGGAGCGTTTAAGATATATTTTATATCCCGCGTCGGTTTTCAAAAACATCATTTCTACTTCATCATTTTACGTTAACCTTAATCTCTCCCTAATCACTCCTTAATCACCCAATTGCCTTGTTGTTTGCGAAACCTTCGGAGTCCTTCCGTACAACTCTCATCCCACTGTTGGTAAGTTTTATCCTATGTTGTTGTATTTGTTGGGGTTACTGTATAATTATGGAATTGGGAATATGGGGGTTGTGCAATGTGTAATTGTGTGATATGATTATGTTATAGGAGAAGACTTCGTAGAGGAGCCTTTATGAGTGTGCAAGTTCATTCCCACTGTTGATTTCTAAGGTAGGGTTTCCTACTCAGTTTACTGTTATTGTAAGACATGTGGTTGTGTTTATTGTTATCTGTTGATCATCGGAGTATGGAGTTGTGGTGATGATGTTGGTGTAAGGGTGTTGAGATGGCTGTGAGATCTTGTGTTTATGATTGTGGTGGAGTCACTTGCGGGAGTGGCTTCACACCCTAGTTCGCCCTCCGTGGAACCCGCCACGGGAGGGGATGTGCACATTAAGGGACAGGGATGATTGTCGCTCGTGAGGAGCTGGACTAGGTGGGATCGGCTGCGATCACCCACTGGCGGCGAGGATTACCTGTTGCGATGGGTAGTCTGGCAGGGCTACACACTTCAGTGTGTAGTCGGTTACTGTGTGTGAATGAAGGATTGGGAAGCGACGATGATCGAGTTAATTATTCCGTTGTGTTTGTCTTACTTGTTTGTGTAATCGACCCCGTGTTGTTTGTGGAATCTGCGGTGATCCATTCGGGGATGGTGAGCAGGCTTGACAGGTATTGCTAGTGTGAGCTTGGGGACTGTCTTGGGAGAAGTGCCATCACGAGTCATAGCATCACCGTCTGAGTCTTAGTGGGATCTCTTTTATTATCAGACTTTAAAGTTGTATTTTATTAAAACAGTATTTGAGTTTGGTTGATGTAAACTTTACATTTTACAGTACTTTAATAAATGTGCTCAATTCAGACGCTTATTGATATGTACTAACCTCGGGCAACCGAGATGGTAACACACTTTCATGGTAGGGTGGTCCTGGTAAGGCACCTTGGTATGAGGGGGTGTTACACAATCGACCACGTAAGCTCAGATCATTCTGAGTCTCAGTCACGTTGCATAGACCGACCAATTTGACCAACTCCACTTAATCAATCTAATCAATCTTTTAAATCCTTTAACAATGGCACTTTCCACGCATATTCGAGTCGAGCAATCACTAAACGATAGCGGTAAAACTAGCTGAACAATTATGATGATGATTATAGTTAAATTTGACCATAAGATGATCACAAATCCCGTCATTTTGGAAAAGCGAAAATGATCCATCTAAAACAAGAATTTGTGATCAGGCCCGTCTAACCTATGGTTCTCTATGTGTACTTGCGTTGGGACTCGAAAATTTTGGGCCCAAATCTTGTATTACTCATATGATTGATAATACATAAAGGGTCATGCTAAAGATCGTCGACAATTTTACTAATTATCGTCGACATTTAATGTAAATTTCCATGTTTGCCCTCCATAACATAACTCCATTTCCGTCTCACTAAAACACAACTCAATTTCCGTCTCACTAAAACACAACTCAATTTCCGTCTCACTAAAATCTCTTCAACAAAAAAAAGACGGTTTTTTAAAAAAAAAAAAAAAAGCGGGATTTGTAATTAACAACATGAACGAGAACGATTTTAACAACGATTTCAACAATGAAGCTAGTAACGAGGTGAGTTTACGATTTAGTTTTGTCTCAAATTTATGTTTTATTATCGTTTGATTCCCGAATTAGGATAGATGCCTTGATTGTAGACGGAATTAGGATAGATTTGTTGATGGAATTAGTTGAAAATGGAATTGAAAAAAAAATATGGGAAATGGGCTGGACGAAGAAATTTTTCGTCCAAACCCAGGCCTGGACGAAAAATTCCTTCGTCCAGGTCTGGGTCTGGACGAAAAATTCCTTCGTCCAGGTCTGGGTCTGGACGAAAAATTATTTCGTCCAAGGCCCATTTCATTTTTTTTTGTTTTGTTTCCGTCTTATATATATATTTTTTTAATTCTTTCTGACTCGTTTTGTATAAAATAATTAATTACCGTCTTATTTTTTCCGTATTTTTTAGTTTTCGTACGTTGTATTATATTTTTTTATATATTTTTTTCTTTCCGACTCGTTTTTTATAAAATAATTAATTACCGTCTTATTTTTCCGTATTTTTTAGTTTTCGTACGTTGTATTATATTTTTTTTATATTTTATTCTTTCCGACTCGTTTTGTATAAAATAATTTATTATTATTAACTAATTTATTGAAATGCGTGTGCAGGTGAATAACGATGGCGACGGTATTGATTACTCAGATCATTTTACGACCAATAGAATTTTTTCATCAACTATGGAAGCGTTTAATTGGGCATTTGAGATCGGACTTAGACTCGGGTTTGGTATAAAAAGAGCAAGCAACAAGAGAGTTGGTCGTCACACGAATTTGAAACAGGATTATTTTGTTTGTCTGATGGGTGGAAGAGGTCCCGTAAATAATGATGTTGATTCTTTAATGAGGGCTAACACGGTTACCGCGTGGTGCAAATGCAAATTTCAAATGAAAGCTGTTGAAATACAAGAGAATAAGTGGAAGCTTGTCATGATATCCGGGTTTCATAATCATGCTTTAACGTTGTATTGTGACGGCGATAGATACTTTGCAAAGTTTGATGAAGAGGAGTTGGCTTATATCGACGCTCAAGTTAGAGCTCACGTTAGACCGACTATTATTATTGCGGGTTTGCATCAGCGGAATCCGGAAAAGTCAAGACCTAATCGGCGACAAATCTACAATCGTTCTCAGAAAGTAAGGGCCGAGGAAAGAGATGGGAGAAGCCCGACACAACAGATGTTAGCACTTACAGTTCAGCATAAGTACGTTCATTATTGGGTCACTGATCAGGAGACTGAGGAGCTAACCCACGTGTTCATGGCTCATCGAGAAGCCGTTAAGATATTTCGATCATACTATTATGTGGTCCTAATTGATTCCACGTACAAGACAAACTTATACCGTCTTCCGCTTGTTGAGATGGTTGGAGTCACAACCGTTAGGAAGAGCTTTGTGATCGCGTATGCTCTTGTGACGCATGAGTTTGAGGATGGATATCGTTGGCTGAAGGCCCTTCTCAATGATGTCGTTCAACCTAATGTTATTGTTACTGATTGCGAGCAAGGGTTGTTGAACGCGATTCCCACTGTTTTTCCGGATTCGTCTCACTTGATATGTCTTTGGCATATATATTCTAACGTGGAGACGAAAGCACTTTCTCTCACGGGTCGGGATAGTTGGGCTAAGTTCATAACTTGTAACTTGTTTAAAGCGGTTGTCGAGGCGGAGACCGAAGATGAGTTTAATGTGGCGTGGGCCAATTTGGCAAGGCAATGGGCGGGAGTGGCGGCATATATTGAGAGTCAATGGTTCCCGCACGTGGAAAAATGGGCCAAGTACAAAACGAACAAGATAACTCATTTTGGGAACACTTCTACATCCCGGGTTGAGTTGGCTCATGCAAATTTGAAGAGATGGCTGAATAGCGCGAAACTGGCCATTGATAGCATCTGGATCCGTTTTCATTCTTTGTTGGAAACGCAACATGTTGAGATCCGACACACGTTGGAGTTATCTAGATCGAGACGGTTGACGAGGCTTCATCGATTATTCTCCAGACTTTCTCATAAAATCTCAAAGAATGCCATCATTGAATTCCGTGGAGACTTCGAAAGAGGCGCCAAGATGACGGAAGATGCCTTGATGATCGATTGCGGTTGTGTAAAGGCTACTACACTTGGTTTGTTATGTGCTTGTTCACTTCATCGCATTGCTAGAAACGGATCTCGGGTCCCTCTTGATGTGTTACATGTATTTTGGAGGAAGTTGGAGTACGATGGTTCGGAGGCAATGCCGGCTTGTGACGATGATCGACTGGAGGAGTTATTCGATGAAATTCGGAATGCAGATCCAAGTATGAGATCATCCATGTTCGATACCCTTTACTCTCAGATACATCCGGATGAGGAGGATGTATACGAGCCTCGGGTGAACGAGAACCCTAGAAGACGTCCAAGTAGGGGAACTCTTAGAGAACCGTCTGTAACACCCCCATATCCTGAGGAGCCTTAACTAGGCCTTCCTTAGCATATAAGGGCATTACCATCTCGGTTGCCCGAGGTAAGTAAACATCAAAGGTTGATAAAAGAACATTTATAGTTATATTACAAATGTTACAACCAACTTAACAAAATAAAGATACAACTCGTGAGCTACACACTATCTCTATCAAAACTCGTGAGGACTCATCCCGCCAGAACTCCAGCTATCAACGCTATCAACACCTGCTAAGACCGACTATTCACCATAAGGGATCACGGTAGACACATAAAACAACAAGACAACCACACCAGGTCAGTACTGAGATAAGACATGATAAAACCAACAACACCTATCAACACAACACAGTACAATCGGTCACACACACAATCACACTCACTCCAATCAATCTCCGTCACCGACTGTCCACTGGACCAGCCCTGCCAGTGGGGGACCGCAGCCGTACCCACCAAATCCCCACTCATCATACCAAGCATAACCCTGTCCCATTAATGTGCACATCCCCTCCCGTGGCGGGTTCCACGAAGGGCGAAACTAGGGCGTGAAGCCACTCCCGCAAGTGACTCCACTCAGCCGAGGGCGCGCCTCGAGAACCAGAGACAAACAATCACATACAGCTGCAATACAACAACAACCAACAAACTGAATACACCAACCGACTACCGTATGTACGCTACCACGCAAACACAATGCAACACAACAACCACGACACAATAATCGACACACTAGATCATCCACAGAAACTGAGTAGGCGAACCTACCTTTAAGCAACTGCAACCATTCCATGTCCACACACGCAACATCCAGCAACCAAGCAACACCTATATATGTAACACAACCATCTATCACTACCAAGCAAACCCTAACTGCAAAGACAAGGATACGGATGATGATGACGACATACCTACAAGAAGAAACTTGGCAAAGGACCGCTACCCGACTCAATCTATGCTCTCCTAAGGCACAAGGACCTTCAAAGGCTTCCATGGAGGTTATATGGTGAAGGGAAGGGAAGGAGGCGACCTAAGGATATGAATAAATGAGGCGAAAATGATTTGCGGATATAACAAAATGCGATTATAAACCCTCGCTGAAAACACGATACTCGATCGAGTGGCCCACCTACTCGATCGAGTGTCCCCTACTCGACCGAGTATCAAAGCTACTCGATCGAGTAGCCTCTACTCTATCGAGTACCACCCCTAACTCACAGCATAAGATCACTTTGGTACAACTTCTAAGGACTATTACCGCTCCCAAGGCCGGTCAACGCTGGTCAACGGGTCTCTAAAAGGGCGGGTATTACAGTCTTCCCCCCTTAAAAAGAACTTCGTCCCCGAAGTTCAACTCACCTATCTCAAAGCACAAGACATGGGAACAAAACGACATCACTATTCTTTCGACATGGGTCACGACTCCCCGAAAATACCATTCCCCATGTCATCATCATCAACTGTCTAACGCTCCATATAGATCGACCTTTACAAGCCACTACTTGAAATATCAACCTCACAACACAAACCGGCACGACCAACGATTACCCACACATTATAAGATTACACTATCACTAGCAATAACCATCCACACGAAACATGTCTCATATCAACACGCAGCATGACTATACCACCATGTTACTCAACAACGCGATTCTATTCCAACACACGACATCGTAACTATCTCTTTATGACCATCTTTTAAAGCACACTATCAACTTATTCAACGAACCAAAGCAAACAATTACAACTTCATACAAGAAATGTAACCAAAGTGATAGAAAACCTTATAAACAAACAACAAAATAATTATCATATCGGCTTTTTTATTTTGCGACATTACTCTTCCCCTCTAAAAGGAACTTCGTCCCCGAAGTTCACCACCAAACCACTACACATGTTATGTACTACTTACGTTTTGACACATATATCTAGCCCATATCATTCATTATTGACATTACTCATTAGCTAGACAACCATTAAACCATAAAACATATGCAAGCATATACGAATAACTAGCCGACGTCAAGAGTGCCTGTTTATATCATTTGTACATTTAGATAGGAAATACACCATTCCGGTGAATTATAAATAGCAGACACTACGGATGTAAAATGAATGCAATAAGAAACAATTACAACCTCACTATTCGTTACAAATACGCCTCTAAAAGCCAAGCACGATTTCCAACATATGAAATTAACGGTTCAAATGTGTTACTAATCATCAATAACCATGTTAAACACCAAACATGTAATTATATAACCATTAAACAATTTTAATTTTACGAAAAGTTCCTGTAACAGTGCTCTCGATCGAGTATGTAGGGTATTCGATCGAGTGCCCGCTACTCGATCGAGTGTCTTGGCTATTCGATCGAGTAGCCTTGAGATCAGAATACCTCATTTCTGACACACCTGCAGCTACTCGACTGAGTGTGGGGCACTCTGTCGAGTAACCACAGGTCAAACCTTAGAAAACACCTGTCATAACACCACACACACACACATATATATATATATATATATATATATATAAACGTCACATAACACGAGTCGGGATGACTTCCCGACCCCCAAAATCCTGCAACAAGGTTAAACTAACAAATCCGGCCTTATGGCCATCCGTACAAACCAAAATAAAAAGTTCTAACTAACAACGATTACTATCGTCCAACACCATCAACCATAAACAAGGATAAAGAATAGGAGTATCACTCCTGCTGCTGCTGCTGCTCATCCATCATCTCATCTCCTCCACCATCTCCTCCCGAGGTGCCCGCTCCCGATGACCTGATACCCGCATCAACCCCCGCTCCAGCTCCAGGACTCACATACCATGGGGTCAAGCCACCAAAAGCAAAGGACTGAGGTGTCCCCCAAGCTGACCGATCCACCCCGTAAGAGTGGAAAACCCCACTATAGTCCCCAACTCCGCTCCACCACACCGGATGCGGTCCCTCTGTGCCAATCCCCTGAGCATACTCCATCTCATGCATGTTCCGGAGTGTTAAGGTGGATGACACTCTCTCTGCCAAGTAGCTCGAACGCGTCTCCGGGTGTCGAGGTAGGGGTAACAAGGAAAAGGGTGCTGCTGCGGTGGTGCTGCCGGTCGTGGTCTAGTCTCAGCTATCCTCTCCCTCACCCGACGAGGTCCTCTCCTCAACCTGGGTCTCTCCTTCACCACCGCCACATTCTCCCCCTTCTTCGGCTCGGGCATCACCTGAAGGATCGTGTCATCGACGAGGTATGTCTGCAACTGACGGGGCACATCATCCTCCTCCTCCTCATCGAAGTCAACAGCTACCACCAACGGGTCTAACGGCTCTGTCGGTGGGAGGTGCTCAGGAGCCGGGATCCTCATCCAGCTCATACCCCACACCCTCCAAGCTAGGCCACCATCAGCTAAAGTTCTCAACCATTTCAGGTCGAGGTAGTAGTCTCTGTCCATCGTAGGCACCGGTGTAGATAGAGGCACGTACTCCGAAGAAGCCTCAAAGGAGGCTAGCATTTCAGCTATCCGAGTGGCGATAGCACCACAACTCAGGTACCGGGTGGTGGAAGTAGCCATCAAGGCCAGGCTAGCGCAGACCATGGTGGGAGCATTAAAGACCACCTTCTCGGTCTGCTCCGGGTTCAGATAAGACATCAAAAGCAACAGTTCATGATTGTTCAGCTTACTCATATCCCACCTCTCATAAAGAAGGTTTGACAAAGAACGAAGGAAGATCCTCAAGGTAACATGTTGAACATCATTAATCAACATGTTGCTAGAGGTGGGAGCTGGCTTTCCCGAAAGACAAGGCATGAGTCGGCAAACACCACACTCGGAAGGAATTTCACTGATAGAATCCTTGGGAGGCTTGGCCAACCCAAGGTGAGAAGCAAAAAGGTCCATGGTCAACATGAAGCTCGTGTTCATCAAACGGAACTCAACCGTTTGTGCAGCCGGCTCGTAATTAAACGAGCTCATAAACTCTAAGGTTAGAAAAGGGTAAGAATGCTTCCTCAGCCGATACAACCCCGTAAACCCCAAGGTTTCAAAGATGTGACGGACATCCGTCTCAATTCCCAAGTCCTCAAGAAGTGTGGTATCCACGCAACGGGTAGGCCTCATTTTGCGTTTTTGCAACGCCACAAATCTCTCCCTTTGTTTAAAGTCCACAAACACCACCGAAGGGTACTCCGGTACAGTGGGTACTACGGGTCCACTACCTTCCCCAAGCTCGGGCTGTGAAGCCCTCCCCCTCTTACTCTGACGGGTCCCTATGTTTAGTCTCGGCATCTGTTTCAGCATATGACTTAAACAAACTTGCATAGGCATGTAAAGCACATAATTCACACAATTGAACCTTGAATACTCAGCTAGGTACACACTTTCACCAACAATCAGTTTATAGCAACTCAGACGATTTCTATAGCTGTGAAAAGTTTAGCATGATAAACACAATTTACTCAACTAATTCGGATATCATGGCATGGCTCAAATGATACCCCATATAATTACTTGATAACATGTGAGATATTCATATATGTTCATAGAAAGGCAACTTAAAACATGTCATCATCAACCTTCAACATTAGAAGCAATTAACTCAACTAGACTAGTCAGACGGTCTCAAATTTTGTAACAAATTGACATATTCATCAACAATTAACATCACCATTACCATATTAAAAGCTTAACTCTTGCATATGCATTCATATCCAACACAAAATCTCAATTATGGAAAACGAAATTCAACTTGGGGCACTTTTAAGACGGAGTTTTAAGGCAAGTTTAAGGTGAAAATTACCAAAATCCAACTTTCAACATGGTATATACAACATATAGTACTCAATTTCACCATCCAACATGTAGAAAACAACCAAAATCAATTTTGTGTTTTGCAAACCCTAGAAAATTCGTCCCCAATTTGGTAATTTCTATTCTATTTTTGGAGCAATTAATCATCAACAATCATGAAAGGGAAGCATATGAATCATATTACAACAATTAAAAGCAATTATTCATCCATATGAATCGAAATTTTAGTTAATTCTACCATTCTAATAAGTTCAAAGTGATAAAACATGTAAATAGGGAAGAAATTCATACCTTGATGAGATAGGAAAGTAAAGGAATGAAATCAAACAAAGAAAGCAACCCCAAATTAGTCACCACCAACGCAAGGATAAAAGAGTTTTGAGAGAGATTTAGGGCTTAGGGTTCAAAATAAGGAAGATAGAATAATAAAAGAATGAGAAGAAACAAGGGTTTTAAGAAACCCGTAAGAACCTCTCAAGATCGGCCTACTCGATCGAGTGCCTAGGGTACACGATCGAGTGCCCTCTACTCGATCGAGTAGGTGCTATTTCGTCGAGTATCTGCAGAAAATTTCCACATCCCGACGTCATAGCTTCCTAACTAGATCGAGTGAGGTCTACTCGGTCTAGTAAGCATTCACACTCGGCCAAGTAGAGTTGAGTACTCGGACAGAAATACTGTAATACTCCGTATTTATAAGTCTTGGGGTACTCTATCGAGTAGGCCTTACTCTGTCGAGTAAGGGTAAGTTGCGTTTTAGAAAAGTTCTGACCTGTTGGGTACTCGATCGAGTAGCTGGGGCACTCGATCGAGTAAGGGGGTACTCGATCGAGTACCTCGGGTACTCGATCAAGTAGCCGGTTTTACGGGGAGTTTTCTCGGGTTTTGTTAATTATGCGATTAAGGTATATAAGCTTTGTCGTCATTATTCTAAATCACTTTTACAAAACCTAAATTACTGTTTAAGAGAGAAAGCAAGCAAGTTCTTCATCCTAATCACATTATTAGCAATATCCGGAGTTTGGAAGGTCAGTTCTTAGCGTTGATTATACCGTTGAGTTCCTTGCGTCGAGGGTAAGATCTATGTACCCTTTTTATTGTCTTTCCTTTGATTTGGTTAAACCTTAATTTAGAGATTTGGGGGTTTTATGTGTAGTATGTGATTTGGTAGCCTTTATGTGTTGTATGATAGGAGGAGGGTTCATAGAAGAAGCTTTTTGATTCAAAGAGAGAGACCGTCTCGATTGTGTGCTTACAGGTAGGATTTCGACTCAGTATTAGTCCCATAATGGGATATTGGTTGATGTATTGTGTTTGGTTGTTTGATATAGTAATTGTATTGTGATTGTGGTTGTGATCGTTGTTGATGGTTCGCGAGGCGTGGCCTCTACTGAGGGGTCACTTGCGGGAGTGGCTTCACGCCCTAGTTTCGTATCTCGTGGAACCCGCCACGAAGGGATGTGCACATTAATGGACGGGGTTATCGCTCACTATGTGGAGCGGGGATTTGGTGGGTACGGTGCGGTCCCCCCATGGCGGTAGTCCGGTGGACGATCGGTGATTGAGATGATTGGATTTGGCGTGATGGTGTGTGTGTGACAGTTAAGCTGTCTGTTTATCGTATTGTTAGAGTACTGGGATAGCTGGGATGGCCACGACATGATGATAGGAGTCTTCCGCTGTAGCTCATTAGTTATTTACATTTCGATTAGAAAAAGTCAGTTTGAGAACATGTATTGCATTTTGGTTTGGTTTTGAGAATTGTACTCTTCACTAAGTATTTATATTTAAACGTTGTTTCTTCATTGTTTATTTGATTATCATTGCCTCGGGTAACCGAGATGGTAATGTCTTCATACCTGAGTGGTCCTGGTAAGGCACTTGGAGTATGGGGGTGTTACAAATGGTATCGAGCGACGATCCCGAAACCTGTAACCAATGAACCTAATGAACGTAGGGGGTCAATTAAAATGAACCGGGGGTAAAAGTTGTAGGAGCTAATGCAAAGGCTTGGGAGACGTTCTAAAGTCGCGAAGTCGCCCTACAATTTTGAACCGGTCACATGGGGGGAGTGTTTGTCGAGTCGTATGTGTGTTTGGTTAACTTGTGTAAGAATGTGATGAAATGTGTGATTGTTGGATGTTGAAGTAGAAAGTTAAGAATGTGAAAGAAAAATTGAAGATGTGTGAAAGCGTTGATGGTATGATAGCATGTTGAATGTTTTACAATGTGGCATTTAATAACATGATGAAGTGATCTCGTAGATCGTATGAAAAGATGCGTAGCATGTTTAGTTATGATATAATGTGGTTTTATAAAGTTTAGCACGTTAGCACATGACGTAGCATGCGGGTAGCTTTTATGAATTGGCATGACTTGATCGAGTGGGACTGACTCGATCGGGTGGGTTTTTGACGATTTTGAGTCCAGAATCGTGTTTTTGGGTACTCGATCGAGTAACTAGGGGTACTCGATCGAGTAGGGGGTCACTCGATCTCGGTCGAGTATGTTAGAGATCGGAAAGGTCGTTTGGGGTCCGATGTTTGGGTACTCGATCGAGTATGTTGGGCACTCGATCGAGTAGCCCGTTACTCGATCGAGTGTGTTTGGGAACTCGATCGAGTAGGTTCTGGGCAGCGTGTTTTCATGTTTTGAGGTTTAGTACGTGTGTTTATGTCTACCCTTTCTTATATATAGTTTCAAGATGCCGCCCAAGAAGATCGTTGTTTTAAGAGAGCCGAGCTTATGAACATAGATGACATCGTTAAGATGTTGGAGCATCAGGATGCTCTCCGACGCTTTAAAGCGTGGGGAAGGTTAAGGATAAGGATAAGGAGAAGGAGGTTGATCATTCTAAAATCAGCCTCTATATCGCGAGGTTTAACCCGAAAGAGTACAAGGGAGTTGGGGAGCCCAACCTTCTTGATAGTTGGCTGAGAGAGATGGAGAACATATTAGATTTGGTTCACTGTCCTGATGAGATGAGGTGGAACAGCTGCGTTCTATCCGAGGGAGGCGGTGGCAAGTGGTGGGATACGATGAAAGTGAGTGCTAAGGAGATATATACAAACCAAGGGTTACCTGCTATACCTTGGGTGGAGTTTCGTAGGGCTGTGAGGAAGGAGTTTGTACCGGAACATGTGAGGAGTAAGTTGAGGGAAGAGTTTGTGACTTTAAGATGACCGCCGAGATGTGTCGTGGCCGAGTACTACAGCGCAGTTCAATGAGAAGTCTAGGTATCCGAGGACATGGGTTTGAGTGAGGAGAATCGGCATTGAGGTTTGAGAGGGGTTGACCCCTAAGATTATGGATAAGTTACCCGTGGGAGTCCTTACCGATGTTAAGGAAGCTTATGAGAGGGCCGGGAGAGCCGAGAGATTGGTGGAGATGGCTCGGGAGAGGTTAGGTGGTGAGAAGAGGAAGTCTGAGAGCGAGGGTGGTGGCCAATCTAATCACAAGAAAGGCAACCACAATCGTCTA
Source organism: Silene latifolia (assembly GCF_048544455.1). Lineage (NCBI taxonomy): Eukaryota > Viridiplantae > Streptophyta > Magnoliopsida > Caryophyllales > Caryophyllaceae > Silene > Silene latifolia. Next base: position 81,074,417 of record NC_133531.1, read on the forward strand.
AGGGTTTTCTTCCGGGTCGGGGTTGATCTTGGGGCTTCCTTTGGGCGTGGTCGTGGAAGTGTGAGTAATAGTTGGGGAGTGACCTGCTATAGTTGTGGTGGTGTAGGCCACAAGAGACATGAGTGCACAAGTGCACCGGATCTTTCCGGAGACTGCGCTTGAGCTTCGCGAGCAACAGACCTTGGTGGATCATGGCCAAACCGGGAAGTCGAGTTACAGAGTGAGTGAAGGTAACGCAACGGCGGTAATTCTTATCGAAACCACCAACGAACAACAACAACAATCAAGGGTCGGGTGCTTAGCCGACCACATCAACCAAGATCTTGTCCGGGGAGGTGGGCGGAAGACCCGATGGCAAGTTATTCATGATGGAGAATAAAGCGGTGAGGAAGATACGCACGTTATCACCGGTACTTTTCTTGTAAATGGTATTCCTACCTTTGTTTTGTTTGATTCGGGGGCTTCTCGGTCGTTTGTGTCTTCGAGTCATGTTAAACTTGATTGGGTTTGAGGGTATATGAGTGCAGTTAGTGAGCGAGTTTTTATACCTTCGGGTGAGTCCGTATCATGTGGGAGATTGTTTAGAGATGTATCTATGATAGTTGGGCAAGTTGATCCTTTGTAGACTTGCTAGAGTTTCCTTTTGACGGTTTTGAGATGATAGTCGGGATGGATTGGTTAGGAAAGTATAAAGCTAAGATAGAATGTCATCAAAAGAAAGTGTCTTTAAGAGGTCCTAAGGGTGTTAGTGTGTCTTATCGTGGGTTTCTAGTCAAACCCAAAGTTAAGTTGATTGCAGTTGTCACCTTGAAGTCTTATCCGAGGAAGGGATGTCCTTTGATCTTGTGCCATGTGAGAGATGACCGGATAGAGAGTCCGGCGAGTTGATGAGATACCAGTGGTGGGAGAGTTTGCGGATGTTTTTCGGAGGAGATCAGGGGTTGCCACCAAAGAGGGAGATAGATTTCACCGTTGAGTTGAAACCGGGGACGGGGCCAATCTCTAAGGCACCGTGCCGTATGGGTCCTAAGGAGATGGAGGAGCTTAGGAAGCAGTTGGATGATCGGATAGAGAAGGGATACATCGACCTAGTGTATCGCCGTGGGAGCACCGAGTTCTTTTCGTGAAGAAGAAAGATAGGAGTTTGAGGTTATGCATAGATTACGGGGAGGCAACCGAGTGACGATAAAGAACAAGTATCCTTTGCCAAGGATAGATGACCTGTTTGATCGGTTGAGTGGTGCATCAGTCTTTTCTAAGATTGATTTGAGGTCGGGGTACCATCAGGTGAAGATTAGAGAGGTGGACATACCAAAGACAGATTTCACGTCGAGGTATGGCCATTATGAGTATGTGGTGATGCCGTTTGGGTTGTCTAATGCACCGGTAGTGTTTATGGATTTGATGAATAGAATCTTGGGCAGTTCTTGGACCGATTTGTAGTGGTATTTATCGATGATATCTTAGTCTACTCTAAGACTAAGGAGGAGCATGAGGAGCATCTGAGGATCGTGTTGCAAACTTTGAGGGATCATGAGTTGTATGCTAAGCTATCCAAGTGTGAGTTCTGGTTAGAGGAAGTTGCTTTTTTAAGGGCATGTGATCTCTAAAGATGGGGTAGTTGTGGATCCGGCGAAGATAGAAGCAGTGATAAAGTGGGAAGCACCAAAGAATGTTGCCGAGGTTAGGAGTTTCTTGGGTTTAGCTGGATACTACGGACGGTTCGTGAAGGATTTCTCCAAGATAGCTAGACCTATGACGGCGTTGATGAGGAAAGAGAACAGGTTTCGTTGGGATGAGAGTTGTGAGACGGCGTTCCAAACATTAAAGGAGCGTTTGACCACAGCTCTAGTCTTAGCATTACTGAAGGGACCGAGAACTTTGAGGTTTATACGGATGCCTCGAAGAATGGGTTGGGATGTGTGTTGATGCAGAATGGTAAAGTGATTGCCTATGCTTCTAGGCAATTGAAGCCTTATGAGGAGAACTACCCTACTCATGATCTGGAGTTGGGTGCAGTGGTGTTTGCTCTCAAGATTTGGAGACATTACCTTTATGGAGCAATCTTTAAGGTATTTTCTGATCACAAGAGTCTCAAGTACATCTTCACTCAAAAGGAGTTGAACATGAGACAGAGGAGGTGGATGGAGCTGATTGGCGATTATGACATGGAAATCATCTACCATGAAGGGAAGGCCAATGTTGTAGCTGATGCTTTGAGTAGGAAGAGTGTACATTCTCTGTGTACAGCTCTATCTTTGATGAGGCTGAGAGATGAGGTAGCGAGCTTTGGGATACATATGATGCAGAAAGGAGATGTCATGGGTGATATGACAGTACAGCTTGAGTTTTATGATGATATTCGAGGTAAGCAGGCGTTGGACCCTAAGATAGTGGAGTGGAGAGCTGGAGTAGAGAAAGGGACAGTGTCCCGGTTTTCTATTCATACAGATGGTAGTTTGAGGTTTGATGGTAGGTGGTGTGTTCCTAATGATGAGGAGTTGAAAAAGACTATCATGACAGAGGCACATTGCACACCATATTCAGTACATCCGGGTGGCGACAAGCTATACAAGGATTTGAAGAAAACGTTTTGGTGGCCTGGGATGAAGAAAGAGACAGCTGAGTTTGTGTCCCGTTGTTTGACATGACAGAAAGTTAAAGGGGAACAGCGACGACCACAAGGTAAGATTCAGTCTTTAGAGGTACCTGAGTGGAAGTGGGAATCCATTTCCATGGATTTCATTGTGGGTTTGCCAAAGAGTCAACAAGGTAACAACATGATTTGGGTAATAGTGGATCGACTGACCAAGTCAGCTCACTTTGTTCCAATGAAAGATACATGGACTAAGGCACAATTGGCTATGGCCTATCGAAAGAACGTGCTTAAGTTACATGGAGTCCCTAAGGACATAGTGTCTGACAGAGATGCGAGGTTTATATCGAGGTTTTGGAAGGAGTTGCAGGAATCGTTGGGAACAACTTTGAAGATGAGTACTGACATTTCATCCTGCGACAGATGGGATCGAGAGAACAATCAAGACTCTTGAGGATATGTTGCGAGCTTGTGTGATGGATTTTGGTGGTAGCTGGGAGCAGAGGTTGGACTTGATAGAATTTTCTTACAATAACAGCTATCACACTAGTATTGGTATGGCACCGTTTGAGGCTTTGTATGGGAGAAGATGTAGGAGTCCAATCTATTGGGACGATAGTGCTGAGGCAGTGGTTTTAGGACCAGAGATGGTGCATGAGATGGTGGAACAGATTAAGATGATCAGGGAACGGATGAGAGCAGCTCAGGATCGACAAAAGAGTTATGCAGATCTACATCGCCGGGATATAGAGTTTCAGGTTGGGGATAAGGTTCTTCTGAAAGTGTCTCCTATGCGTGGGGTTATGAGATTTGGGAAGAAAGGCAAGCTAAGTCAGAAGTTTATAGGGCCGTATGAGATCTTAGAGCGGGTTGGGGAAGTTGCTTATCGTCTGGCTTTACCAGCTGCTTTAGAGAGAGTGCATAATGTGTTTCATGTATCGCAGCTGCGGAAGTATGTGAGTGACCCGTCACATGTGTTAGAGGCCGAGACCTTAGAGCTAGATGAGTCCTTATCATATCTTGAGGTGCCTAAACAGATTCTAGACCGAAAGGTTAGAAAGACTAGGAGTGGTGAGACAGTTCTGCTCAAGATCCTTTGGTCTAACCACGAGACCGAGGAAGCTACATGGGAGCCAGAGGAGGCTATGAAAGAGCGTTACCCTTTCCTTTTTGATCAGGTATGTATGGTTACGGGGACGTAACCTTGTTTCTTTTAGGGGGGTAGGAGATGATCGCGAACAGTTTTTAAGAGTTTTATACCCCTTTTATATGTTGTGTCGGGATGTTTGTCGGGATGAGTTGGGTTAGTAACATGTTTTATGTTGAATTTTGTTGTGGTTGTTGAGTCGGGAATGTTATGGGAGTACCTTTGTTTAGTAGTGGTTTGAACATCGGGGACGAAGTTCCTTTTAAGGAGGGAAGACTGTAATACTCCGTATTTATAAGTCTTGGGGTACTCTATCGAGTAGGCCTTACTCTGTCGAGTAAGGGTAAGTTGCGTTTTAGAAAAGTTCGACTGTTGGGTACTCGATCGAGTAGTCTGGGGCACTCGATCGAGTAAGGGGTACTCGATCAGTACCTCGGGTACTCGATCGAGTAGCCGGTTTTCTGGGGAGTTTTCTCGGGTTTTGTTAATTATGCGATTAAGGTATATAAGCTTTGTCGTCATTATTCTAAATCACTTTTACAAAACCTAAATTACTGTTTAAGAGAGAAAGCAAGCAAGTTCTTCATCCTAATCGCATTATTAGCAATACCCGGAGTTTGGAAGGTCAGTTCTTAGCGTTGATTATACCGTTGAGTTCCTTGCATCGAGGGTAAGATCTATGTACCCTTTTTATTGTCTTTCCTTTGATTTGGTTAAACCCTAACTTAGAGATTTGGGGGTTTTATGTGTAGTATGTGATTTGGTAGCCTTTATGTGTTGTATGATAGGAGGAGGGTTCATAGAAGAAGCTTTTGATTCGAGAGAGACCGTATGATTGTGTGCTTACCGGGTAGGATTTCTACTCGTATTAGTCCCATAATGGGATATTGGTTGATGTATTGTGTTTGGTTGTTTGATATAGTAATTGTATTGTGATTGTGGTTGTGATCGTTGTTGATGGTTCGCGAGGCGTGGCCTCTACCGAGTGGGGTCACTTGCGGGAGTGGCTTCACGCCCTAGTTTCATATCGTGGAACCCGCCACGAAGGGATGTGCACATTAATGGACAGGGTTATCGCTCACTATGTGGAGCGGGGATTTGGTGGGTACGGCTGCGGTCCCCCACTGGCAGGGCTGGTCTAGTGGACAGTCAGTGATTGAAATGATTGGATTTGGCGTGATGGTGTGTGTGTGACAGTTAAGCTGTCTGTTTATCGTATTGTTAGTATACATTGATTTGTGTGATTAGTACTGACCCCGGTGTTGTTTTGTAAACCTGCGGTGATCCATTCGGTGATGGTGAGCAGATATTGAGCAGGTATTGAGATGAGTACTGGGATAGCTGGGATGGCCACGACATGATGATAGGAGTCTTCCGCTGTAGCTCATTAGTTATTTACATTTCAGTTAGAACATTTAGTTTGAGAACATGGATTGCATTTTGGTTTGGTTTTGAGAATTGTACCCTTCACTAAGTATTTATATTTAAACGTTGTTTCTTCATTGTTTATTTGATTATCATTGCCTCGGGTAACCGAGATGGTAATGTCTTCATACCTGAGTGGTCCTGGTAAGGCACTTGGAGTATGGGGGTGTTACAAATACGAAATAAATTGAAGATTCCTGCAAAACAATATCGCGTCTTGATTCCAAACTATGTTCGGAATTCGTCACTAGTTATCATACTCGCTCATGTATTACCATTACTACTCAAGCATATCATACCGTCTCATCAAATAAGGTTTATTTCATGTTACGCCACAACAAATTCACACAACACGGTTTACCTGTTACCGAGTCATTCATATACACAATTACGTCTTTGCATCATATCTAAACTCGTCTTACCACATGGCTATCAGCTTATTCTCATGTTAATATAAAACATATAATTAACGATAATTATTCTTCTATATGTCATTCAAATGTATTACTATCATGTTCCAATTTCAATCATAAGCAAATTATTCTACACAAACTGATCATTGCACAATGGAAACTTTCAACATTTGAACATTGCACAAAAGCATCATTACCTGTTATTTCCCATATTATGACTCAACACTTCTTTAACTATCATCACTATAGCTACCGTAGGACTTAAAAACTCGTATAGGATCACCATCACTAACCACTTTGAATCAAACACCAACACGACCATATATCCTTATTACAGCATATACCTCCTCCTTTTTCACGCATTTCTATTAAATAAAACTTTTTACGTTTTTCTCATAAACATCGCATGAGCTCACTAATTCTACCAGAACCTCACCACACACAATTCAAATGCAACTATCATACCCATACCAACTTTAACAAAGACTCGGCCACAAATAGTTTCGATGCAATCAACATACATATTACATACATACAAAAGGACTCCACATTCCCATACCCAGTGACTGGCTTAAGTACAATGAGGCCAAGATTTTGAAATGAGGGCGCCTACTCACCCAAAACCTACCATCAGTTGGGGCTCTCATCATACATACACCAGGTTCATTTTATTAGACTCACTACGTTCATTATTTTCATTGGTTACAGGTTCCAAAATCGTCGCTCGGATACCACTTTGTAACACCCCCATATCCTGAGGAGCCTTAACTAGGCCTTCCTTAGCATATAAGGGCATTACCATCTCGGTTGCCCGAGGTAAGTAAACATAAAAGGTCGATAAAAGAACATTTATAGTTATATTACAAATGTTACAACCAACTGTAGATACCTCATTTCTGCACCTCCCGCAAACCACCCGGTGATGATTGGGCCGCATGTTTGGTACGCGGAACGATTTGTGACAATTCGTAAGTTTATCGTCAAGTGATTGCTCAAACATTGATGTCTACCTCTTAATTGTCATCTACGCGCCGATACGGTCGTTTTGACAGTAATTAGAGTACATTTGGAGTCCGGGCCTAAAACCGTCTTCATTTTCTGATAACCGCTAAATCCCGAGTCATAATGTTCTGGAATGTTCCGGATATTTCTATTCCATATTTTATAAATCTTTCACAATATTTTATTCTTTGGTAAAGAATTTCCCGTAATATTCATACAAAATATTAAGGAAAATAAGATCATCCCGTTATTCCATAAATTAAACACGGAAATCTTTCTTCCGCAGGAGGAAACCACCTGGGAACAGACGCGGCAGTCTGCGCTCTCTTCCAAGAGACGCAGTGATTGTTGCACCTCTTCCCGAGTCCTTTCTCGCGTATTTTTCGTATCTTTTCATATCTTTTCGAGATTCACTTCCAAAGTTTCTCCGAAAACCCTATTCCTTCACGTGATTAGTATAAATAGGAGCCTTTGCTCCTCATATTTCTCACGCGAGTGTCCGCCCTTCTCTTCTCCCTTTGCATTCTAGACCACGTTTTTACTTTTTGGCGTCTACGTGCTTGAACATTCGACCACGTAAGCTTGGATCCTTCTGAGTACCAGCCTCGTTTGCATGACCGACCAATTTGACCAAATCCACATCAATCAACTTAATTAATTTTAATCGTTTTCCTCTTACGAGGGCACTTTCGTTACATTCGAGTCGAGCATCACTAATCATAAACTTAGTTCATCTTGTTTCGTCAAACATGTAAGTCTGAGGGTGTAAATCCTTCTTTATTTATTGTTATTTACTTTTTGTATCATTAATGTAAGGTTTATGTCGAAAATACTTCTTAAAACCGATTTATAAAACCACGCTTTGAAACTGTAATACTACGGATTTTATAGGCCGGTACTCGACCGAGTATGGCCTACTCGGTCGAGTAAAGTGTGTTGGTATTCTGTTTGGCTTCTGCCTAGGAATACTCGGCCGAGTATGAGTAATACTCGACCGAGTAGAGGGTACTCGGCCGAGTATACTCGACACTCGACCGAGTATCCGGTCTGACGGGTAATATTTCAGCGGTTTGATTTGGAGATGATTAGGGTTATATTAAAACGTAAATCAGTTTCTAAGTACACTGTTCCATAACATATCACTCAACGACGCTCTAATCTTCTCCAAATCTCTCCCTATGGTGTGGATCGTTTGTGAGTATAGTTCATCTTTCCTTGTGTCGATTGTGTCGGTAAGCCTCTAATTTCGTAAGTTTCATTAATTGGTCTTTTAGGGTTTTGCACTAATTTGTGATTTGGGGGAAAGGGATTTTGTGCGATGTGGTAATTGGAATTATGTGTGATTATTGTATGTAGGTGACGGTGTCATGAGAAACTGCTATTGATTGTTTATGTGTGCTTGGATTGCGAAAAGGTAGGGTTTCCCTACTCGGTTTCTGTTAATTGATTTAAGACTGTGCTTGTGTTGTAATTGTTGTTATCCGCTGATCATCGGAGTATGGCTGTTGTGTTGTGACGGTTGCGGAGTTGGGACAGCTGTGATGCTGTGTGTGTTGTGATTGTGGTGGAGTCACTTGCGGGAGTGGCTCCACACCCTAGTTCGCCCTCCGTGGAACTCGTCACGGGAGGGGATGTGCACATTAAGGGACAGGGATTTTCAGTCGCTCGTTGATGAGCTGGACTTGGTGGGATGGGCCGCGGTCACCCACTGGCGGCGTGGATTACCTGTTGCGATGGGTAATCTGGTAGGGCTACACACTTTGGTGTGTAGTCGGTTACTATGTGAGATCGGGAGACCGGAGAGTGTGGATGATCAGTCGGATGCATCGTTTGTTTGTCTTACATTGATTGAACAAGATCGACCCGTTGTTGTTGTTTTATAAAACTGCGGTGATCCATTCGGGGATGGTGAGCATATTGTGACAGTAATGCGGATGTTTAGCTATGGGACGATTATGGGGTCACCACTGAGTCTAGCTTCCGCCGTCGGGAGACTTAACTTGCATTATTTGTAATTAATAGATTTTCATCGTTATGTTTTGGTTTGGTGTAGGAAACATGTAATCGCTAACTCTTTATACTTTAATAAAGGTTGTTTGGAATTGGTAACTTTGATATACTAACCTCGGGAAACCGAGATGGTAACGGCCTTTCATGCTAGGGTAATCCTTGGTAAGGTACCTTGGTACGAGGGGGTGTTACAAAGTGGTATCAGAGCCGAAGATTCTGGCACCTAAAACTAATGAACCCAATGAACCCAATGAACTTAGGGAATCTAAATAAAATGAAACCGGGGAGAGCTGTTTGGAGCTACCGCAAAGACTTGGGAGACGTCCCGAAGTCGCACTATGGCCCTCACAATCTCAAGCCGGTCACCAAGGGGAATTTGTTGTGAGTCTTTTCGATGCGTGTGTGTGGTATGTGGAACTTGAATGGTTGAATCATGTGAAAGGAAGTGAGATGTGTGGAAACATGTGTAAGACATGGTGAAACTTGTTGAAACGGATTTTGTATGAAATATTTTGGCATGTTAAGTGTTTATTATGTGGCTTTCAAAAGGGTAGTGGAACATGCGTACATAATCATGATGATGTTAATGTTTGGTTGTTGGTAGTAGCATGTGATTAAGGTCATGCGTCTATGCATATGAATGTAGTGTTTAATTTCCATGTGGATATGATAAAAGTTCACCCAAGTACTGGTTTTTAGAAGTATTGGATCGTTATTGTTTGTTTTATGCATGTTTAAGTTGTTTTGTTAAGAAATTTTGATTTGTATACCAACCGATTTTGGAAGGGTTGTCTTAAAACTGTCATAAATCGAGTTCTGGAAATGATATTGCTGTGATTCCAAGTTGAGGTCTTGTCCTCTTACGATTCTAACGATAGGTCACACGCCCAAAATGACCAAGTAACGAGTGAGATATGATCGTTTTTACGAAAAAATCGGCCAGTCGAGAAGCTGCGCCGATACTCGACCGAGTAGTCCCTACTCGGCCGAGTATCTTTTATACTCGACCGAGTATTCCATATTCGGCCGAGTAATCTCTCTGTGATAATACTGCTTAGCGTCTGGAGTCGTGAACTCGGTCGAGTAGTCTCATACTCGACCGAGTAAGGTATACTCGGCCGAGTATTCCCAATACTCGACCGAGTAATCCTTCTGCAACTATTGAGTTTGCTTCTGGAGTCGAAAACTCGACCGAGTAATATAGTTACTCAACCGAGTACCTTGTACTCGACCTAGTATGTTATGTACTCGACCGAGTACCTCATTGGGCGGCCACTTTGAGTCGGTGGTTGTGTTCTTACTTTTGTTTTGAGTCGGTGGCTGTGTTCTTACTTTTGTTTTGAGCCGGTGGCTATGTTTTTACATTGTTTTGAGTCGTAGGGTATATACACATGTATGTTTTGAGTCTTAACGCATTCTTTTATATGTGAGACGGTCTTGATACGTAAGTTACCGGAAGTTATGACATGGAGAATGACGGCTTATGAGGGACATGTGTTGGGTAAGGAAGACATGTGTTAATGTGGTTGTGAAGGACATTGGAAAAAGAAAAGGGAAGAATGATGAGCTAATCGAGGTAAAGAGCATGTTTTGTGAGATATGATGAGTGATATAGTCGTGTGTTGAGTAGTATAAAAGTAAGTGTATATGGGCAAGGGTGATGTAAGTGTAAAGAAGCATGCGAATGAAAGATTGAGGTAAGGGATATGAATAGTGACATATTTGGATGTGTAAGGATTTATGGAGGAAGACAGCTAGGATAGAGTTGCTTAAGGATATATGTAATGGAAGGTTTTTGTAAGAAGATAGGAAAGAGAGGTATATAGTGAACTTAAAGGAAGTTATGTCGCGATGTGGATTTGTAGAAAGTGGCTAAGTTTGGGAAGTTGGAATATCAAGGGGTGAGCCTAGTGTGTAATTCTTTGGACAAACGGTATGAAGTGAATTTTGGTTTCTAGAGATACGAAAGGGAGATACGACTAATTGAAGAGTAACTGTTAGTGCGTGGACTTGATGGTGACAAGGGTGAGTGTGAAGCAAGATGAGAGATGATAAATGATAAGAAGAATGATAAGATATTGATATGAATTAATGGAATTAGAGTTATGGAGCTATGGAAAATAAACAAATGACTAAAGAGTTAGGTAGAAAGAGAAAGGAGATGACTTATTAATTGGCATTATTGAGTAAAGGAGGGAAAGAGGGATGAAAGTAAGTTGAGAGAATGTTGACCGGAGTTAAGGATCATGAAGGTAGGAAATTATGAAATGTACGATATCCCCACTAGAGGGTGTGAGTTAATGGTTATATAGGAGAGCAGGACGACGTGTTAGCCGTGAGTTTCGAGGTATTAAGGGAATAAGAAGCTTGTGGAGTGTTGCAAGATCTGAGATTTTGGTGGGGAGTTAGGTAGCGATATGATAAAGGATAGAATTGGGAATAATGTTGAGGTATGTTTTGTTGATGGATTGGATGTTCGTATTTGGGATGATGACCAAAGAGAGGAAACAGATTGTTATATTAAGAAGTGATAGTAAGAGAGTAGTCACATGAAGGATGTTGGTGTCATAGTAGTGTCACTAGTGGCTGAGGGTGATGTTACTTTAGGTAAGTTAGTTGTTCTAATGAGGTTGATTTTGTAGAGGTGGTTAGTATGTTTGGTTGTGAGGAAGTATAAGATGTGGATATACAAGGTGTTATTTTGGAAGTTGGGTGCGATGTTATGGCTACATTTTGGGAGGGGTGATAATTGTGTGTAAGAGAAGATATGTTAGGAAGGACACCTGAGTTAAGTCCGGATAAGAGATATTCATTGTCAAGTGGTAACTTACGTGATCAGGATTGACTAGTTATATCCGATTATGGGTCCATGAGGTGTGTAAAACTTTGTGTGAGGTCCTGGCCTCACGATTAATCGTGTGGCGTGATAGCTACGAGTCGTTATATGTGTGTTCCGCGTCATATGTCATACTTATATGGATATGTATGATATCTGTAAGTGATGGTATGAGGTTCCGGCCTCAAGAGTCATGGTATGGATAATATCCATAAGGTTGGTATTGGTGATCTCTTTCTAATACGCTGCGTCGTGTTCTGGTAGAGCAGTTCTAAGAAAGTCTTGTGGTCAAGGAAGTTGTGTTGAGTCAGTGTTATAAGATTGTAAAAGTTGTGATGGCTATCGATGTAGTTTTGTGCATTGTGCACGGTAACTCGTGTTGTGATACGAGTATTTTCATGTTGTCATAGATCGTTGTTTGTTTACTGCTATTTCCTGTCAGTGTCGGTCGGGACATATAGACCGTTGTGTTGTTTCCCGATGTTTCTTACCAGTGTCGGTATGGGTATGTTCCTATTGGTTTGTATAGAAGGTGATATGAAAGAGAGTTGGGTATGGTTCTCTTGTTGTCATGGTAAAATAATATTCTGTTAATGGGACACAGTTGGGAGAGGTGATTGGAGTACTTTTGATCTGGTTTAGATGAGGCATTGGTGGACATAGTTGTGACAAGAGAATTGTGGAGCATGTGGGGTATTGAACTGGAACTACATGAGGTTTAACACCTTTTCTTGGGACAGCGAGTACGGAGTTTTGGGACTTAGTATGATGTTCAGTCAAGGGTGAGTTTGTGGTAATAAAGGAGAGGAACTTGAGAAGCTAATGTAAGTATGGGTAACACTTAAGAATTTTGAGATAAAATTGTGGAGATGAGTGTATATGTATAGAGAAGTATGTCATTTTGTGGTAATGTAGAAGAGATGGAGTAGTGGTTATACTGAGGATTTTATGATATATGTTATGGGAGTACCGAATAATTGAAGCATGAGAACTGTTAAAGAAAGAGAGTCCTGGTCATATGAATGGTTGTAGGTGTTGAGGTAATAGTGGGTTATCGCTGTCATGCGGTAGTAATGAGGATTATGGGAGATATAGCAAAGGACCTAGTATTAGTGAGTCACGAGGACGTAACATTCATTTTAAGAGGAGTAGAATGCGACAAGAGAGTTTGATGGTCATACAGGTTGCAATTGCAAGTATGAGTGTTGGTATAGAATAAGAATGGATTTGTGTGATTGTCGATTTTATTACAGGTAATGGCAGTGCTCGTGGTAGTATGATGTTTATGAGTGAGAGTAACGGATTGTGTGAGGATGTTTATATGTGTGAGTAAACTTCGAGGACGAAGTTCGTTTTAAGGATGGTAGAATGTAACATTCTGTTTTGATGGTTGATCTTATTTTGTGGATTATCTTGGTATTGAGTTGCTAGTGAGTGTTATGGAAGTGAGATAAGGTTGGCAACATTATTTTGTGGTTATTCGATAATATTATGGAGTCTATATCGAGAGGATATGTTATCTTGTAAGCGTGGTTGGCGGAGTTAGTGTTAGGTGTTCATGTTTTATAGGTTGGGTTGGAACTTCGGGGACGAAGTTCTTTTTAAGGGGGGAAGACTGTAATACTACAGATTTTATAGGCCGGTACTCGACCGAGTATGGCCTACTCGGTCGAGTAATGTGTGTTGGTATTCTGTTTGGCTTCTGCCTAGGAATACTCGGCCGAGTATGAGTAATACTCGACCGAGTAGAGGGTACTCGGCCGAGTATACTCGACACTCGACCGAGTATCCGGTCTGACGGGTAATATTTCAGCGGTTTGATTTGGAGATGATTAGGGTTATATTAAAACGTAAATCAGTTTCTAAGTACACTGTTCCATAACATATCACTCAACGACGCTCTAATCTTCTCCAAATATCTCCCTATGGTGTGGATCGTTCGTGAGTCTAGTTCATCTTTCCTTGTGTCGATTGTGTCGGTAAGCCTCTAATTTCGTAAGTTTCATTAATTGGTCTTTTAGGGTTTTGCACTAATTTGTGATTTGGGGGAAAGGGATTTTGTGCGATGTGGTAATTGGAATTATATGTGATTATTGTATGTAGGTGACGGTGTCATGAGAAACTGCTATTGATTGCTTATGTGTGCTTGGATTGCGAAAAGGTAGGGTTTCCCTACTCGGTTTCTGTTAATTGATTTAAGACTGTGCTTGTGTTGTAATTGTTATCCGCTGATCATCGGAGTATGGCTGTTGTGTTATGATGGTTGCGGAGTTGGGACAGCTGTGATGTTGTGTGTGTTGTGATTGTGGTGGAGTCACTTGCGGGAGTGGCTTCACACCCTAGTTCGCCCTCCGTGGAACCCGTCACGGGAGGGGATGTGCACATTAAGGGACAGGGATTTTCAGTCGCTCGTTGATGAGCTGGACTTGGTGGGATAGGCTGCGGTCACCCACTGGCGGCATGGATTACCTGTTGCGATGGGTAATCTGGTAGGGCTACACACTTCGGTGTGTAGTCGGTTACTATGTGAGATCGGGAGACCGGAGAGTGTGGATGATCAACCGGATCCATCGTTTGTTTGTCTTACATTGATTGAACAGTACTGACCCCGTTGTTGTTGTTTTATAAAACCTGCGGTGATCCATTCGGGGATGGTGAGCAGATTGTGACAGGTAATGCAAATGTTTAGCTATGGGACAGTTATGGGGGTCACCACTCGAGTCTAGCTTCCGCCGTCAGGAGACTTAACTTGCATTATTTGTAATTAATAGATTTTCATCGTTATGTTTTGGTTTGGTGTAGGAAACATGTAATCGCTAACTCTTTATACTTTAATAAAGGTTGTTTGGAATTGGTAACTTTAATATACTAACCTCGGGAAACCGAGATGGTAACAGCCTTTCATGCTAGGGTAATCCTTGGTAAGGTACCTTGGTACGAGGGGGTGTTACAGAAACCCTTTTTACGGATTACCAGAAGATGACCGTCGAGAAAGGACGCAGCACCTGCTGCGCCTCTTCGTGAGGCTGCCGCAGTTTCTGCTTCCTTTCTTCTTCCTCCGTCCTCTGTCAATTCGTCGTTCGTTATTTGTTTTCGTTTGTTCTTCAATTCTTTGACATAATAGCACAATAATTTCACATGTATATTATTTATCATCATTAATACGTGTAATTCATCATTAAATCCCGACTTAAATCCCAAGTAATCCAATATTTGCGGGTTTTCGTCATTAAAATCAATCCGGGTTGTAGAGATTCAATTCTTTCATATTGAGTTTCTGGAGTTAGACCTTTGATATATTTCTATCTGTCTATTCGTCATTAATTCGTCATTAATTCGTCATTAATTTGTCATATTTAACATATTTAGTTCACCTATGTCACTAATCAATCTTTCATTCATGTAATTAATTCGTTTACGTTCGTCTCATCCATGTTTTATTACTTTTATGACTCATTTGCATGTAATTAATCTGTTAAATCACTTCCATCCGAGTTGAATATCATAATTAATCCTTAAATTCACCAATTAACATTAACGATTTGCAGTTCCGGCTTCACAGCCATAACTCACCCTTGGAACAGACGCAAAGAACTATCGCGCCTCTCTTCCAGGCGCAGCTCTGCTGCGCCTCTTCCAGGTTGATTTCTGTCTCTGAACTTCCGTTCTGCCTTGACCTAGTTTAATTAGCTTACGTATTTAATTAACTATTAATCGTATTATCGCCTAATTCATGTTCGCTTATTTGTTTATTTTGTTATTTCTCAAATTATCCGTTTTGGAAGTATTTTCAACATAAATCAATTGAATCCATTGTAATTATTGTAATTTTCATTATTGTATTTTATTGTATTTCTTTTATTGTATCATTTGTATGCCTTCACATATAATTGAGCTTAAATCCCTACTTTGACATTTATTGTATGCTAAATTAATTGTTCACCGACTTAGTCTAATTCTTCACATGTTAGGATTAAAACTTGGATGTTGCATTGCATGCATATAATCGACGATACATCGAGTATAGACGATTTCCCCTAATCATTAGTAGAGGCCGCTATCGAGGTGGGCGGGATTAGGTGTTCGATCAAAAGAGCTTCCTAATACGTACCCTCACCCCTTACTCCAGATCTCTGTGAACATCCGTGTTCATTGGCATCCACGAGAGTCATTCTAGACATAGAATGCTAAGGGTGACGAGTTCTTGGTGTTCATGTCACTACTTTGTGTCTTGACATGGCACGAGGTATTCGAACGGTTTCCAATTTTCCACAATAAATCGGTGGCGACTCCACAAATGCAAACGCTTGTTCCCAAGCGCCCCCGTGGCCCCATGTCCACAGTTTGGCGACTCCGCTGGGGATAATACACTTACGTGTAGCCAAAAGGGTGAAACTTGAACAAGGTTAGGGAATAGTTTGTACAAGACAATTGTCGGTTTTCATAACTCGGTCTTCCTAGACCGTTTTATTCGGCCTTCCTAGGCCCAACCCAACCCATTCGACCAATCGTCCCGTCTAAACGGTCCTAATTCTTATTTGGGCCTAAGGATGGATAGCGATTGACGTCATCCATACCATGGTACTTACTCTTGTTTGTATTAAGGACTTTCACTACTTGAGGAAATGGACTAGGAATCGGCCTTACTCTTGTTTGGTACGAGCCTCTCCACAGACTTCGGGTTTGATTGTTCGGTATGACAACCCACCCTTTAAACCAAAACCCTTTTAAATGCACTCAGCATCCCGTTATAATGCTTGTATAAATATCTGTACCTTACGTGATCACCATTTCTAAACGAAACCATGACGATTTTTGTAAAATTAAAATCCCTTTTAAAATGTAAATTTCGAAAAAGGCCAATGATTAGCGCAAAACCGAGTCAAAACTCTGTCGATTTATCGAGTCAAATTTCGGGCCCAAGCCCATTTCAAAACCTCACTTCGAGTCCACTCCTACAACTACACTAAAGTTGACCAGGACCAACATTTTTCAAATCTTGTCATTTCTTCAAAAGCTCACTGACACAAGTGGCACACACCCACTTCACGAGTCAAAACATTTCCTCCTTAGTAAGTGTGCTAGAATGGTCGATCGTGTTTTGATTCGTCGTCGATCTCTTATCTAATTTCCAAGATGCCTGAAACAAGCGACGTGAACTTCAATCAACTCCAAGATTGTAATGATCGAATCCTAACCGGCTAGCTCAACTCCAAGTTACCCAAGACCAAGTGTATGATCGCCTTGACACCATCGAGGGCGGGATCTATGCCGTAGAAGCAAGGTTGCCTCCTCGAGAAAGTGAAATCGTGGATGACTTCGTGAATGATTTCAGGGACAAAAACCCTCCCATGGGTATGACTGCAGCTGAGAAACGACTCCAATACTTAGAGGAGCAATTGATGTATCTTAAAGGGGATGACATTTACAGGGAGAATAATCGCAAGTATGAGGCCGTGAGTTCCAAGTTGCCAACCAACTTCAACATGACGGATATCCCTAAATTCAAGGGGCATGAAAACCCTTTGAACCACATCCGTGCTTTCAAGAACTATATGTCTATCAAAGGCATCAAATCCGAGATGTTCTTAAGGATCTTTCCTTCATCTCTTGACACCATCCCAAAGCAATAGTTCTACTCTCTAGAACACAAGAAGATCGCTACTTGGGAAGACGCCGCGGTCGAGTTTGCTAAGCAATATGCGGATAATGTTGAGATCCAAGTTAACATGTGCACTTTAGAGGTTCTTACCCAAAATGACAAAGAAGGTTTCACCGACTTCCTAAGTAGGTGGAGGAAGACTAGTACCCAACTAGTTGAACGCCCGGATGAGGCTACCCTCGTGGAGAAATTCGTGGACAACTTAAAGCCCATCTATGCCAATCATTTAAGGTACCAAAACATTAAAACTTTCAAGGACTTAACCGTACTAGGAACAAGGATCGAAGATGACATCCGTAAAGGGCTCTTGTCCAAAACGGTAGGTCGAGGATATCAAGGCTCAACAAGTCGTTCTTACGGCTCCACTAGTAAGACCGATGAAGTTAACCTCCTCGAGCCATACAAGAAGAGTGCCCCACCAAGGAAATTTACAAATCTTGGGGACACTTACTCTAAAGCTCTAAAAAGGCTAATGAAACAAGGCAAACTCCAACCCATAGGACCTACGCCCGAACCTGAAAAGAAGTCCAAGTTCTGGGACGAGAACTCATACTGCGAATATCATAGGGGTAAGGGGCATGACACAGAAAAATACTACAAATTGAAAAATGTGCTTCAAGACATGATCGAGGATGGTTGACTACCAATACCGCCGGGAGGTAAGCCCAACAACACTCAGAATCCTCTTGGAATTCTAGTGATCACAAGTGAAGAATCTACCTTAGATTGTTCACACCTCATTTCTCCAGTCGAAGACAAGATCCACGCGATCGAGAATGAAGGGTTCTACTCTACCATTTCCCCTACCATTGCCGACTTCATCGCATGGGCAAGAAGTGTGGATAGGCAAGTTTGGGAATTGGAAAATGTGGTGACAACTTTACATGACCCCAATGCGACACCTAAAGAACATGCACCACTAATATTTTCTCAAAATGCCACTATGCAAGAAATAGTCGCCGTGGTTGATAAACTAGTCGACCAAATCACACAATTAGAGGACGAGATCATGAGAATGAGGGAACTAGCTACAGTCAATGGGGGTATGGGCCGATGACGATGAAGACGAATATCTCATTGAACACTCCCTAGTCAAGGAAATAGTCCAAAATGGTGAAGACCACAAGATGTGGACCACCTAACTCGTTCGGGGCGTCCATATCAAAGTACTACTCAAAATGGTCCAACCAACGTTATCACACCAAATGATAATGAAGATGACTCTACTGATCATTTGCTCAAGCAATTACAGAAGACAAAGGCTGATCTTTCAGTTTGGCAATTAGTAGCAAGCTCATTCCCACATCGCCAAGCTTTACTACAAGCTTTGGCCAAGCTAAATGTAGCACATAACTCCACACCCGACGATGTAGTCAACTTGGTCTTCCAAGAATCACCGAAGCTAAGTAATCCTATCACTTTCTCAGATGAAGATTTGCCACCCTTTGGCGCTAGTCACAACTTGGCTCTTTACATCACTGTCATTTGCTTAAAGAAGAATGTGCCAATAACCTTGGTAGATGATGGCTCCGCGGTCAACGTCATACCCCTGAAAACGGCATACAAACTAGGCATGAAAGAGTCGTATTGGACCCCTACCAATCAAGGTGTTCGTGCATATGATGGTACACGGCGAAAGGTCGTAGGACTCGTTAACCTAACCATAGCCACAGGGCCAATTGAGCGAAAGGTTAACTTCCAAATAGTGGACATCGAAGCTTCCTTCAACATACTTCTGGGAAGACCTTGGATTCACGCTTCCAAAGCAGTAACATCCACCCTTCACCAAAAGATCAAAATTCCACTAAATGGCAAAGTGGTGACGATCACTTCGTCGCCCATCAAGGCTATAATCGAAAAGAAGTCAAATAATCAAGTCCTTGCGGATCCGAGACATGAACTTGGGGCTTTCAAAGCATAAGTGTCATAGAAAGCGGGTGGCACCCCTATACTACGATCCCTACTCCAACTTGGTGGTCAATCACATACTCAAATCCCAGGGATACTTCCCTGGAATGCCTTTGAACCCTGTCCGAAGAAACACCTTCGCACCCTACAAGGAAGGCAACTCAAAAAGAATACCACTTGGACTAGGATACAAACCCACTAAAGAGGAAGTTTTCGAGATGCTCGCTCAAGTTCAAAACCGTAAGCATGTAGGAGTCCAAATGCGACCATATTTCCCTACCCTAAATGGATACTTTGTTAGGGAAGGAAGTCAAGAACTCTTTCACGGATTTCCCGAACCTTGGCACCACCTCGGAAGGAAGCTAGCCGGAATCGAGATCTTTCACGATTGCTACTTCATTCCTCCAGAAACGGTTCCTACCGTCAAAGCACGTCAAGCACCTTGCTTAGACGAACAAGCTGTTAGTCTACTGTTTGGAGAAGATCTATTTGTTAGAGCCGCGCAGGATGAGATCATTACCATGATACTTCAAGACAACCACTTCAACCCTACCGCGTTAATCAAAGAAACAAACGCGAACCAGCAGAAAGGATGGAGAAAATCAATCAAGTGGACCAACAATCAAGGAAGACTCTTCAAGCTCACCATTGGAGAAGGAGAGATGTTCAAAGGAGAACCAGAAGACGATGAATTCGAGTCAGAGTCATAGTCGGAGTCAGAGTCGGAGTCTAGAGAAGTCACTAAGGAGTCTCCTTCTGTCGTCACCCTCATTCCCTTTATTTCTCCTAGCTTAGCCTCAAATAGTAATAGTAGTTCGGGAAATGCCCCAACAACTGTCCCTTTACCACCGCTGACCACAGATCAGATGGCTTCTTTGTTTCAACTTTTATCAAACGTTAATATGAATAAATCAGGTTCTGCTTACTCTTTGTGTTATCTTGAATGCAATTCTGTTTATGATGATACTGAGGATGACCCAGACCCAGACTCAATTGAGATACCTCCCTACATAGCCAAGGAAATACTACAAGAGGGGGAAGGGGGACCAGAACACTGAACCCATCAACGTAGGAACCGAACTAGAACCCCAAGAACTTAGGATAGGGACAACCCTGAACCCCACCGAAAGGGCCAGTTTCATAGACCTCCTACACGAGTTCAAAGACGTTTTTGCATGGTCCTACAAAGACATGTCAGGAATCGACAGGGATATCGCCAAACATAGAATCCCAATTAAGCCAGGTTTCAAGCCCGTAAAACAGAAGCTTCGTCGAATGAGGACAGAATGGGCTCTCAAGATTAAGGAAGAAGTCGATAAGCAATTCAAAGCCGGGTTCATCAAAGTTTCGAGTACTGATTTGGGTAGCCAACATAGTACCCGTACCCAAAAAGGATGGGAGAATCCGTGTTTGTGTTGATTTTAGAGACTTAAACAAAGCAAGTCCTAAAGATGACTTTCCTCTACCACATATCAACATATTGGTGGACAATACCGCAGATCACACATTACTATCCTTCATGGATGGGTACACAGGTTACAACCAAATCAAGATGGCCATAGAAGACATGCATAAGACCGCCTTTGTCACTCAATGGGGAACCTATTGCTATACGGTTATGCCGTTTGGGTTAATCAACGCCGGAGCTACATATCAACGCACCGCAACTACACTCCTACATGACATGATGCACAAAAAAGTTGAGGTATACGTAGACGAAATAATTGTCAAATCCAAGGATAGAGAGGGGCATATTGCGAACCTTCGCAAATTCTTCTTAAGGCTACGAAAGTACAACATGAGGCTCAATCCTCAGAAGTGCGCATTTGGAGTAACATCTGGCAAACTCCTGGGATACGTTGTTAGCCAACGAGGTATAGAAATAGACCCTTCCAAAATCAAAGATCTGATCGAAATGCTGCAACCTCAAACGGAGAAAGAAGTTAGAGGATTCCTGGGAAAAGTGCAATATATAAGTCGATTCATATCGAAACTCACCATGATCTGTGAACCTATCTTCAAAAAGCTCAATAAAACAGATCACACCATGTGGGATGATGACTGTCAAAAGGCGTTCGACCGAATCAAGGAGATATTAGCTAAACCACCTGTGCTCATTCCACCTTAACGAGATCAACCTCTTGGTTTATATCTCACAGTGACCGAAACAGCCATGGGCGCCATGCTAGCTCAAACCGTGGGAAAAGAGGAAAGGGCTATCTACTACCTTAGTAAGAAGTTCTTGGAGTACGAGTGCAAATACTCACAACTCGAAAAGACATGCCTCGCTCTTGTGTGGGCAACGAAGAAGCTACGCCATTACATGCTTAGCTACTCCGTCAAAATATACTCCAAAATGGATCCAGTCAAATACCTCTTCGAGAAACCCGTCCTCAACGGACGATTAGCAAGATGGACATTGATGCTCTCAGAGTTCGATCTCAAATACGTGCCCCTGAAAGTTATAAAAGGGCGCGCCGTTGCCGAATTCTTTGCAGAAAACCCCATCAATGATGCACAAACAATAGATACGTGGTCATTTCCAGACGAGGATATACTCCAAACCGATGTGGACTCCTGGGACCTCTACTTTGATGGAGCATCAAACTTAAGAGGATTTGGAATAGGAGTGTTACTCATTTCTCCTGAAGGTGAGCATACACCGATCTCTGTCAAACTCGACATTGAGGTGACAAACAATGCTGCAGAATACGAAGCTTGTCTCATTGGACTACAGGCGGCAGTAAGCTTAGGCATTAAAAACCTCCGAGTACATGGGGATTCGTCCCTGATCATCAATCAAGTTACGGGATCTTGGAAAATCCGAAGCGAAAGCTTAGCACCTTATCAAGCCAGAATAGACCAAGTCGCCCAATTCTTTGATCACGTGACCTATCTACACCTACCTCGAGAAGAAAATAAATTTGCGGATGCTCTTGCAAAACTCGCATCTTTGATTAATATGCCAGATGACATGGTGGAAATGCCTTTGTGTATCGAACGACGATCAGAGCCAGCTTATGTCCACCAAATCACCGATGAAGAGGAAATCACAGAGGAGCCTTGGTTCCAAGCAATCCTAAATTTAAAAATCAACGGTACCTATCCACCGGATATGGACAAAAGGGGACAACGCGCTATACGCCTACTAGCTTCCCAATACGTTCTCATGCAAGGAGAATTATACAAAAGAACACCTCTTGGTGTAATCCTACGTTGCCTCGATCATTCACAGGCGCGGAAAGTAATGGAAGAAGTTCATGATGGAGAATGCGGTCCTCACATGAGTGGGCCCATGATGGCGAAGAAAATCACACGTTTGGGGTATTATTGGACCACAATGGAATCCGATTACATCAAATACGTAAGACATTGCCACAACTGCCAAATCTTCGGGAATGTACAGCATGTCCCTCCTTCATTGCTCTATACGATGACATCTCCTTGGCCATTTTCTGCCTGGGGAATTGATATAATCGGGAAGATAACTCCGGCCGGAACAGGAGGTCACTGTTTCATATTGGTGGCGATCGACTATTTCACCAAATGGGTAGAAGCAGCTACACTAGTCTCACAGCTAAAAACGTGGCAAAGTTCATACAAAACAACATCATCTGTCGATATGGTTGCCCACATGAGATCATTAGTGATAATGGATCACATTTTCAAGCCGAGACTGAGAAATTGCTAGCCAAGTTCAAAATTAGGCATCACCACTCTTCGCCATATAGACCACAGACTAATGGCGCGGTAGAGGCGGCAAACAAGAACGTTGTCACAATTCTCAAGAAAATGATTGACAACTATCGAGATTGGCCAAGCAAAATACCCTTTGCTTTGTGGGGATATCGCACATCAGTTAGGACGCCCACTGGGTCCACCCCTTTCTATTTGACCTACGGCATGGAAGTTGTACAGCAGTCGAGTTAGAAATACCATCATTGCGTATCTTACTCGAAAGTCAAATCTCGGAAGCCGATTGGAAGAGGGATATATATCAAGAACTCATCCTCCTGGATGAACGTAGGCTACGCGCCTTACATAATGTCCAAACATATCAAGCACGTATCAAACGAGCCTTCAACAAAAGGGTCAAGCCAAGGAACATCAAGGAAGGAGATTTGGTACTCAAGTCGGTTAGAGCTCTTTTACCCGTCGATCCACGGGGAAAATTCAAACCTAATTGGGCTGGGCCATTTCTAGTCAAGTCCATACTTCCAGGGGGTGCGGTTAGAATCACAGACCTAGATGGGAATGAATTTGCCAACCCGACAAACCTTGACCAACTAAAGCGGTATTATGCCTAGAATAAAAAACGTGCCTCGCGTAACCTCACGTGCCGCTCTTGTGGCACTAAATAAACGACCCCCGGCCAAGCTGAAATAAGTTAATGTCACTCTGCTCTTGCATTTTGACAGTTTGTCATCCTCATATCATCAAATAAACTAAATTGCACCTTAAGAGTAAGTAAAAAGCTCATGCTTATCTTCTAAGTTCATTACAAGCTCTTGCTTAGAATAATTATTCTTTTACATTTACTCGAACTACGCGCAAGGGTTTGATTTCATTTTTAAATGAATACGTAGGCAATCCTTCACAGGATACAACCCATTAATTTCAAAATGTAAATAGAAGGACATCTGCAATTGCATTTGGAATTCGACAAGAATAATAAATAGAAAATCACAACGGTTTCATAACCAATTAACCTCTTTTATTTCATTCATTTCTAATAATAATAATAATACGTTACATAATAATAATAATAATAATAATAATGCTAAAACAAAAATAAAAATAGGCTAGGATTCTAAAAACCCCACCTTCTTATTACAATAATAATAAGAGTAAATTATTAATAACTCCCTTTTAAAATACACTTTTTAAAACTTACTCCCTTTTAAAAAAAGTTTAAAAATTACACCCAAAATATTGCAAAAATTTAAAAATTGCTACCAAACCCCTATATTTGCATTTTTATGACAAAAATACCCCTTATTTTTTTAAAAAATTTCATATTACTACCCAACTCCATTACAACTATGCCCACCCTTCAACCACCCAAGGACTCCACAGCTAACCACCACAATCCTCCGCCAAACTTCACCGTCGTACTCGTCATATAAGAAATAAAATAAGGGGCATTTTTGTCATAAAAATGTAAAAGTAGGGGTTTGGGAGCAATTTCTAAATTTTTGCAATATTATGGGTGTAATTTTTAAACTTTTTTTTAAAAGGGAGTAAATTTTAAAAACTGTATTTTAAAAGGGAGTTATTGATAATTTACTCTAATAATAATAATAAAGACTAGGGCTATTCCTCTATCTTCCCTTTGCCCTTATCATTTTTGTCATATTTCTTGTCACGACCTCGAGCCGGACGCTCTTGCGCCACTTCGGACCTAATCACCAACGGTCTTTCTCGAGGCCTAGCCTTCCCATTCCTGTCAATCACTTTGTCCACGACAGGAGAGGTCTTCGGTTTCTTCGAAGGATGAACAACTCGAAACCCGGCTTCCTCCTCTCCCTCAGTCAGATGCTTCTCTTTCTCCTTTTCCACTTCGCGCACCTTGTAGTCAACGGGCTCGGGCTTCCTCAATCTCTCACGCTCCTCCGGAGTAGTAGCTTTCTTCCACCGCAGATAGGAGTCCGACACCCATAAGGCACTAACAGAAGAGTTCAAGAACCATACGTTCCTTTGAGCCCATTTAATGGCCCACTCCCTTCGGCTCTCAGTAGTAAGCGCCACGGTAGTCTGCGGGATAGTGTCAAGCTGCGGGATCATCTGCTTCAGTCCAACCTGTCTCATCAGCCTCTCCGGGAAGATGCATACCATGAATTCCAAGCCAGGGATGCGCACAGATCGGGTAGGATCCAAGGAAGATACTCCAGTGACAGATTTGAGATGCCACCATGGTACAACCCATCTAATCAAGGGGTCATCGTCACTCTTCAGTTTGTTTTCCCAGTAATTACAGACCCGAGTGAAGTCCACCATGCAAAGCCTGGTCCTCATTGCAATCGAGCGAGCATGATAAGAAGGAACATGAACTAGGGGCTCGATCAATCGAAGGCACTCCATAAGCCAGACCTACCAAAAGCGGGTATTAGAATAAAAAAAAACGACCAAAAAAAAAGAAAGAAAGGAAAAAGAAAGAGAGAAAAAGAAAAGTGTTCTTTTACCTGCAGAATAATGGGACTTCCCAAATAAGGTAGGTCGCGATTGGCTTTCCTGTTATCCAAACCCAATAAGATCTCTCCTAAGTATAAACAGGTTGGGCTCCTGCGCAGTTCCATTTGTTCAACTAGGCCCAAGAGACGGGGATCACCTCTCAAATCTTCATCAACATGCCCTTGAAGGACATATACATGTAACAAGCAAAACCCAAAAGCCCTTCGCCTGGCAACATAAGAGACGGTGGGGTCGGCCTTGTTAATGAATCGGTCAATAAAGTCCAACATTCGCACTCCTTTCGAAGTCACTAGACGGTCCACCTCAATTCTTGTCAATCCAAGCAAGTCTCTAAATTTGTTCTTATACCCTTGTGAAGTAGAAGGAATAGCAGGCAAGTGTTCTGGGTCCCACCCATCGATCGCGGCAATTTCTTCAGGAAACGGGCAAATGTCACCTCCGGGGAAAGCAAAAACATGATAATTCGGGTCCCAATAATCAAGACAAGCATCTAGGAATGGTTTGACCACCTTGATAAGCTTCAAGCTCAACAATGATCCAAGATTATAAGCACCCATGTCGTGTTTCTCCATGTTGGAAAACTCGTTGGTCCACTCTTTTAGACGAATCTCTAAAGTATCCACTCTTCTGGCTGACTATGTTGTACTTCTTATTGTCAGATGCTTGTACATGATGTGTGTTTATAAATAATGATGTGTTTGTTAGGAATGTTAGTATAGATGGATTCAGACATCGATTGATTAAACCCTGAACTGCTATGTACTCCGTAATATACTTTTCTTATAATTTTAGAATAAGTTGATGGATCACATAACGATCTACCTTTTAAATTTGATTGCACATGTTGACTATAGGATATTTCCAGTACGTACGATGATTAGGCGAAAGCTATCTTAGACTCGTTTATAAATATCGGATAAGGTTTCATGTTCAAGTGTCCCACTAGCTTATCTTTATGAGCAATCAACGTGTATACGCGATTGAGTAAGTAGAGTCGGACAAACATTAGGCTCAAGTGAGTTGTGTCATTTGCCCTCTGTTTGCTGTCATTTTGTAACTAAAAGTCTAAAAAAATACACAATTAAACATAAAACAATTAAAACATTATGGATGTAATTTTCAAAATAAATAAATTATAAGGCTGTAATTTTCAAAAAGTGGTTTTTAAAAGGTTGTAATTAACAATTTTCTCGAATAATAATTACAGTATTTGTTATTTCAGTTAGGAATCTTATTTGTTAAGAAGATGTTAACTATTTAAAGAGGAGTGTTTGTATGTTTATTATTTATTCAACGTCTTAATAAGAGATTCGGAAAAACCGGTCAAAGTTTTGATCAAATTCAGCACTTCAAAACTCCGTCTATCGAGCGAGGTAATTCTTTTAGTAGGCATCATTAGTACGTGTTTAAGTATCGAGAGAGATAATTCTTTATTAGGCATTACTAGTCCGTGTTCAAGGTTCTTTATCGCGCGAGGTAATTCTTTTATTCAACACTTAATTATTGATCAGGTAAAAATGAGTTGTAAACATGTTGGAATTTGGGACTTGTGTTTGAGACTTTGTACGCATGATGAAGCTTATAATAAGGTTGAGCAACTGTGCCATATAGAATCTAAGGTTTAATTTGCATCTCTTCCACTTTTCGCCGTTTTAACATTGAGACATGATTGTTTTACTTTTTACCTTCTTTTATTCAGCACTTAATTATTTCTAGATTTTCTTCAGTCATTTTTCATGTTTTACTTTTTACCTTCTTTAAGATATGATTGTTTTTACTCTCCATTTTAGCACCGGAGAGTTATTTACAATCAATACATCTTTAGTTTGAAGGTTTAAAATAAACATGAATTTTTACAGAAAAGCTTCACGAGTTTAATCTTGTGATTTGATTTTAGTAAAACTCAATTAGAAATTATGTTGGACTATTTGGTTTGTTTGGTTGTTTTCTACTTTTTCAGTTTTGTTTGGAAATCAGGTATGAAGCTTTAAACCTCCATTAGCAAGAGGTTGCGAATTTTTTTAGATGAAGAATATCTTTAGCTTTTTTTTCCTCCCTGTGAATCTGTGATACAATTTTTTTTCCTTGGGACTGCAAAGTTTTGCAAAGACTTTCTTCGAGAGTATTATTTGTACCCTTTGATTCCTTTTTTTTTGATGATTTTGGTATTTTGAAAGTTTCTGACTTTCGATTACTCCTCTCATCCACGAGGATGTTATGGGTCGATTTCAATTGACCTAGTTTCCATTCCTTATAAAAAAATCAACAATTTTTTCTTATTATTAATTCTAACTTAATCCCTAAGTTATTAATTAGCTACCAAATCTGATCGTAAGATCAGTTTTATTTCGACTAGAAGTACTCCTAAAACCCGAAATTGATTCCAATTGCTAACCTGACTTCGGCCTTGTTCTTTTGGACTGAAACCGTTTGAACTGAACTACGCCTATTAACCTTATAACGAAAAGAGGTAAAAACAGTATACTACGCATTTAAAAAGACATTCTACAAATAATTAAACTAATATTTTTATTTTTTATTTTTAATAAAAAATGTAGTTAAAAATTTGTTACGTCCCTTTAGAAAACCATATTTAGCGTCTAACTGATGCAGGATAATATAAGAACCAGATTTGCGTAATTTTAGAGTGTAAGTGATGAACAATAATTATGGTAAAGATTGCATAAGAAACAGATTTGCGTAATTTTAGAGTATAACTGATGAAGGATAACATTTATGGAAATGATTGCATAATAAAATAGGGATAATGATTATTTTTTTGCAAAAGAGGTAAAATATAAATGTAATATTGTTTCCATGTATAGTTTTGAGATTTATTTTTCTTAGGCGGGAAAACTATTAAGAGTTTTTATTTCGCAAAAATGGTAATTGAACCCCATAACTTTTGATACAGTCGTTTCTGTACCAAAAATAAATATCTAAATATACTAACAGAAGCTAGTGATAAGTAGGGTCCATCTCCACAGGGAGGCAAGGTATCTATCTGAAATCCGTCTCTCTAGGTCACAAATGAGGGGTTTTAAGTTTTGTTTTCTAAACTACTAAAGGTTTAAGGGCAAGAGAAATAAATTAAGAGCAATAAATCGAGAAAATGTGATAAAAGTAATCAGATAAAAGAGAGTATGTCAGGATTTCGGTTCACCATGACAGTTTTTCGACTCAGTTGCAAATAGCCTAGACAATCTACTGTGAGAAGGGCATGGAAAATGTCCTTCTGGTCCGCTATCCACCCTAGAATTCCACTAACTTAACGTCCGTCCTCATTAGGGTAGTCTACTGTTCATAGCAGGTCTGTTTATGTAATACTACGGATTTTATAGGCTGGTACTCGACCGAGTATGGCCTACTCGGTCGAGTAGTGTGGGTCGTTTAGTCTGTTTGGCTACTGCCGAGGAATACTCGGCTGAGTATGATGAATACTCGACCGAGTAGAGGATACTCGGCCGAGTATACTCTATACTCGACCGAGTATCCGGTCCGGCGAGTAATATTTCAGCGGTTTGATTCGGGAGTAATTAGAAGTTATATAATTCGATAATCAGTTTCTAAAACATCATTTACCAAACCTAAGCAAACTTACGACGCTCTAATCACTCCCAAATCTCTCATCTCTGTGTGTGGACATTATAACAATCGTATTCAATCCTTCACCCATTCGCCGGTAAGTCTTTATCCCTATATTATTGATGGTTAATTCTAGGGTTTGCCATTAATCATGAATTGGGGGAAATGGGGTTTTTTAATTAGTAATTGTGTTATGTGATTATTGTTTAGGCGAGGACTTCGTAGAGGAGCCGTTCTAGTGCCTGATTCTCTGCATTGCTGTTGTTGCTAACGTAGGGTTTCCCTACTCAGTTTCTGTTGATTGAATTAAGATGTGATTGTTTTGTGTTTACTGTATCTGGTGATCATCGGAGTGTTGGTGTTGTAGTGGTGGTTATGATGTTGTGGTGTTGTGATGATTGTGGTGGGGTCACTTGCGGGAGTGGCTTCACGCCCTAGTCCGCCCTTCGTGGTACCCGTCAAGGGAGGGGATGTGCACATTAAGGGACAGGGTTATCGCTCATTGATGAGCGGGATTTAGGTGGGGATTGGCTGCGGTCCCCCACTGGCGGCGAGGATTACCTGTTGCGATGGGTAATCTGGCAGGGCTACTCACTTTGGTGTGTAGTCGGTTACTGTATGAGATCGGGAGACTGGGGTTGGAGGATGATCAGCTGGTTACCTTGTGCTTTTGTCTTATTTTGATTGAACGGTACTGACCTCGTTGTTGTTTTATGAAATCTGTGGTGATCCATTCGGGGATGGTGAGCAGGCTGTGACAGGTATTGCATTTGGTGAGCTTGGGGCAGTCATAGGAGAGTCATCACGCCAGATGTAGTGTCACCATCATGAGTCTTAGCATATGTTTTTTGTAGTTGTTAGCATTCGGATTCACTTTTATTGGTTTTTGGAACTTTGTAACCTTTTTACAATTACAGTATTTTAATAAATGTGTTTGGGACAGTTGCTTATGATATGTACTAACCTCGGGCAACCGAGATGGTAACAGCCTTTCATGCTAGGGTAGTCCTGGTAAGGTACCTTGGTATGAGGGGGTGTTGCAAAGTGGTATCAGAGCCGACGATTCCGGCACCTAAACAAATGAACCCAATAAACTTAGGGAGTCTAAATAAAATGAACTCGGGGAGAGTTGTTTGGAGCTACCGCAAGGACTCGGGAGACGTCCCGGAGTCACATTATGGCCCTCACGAACTCAAGCCGGTCACGGAGGGAATGTGTTGAGTGTGTTTAATATATGTGTGTGGTGTGTCAAACTTGAATGGTTGGAATATGTGGTAGGAGGTGTAATGTATGAAATTGAGAAGGATATTGAAATTGCTAAAAGGCGTGATGGAATTGTTATGTGACATCATTGGAAACGGTTTTGGTATGAAAGTGATTGGCATGTTACGTGTTTACTATGTGGCATTCAGAATTACAACGTAATGTGTTTGATTTTTGGGTATAAAGAATGATAGGATGTATTCCTTATTGTTTATAACTCGTTTTGGCATGACTCGGCCAAGCAGGGCAGGTACTCGACCGAGTAGGGGGTACTCGGCCGAGTAACCAGGCACTCGACCGAGTGTTGTTTGGCAGTGAGTAGCTTTGGCTACTGGGTGTGTTTACTCGACCGAGTACTTAGGTGTACTCGACCGAGTAGGGCATACTCGGCCGAGTATGGTTTATACTCGATCGAGTATGTTTCGTGTGAATTTGACGTTGGCTACTGGAGTGGATTACTCGACCGAGTATCTGTGATACTCGACCGAGTAGTCCTTACTCGACCGAGTATTGCTGCATACTCGGCCGAGTGCTTCTTTGGCGGAGGGTCATTACATTTTGAGCCGTAGGCTTTTGTGCTTACGTTTCCTTCCTTCTTATCAGCTCAAAATGCCGCCAAAAAGAACTGCCGCACAAATTCAAGCCTCTGAGATGACCATAGATAAGATTGCTCGTATGATCGAGCAACAAGAGGCTCTTCTTGAGGCTCTCAAGAATGTGGGAAAGGGGCGGAGAAACCTGTGGATGCTACCCAACTTAGCATCATCATCGCCCGCTTCAACCCACCTACCTATGAGGGCGTTGGGGAACCTAAGTTGCTCGAGAACTGGCATCGTGAGCTAGAAAGTCTCATGGAAGTGGTCAAGTGTCCGTAAGACATGATAGTCGAGCAGGTAGTGTACTACTCGAGGGGCGAGGCCGCTGTTTGGTGGCAAAACGTCAAAGAGGACGCCAGAGCTTACTACCAAGCTGAGGGTTTAGGGGCTATACAATGGTCGGGTCTGAAGAATGCCATGAGAGAGAAGTTTGTGCCGGAGCATATCCGTCACAAGTTGAGATCTGAGTTTGATTCCTTCACTATGACCGATGATATGACAGTCACCGAGTACCATCACCGGTTCCTTGAGTTGTCTCGTTATGCTGAGGACATGCAGCTAGGACATAGGGGTTTGGCTCTTCGCTTTGAGAGAGGTTTGTCGGCTAAGATCATGAACCGTCTACCAACTGGAGTCATCACTGATCTTAAGGATGTGTACCTGAGGGCTGGTCAAGCTGAGAGGTTGGTAGATCTCTCAAAGGAAGCTACGGAGAGGACTGCTGCTGAGAAGAGAAAGGCTGATAGTGGAAACAACAATCAGTCGGGTAACAAGAAGGGCAACTTCAATCATGCCAAGGCCTTTTCTGGCGGGGCTGGTTTCTCTGGGGATCCCGAGGTTGGGGTAGAGGTGGTGGTCGGAGTGTGAGTGACAACTCCAACCTTTCTTGCTTCAACTGTGGTGGCATAGGCCACAAGAGACGCGACTGCACGAATGCCAGGACTGGAGTAGGCTCGGGAGCTTTTCAGGGGAACTTTTCACAGGGTCCGAGTTAGAGCTTTGCTAGCAACCGACAGGGTGGATCATAGAGTAATCAGGGTGGTCATAGCAACAATGGCGGTTTTAACCGCAGCAGTGGAGGATCTTATCAGCGCCCGAACAACAGTGTCACCCAGGATTCGGCAGCCAAGCCGAGTACTTCTAATGCTTCGGTTCAAGGGGGAGACCAGAAAAGCAGCGGGAAGCTCTTCATGATGGATAAGCAGGAAGTGCAAAATGATGCACATGTAGTTACCGGTACCTTTCTTGTTCATAATGTACCGTCTTTTGTTTTGTTTGACTCGGGGGAAACACATTCTTTTGTGTCTAGGAGTCATGCTTTGTCTATGGGTTTGGGGGAGTTTGAGTTGGTAAAATATGATGTGTTTATACCTTCTGAGGAGTCAGTGTCATGTGTTAAGTTGTACAAGGGAGTGTCTATGCTAGTTGGAGGGGTAGATTTACCGGTAGACCTGCTAGAGTTTCCTATGGATGAGTTTGAGGTGATTGTCGGGATGGATTGGTTGGGTAAGTATGATGCCAAGATAGATTGTCAGCGAAATAAAGTGTCTTTAAGGGGTCCAAAGGGTGTAAGGGTGTCTTATAAAGGGTTTGTTGTGAGACCTAGGTGTAAGTTCATAGCTGTGATGACCTTAAAGTCATGCTTGAGGAAGAAGTGTCCTTTGATTCTTTGCCAAGTAAGAGATCATCGAGTAGAGCCGCAGGCAGCTGCTGATATACCTGTGGTGGGAGAGTTTGAGGATGTTTTTCCTGAAGAGATACCAGAGTTGCCACCAAAGAGAGATGTTGACTTCAATGTGGAGCTTAAACTAGGAACAGGTCCTATATCCAAAGCACCATATCGTATGGCACCTAAAGAGCTAGCTGAGTTGAAGAAACAGTTGCATGAGCTGTTAGACAAGGGTTATATCCGGCCAAGTATGTCACCTTGGGGAGCTCCAGTGTTATTTATGAAAAATAAAGATGGGAGCATGAGGTTGTGTATCGACTACAGGGAGCTTAACCGTGTCACAGTGAAGAACAAGTATCATTTGCCTAGGATTGATGACTTGTTTGATCAGCTGAGTGGAGCAGGTGTGTTTTCCAAGATCGATTTGAGGTCAGGGTATCACCAATTGAGGATAGCAGATGAGGATATTCCAAAGACAGCTTTTCGGTCCCGTTATGGTCACTATGAGTACATGGTGATGCCTTTTGGTTTGACCAATGCACCAGCAGCTTTCATGGATTTGATGAACCGGATTTTCAGTCCGTTTTTGGATAAGTTCGTGGTTGTCTTCATTGATGACATTTTAATCTACTCTAAGACTAAGAAAGAACACGAGGAACACCTGAGGATAGTTTTGCAGACTCTGAGAGAGAACCAGCTTTATGCCAAGTTATCAAAGTGTGAGTTCTGGTTAGAAGAAGTGGCTTTTCTGGGTCATGTCATATCTAAGAAATGAGTGTCCGTGGATCCTAGCAAGATTGAGGCTGTGACCAAGTAGGAGTCACCGAAGAGTGTTGCTGAGGTTCAGAGTTTCTTGGGCCTTGCAGGCTACTACAGGAGGTTCGTGAAAGACTTTTCTACCATCGCACAACCTATGGCTGCTTTGATGAGGAAAGAGACCAGATTTGTTTGGGATGAGAGTTGTGAGACGGCGTTCCAGTCCTTAAAGGAACATTTGACCACAACTCCTATTCTAGCTTTGCCAGAGGGATGTGAGAACTTTGAAGTATATACCGATGCTTCAAATAATGGTCTGGGTTGTGTGTTGATGCAAGAAGGGAAGGTTATAGCTTATGCTTCGAGGCAGCTGAAGCCATATGAGGAGAACTACCCTACTCATGATCTAGAACTGGGTGCAGTTGTTTTGCTCTTAATATTTGGAGGCACTACCTTTATGGAGCAACCTTTAAGGTGTTTTCAGATAGAGTCTGAAGTATATCTACACTCAGAAGGAGCTTAATATGCGACAGAGACGATGGATGAAGCTGGTCGGGGACTATGATATGGAGATCATTTATCACGAGGGTAAGGCTAATGTTGTTGCAGATGCTCTGAGTAGGAAGAGCGTTCATTCGCTATGTACAGTTATGTCTTTGCTGAAGCTAAGGGATGAGATGTCTCAGATGGGGATCTTTTTGATAAGGAAAGGGGATGCCATCAGGGATTTGACGATCGAGCCGGATTTGTATGAGAACATCAAGAGTAAGAAAGAGCTTGATCCTAAGATCCAAGAGTGGAAGTCTAGAGTGGAGAGTGGCACAGTTTCCAGGTTTTCTATCCACACGGATGGGAGTGTTCGTTTTGATAGGAGATGGTGTGTTCCTGAGGATACGGATTTGAGGAGAGTGATCCAGACAGAGGCTCATTGCACTCCTTATTCGGTTCAGCCATATGGTGATAAGCTTTATAAAGACCTTAAGGAGACTTTCTGGTGGCCAAACATGAAGAGGGATGTAGCTGAGTTCGTGGCGAGGTGTTTGACCTGTCAGAGGGTCAAGGGTGAGCAGCGGAGACCACAAGGTAAGATTTAATATTTGGAGGTACCTGAGTGGAAGTGGGAATCAATCTCTATGGACTTCGTGGTTGGGTTACCTAGGTCACAGCAGGGTAATAACATGATCTGGGTATTTGTTGATAGGTTGACAAAGTCAGCTCATTTTGTCCCTATGAAAGATACCTGGTCCAAGATGCAGCTAGCCTTTGGTTATAGAAGGCATGTGGTTCGGTTACATGGCATACCTAAGGATATAGTATCTGACCGTGATGCGAGGTTTATATCCAAGTTTTGACAGGAATTGTAGGAGTTGATGGGTACTACCTTGAAGATGAGCACAACTTTTCATCCTGCAACTGATGGTCAGACTGAAAGGACTATCAAGACCTTGGAGGACATGTTGAGAGCATGTGCTATGGAGTTTGGGATTAGTTGGGAGGACAGGCTTGATCTGATCGAGTTTTCGTATAACAACAGTTATCATACCAGTATCGGGATAGCACCTTTTGAGGCTTTGTATGGCCGGAAGTGCCGAGTCCAGTTTGTTGGGACGATAGGTCAGAGGCAGTGGTTCTAGGACCACAGCTGGTACAGGATATGGTTGAGCAAGTTCGGGTAATTCGTCAAAAGATGAGGGCAGCTCAAGATCGTTAGAAGAGTTATGCCGACTTGCACCGTAGAGACATAGAGTTCGCAGTAGGTGACAAGGTCCCTTTGAAAGTATCACCTATGCGAGGGGTGATGAGATTTGGAAAGAAAGGCAAGTTGAGCTAGAAGTTTATAGGTCCTTATGAGATTTTGGACCGCATAGGCGAGGTAGCCTACAGGTTAGCTTTACCACCAGCTTTGGAAAGAGTCCACAATGTCTTTCATGTTTCACAGCTCCGGAAGTATGTGAGTGACCCGTCACATGTACTTGAGGTTGAGAACATCGAGCTTGATGAGTCTTTGTCTTATGTTGAGGTTCCTAAGGAGATTCTAGACCGCAAAGTACGCAAGACACGGAATGGTGAGACCGTCTTACTCAAGGTACTTTGGTCCAATCACAATGTGGAAGAGGCCACATGGGAACCAGAGGAGGCTATGCGAGAGCGTTTTCCTAATCTTTTTTATCAGGTATGGTTGGTTACGGGGACGTAACCGTTGTCTTTTTAGGGGGGTAGGAGATGGTCGCATGTGTGTTTTTGTCTTAGTTTGAGTCGGGTTAGTCGGGTTTTGTGATGTTTTATGCCTGTATAGTGTTGGTATGTTGTGTAGGGAAGTCGTTTTGTTGTGTTTGTTTTGGGTAGAGTTTGAACTTCAAGGACGAAGTTCTTTTTAAGGGGGGAAAACTGTAATACTACGGATTTTATAGGGTGGTACTCGACCGAGTATGGCCTACTCGGTCGAGTAGTGTGGGTCGTGTAGTCTGCTTGGCTACTGCCGAGGAATACTCGGCCGAGTATACTCTATACTCGACCGAGTATCCGGTCTGGCGAGTAATATTTCAGCGGTTTGATTCGGGAGTAATTAGAAGTTATATAATTCGATAATCAGTTTCTAAAACATCATTTACAAAACCTAAGCAAACTTACGACGCTCTAATCACTCCCAAATCTCTCCTCTGTGTGTGTGGACATTATAGCAATCATATTCAATCCTTCACCCATTCGCCGGTAAGTCTTTATCCCTATATTATTGATGGTTAATTCTAGGGTTTGCCTTTAATCATGAATTGGGGGAAATGGGGTTTTGCAATTAGTAATTGTGTTATGTGATTATTGTTTAGGCGATGACTTCGTAGAGGAGCCGTTCTAGTGCCTGATTCTCTGCATTGTTGTTGTTGCTAAGGTAGGGTTTCCCTACTCAGTTTTTATTGATTGAATTAAGATGCGATTGTTTTGTGTTTACTGTATCCGCTGATCATCGGAGTGTTGGTGTTGTGGTGGTGGTTATGATGTTATGATGTTGTGATGATTGTGGTGGAGTCACTTGCGGGAGTGGCTTCACGCCCTAGTTCGCCCTCCGTAGAACCCGTCACGGGAGAGGATGTGCACATTAAGGGACAGGGTTATCGCTCGTTGATGAGCGGGATTTAGGTGGGGATTGGCTGCGGTCCCCCACTGGCGGCGAGGATTACCTGTTGCGATGGGTAATCTGGCAGGGCTACTCACTTCGGTGTGTAGTCGGTTACTGTATGAGATCGGGAGACTGGGGTTGGAGGATGATCAGCTGGTTACCTTGTGCTTTTGTCTTATTTTGATTGAACGGTACTGACCCCGTTGTTGTTTTATGAAATCTGCGGTGATCCATTCGGGGATGGTGAGCAGGCTGTGACAGGTATTGCATTTGGTGAGCTTTGGGCAGTCATGGGAGAGTCATCACGCCAGATGTAGTGTCACCATCATGAGTCTTAGCATATGTTTTTTGTAGTTGTTAGCATTCGGATTCACTTTTATTGGTTTTTGGAATTTTGTAACCTTTTTACAATTACAGTATTTTAATAAATGTGTTTGGGACAGTTGCTTATGATATGTACTAACCTCAGGCAACCGAGATGGTAACAACCTTTCATGCTAGGGTAGTCCTGGTAAGGTACCTTGGTATGAGGGGGTGTTACAGTTTATTCCAATCTTCCGATCCAGGAACAAAGTTAACCAGATTAATGTGATTTAGAAGCATGCATTCAACTAAATTGGTGTTACAGTTATATTGCTATAGGGACAGATTCTCCCATGAAAGTCGTCTAGTCTATTCGCTACATCGTCACAATCCTATCATGGATTCCCTAATCCTAACATAAGGAGATTAACTACTCATGTTCTTGAAATCAATAACAATAAACATAAGCATACCAAGAAAAGACATAATAGAGAGAATAAGATTAAGTATAGACTAAACAAATCAATAACAAAAGAATAATAGAACAAGGATTAAGAGAAATAAAGTATTAGATTAAGATTAAAAGAAGAGAAAGATTACAATAAAGCAAATCCGGCGTAAAGAACAAGTAGCAGTGATTAAGAGCAAAGTTCCAGAGATTAAGAGTAATTAAGAGTGTGTAGAGATGTAAAGTGTGTTTATGACCTAATCCCGACTTCCTTTATATAGGGAAGTCATTATTAACATAAAATAAACCTAACACGGAATAAAAATCCCGAGTATATAACTCGATCGAGTAACTTTATATCACTCTATCGAACAAATCCAAGGTAAAACCTCTTGATCGAGTACTTTAGGTACTCGATCGAACACTTATCAAAAAGGCACTTTCGATCGAGTAGAAAAAGGAATCGATCGAACACTATAGTACTCGATCGGGTACTTTCCAGCGCACAATTCCTGCTTCGCGCACTGAACTTCAAACGACTGCCATTTCTTCGTTACTTGGGAAAACAGAGCGTTTCCGGTGGCGTTGGAAAGTTAAGAGGACAAGATTTCATCTCCAATGGGAATCACCTGAAAATAAGTTGTAGAACTCGAGATATGGCTCTTCAAAGTAGGCACTAGTAATTTGAAGTTCTTACTTTGCTCGCCTAGCTATCTTACTTCTTTGCGCATCACAATTAGTAATTTCCAAACTCCGACTCAACTCATCTCCTAAATGCATGCATAGGGACATGTTTTAGGCTTGATTATGCTCATTTCCGGTTCATACCTGCAAATAATACAAGACAAACCAAAGTAGCCAATTCGGGGGACATTTGTAGGTAAACACTACTATATATGCATAGAAATGCGTGCAAATATGATAGAAAAAGTTTATATAAAATGCACGCATCAACTTTGTTTAATTATGAGATTAAGTCCCATAAGTTTCATTTGTAGCAATCAAGCCCCTTAAGTTTCATCAAAAGTGAAATTCAACCCCAATTGATAAATATTCACCAAATTCTTATCGTAAAACCGTTTTATAATCCAAATTATCAAATATAAAATATTTTTTAAAAACTTTGAATTTTATATTTATATTAAAATTTGAGAATTATTTTTTTGAGTTCTATAGTATTTTGACAATTTATTATAGTATTATATATGCATGAATAACACTATATAAATTATAAACAATTTACTAAAGATTATGTAAATGTGTTCAACAATGAATAATAAATTATGTAGAAATTCATAAAGGTACAATTGTAATTTTTAGTATTTAATAAATTGTATAATACTAATATAAAATGAATTTTTATTTTAATTCTATCAAAATTTTAAAAAAGGGGTTGAATTTTACTTTTGTTGATACTTAAGGGGCTTAATTACTACAAATGAAACGTATGAGACCTAATCTCACAATTGCTAAAAGTTATGGAGTTCAATTACCACTTTCGCGTATTTTTATTCTCTTAGGAGTAAGGGGGGATTAGCTATCAAATCTGATCTTAAGATCAGTTTTATTTCTACTATAATTACTCCTAAAACCCGAAATTGATTCCAATTGCTAACCTGTCTTCGGCCTTGTTCTTTTGGACCGAAATCGTCTGAACTGAACTGAACTTAATGGAGCTGAAACGAATGGAACTGAACTTAATGGATCTGAATTGAACTGAATGAAATTGAACTGAACTAAATTGAGCCGAAATTAAATCCAAAAGAACAGGGTTCATTCTAACTCGATGATAGGCCTTCGTTGCAAATTACCACGACCCCAAAAGAAAGCTGCTAGACCTGTCCAACGGGTCGGACAGGTCGAGTCCGGGTTAGGTCATACGGGTCACGAGTCGAACCAATAACCACGTCAGCAGCACCTAGAATTGCATCTTGGATGAAATAATGACCAAATTGCCCTTTAACTCTCCATTCCCTTTCCACAGCATTTTTGAAACTTGTCTGCTCCCTCTCTTACATATCCAACATCTTTCTGAAGATCAACAACAACAACAACAACAATTATTCTGCATTTCCAATAGTATCATTTATAGAATCAAAGTAAGTAATTGCTAACTTCTCTTTTTAAAATTCAATTGTTTATATGAATCGAATTTAATTGGTTTACCTCCTTTTCCGTGTCATTGCTCATGATTCAAATCGTTTCGATTTCTAATTATGCGTATCAGTTTGAAAAGAGTTCAAAAGAGATAGAAATGGATAGAATTAGGAAGATTATGTCATAATTTGGACGAAATTAGTAAAACTTGGGCGATATAATAAATCAAGGGTATGATCTAATTTTGTTTTTATTTTAAAGTTTGTGATGTTAAATCAGGAGATGAGACTGAGACAGTCTGCTAGTGTTGCTAACAAGACGGAAATAAATGTTCTGGACACATTTGAGGGTAATGTAAAGAAGAGTACAAGTTCTGATGGATCATGGAAGCGGATATTTTATATTTGTTTGGGTGTTCGTATGGTTAATTCGTTACTGGTGCAGACGTATTTTAACCCGGATGAACATTGGCAGTCCCTTGAAGTTGCACATCGTCTTGTTTTTGGGTATGTAGCTTTGGCTAGAAGTTCCAGTGACTCTTGTGTGAGACGGTCTTGGACGCGAGACCAACCTAAACACTTAATTACTCCTCGGTTAACTATATGTTTTATGGTTGATCTCACATGTGAGTCCGTCTCATATATGTTTTTTGTTCGCTGCACTTTGTTGAAGGCTGTTAGCATTATTTAGCTTTTGGATTGCAGATATGGACATCTTACGTGGGAATGGGAAAAAGGAATTCGTAGCTACTTGCATCCTCTCTTGTTTGCTATATTGTATAAAGTCCTGGCTTTTCTTCATCTTGATACCCCTTTGTTCATGGTAATGTTTCCTTGGTTATTACTTTCCTGTTATGCTGTTGTAGTAAGCCTGTTATGCTGTTGTAGTAAGCCTATTTCGGATGATAGGGGTTGATTTATGCTGTTTCAGATGAAGGCACCACGGCTGCTGCAGGCGTTCTTTGCCGCAATATGTGATTTGTACTTGTATCGATATTCGGACATAATTTTCGGGAATCAGGTTGCACAGTGGACTGTATCCTTGTTTCTT
Organism: Silene latifolia; assembly: GCF_048544455.1. NCBI lineage: Eukaryota > Viridiplantae > Streptophyta > Magnoliopsida > Caryophyllales > Caryophyllaceae > Silene > Silene latifolia. The sequence goes on from NC_133531.1 coordinate 81,114,490, forward strand.
TTTTGCTCAACACTCATTTTGACTTCTGTTGCAATGATTTAGATGCTGTTACTTCGTCCATAATAACATTTAACCTGAATATTACAATATTACCTGGTACTCTGTACATGAGCTTACGCCTTTATTAGAAAAGATAAAGAGGTTGTTTCCAAATGGCCCATAATGATAATACATCAAGATTTGTATCAACTGCTACTACTCCACAAAAAAAGAGCGAAACCATTTAACGAGTCATTTTGCTTTACGGCGTTGAATGTTCCAAACCCGTAGAGTAGCGAGTCCTTCGATTTTATTGAACATGGAGAAGAAACATTTAAACTAATTGATTTGTACATATGAGCTGTACTTAACCCTGATATAGATATTCTCCCAGTTCATAAACTGGTTTGTATTTTTCTGTTGTACAAGAACCCTATCAAATAGCTTGGAGACTGTTCTTACAGTAATCAGCCTATATTACTGGCCTTGTATGAGAGTCGGATCTGATCAAATCTCTCCAAGTTCAAGAAAGAAAGCTTTGGTTATTGCTGCGCTAGCATGTGCAATTCGGCCAACCAGTGCTATTTTATGGTTGTATGTCGGCTTTTTAGAGTTGTGCATGGCTTCTGACAAATTGAAGTTCATCTTTCTTGAGACGATTCCTATTGGGTTGGTACCATTGCATGTATTTTTCTGCAATCTCTTAATCTCTTCATTCATGTTATACATGGTCTAAACCGGTATATCTAACTCGCCTTGGACATGAAAAATATTAGTGGTTAGGTAGAAGTTACTTAAGTCGACAGATACTTTTTTTTTATCATAGTCTGTTACTTTGTGATACATTATTGCAACCCCTTTCCCTTGTCCTATAGTTCTCTTTGTTGCTACTTGCCAGTTGCCATATATTGCCACCCGCGGTTCTGTTGCTACTAGTTGCAGTATGTTATGGCTTGTTTGGGATGTAGTTTGTGGTGGGTATTTCAATTAAATTCTATCATTCTGCTCTTCACTACACCGTAATGAGTTAGTGCACACTACCTCTTAGGGTGTGTTTGGATTGGGGGATTTTGAGGGAAAAGAAAGGGAGGGAGAGTAGGGGATTTAAAGTCCCTGGTTTGGATAGCAAACAAAGGTGGAGGGAAATGAAGGGGGAGAGATTTGGAGGGATCCAATTTCCCTCCTCCAAGCCTACTTAAAATCTCTCTACAATAGGCAAGATTTGGAGGATAATTGTATCCAAACACCCACACCCCATTCCCCCTCCCCTTCCCTTCTTTCCCTTTCCCTTCCCTCCTTTCCCTTCCCCTCCCTTTCCCTCCACTTTTGCTATCCAAACACACCCTTAGGGTGTGGGTGTGTTTGGATTGGGAGAATTGGAGGGAAAGGGAGAGGAGGGAATGGGAGGGTTCAATTTCCTTTGTTTGGTTTCAATATATGGGAGGGAAATGGAAGGGGAGGGGAATGGGAGGATTTAATTTCCCTCCTTTAGACCAAACTAAAATCTTACCATCATTGGCAAGATTTGGAAGGCGAACTTTTTTTTACTCTCATTTCACCAACATCCTCCATCCATTCTACCATCTCCCTCTTCCTCCCCTTCCATCTCCCTCTCATCATTTTTGTTATCCAAACAACCATAATTCATTTTCCCTTCCCTCCCCTTCCCTACCTTTCCCTCCCCTCACTCCCCCTCCCCTCCCTTTCCCCTCCTAAAATGGTTTCCAAACACACGTTAAGGTTTATTTGGACTCAGTTGTAGGAGAAAGAGGAGCGAATCATTTCCTTCCCATTTTTTACACCCCTATAATGTAAGATTTTAATTCAGCTTGTAAGAGGGAAAATGATTCGCTCCAAACCAACTTACTAACCAAATAAGGGATTAGTACTTGACATCCTGCTAAATGAAACCTTTTTACCAGTAAAATGGTAATGTAAGCTTTCACTCATTCTCTTAGACTGTAGAGCTGAATATATTTGTTTTCGTGTTTGATTAACTAAGTGGGTTGTCAGCTCTTCTTGTAATATTCACGATGCTCTTCAAGTTTCTTAATCAAGTCTCTTTCAAATAGTTAATTCCCATCACTTTCCATTTCAGGACTATAGTGCTTGGAATCACATCTCTTTTGGATCGTTTGATGTATGGCTCTTGGATCATTGTGCCTTTTAATTTTCTAAGATTCAACTTCTTCTCCTCTGGTGGAGACTATTATGGAACTCACCCATGGCACTGGTACCTCACTCAAGGTTTCCCAGTAATGCTTTTCACTTTCTTGCCATTTTCTGTGGCAGGAATAATTTATTCAAAGCATTGGAAGCTCTCTGGTCTTATTGGATGGGTTATAGGGATTTACAGTATTCTTGGTCACAAAGAATTCAGGTACAGCTCAAGTTCATACTCATTTATCGAGCTATGCTACTTTAACGCACTTTGGTTGCGTGTCCGGCATGAACCACTTTTCAACACTTATATTTAAGCCACAAATTTAGTTATTTGCAAAATAGCCGTGTCTGACGATGTGTCATGTCCAACATTTGCAGCCGAGTTGGAGTGATGTAGATATCAATGTCTTTCCCTGTTCAGCATTTGTTTTTGCTTGGAATGAGTGGATATCATTTTTCTCTGTAGGTTTATCTTTCCTGTGCTTCCAATAGCATTGATCTTTGCAGGATGTTCCCTTGCTTCTCTAAGAAAACTAGATTTACCTATTGGTAAAGGCAAAAGGATCTCAAGTGCACATAGTAGGTTGCCGTCAAAGTTGCGACTATCTGTGTTTTTCTTGCTAGCAACCAATATTCCAATGGGCCTATATATGAGCTTGGTTCACCAGGTATCTTCATTGACTAAATTTTTCATTAAAATGGCTAGATTACATGTGGGAATTATTTTGGCATTTTAAATGCGGCAGTAACTGCCTTAAAATGTAGCTGTAGTAACTTTCAAAACTTCTATTGCTTGGTCATGATGCAGCGTCGCGATCCTTATTCAATATCATGCTCCTGTATGTGGCTTGGTTAAATGTGTTTGATGTACGCTACCTACATTTAAGTTGAACATTGAAAACACAAAGAGGTTGTTTCTAGACATATCACAATGACAATTGAATTAATCGCAGTTTAAGAAGCGTATCGACGGCTTAGTGTTACATTTTGCGGGATTCCATAATTTTCTAAAGTTAAAGAGTAGTGAGTTTCGGGCTCCATTAAAATTTGCAGCATTCCGTATTTTCTATAGTGAAGAACAAGGACGCTAAAGAGAAGTAGAAGCTTGAAGTAATTGGATTAGGGAGAGGGGTACCCAAGAAAATATTCACTAGAATGTAGTGCCAAAGTGGATGCTAATATTTGAGGCAAATATTGTAGTATTTATACTCCAGTTGTTCATGCTGCTAAAGAATTGTGTTTTCTTGAGAATGAAATAGACAATACTCTTTCAAGACTTGCAAGCAAGTAAATGGGTAAATGCAAGTTAAATAGTTAATATACTATGTACTTAACTGTATGAATCTACAAAGCCAGCAGCCGGAGACACTTATATTCCGCCTTTGAAGATAAAACAATTTTTGATAGTGTAAACGAGTTTTTAAAATCTATATCTCAACTCATTTATGTTAATCGGTTCTTATCAATCGTTTACTAGAGAGGAACTGAAGATGTAATGCACTATCTTTCCAAAGAAGCACAAAACGGTGAAGTCAGAGGTGTACTCTTTCTAACACCTTGTCATGCTACGCCTTATTATTCTGCTCTTCACCAAAATCTGCCAATGAGCTTCTTGGACTGTACACCCAGGTTCGAACAATTGAACTTTGGTCATAATTTCCTGCTTAAAGGATGCGTTTTTGCCTTTTCTACTGTTTTTCTCAATGAAGGTACTCACTTTTCCCTTCTTTTCATAATCAGTGAACAAAGCGGAGTACCAGATGAATCGGATCGTTTTATGCTGGACCCATTTGCATTTACGTCAGATTTTGCAAGAAATTGGTCATTACCCAGTCACATTGTCATGTTTGACTCCGAAGAAACGAAGTTAAAAGGTCTTCTAATATCACTTAATTTCAGAGAGGTAAATCTCACTTATCTTCTATTTGCTTTCCGCCTGTTCTCTCTTTTTCAAGGCCTCAGTTATATAGGTGGTGTGGCAGGTGAAACGATTTTTTCATGCTCAATTCAAGGTAGACCGAGATCTTCAAGCAGCCGTTGTCGTGTACGCATACATGGGCTGGTGATCGGTAGGCTGTATTATGTTATTCCGACACGTGTCCGACATGACATTTCCACACTTTCATTTTAGGCCAAAAATTGAAAATATCGTGGAAAATAAGCGTATCCGACACTTCAACACCTTGCCACGCTGAGACTTGCAGCCGAGTCTGAGTAACATACTCCCTCGGTACAACTCTTTTCACCCCATTTCTCTAATATATGTGAGTATTTTATTGAAATGAGGTGAAAACAGTTGTGCGGAGGGAGTAGGTGTTAACAATATCTTGAGAGTTCTGTGATTCTGATTTCTTATTTTGTAGTTTTAAGCCCAGCTTTATAGTAGGAAATTTAGGAATGCTGCTATATGTTGATTTTACTTGGAAGAAATCATGTTTAATTCATTTAAAGGTTAAGGCCCGTTTGGCAAGACATTTCACGTACATCATTCGGTCAAAGTAACTTATTTGACCAAAATTTCATGTATCTTATTTTTTTATAAGCGTTTGGTAAGTAGCTTATTTGAAATGCTACCTAGAGTAGCATTTGAGATTTCAGGTACTTGATTTAATTTGATTTTCGATTTTTATCCCTTAAATCTATACTGCCAAATAATTATCATATCATTTTACGTCATTTTATCAAAATTAGTTTAGTTTGCCAAACATTTTTTATACAATCAGCTACCTTATCAGTTCATAATTTTCAATTATCTTACCAGTTATCTTTTCAGATTTCAGTTAGCTTTTCAGTTTTTAGCTTCCTTTTCAGATTTCAGCTACCTTTTCAGTCAATTTTACCAAACAGAGTCTAAGTTTAAGTTTATTATCAAAGGCTAAGACTTGTATCGCTACAAATGTGATCTTTGTCAAAATCCCTGAATAACCTGGATTCAAATTTCAAAGTGAGAGTGTATTCAAGTTCCTTGCTCATTTGAATTTATTGAGGTTGGAGTATGTGTGGTTCAAATGTGTATCAGTATGTATAAAGAATGTTTGCATTCGGTCAATGCAAATCAGCCTGGATTTGTGTATGTTCTAGCTGTGTCGCTATCGAGTCATGTATTGACATCAGCTCGGATGTTGCGATTTGCCATTTGACACGTCTTGGGTAATGTGGTGCACCATAGTCCAAAAAGGCTGCTATGTTGCGGGTGGATATGAGGTACATGATATATCTCGTGACTGGTGGGGTCGTAAAACCAGGTTAGAATAACAGTGCCTAAGGGCTCGCTACGTTACATGTGCTCTATTAAGCGTCTCACAATCCAATCGTAAGCGAGGCGCAGTTTGCCAGTGTTGAAATTTCGTGGGGATGTGCTATCAGAGGCACTTAAAAATAACAGTAAAAGGCGCGGTTACATATCGGAAAATTAGAAATCCTTCCAAGTCCACCCGCCCAATGGTTAACCTTTACTACTAGTGAGCCATACTTCTGTAGTTAGTTTATAATCCTGCAGATGCAACAATCAATCAGTGTAATGCGTTTTATACTTTTATATACAACCTGAGGCTGCAACAATCAAGTAATCAACCCGCAGATGTAACAAATTCACATGTATTTCTCATATTAAGAGTTTAGGGTTTAATATGACAAAAAAAAAAAAAAAAACATTTGAATGACAAATCTGCTAAATTTGAGAACTGAATCTGCCATAAAATCACAAGCTTAGAAAGGAAAATACAAAGTGAATTATTTGATCTCATGTAAATTTTACCATAAAAGAGTTGAGTCTTATAACAAGCAATATTTTACACTAATAATGTTGTAAAACGAATTCAAACACAACCCAATTAATGGGTAAAAATGGTTACTAAAAAATCCCGTTTGACAATAAATATGTAAAACCACCTTTATACACTAGTATTTGTGAAAAACTTTTTAATAGGTGATCGAATTTGCATTCTAGGTATCACTTGTAAGTAAACTCTAGTATGTCTAGATATCCAGATTTAATTTATGTTATAGACTTGGTAGAGTTTGCTGCAAATGATAACAAATATTTTAGGTAATATTTATGAACACAAATTCCGAGTACACGTAAAAGAGGAATGACCAATCTATTTACGATAGCAGAGTTTACTTTATAATATAGATTTAATTCTCTAATCCATTATGCTAAGATCATTAACACTATGATTCCTGATATGTTTATCTAATTTACTGCTCTATTAAATCAACCCTGTACGACTCGGGTAAGAATATCTTAGGCGCCATGCATGTAATACTCAAAAACAATCTCTCCCCCTTTTTTTCGATACCTTTCACGCCAATAGCTTGTCCTTTATGGGTTCATAGTTTTCAGATTCATAAGCCACAATTTCCCATGGCGTGACCATGACAGCATATACGCTATAATTTCCATTTTTTCATGGATCAAAAAGTAGACATGGTGATCCCGATAAACTAGTTAAACTACTTAAAAATTCCGTTGTATCTGTACATATACAGCAGAGTGCACCCCTAGCTACTGAAATGTCGATGGATTCCTATGTTATTTCAGTCTTGGCTCAACACTGGCATGGTCTGAGCTGCTGCAGCGTTTCATGTAGAAGTCGATCGTTTTCTGCTTTCCCGGGCTACAATTAGGCTGGCTACCCGAGGGTTCTGTGGCTTTCCGTTTCATAGGGCTATATTTTGGATGGTTGTCTGTGACTTCCATCTTATTCTCTTCTCCATCCAGAACCTAAGTTACAATAACAATTCTAAGATCATGAAAGTGCCAAGGAACAGCAGCTTCAATTCATGAGACGATAAGCAAAAATAAAAATAACCTGTCCCAGATTCTCTAACTTGCGATGAACAACATCCCTGGATTATAGGGAAGAAAAAAAGCACTCGTCAAAAACAGCATTATATCATCAACTAACGCATTTCTTAAGTCACCTTATTATGGAAAGCAGGAATTGAAAGAGGCCAAAGAAGTATACCAGATAATGTCATCAACTGTGTCATTTGCTATCAGATAGTAGACATTGACAGACGAGACCTACCAAAAAAAAAAAAACAGAACATAAAAATATAGATCAGATAATATAATCACCTATGTCATCAAGTGAATACACAAAAAAAAATGTGTTATGTAAAGGAACGTTAGCCTTTTTAGTTGTGAGCCAAAATGTTCCAATTAGCCTTCTAAGAAGCAGACTTACTATATATACCGTCACACCCATGATTATTATAAGATGGTCTCATATGTGAATATGTCCAAAGAATACAAGTTACCTGACCAATTCTATGAGCACGATCTTCTGCCTGTATCAAATCACCAGGGGTCCAAGACAACTCCGCAAAGATAACTGTGCTTGCAGCTGTTAAAGTTAGACCCACTCCTCCAGCTTTGATTGAAAGCTACGATAGTTGAATTTCCAGCCCCGGGGCAAGACAAAAGAAAAACATTAGGAGATTTTTTTTTGTAAATAAAAGCCTGAAATGAGCTTAATAAGGTGACTGATGCTGAATAGACGAAACAACTAAAGGATTGATGATCATACAACAGCAGCTCTTATTGTGTCTTTTTCCTGAAAATCTGTTACAAAACCTTGTCTTGATGCCGCAGGCGTGCTGCCATCAATACGAATGCAGCCAACTTTTTTCTTCTGGAATCAATTGAAACTCCGAGGTCAGATTATGTCAGACTAGAAGAAATTAAGCAAAAACTGACAAGTCTGACCTGGAGGAACTGGTGTATCGCTTCAATCATGGGTTGATGATGTGCGAATATTAGAAATTTACATCCAGCCTACAATGTTTCAGTTTGAAAGAAAACCTCAATAAGATCGGTATTTTCAAAATTAAGAGTAAGAAAACTCCAACAATACAATCATACAGCAAAATTTTCATGAAGTAGTGATGGCAATGGTACAATACATCTGCTCGCATACTAGACAGCATTTTGAAGAAGACTATCAGCTTAAAGTATCACGAGGAAAGGAGATGGTCTTACTCAGATCTTAAACGTGGTGATGACTGTTGTGGAAATGGATGAGGAAGAAATAGGATGGCCAAAATGAGAAATGTGAGTGATAAGTATAACTTGAAAATTGGAGGTTAAAATAAGTCTTTCAGCAGTAGGTTGACAAAAATCAAAATACAGAGATGATGAAGATAGAGAGGGCAAATAAACCTAAAAATTGTAGAGAGATAAAAACCGATAACTACTCCATACTGCACTAAACAACGTTACTCTAGTGCCTCACGAGTTCCCGCAAATTGTGGGGTAAGGGGGAGTCGGATGTAAAGCAGCCTTGCTCGTGTGTTAAAAACACAGAGGGTTTTCCGGGTGACCCCTATTTCCCGACAAGTACTCCATAGTCCATACTGCACAAAAAAGGTTAAAAGAAAATTGGTACGCACACTGGTTAACGCTGGCTTAGGTTTAAGTCCCAGGTAAGATGGAAACAAAGTACGATATTCCAACAGATGTCGGAAAAGCTTGCGTCACATAATTATGGCTTACATACCAAAACGAAATATCTGATAATGTGAAGTATCATACAAGCAAATATCCTTGTTTGTCGGGTTTGTCCTACTCTGCACTCCTGTGTCTCTCATTCTCTTAACTCACATGTAAATCTTCCTCTACTAGCAGATTTTTTTGACAGGTTACACACTTTTTCAACAACCACTTTCTTATAGATTTTACCTGATTCATTCCGGATCCTCAACTCTATTTCGGTTTTTAAAAATCGTTTTAACCTTTTCTCTCGATTTAAATTTTAAGTTTTTATAAAAGAAAGACGGAATTCGATTTTAAACCCCCTAAGTTCACCTTAACTTTCCATTACATTTTCGTTCTCCCTTTTGTTTTTTTATCTTCCCTTTTTATTCGCATTTTGAGGCGTGCGTTCACCCATGGACGGTTCGAAAGGATGATTCATGTCAGCCGACCCCAAATCATTTTGGGATTAAGGCTCTGATGTTGTTGTTGTTGTTGTTGTTACTCCACTAGCAGGTCTTTTTAAGAAACTCCATTTGTTGAGGTGTAAATGAAAGGCAGCCCTATGACTGACTGTTCCTTGACGTCCTTCTATCTGCTATACACCTTGTCTATGTTACTTTAATACTTTAATTTGGTTACAAAATACAGACTGCATGTGAAATGTCCGACATTCCGACACGACACGACACTTCTACACTTCCTTTTAACCCAACACATGAAGTTTTTATTTACAAAATAAATGTGTTAAGACACTCGAACACCATGTCAGGTCCAATAATTGTAGTCGAATCTAAGTAAGATACTACTTATTTATCTGAAGTATAAACATAACATCTACAACATACCTCAACAACTGTGCTCAGATACTCCAGAACAGCCGGAATCTTAGCTTCTGCAGAATCATTATATATCTGGAGTACAGTAGAGGAAAGGGAAAACGATAAACAGTTGTTCAAGAGAGTATCGGTATGAAATTAAATACAATGTTGTCCACACAAGCAAGCAACAACGTAGAGACCAATTATACCTTATTAATGAGGCTCTTTTCAGAAAATTTAAGAGAATCATGCTCTTCCTTCGACTTACTAGCCTTTATCCTGTCTTTCAGCACACCTAACTATGAAAAGTAACATCATAAAATTTCTGCTCCTGGTTATTAAAACTTTTCAAAGAGAAGATATTGAAGAAAACATAAACATGACAGGAAGTAAAAGTTGATTAGTGAGCAAAATTTCAGGTTTTCATGTGTGAAAATACAATGGCTCATCGCTGAAACCACGACAAGTCCCAAAGATAGTTGTAGGACTGTAGTTCGTACTAACAAATGGAAGGGCGAAAACTCAGCATAAACAGAAAGCAAAGGGGGATAAGGTGTAGAGGTAAGGTGAAAAATTTATAGTTCTCTTCGTTTTGTATGCATAGAATATAACAAATTGGACTGTCTCGTAAAACTTAAGACCTATAATTATCTAGATCTTAACAAACAACTAAGCATATGAACATATATAACTATATAAGGGCTAAGAGTTACTGATCATGACAAGCAAAAAAGCATATGAAGATATGGACAAAGAGTTACTGCAAACAACGCAAACAAAATGTATCACCTCAAGAAAAAGTGCTTTGATTTGCTTCAGATCCTTCTCCGCCAAATCCAGAAACACCTGATAGTCGCAGCCAATGTCAAAAGATGAGTTGCTGGAGGAGCGGAACCAACCATCTCAAGGACAACCAAAAACGTGATTCCAAGTCTGAATTTAGAACTAGAAATATAGAACGATGAGTTCAAACTGCATGCATCATCTTTTGGTGTGATGGTGCATTCCTTGTCCATTTCTGTTTTTATTTCGTTATTTTCTAGTTTTAGCCAGACATTGTCTTAGAAAACTTAATATCGATGAACATGGAGCGGCCAATAATAAATATCTATAGATGACAATGATTTTTTTTTGGATCATTGTCTTAGAAAACTTAATATCCATAAACATGAAGCGGCCATTAATAAAAATCTATAGCAACACTGAATTTTTTTGTATCAAACAAGTTTAATTTGTCATCCAAAGAGTGATAAACTGATAACCTTAAAGTTAAGTATCAAGCTCCATCACATTAGCAACAGCCAGATATACGAAATGTAAACCACAAATTTTCTCTATAAACAATGTTTTGGAATGGTGCCTAACCACATAGAAGAAGCAGTAACAAAGATATTTCACATAGCCTTAGAAGCTAGGGTGTACAGACACTCCAAGAGCACTGCAGTATTACCTGTTGCCTACGTTTTACAGGTAGCTCAGAAAGAACATCTTTCTTTAGTCTGCGTATCATCAGTGTTGCTTTAATCAAATTGTGCAATTCTTCATGGTTGCTTGCCCCTTGGTATTGTCCAAATACACCCTTCAAAGTCAAGAAATTTAAGAAGTTGCTCACCAATAACAGAAGAGAGTAATTGTGGATGCTAAAACAGAGTTCAGCGACAAATACGATAACTTACACCCCTACAGTATCGGCTGCCATATTCATGTACATTTTTGTATACATCAGGATACAAGGCTTCTAGCTGCACCAAGAAAAACAAAAAAATAAAAATAAAAAGATGACATGAAGCAAAGATAGAAGGAAAATTATAACACGGGTCAGTAAAACAAAAGACAACCTGCTTGAATAACTCAATAGGCCTTGATAAAGCAGGAGTGCCACTAAGTAAGATTACATACTGGGCTTTCTGAAAAAGTAACAAAGAAATTCACAAGTGGGAAATTTGTGAGGAACGAAGTATTGAACAACAGGAATGATGCATGCAACACTTCCTTCAGAGAGAAAGAGAGACCACTAAAACTGGTAGTGTGGCGGCTGTCCTTTTTGCTTGAGCATTCTTCAAATAATGTGACTCATCCGCAATTACAACCTGCATAGCAAAGCAATTTCCACCAGTTATTTCAGTACCAGATAATTGCAGTTCTTGCCTGCAAAGTCTATAACTAGTTCAAAAACATGACACAGCTGGTACGGGAAACAGTGAAAAAAAAAATGTTAAACACCAGCCTCAATCACAGATACTGCCAGAAATAGGAACCCATTTACATTACACAATTCCACATTGATTTCCTTATAGATTATGGGGATCTGATAGGTATTACTGTATTAGAAAGAGTTAATTGGCAACAACAATCTAAAAAAATTCTCTTGAACTAAGCGAATAAGAAATTATAACTACGTGAAGCAATTATGAGGTGGCTGATGAGTGATGAGTCTTGATGACCATATAGTCATGTACACCAGTTTATCAGGCTGACGAGTAAATTTCGGCAACAGATGCATTAAGAGACCCGCAATATTTCTCAGTCAATATTTTCCTCTTGAATCTCAACTAGAACACGTGGAATTTTGTTCTATGTTACTCCGACACTTCACTTAACTGCTGTGTCGCGTGTCAGACACGTGTCGGTGTCCGACACGACACGACACTTCGACACTTCTATTTATACCACAAAACAGGAAAATTCACCCCAAATAGCCGTGTCCAACACACTAACACGTGTCGGACACCGACACATGTCGGCGTGTCTGAGTAACACAGATTTTGTTGAGAAACATCAAATATACTATATACATATGCATACTGCTGAGCAACTAATTCACTGCCTAAGGCGCAGGTAAGCTGCATTTATGGCCTCTTCTGCTGTTTCTCCTAACACTTTTCACTAAAATTCAAGCTGCTCACAAAGACTTCTAACGGGATTATTTGGCTGAGAAGACGGAGATGACCTATTTCAAATTTGCAGCTTGGGGCTACGCAGTTTTGAAGTGATTGAATAGGGTACTGATCTGGAATAAAACTTTAAAATGGCTATGGAAACCTGATACCGATGATGGCTGACGAGATGATGCTTACGTGCGGCTACGTGTTTTGAACAGGACATATTAACCGAACTAGTTTTTGCTGCATTTCTGCAGATATGGTAAATGTTCCGATTTTAAAACCCAAATTACTGTAGAATAAGCAAGGTATAGTACACAGCGTAAATGAATCTGGGATGATGCAGCATGGCTTCAGCTGTTGGCTGCTTTTCTAAACGAATTCCCCGCACACAATTGACAAAGTATGCAAGAGGCACACTGTCCTTGCAAACAAATGATACCTCATCTGCTGTTGCGAAATGTCACCAATTAATTTATTTTGTCAAATTCCCAAATCTTTTAGGTGACGTGCTAGTTTGGTTTGGCCCATAAATAAGAGTAAGAAGGTGTATGCCTTACCGACACAGGGCGCACTGATTTTGAAAAATAGAACTTTGCTCAACAATACTTTTTTTTAAATTTAATAGCAGTGTGCCTCGCAATGCATGCCTAATCTACAAGGCGCACTTAAGGTGCACCGAGGCGTTTTAGCTAGTGCTTCACTGAGCCTCTGTTTTAAGTTTGCTCGAGGTATGCTTGTTTAAACTAAGCATAGATGCTATACTGCCAAACAGAGAAATAGAAAATAGACTCTCAGACTACATGGCAAATGAAGAGACAACCAACATCAATACATGTTTATAACTCGCACATCTGGAAAAAAGATTAGAAGGTAAAACACAGTGGTAGAAACCGTAAGTGGATAAGTTTCTCGTTTTTTAGGCGGCTTTGCGTGGTAGCAGATGAAGCAAAGACTTAACATGTCATATTTAAACCATCCAGAAAGTCAGTCAGGCAAAGCAGACACTTGCCTTGAATTGTGATGACATCAGCGTTCCCTGTAATTTGGGAACAGTATCATAGGAAATGATGTTAAAAAGGCCATCAAGACGAACTACCCCTTTCGTTGAGGATACAACAGAAAACCCCGCTCTATTTGATCCACCCCACTGTGATAATACTACCTGCAAAGTAAACTAATGAGATTACAAAAGGACGCAATTAAGTCCCATATTCTAAGAAGAACATATGAATACATGAGTAGGAAAAACAGAGAGCACGAATCAAACAAATTGTCAAATTTATGTGAGCCAACAAGATGTCCACCAAACAATTACAGAGAAGCTTTCACTCAAACAAATGCAATTAAGTAATAATCTAAGCATCCAGTCATCCAATTCCTACGTGTACAAACTCAGACATTGTATACATACATACAAAAAGCCTACAGGCGAGTTCTCGGGTAGCCAGGATATGATAAGATCGTCAACAAAAAATTAATAAGAAAGAGGTATACATACAACAATATCTGATGGAGGAATCTTTAACCATTCCTGAATCATCTGCAAGATAAGTAAGAAACCATAAGTTTATAGAGGGAAAAGAAAGGAGTTCCTAGGATGCACACCCTAGAATATCCCATTTCGACAATAAAGAAAATTAGTAAACTCACAGAAGCCCAATGCAATCGTAGAGAAGAAGGCGTAAGCACCAAAACTGGCCATGCTTCCCTGACACATGTGGTTACAGCAATCGCCTGCACAAAAAAGACAACACAGCAACAACAACATTACCTTACTGCCTCAAAGTCTCATCTGTTACCAGCTAAGGGGAAATTGGGTGTATGTAACATTTTGTCTGTGTCAACAATACTTGCTATACAATATAGACACAAACTGTTTAGTGAGTCACTTTGCTTCATTCCATCATACTCGTAAGTCGTAAGAGTATATAGTGAATAGTGAATTTTAATCCATAGGACAACAGCAATCACTTGCCTCCTTATGCAACAGAGAGATTATATTTCTGTGTTTTATGGCTCGACGTATTTTACTCCATAGGATAACACCAATCACTTTACTCCTTATGCTAAAGTTTGAATTTTCAGTTGAGATTTGAACACACTTACCATTCTCAAAGCAAAGCAAGCAAAAAGTTGTTTTACATTCATAAATATCCGTACTTTTAACTGTCTAATTAACTACTCCAAATCATCAGTCTCCGAAGAGACAACTTGTGCAGTCTGTTACCTGCAAAGTCTTACCCAAACCCATTTCATCAGCCACAAGGGCACGTCCTCCATGCTGCAACACAAACCTAATAACATAAACAGCAAGCACCAGATATAGCTTCTGATCAGAACACTGACTAACAAGAAAGTGGTACACGAAATTGTTTAAAAACAAAGGGAGAAAACATAATCATACAAACTTTTAGCCTCTAAGGTATTCGGGCATTAGTTGGATAGGATATTTGGAGGGAAAGAAAGGGACGGTATAGAGGGAAGACAAAGGGAGGAATGTGGAGGGGAGGGGGAATGGAGCAAGTGTCTTCCCTCCAATATTTTCTATGTTGGAAGGATTTTGATATGATTGTAGCATATTAGGAGAGAAAATGGATTCACTCCATTTTAATATCCAAACCGGGGATAGTGCATCCCTCCTGCTCCCACTCCTTCAAATCCCTTCATCCAAACAAGGGGTTTAAAAAACATTAGCAGTATCAATAAAGTTTGATGGAAGATACCTGACACCATCCCGTTGGAAAGCTAAAAGTTTTGATTCAAGATCATTAGGAATCCTGTCATATTGATCTTTAAGATAATAAACTCAGTAAAATGCTATAAATGCTTTTAAAAGAGCAGCAGATGGAAATAAACATAGCAACAAAAGTATCTTAGTTACGCATGTGAAGATAAAAGACAACGTTTGCACTAGCATTTTTTTATTCTCTAGGAACTAGCAAAACTCTGTGCACTACTTCACTGTTCACAATGATTCTTCATGCTTGAAACAGAAAGCAAAAGAAAAAAAGGAGAAACAATGTACATAGTCAAATACAGTTATCCATATAAACAACATCACTTCACTCAGCTCTATCCAAAGATTCTTCATGAATCCCAATTACACCCATGTTCCTCTCAGTCACCCCTACACACATCTTAGATCAGCCATCAGCTTCATTTCTTCATACTAAGTAAATCACCTCATTCTTAATTTTTACTCAATATTAGTAGCTGACTAGAGCAAAAGAAAGTGGTAAAAGTCAAAAACTTTCAGATTCCTTAAAAATGTGCCCTCCATACTTCTATTATCTTCCCGTACCCCTATTTAGCAGGTTTTTCTTTCTTCCCGCTTCTCATTCTTTTCAAAATTAGCAAGTAGTTGGTTTGAAAACTACCAAATTATTCTTACTAAATAAATCCTAAATCCCCTGAACTCATTCACCCTCCCCTTCATTAGCCATAAGTCTCTCTCCTTTTCATCATCACCCTTCACCATAGCCATGTTCTTCGAGCACACCAATGAGAAAATTTCCCAGCCAAATCGTCAGTCATTCTCATAATCACCGGCCTTGTCAACTTTCTCAACCTCCTACCATTCTCCTCCAGATCTGGCTCCTCGTCTTCTTCCTTTCTCCCTAGGATTTGGTTATCTAATGTGCTAGGTTGTGGTTCCGTGGGCTTGACTAGTGGTTTTGAAAGGTTGTCGTGGTTTTGTGGTGGATAGTGGAAGATTCTGTGGTGGATAGTGATGGTTTGTAGTGGATTTTATGGTGAGTAGTGGTGGTTTCATGATGGTAATGGTGAATCTCGTGGTGGTTTCATACTTTCATGAAGTTGGTGGTGGATTTTGTCGTAGTAATGGTGGATTTTGTGATAGTGGTAGTGGTTTCGCAACAATAGCGGAGGGTTCATGGTGATAGTGGTGTGTTTCATGGTGGGTTGTGGAGAATTCGTGCGTGGGTGGTCAGAGGTGATGGTGGTCTAGACTCTAGAGCCTGAGTGGTGGTGTATGGTCAGGGTTTGGATGGCTGGAGGGTAATCGGGGTTTGGATGATTGGTGGTTGATGTCGGGTTGTACGTGGTGGCGGCTAGGAGGTGGGATGAGAGATTAAAAGGGAGTAAAGACGGAATGGTGAAATGGTAAGTGTGGTGACTCAGGTTTGTGAGGGGTAGGAGTGTCATTTTGACACTTTCTTAAAAAGCGTGTAGGGGAAATGGAAAGAGAAAAAGTATGGAAGGGGTACAACAGCAATGTCAACAGATGTATAATCCATTGTCTGAAATAAATAAATAAATACAGAGTAATTATATAAGTTGCCTGGCGGCATGCACAATTACAAAAAAAAGCCACTGCTTGTCAAATATGAATTTTGATAACCAAAACAGCTTTGCACAGTTGGTTAAATCGAACAAGTTTAAGATTGTTTTATTTAGACAGATAATCCCGTCATAAAACAATTGGTTACAATAGAGACAAAGCAGCATATTACAAAAACCACGGTTTTTAATATTCACCTCGAAGATCTGGAACAGCAGTAGCAGCAGCTATAGCTCGCCGAACCAGAGGATCCAAATTTTCTACCTAGGGTGTCAGAAAATAAAACATAATGTAATGTATAATATCCTGGACAGCCTGTAAATGTTAATAGCATAATGTCTAACCTGTGCAAATTCATATGGTCCATACCTACTAATCAGAGAATTTCTACAATGGAAGTTCATAGGAAGATCGAGGACTAGACTATAAAGAAAGAGCAAAGCCTCTACTACCTAATGAAAGCGACAGACAAAAAGGAAGAAACATTTTACCTCAATTCTTGGATTGCGAGCTTCCTTAATAATATCTTCAGCAGATGATAAGGAAGACAGCGGGAAGATCCACAACCTGCCATTTCAGAACCATACTATACAACTAAGATAGCAGAAGTTAGATTGATAGTGACAACAGCAACTACATAAAGATAGAAGCAAACCTTTCTTTTGCATTCCACGTAGCCTTGGGGATCTTCTTGATGGTATTTACAAGAACCTGGTTTAACAGAAAAAAAAAAAAAATAGGTACTATCAGAAAAGACAACATTTAAACATTAAGCAAATAAGATAAACAAGCAATTAAAGGCTACCTGGTCATATGGGAATCTGGCAGCTATGTTTCCAGTAGCATGAAGAAAGAACTTCATTGTCTGCTTTGGGCCCTCCTTTGATGAATCGTCTACGTAGGCATCAGAAATAATAGCAAGAGCATGTTTAAGCCATGTAAGCTTGCAAACAATATGCATCTCCATTCTACAAACCTTTTTTCGAAAGACTAAGGATTCTACTCCACGAAATTGGTGTAACTTTATCGGGGAAGTTAGAAAATGTGTCCTCTTTTTATTGCTTTTCACACTTGTTATTACATACAAATTTTAAATGAAGCGCTTTACTTGAAAGACTAGATTATCGGCTTTCAAAACCAGATCTAGTGATGGAGTTTCTAGGTGGATCTTATCCTTTCTCAGCCTTTCGGGAGCTTTCCATCATCTTTTTCACTTTACTTATGTAGTAACTACGGACTCTGAACTCTAATAAAAAGCTTCAATCATTAATCTTAAATCCGCCAATCAACATAGATATTCAAGATTGCATCAAAAGATCTATGTAACTCAGAAAAATAGAAGTGTGATATTTACAAGGGCTCACCAGCTACTTTTGGTGTGACGGATGATGGCAAGACTCTGGATCCTAAAGGAGCGTCAACCTGGACCAATATGAAAAATCTCTAGACAATAAGGGTAATGATTAAAGAATGGAAATTCATGTGATGCCATCAAACACTGCAAATTGCATATATGGTATAGCTTACTTTGCCATGGTGCATTAGGTATCGTCATAATATTAAGTGTGCACTCATAGTATACTAAATTAAATTACATTAACCCTCAATAGTGAATGACTGAATGATTTGCTGTCGTGAAATAGATATTGCACAGTATACCATAACTCCAGAAGTGTCAACTTTTGCACGTGGTAAACATAGGTTAGTTCTATGGGCCATAAAGCTGCACATGGTATGCCAATTTAGAGTTACCCTCTCCAACGACTACTTTTCGACCGTTAAAGCCATATTCCTAGATTAAAAAACGGGCTTTGACGAGTACCTGATAACACCCAATCAGCCTTCTAACTTTCTAAGGTCTCTCACTTGTTATTAAGGGTACATCAATCGTTGTTAAATGGTGATATGGAAGAAAGGGAGAGGTTAAAATTAGAAACATACTTTGACGAAGGTTTTAGTGATTTTTTGTACACACTTCAAATAAATAGTGGTACAGGCGTTCTATAGAGGAACAAAGGGAGTAGCTGGAGGCATTGCTACAAATACCTCTCTTTTTTCACGACAAGTATACAAGGCGTTCAAAGGTATAATTAGCAAATATCATCATTTCGTCTTTTTAACAATATGTTAAAACAGGTAACACACATCAAAGTTTCTCAAACTTTGATTCATACAACACTACAACACTCCGATAGTTGTTGGCAAACCAAACACATACTACCATGTTTGCGTTTCTCTGTCAATTTGTTTCTTGTTCTCAAACAAAGACTTCACTAAGATAAACCCTAAATATACAAATGTATAGGTTCCAATAGAAACACTTTCAACAAAAGAAGCTTCCTATAATATCGGCTCTCAAAAAATATTCATATACAAATCTACTTTATGAATATCCCATTATTTTAGAAGTACGGAGTATTTAGCAAGCTTACTTACAATCACAAGTGTCCATCTTCCAAAACCCGATTAAGATAACTCTGAGTATGGCTTCCATATTCTACAGTACCTTTCATCATAAAAAATTGCGTAGTGCACAAATTCCTCCTTCCTCAAAAAAAAGACTCACCTTAAATACTAAATTTGACAAATGTAATCCTCTATATTTCACATAGACTTCATGAACAATGAATCCTCAAAACATCATTCCACAAGTCCAAGGCAGCATAGTAATCAATTCTTCTATACCTAAAAAGTTTTTTCAAGACTCGCCACAACAAAGTAAAACTAATGCTGCAGTTCAACACGGAAAACCCTTCCTCATCCAAACTCCAAAGTACTATTTACTTGCAACAATTTCCTAACATCAGCAAGACCAACAGCAACAATAATAAAATGACCTCACTGCCTCAAGGGCTCCTGCAAATAGCGAGTTTAGGGGGGGTTCAGATGTAAGCACTAGCACCCTTACCCTTATGTTAGCAACCCCCCAAAAAGACTATTTCCAGAAGATCCAAAATGAAAATAGCGGCAAAATTCACATTGAATGACTGCCGACCCAAATGTAAATAACAAAAACACATGAAAGCCACACGAAATCCACAATGTAAAACAAGTACTCCCTCGGTCCCAATCATTAATTTACATTTAATTAAAATATCCGTCATAATGAATACAAAAAGTAAACAAATGACAATTACAGCAACACCTCCAACTATCTGGTAACAAATGGCCTTAAAACATTAATCATGAAGTGTGCATGCCGTTTCCTCCCTTATAACTTATACTATCCCTATAAACCCTAATTTCCCTTAAAAATGTCACATAATGTAGCAAAGACAGTTGAAATGACGACAGAAAACCGACAAAGGAAGCATTTGAACAAAATGAACAAATTACAAATAGTAATTGAATTAAAAAAGGAAAAAAGATAATTAAAGAAACATACTTGAGGGCGAATAGGGTTGTGAATGTTGGTTGAATGCGGTAGATGGTTGGGAATTGAAGAAGAGGATGAATTGCGTTGAGAAATTTGGCGGAGAGCATCGCGTTCAAGGGAATCAAGTTCCTCAGCAGTCAAATTCAAATCCCAATCATCGTCATTCAATTCCATCTTTCTTCTCTCTATCTATCGCCCTGCTCAACTTCTCTTCTTTCTCAACTCTTAATTACAACTTCTATAAGTAAGTCTTCTATATGAAGCAACAACAGTCTTCTTCTATTTCAATGCTTTTTCCACTATTCTCTTCGTCTCAGTTTCTCAGGTTATTTTGGTTGGGGACCCCTGAGGATTGGGTTTTGCGACTCTACAAGTCACTATATTTACTTGTACAGATGTGGGCGTGTGGCGACGTAGACCTAGTAAATAGATCAATCGGTTATGGTTTAGAGAGTCGGGTTAGTTTAATCAATTTGTCTTGCCTGTGTCACAAGCTTGCGACGGGTCGGATAGTACCGTTTTATTGAAAGTGTTAGAGAAGGTGGGGGTGACTGGTGAGTTGGTTGTGCATAAAAAATAGAAAACTGATTTGATTATAGAGGGGAGAGGAAGTGACACATTAATTGTTTAATATAAAATAACGTAATTGCTAAATCCAACACGCCATTTTACTCAATCCAACACATTTTTCCATATTTTTCCATCACTGCCCTTTATTTAAAAAAAATCAAAAAATCAAAAAAATAAAAATAAACCCCAACCCAACCCCGACAGGCGACAACCCTTCCCACAGCCACAATCACCTTCCACCAACACCGGCCGTCTGCCCTCGCCGCCGACCTCCTGCCCCCCTCGCCGTCAACTCCATCTCAGCCCCGTCGTCGATCAAACACTTTCACCGTGGTCCGTGGCTGAAGGTGGATCGAATGATGATTGCGGTTGATTCAAGGCAACGAACAAGGTGCGAGGAGGGTGGTCGGTGTGGGTATGGAGGCGGGGAGCGGAGATCGGCGCGGGGACATGGTGGTGAGGGGTGTTCGGCGGTGGTAGGGGTGGAGGAGGAGTTGTTAGCTGTTGGGTGTTGGACGTTTTTTGGGGTTTTGGATTTCTGCCTTAGTGAGAGGGAGGAATTAGGGTAAAAAATGGGAGGGTTAAATTCGGAATAAGACAGAAAAATGTGCGGGAATTAGTAAAATTGTGTGTGGGATTTAGCAAGTCCCTAAAATAATCACTTTTCCAATGAACAATATTTACCACACAATTCAAAATTAACATATTCTAACCTCCCTCATTTCCTCTCGTTTACTTCTTAGTTCTTACTCACATTTTCTCTCTTTTCAAATTCTCATTCTCTCTCTAAGTTCAAACAGATCCCCAAAAAACCTAGACAATCAGCAAAAAATTGACGACATGGTGGTAAAGAAAACACAAGCTAAAAGGTCACCACCTAAGAAGAATACTAGACGGATAAATGCGAGCGACGATTTGGAAGGAGGTATTATCATTTCCATTGATTTATATTTTTTCCACTTTATGGTTTTGTTGCTTTTGATTTTTGATTTTATTGTTCTTGATTTATTGATTTCAATTTTCTGGGTTTTTGGTTTTATTGTTCTTGGTTTTTGCTTTTTTTTTTTAGAGATTGTTGTTAATTTGTTATGATCTTTAAAAAAAATTATTTGCATATTTTGTATCTATTTTATGTTTGCTTATTTGAAATTAAAAACTCGGGTTTATTCTATATGTTATTTTTTAATTTTATTGTTTCTATATTTATCTTCATCTTCAACATCCTACATACTATGAAAACATCATACTCCCTCCAATCCGCTATTTTATTCTTCTTTGATGAGGGCACAAAGATTAAGGGTAAGAGTATTATATTGATAAATGACATAGGTGAGGGTTTGGTGATAGGAGAGAATGATGAATAATTAGGAGTTAAATAATGAATTGTAGGCCACAAACATTAAAGTAAGAAATAAAATAGGAATAACAGAGTTGGGTGGACTTTGGTGATAAGAGAGAGAGAGATGAATAAAATAAGAGTAAAAGTTACCAAAAATAGAAAGGGGAAGAAAATCTGAATAATCCGTTTTAGGAAATATGGAAGAACTAGTATTGGTGCCCGGCTTCGCCCGAGCTACCTCTACTTACCATTAATTTCTTTTTTCATTAAATAAAATTACTTAAAGTTACATAACCCATAAATTTATCATTAATATATTTTTCTATAATATATCCTAAAGTTACGATGAAATAATTTTTGAGACAAATTCACTACTCCCGCTATTAATATTTTACTCTTATTAATGAAACAATAGTAATAACATTTCTACTTACTCGTAATCATTGTTACTTTCACTACTCCCGCCGTAATTATTGTTACTGACACTACTGCCGCATTAATATTGATAATTTCACTACTCCCACCGTAATTATTGTTACTTTCACTATTGCCGCATTAATATTGATTATTTCACTACTCTCGTTGTTGTTTCTACCACTTTCACTAATCTCGCTGATAATATTGTTACTTTTACTATTCAAATGAGTGATTACTATCATATAATTATATTCAATGTTATTACAATTCTTTTTTTTACTGACGAAATTACTTTTACGACTTAGGCATGCAATTTTAAAAGGATTATATATTTATATAAATATATTACATATATGCATTAAATCAAATTAAAAGAATTATGCAATATTATATATTATGGAATCTAACTTGAATTATTTATAACCTACTTAATATATTTTTGTATGTTAAATAATTAACATCTCTATACATATAATAAACTATAAAGTTTAATAAAATTGCATAGATTTTAAATTTAATATATAATTTTATGATGATAATAATTAGTGAATTTTGTAAATAACCCCCATTTATGTTCTAACTTTTACAAATAACCCCCACTTATGTCCGTTTTTACAAATTACCACCTTAAATATCACTTAATCCCAAAAATTACCACCAAATGTTGATTACGCTAACGACTTTTATAAAACCCGATCTATATACGACATTCCGTCTTAAACTTTTACAATATACCTAAACTACCCTTATTATCTATTAACTCCATCTCCCCCAAACTAACAGCATCCTTCTTCATCAAAAATCCCCAAATGAAAATATGAACCCTAATTGAATTTCATTTACTTCCTCACCCAAATCTAATCGACAAACCCGACGCCCAAATCAATTGTTCATCCCTCTCTTTATCACAGGTATTTAACTCATTTACAACTCGAATTTCTTCTGCGTTTTCCCCAATTTAATACCTAATTTCAATTTCTAGCATTGTAAACGATCTGAGCAATCAGCTAGAAAGTGGCAGAAGCAAGGATGTGCAGTAGAGCAAGTCAGAAGTTCAGGGGACCATGTGTTAGTAAAAACAACTGCGAAAACACTTGCGCAACCGAAGGTTATACTGCCGGCGATTGTCACGGATTCCGCCGACGATGCATGTGCTCCAAGCCTTGTGTTTAATTACCGACGACCGCCTTCTATATATCACCATAAACACTATCATCACTAGCCTACTATATATAATAAATAAATGTGGTGGTAATTTTTGGGATTAAGTGAAATTAGATTTGGGTGAGGAAGTAAATGAAATTCAATTAGGGTTCATATTTTCATTTGGGGATTTTTGATGAAGAAGGATGTTGTTAGTTTGGGGGAGATGGAGTTAATAGATAATAAGGGTAGTTTAGGTATATCTTAAAAGTTTAAGACGGAATGTCGTATATAGATCGGGTTTTATAAAAGTCGTTAGCGTAATCAACATTTGGTGGTAATTTTTGGGATTAAGTGATATTTAAGGTGGTAATTTGTAAAAACGGACATAAGTGGGGGTTATTTGTAAAAGTTAGAACATAAATGGGGGTTATTTACAAAATTCACTAATAATTAATACCATAAGTGTGCATGTTTATACTAATTAATTATTTTATTTTAAAGAAATTGACCATCTTCTAGTCTTCTATAAATATCTAGGAAAATTACCAAGCATATTCTTTCTTTTAGTCTCCTTGAAATTGACCATTTAATTAATTATTTTATTTTAAGGTAATTGACCATGTTTTAGTCTCTTACAAATGTTTAGGAAAATTACCAAACTTCTATATAATTTAATCCCAAAATATATAATATTTGCATTGAGATCCCTTACTCGGGTCCATCACACGGTGCTAGTGATTTAAAACTATATACTATAATTAATTTGTATAACTTTCTTTAATTGCATTGAAGTCCCTTGGTTTCTGAATTTAATATATATTATTGATATAGAGAATTGGAGGGAGTATAATATAATGGTGAAATGTGAGTTTCTGTGTATAATGTTACCATTTTAGTTAGAATTTGTAATTGTTCTACAATATGAATTACAATATGTAACCATATTAGTCAGAATATATCCATATTAGGCAGATTAATATAACCTTTTTATGATTTGGTTTGATTAGATTTGATTAAACTATTAACATGTAAGAATAAAGAGGTAACATGTGTGTATGTGTATAAAATGTACCAACTTTGTAAGGATATGTAGCCATTTTACAATATGAGTGCATGTGTGAAATATATAACTCCAATGGTGACATAATATTCTGAATGGCTACATATTAAGCAGAAATATTGACATATTGATTCTGGGTGTTTTTTTTTTTTTTTTTTTTTTTTGAAGTCGATGGGTGTTGAAGAAGAAGAGGCGACATCTTTGAATAGCAACTTCACCCAATGTTACACTTACACTAGAGTTGGGATGAGAAAGGGTGTCGCAGGCGATGGTGGTGTTGAAGCCGCAAAGGGATGTGGTAACGTCAAGAAACGTTGAAGAAATGTGGGCGGGGAAATGGGATGGTAGTTGTTTGTATTGAACAATGTAGGATTTTATGATCGTGCCATATATAAATCAAAATGGTCACATTTGACTATATGTAACCATTTAGATAGAACTAGTT
Organism: Silene latifolia; assembly: GCF_048544455.1. Classification (NCBI taxonomy): domain Eukaryota; kingdom Viridiplantae; phylum Streptophyta; class Magnoliopsida; order Caryophyllales; family Caryophyllaceae; genus Silene; species Silene latifolia. The sequence goes on from NC_133531.1 coordinate 81,139,469, forward strand.
TTGGAGCCCGTGAAAATCACGGGATCGTTAATAATTGACTGTGTTTAAGTGGTTAATTTGTGAATAACTTATATGGAGTAGTACCTCTCTCTCAATCATTTGTTTAATTTTAATTAAAAAACCACTCACAAATAATTAAAAAAAAAAGGTAAATAAATGAACACGACTGAGGGAACGGTATTTTAAAACAAAAGTTTAGCACACTCCAAATTTTTGATTCGGGATGATACGCAAACCAAAATGTGAATAGCTTGGTTGTTTTGAAGCGATGACACAATCCGTCAAATTGAATTTTCGGGTACTTCTGGTCTTATGGACAATCTTGAAGCCATAGAAGTATTGAAACATGAATTTGCGCTCCATTGTCGTCCCCTGTTTTCAAATGATTTAAAAATATGAGTACAAGTTTCTACCAATAAAACAAAACATTAAAAGAAGTCACCCTTCCATATATGAACAAATTGCAATGAAATTTATTTTCTACTACATATGTAGTTAAAAACCTCTAAACTTCGAAATATATAGCGTGATTGCTTTTCATTCATTATCCTTTCTTTCTCTACAAAAATATAACCTTCTTATTACTTCACTTATAGTAAGTACACATATAGATATAGAATTTAAATAAATACTCCCGTCAAAATCCTTAAACTCGTACAATATGGATAATTATGCTAGTCTCGTAAAAATATTTCTTATTGGGTATGCAAAATAATTACGCGAAGTTCAATGCACATCCATTTTAGGATCGCATTAACATATACATACCTCCTACAATAACATCACTAATTAAATTATCAAGTTAATTAATTGAATTGGCACCTCCAATTAAGACTATTAAATATAAATACATGAACAAAAAGAAAAGGAAAAAGGAGACACAAAATTCCAATAAAATACTCTAAATTACAGAGAGAACAAAAAAACTGACTTTTGTAAGGACGGGTAATGTTGGTTTGGACAACCTGGTATCAAATAAGACAATATGAATTGATATTTTGATGAGATTTTATAGAAAGAAAATCAATGACTCTCAATTTTCTCGTTTGAGTTGCATGCTAATGATTCTTCAATTGCATGTTTAATTAATGGTTCTTCAATTGTCTCTTTAATTAGTGATTCTTCAATTGTCTCTTTATTATTTAACCATTGCTTTGACCGGCTTAAAGATCATAGAATATGAATGGTTTTCTTCACCAACAAACATTGCAACTTGCCTCTTTATTGCTTGAATGGAGATATTATTTTTATTGTCGTTTTGGTGCATTTTAAAGTACTTGGCCCTATGTTTATCTTGTAAAGAAACGGCCGTGAACTTTTATATGAACAACTATTCCGTATAATTCCAATGAAAGGTTACATATATTTAAAATATCACATTTTGTGTTATAATAATATACTTCGTAGTATATATAAGATTAGATTTGGGACAAAAAGTAAGAGAGTAAAGTACGGATCAAAACTTTACAGGTGAACTCTAATAATTATTATTAGTAGTATAAGAGGAGCAAAACTAATTACACATTTCTCGGAATCACGCAATAAATAGAGATTCATGCATATACGATTCTAAACATAACTTCTTCATATTCGATCATTCATCAAATATTATAATCAAAACAATACTATTATACTTCATACGAAATATTAGCCTTTCTTAATTCAGGAGAAAATAAAATATAATCAAATTATTCAAAAAAAATATTTATCCAAAAAATATTGTGAGTTACATAATAGTATATATATTTGATGAAAAACAAAAAAATGATTTAAAGGCTTGAAAGCATTGGAATTGGAACAATGAATTGGAGAATAAGAATCGATTTCTAACTAATTACTATTTATGCATATAATAACACTATGATAAGATCAAATTGACATATGTGGATCGTACTTTAACAATTTGGCTAAACAATTTGATTTGTAACCTGTTTGACAAAATAAAAATAGATCATAAGTGTTACAAAGGAGACTAAAGTGTAGGAAAGAGTGAAGGACAATAATGTAACAACATGCAAACAACTTATTAAAGATTTTTGCTACCATTCGATATTTCAAATACACCATTGTAGAAAAAAAGAAAAACCGACAAAAATGAAAGACTCATCCAAACCAAGAAAAAAAATCTGTAAAGAAGATATATAGCCATTATTTCGAATCTCGTGCATTGTTATTGATACTCCCTCCTATTCATTTTAACTCTCCCTCTTTCCTTTTTCATCTATTCATATAACTCTCCCCCTTTCCTTATTTAGTAAAGTTTTATACTTATTTTAATCACCTTACCCCACAACAATACCCCACAATACTCATACTTTATCTTATTTTAATCATCTTACCCCACAATAATACTTATTTTAATCATTTTACCCCACAATAATACCTTCCTTCTCTCCAATTACCTTACACCACCACAATACTTTACAATAAAATAACTCTCCCCTTAATTTGCGTGCCATTTTGAAAGGGGAGAGTTAAAATGAATAGGAGGGAGTATATGAGTATGTCATCCTCCTATAATATTAATACAAACACACAAAAAAAAATAACTAATAAAGTTCTAATTAATTCAAAACATAATAAAAATAAAAAGTGAAACAATTAATTTAGTTCTCATTGTATAGTTTACCTACCAATTTTTTGAATAAAGTTGAAAATTCATTCTCCTGCAATATTAATATAAGCACAAAAAAATAACTAATAAAATTCTAACTAATTCAAAACATAATAAAAATAAAAAGCGAAATAGTTAATTTAGTTCTTTAGCTATACCTTACCTACCAATTTTTTGAATAAAGTTGGAAATTCATTCTCCTGCAATATTAATACAAACACAAAAAATAATAACAAATTAATACAAAATGTAAGAAAAATAAAAAACGAAACAATTAGTTTACTTTTCTATGTATACTTTAGGTGCTATTTTTTTTGAATAAAATTGAAAATTAAGGTGAATATAATAGTTATATATATATATATATATATATATGAAAAATTCTATTACAAATTCTCTCAAAATTTTATGAATGAAAGAAAGATAAAAAAATATGGTACATAAATACGGATTATATATAGTAATGATGAAAGAAAAGTTAAAAGGCCATTTCATTAAATAAAGGAAATAATGGTTAAATAAGGTAAATAAATAACAAAAATTATGAGAGGAGATCAATGGTTTACAATTTTTTTCTTTCTTTTTTGTGTTTATACCTTATATTTTTTAAATTTGTTTACCTTATATTTTTTAATTTTCTTAAATTGGTAATCAATATCACTTTTTTTTTTACCATGTCACATTAAAAGTTGCCACGTCACAATTAAACTTGCAATGTCACATTTTTTAGGTTAGCCTTTTAATAAGATTTTATAGATAGAAACTATTATAGGTATTATAGGTTTTATAGCCATTATACAACCATAAATTCCATTATTTAAATTTTTTTTTTTAATTTTTTTTTGTGGTATTATTTAATTTGATAATTGATTACCGAGAAACTCAAGAGGTGAATTAAATAGGAAAAAATATTAATGAAAATTATTGGTGTTAACTGTTAAGTAATATAAAGAGTTTTAATCAATTTATTAACATATTATATTATAAAAAGTAATTAAATAGGAAAAACTTTTAATTAATTTGGTGGATGTTAAGTATTATGAAGAGTTTTAATCACTTTATTACCATGTTTAATTAAAAAATGAATTAAATAGGAAAAAATATTAATAAAAATGGTGAGTGGTAAGTAACATGAAGAGTTTTAATTAATAAGTTTTAATTAATTAATTAACATGTTTTATTACAAAAATTTTAATTATAAATTATAAATTTTATTAACATGTTTTATCACAAAAATTTCAATTAAAATGTCAATATTAATTATAAATTATGAAATTTTAATGTAAATTTCTAAGGGTTACATAAATTTTGGAAAATAATATATTTAATATACCAAAATCATTTAAGAATATAGATAATATCTTTTAATATTATAGATAAGTGAATTAAATTAATTTATAGATAAATGAATTAAATATGTCATGTAATAATAAATTAATGCCGGTTGACGAAATGAGTGGAAAAAGGGGAATTGTCGTTGTCGGTAGGAACAGTGATGATAAGAGACGGGGTAATTGGGTATGAATGTGTGTGTGTGTGGCATTTGGATTATGCGGCTGACGTGAGCTTCAAATGTCTGCGTGACTTTTTTTTATCCTACGTGGCATTGTCTACGTGGACTTAATTGGTCATTTTAGGTAGCCTTTTAATAATATTTATAGATTTAGACTTTTATAATATTGTATAAATAAATAATCAAGTAATCAATATAGATGAATTAGCATTTACCAATAAAAAATCGACATGTGGATTAAAATTAAATGTTTTAAGTAGCCTTTTAACTATATTGTATAGATACAATTTTTCTTTTGTTTTCAACTTCGTTTATTCTTCTTCGTTCTTAATTTCATGTATTCAGTTTTTTTTTTTTTCGAATACATACAATACTACTCCATATGAAATATCTTGAAATTATATATTAACTTATAGTTAATGCTTATTTTTTTATTGTAATTTTTTTTTAGTTAATTAAGTTTAAAGCTAATGGAATATGGAATGATTTTTAAAGGAAATAAGTGAATTAAATTAATGCAATATAATAATAAATTGATAATCCATGTCATATTAGTTTGCCAAGTCACATTGTTATTGCGTACGTGGCTTTTTTCATCCCATATGGCATTGTCTACGTGGCTTTTTTAGGCTAGCCTTTTAATAATTTTTTATAGATATGAACACAAATACTATCCTACAACCAGTTGTATAGTAGCATTGTACAACCGCCTCAAAGTTGTTGAGCTCTTACACAAAGTTGTTGAGCTATTTTAAAAGTTATTGAGCTATTTTATAAAGTTATTGAGCTTAATAATTATTCTGTTAAGCTCAATAACTTTGTATCATAGCTCGATAATTTTGTTAGTAGAGCTCGATAACTTTATAATAAAGGTCAACTACATTAAATAAGTTGTATAATACATTAACTGGAACATGAATAGAAAGGGTTTAGAGTATAGAGTTATGCGGAACATTTTAGTTAGAAAATGTAACCATTTTAGTCGAAAATATGATCCTTTTTACATTACATTTGATTTGTTTTTTAAGAAAAAGAATCTTAGAATGATAACATATCTGAATTAAAATGGTGACATAGGATATTTGAATGAAATGTTATCATCTTAGTTATAAAATATAACCATTTTACATTATATTTGATTTGATTTGAATGATTCGTATCATCATAACATATATGAATAAAAATGGTGACATATTAGACAAAAATGACTTGTCTAATATGTGACCACTTTAGTTCTAAAACACTACAAAAGTTGCTCATTATTTTCGATTAGTGATGAAGTTATAGATGATATTATTTCAAATGACGATCATGTGGGGTAATATCCGTATAAAACCCTTAAATTTTAAGACTATAACGCAAAATTTAACATGTGATTATTGTCATAAAACAAAAATACAAGAGAAAACGATAAAGCACAAGAATTAACCTCGGGTCCTTGAGAATTCGGCCTAAGATAGAAATCAACGTAGATTTCCTCCTAATCGTTGCACCCAAGACCGTCTGAGACTATGCCCCTTGTGCTAGAAATACTCTCTAATTGACTTGCAATATTGAGAGAGTTGTTGTGAGTTTTTCCGATGTGAGATCTAGAAATTTCAGAGAAAATTACTCTGAAACCCTAATATTTTTGCAAAATGAATGATTAGGTTACAAAAGGAGAGAGGCTCTCCTTTTGTTGCATTCGGCCGTGAGGTTCAATAGAGGAGGGAGTGGGCTTTCCACTTTCTCCTTATTTTTAACTCGTGGTCCGACTCGAAATTGCTAAATGTATATGACGGGATTTTATTATAAATCGTCATCGGTTATCGGTTATTAAAATATCGTCTAGCAACATGAATTAGTCGGTATAATAATACATGTCCGACAATGACAATATTGTATAATTAATTTATTCAATATACATTAATCAAATATAATCGTTTATATTTAATTTACGAATTAACTGTTTAATTCGCCTTAGCCATCATTATTTAATCCGTATTAAATAATTATCTCAACATCGCGTTTGACTAATTTATTAGTCAATAACTCCGACTAATCGCTTAGTCAAATTAGGCATCAATATGATCGTATTTTCATACCGTCACATCTCTCAAACGTATCCTATAGGTGTGACTTTTAGGGACCAGTTGATCACCGCCATCAGTATGACAATAACGTCAAACTTATCTAGCAAGCCAACCGTTATTGATAAACGTGGACCAACTGATAATAATACAAAAGTATACCCTTTGATCCTTTTAGAGATTTAAATGTTATTGCGCTAACTGTAGAGGACACCAGCCCCAACAAGCTCCCACTTGTCCGTACAAGTGTATGTGCAATAACGTTATCCGCACTAACTGGAGGACACGGCTCCAACAAACTCCCACTTGTCCGTACAAGTGTATGTGCGATAACCGATTCTCATATTCATTTAAAATTTCTCCCACTCAATGTAAAACAATTTGCAGATCCGGATCCGCAAAGGTCGTATTTTACAATCGATCTGTATCAAGAGTGGTTTCCCCGACTAGAGAGTAACTCAACTGATAAAACGAATTCGTATTCGAGCATGGCCATGCATTTCAGTTACAGCTCCTCGAGTGGCCCTGAGAAATATCGAGTACCGATAAAGGTGAATATTTCCTTCAACTCGACTCCTTCCGATCTAAGCACAAAGCATGAAATGACCGAGAAAAAAATCTACTTGGCCCCCGTTACGGATGACCGTGAGAAAGAAACCAAAGTCACCCAAAATCGCTTTAGTCTCAAGAGACAGTCGATAGTCAAAAGAATCGACTCTTAGGATCACCATGGAGGTCTTATCCACGACCTGACACCGAATGTTATAAAACATTTAGGACTCCACGTCGATGTCACAATTGTGTCCTACGAGATATCCGTATAAATCGCCTCTGTGATTGGTCAGTCAACCTGTTGACTTATGGCTCGTTGAACCCACCATCAACCAACGTCACAAAATAATTGCCAGAGTTATCAGCTCACGTGGGCAATTAAGGACCAAAAATATAATGTTTGTTCAGTTCACTTTGTGGTGTTCAAAATTGTCGTACAAATTCACATGAAAAACAGAATATATAAATATCAAAACGATGATGTCGTATAGAGTACAAAAGAGAATGAATCTAATCCATAAAAGAGTACTACAACTCAGGAACACGTTTAATTCCCATGGAATTAACATGCCCTTCATGCTTATCTTGTCGTAATGGTTTAGTGAGAGGATCTGCTATGTTATCATCTGTAGCAATCTTTTCTATCACTACTTCCTTTTGCTCCACGTAATCTCGGATTAGATGAGCTTTCCGTTGTACATGTCTAGATTTGTTGCTAGACTTAGGCTCCTTAGCTTGGAAGATGGCACCTCTATTGTCGCAATAGATGGTGATCGGGTCATTCGAACTAGGCACTACGGATAGTCCTTGTAAGAATTGACGCATCCATATCGCTTCCTTTGCGGCCTTCGACGCGGCATAGTACTCGGACTCGATCGTAGAATCTCTTTGTAACACTTTGTTTGTAACTCTTCCAGCTGATGCAGCGCCATTAAGAGTAAAAACGAATCCGATCGAGATTTTGAGTCATCTCGATCCGTTTGGAAGCTAGCATCTCACAGAATCTTAGGTTGCGCATAGCTTTTGATCGCCTCCATAAGTCAATGCCCAATCTTTAGTCCTCCGTAGGTACTTAAGAATGTTCTTGACAGCCATCCAATGTGATTCACCTGGATGCTGTTAGAATCGACTTGTCATACTCAATGCATATGCCACGTCCGGACGTGTGCATATCATGGCATACATGATTGATCCTATAGCCGAGGCATAAGGAATCCGTGTCATGCGCTCTTTCTCTTCCGGTGTCTCTGGTGCCTGAGACTTGCTCAAATGCACCCCTGGAGCCATAGGAAGAAACCCCTTTTTGGAGTTAGTCATGCTGAATCTCTCTAGGATCTTGTCTATGTAAGACTCCGACGAGAGATAACATCCGACGCGATCTATCTCGATAGATACGGATGCCCAAAATTTTTTGTGCCTCACCCAGATCTTTCATCCGGAAATGGTTCTTCAACCATACTTTTACCGAAGTTAAGAGAGGTATGTCATTCCTAATCAGGAGTATGTCATCGACATACAATATTAGGAAGACAATCTTGCTCCCACTCGACTTGATATATAGACATGGTTCCTCGACCGATCGAGTAAATCCATTTTCTTTTATCACTTGGTCGAAACGATGATTCCAACTCCTAGAAGCTTGCTTAAGTCCATAAATGGAATGCTTAAGCTTGCATACTTTCTTAGGATGTTCAGGATCGATGAAACCTTCGGGTTGTACCATGTACAACTCTTCCTCCAAAAAACCGTTTAAGAAGGCGGTTTTCACATCCATCTGCCAAATTTCATAGTCATGAAAAGCGGCAATCGCTAAGATAATCCGAATGGAACGCAAAGATGACTACGGGTGCAAATATTTCATCGTAGTGCAAACCTGGCACTTGGGTGAAACCTTTAGCAACTAGTCGTGCTTTATAGATATCTTGTTGACCTTCCACAGAATGCTTTATCTTGTAAAGCCATTTGCATTGAAGGGGACGAACCTTAGCAGGTAAGTCAACAAGATCCCATACGTTGTTCTCATAGATGGAGTCCATCTCGGATTGCATGGCCTCAAGCCATAGCTTTGAGTCAGAACTGGTCATGGCATCTTTATAGGTTGCGGGTTCACTACTCGTTAAGAGTAGAATGTCATCTATGTCATGTTCCTCGACCATACCAATGTATCTGTCCGGAGGAATAGAGACTCTTCCCGACCTCCTAGGTTCCTCAGAATATTCACGCAGCCGGGATTGAAGGAATTGGTTCCTCCAATGGTTGCTCGGTATTTGGTTCGGAACCTCCGACACTCGAAGGTTCTATCACTCTTTGCATTCTCGAGAAATTCCTTCTCTAAGAATGTCGCACTAGCCGCAACAAATACACGTTGTTCGGTTGGCGAATAAAAGTAATGACCAAGTGTTCCTTTAGGATAACCTATAAAGTATGTCTTGACCGATCGCGGGCCGAGCTTATCCTCGTGTCTCCACTTGACATAAGCCTCGCAGCCCCAAACCCGTATAAAGGACAAGTTAGGGACCGTTCCCTTCCATAGTTCATATGGAGTCTTGTCACTAGCTTTAGACGGACTTCGGTTAAGTATTAGAGCAAATTGTGATTTAAGAGCATAACCCCACAATGAGTCGCAAAGACGGTGTGACTCATCATGGATCGAACCATATCAAGTAGTGTTCGATTTCTCCGTTCGGACACACCATTCAACCGAGGTGTTCAGGTGGAGTTAAGCGTAAGGCAATCCCACGAGTCTTTGAGGTGTTGATCAAACTCGTGAGAAAGATACTCGCCACCACGGCCCGATCGCGGTGTTTTAATCTTTCTACCCAAAGAGGTTAGACCCGATTTCGGTATTCCTTGAATTTCTCAAAGGATTCACTTTTGTGCTTCATTAAGTAGACATAGCCATATCTACTTAAATCGTCCGTGAAAGTGATGAAATACCTATAGCCTTCTCGTGCGGTGATTGACATAGGTCCACACACATCCGTATGTATGAGTCCTAATAGGTCGCAGCCGCGCATTCCAACACCTTTGAAGGAAATTCGAGTCATCTTACCAATGAGACATGATTCATACGTGCCAAATGATTGAAAATCAAAGGCCGAGATAGCTCCATTCTTTATGAGCTGTTTTACGCGTTTCTCATTAATGTGTCCCATACGGCAGTGCCATAGATACGTTTGATCTTTGTCACCAACCTTTAACTTCTTATTCATTACGTGTAATATTTCGGTGAGTCCGATCTAAAACATAAATTCCGTTCATGGAGACCGCCTTGCCATAAATCATATCGTGTAATGAGAAAATGCAAGTATTATTCTCTATTACAAATGAAAAACCAAGTTTGTCAAGTGCGTAAACCGAAATAATGTTTTTAGAAAGACTGGTACATAATAGCAGTTATATAAAAATAACTCAAATCCGCTAGGAAGCTGGATCACGTATGTTCCCCTCGAGACGGCAGCCACTCGTGCTCCATTCCCGACACGCAGGTCCACCTCACCCTTTACGAGGGGTTCGATGTTTCGGAGCCCCTACACATGATTACACAGATGAGAACCACAACCAATATCTAGTACCCAAGTTCCGTAACTTGCGTGGTTAATCTCAATCATATGAATAAAAGTAGAAGAGGAAGAAGACATACCAACAGGTTTAACGCGACCTGCTTTTATGTCCTCATGGTAAACAGGACATGTACGCCTCCAATGCCCAGTCTTGTGGCAGTGATGGCATTCCATGTTTTCGGTCTTGCTCTTTGTCGCGCCTGATGAGTTGCTTGCCTCACCAGGCCCACTCTTACCTGATCCCGACTTCTTAAACTTTGGTTTACCTACCGCTAGGTCTGCCTGAGCTTTGCCCTTACCCTTGCCCTTGTTTGACACAACGAGAACATCTTGTTTCAAGCTCCCACTGAACTTCATATCCTTCTCGGTCTGTACGAGTAGGGAGTGTAGTTCATGAGGACTTTTCTTCAAATCATTCATATAGTAATTCGCTCTAAAGAGCGCAAAACCATCGTGGAGTGAATGAAGCATGCGGTCAATCACAATGTTCTCGCTGATTTTACAATCAAGCGCCTCCAGTCTCTCGACATTCTCAATCATGCTGAGAATGTGTGGGCTAACCGGTTGGCCCTTCTGGAGTCTCGCATCAAAGAAGCGAGTGGTATGCTCATAGGTCACGATTCTCGGTGCTTTCGAGAATTCCTTAGTGAGCGTGGTGAAAATCTTGTTTGCACCTTGGGCTATGAAGCGTTTCTGCAAATTGGATTCCATTGCAAAAATGAGTACGTTTTTAATCGCACCCGCTTCCATGACGAAATCGTTATACTTGGCGATCTCGTTAGCTCCAGCCGTGGGGCCTGGGTTTGACGGGATGGGCTCGTCGGATATTTGAGCTTCCGTCAGCGGCGGCAGCATTCCGTAATGCCGCCTCCCAGTCCGCGAAGTTTGATCCATCATTCTTTCGAGTGGGTGATTCATCTCGATTCATGAAGATCCGAAGCCGGGACTCACGGTCCAATGTGGCACTTGGCATTGGGTCGTCAAACACGGCCACCATTTTGTTATTAGCAGTTTAAGTGATCGTGATCTACACTGAAAAAGAAAGGAAAAACAAAACGAAATAAGCAACTCATCGAGGTGATTTAAGTCTATTTAAAATTCATTTTAATCGTGTAGACTCAACGCACTTGCATAATTGATCTCCCTCAAGAATAATACAAGTGATTATTGTCATAAAACCCTTAAATTTTAGGACTATAACGCAAAATTTAACATGTGATTATTGTCATAAAACAAAAATACAAGAGAAACGATAAAGCACAAGAATTAACCTCGGGTCCTTGAGAATTCGGCCTAAGATAGAAATCAACGTAGATTTCCTCCTAATCGTTGCACCCAAGACCGTCTGAGACTATGCCCCTTGTGCTAGAAATACTCTCTAATTGACTTGCAATATTGAGAGAGTTGTTGTGAGTTTTTCCGATGTGAGATCTAGAAATTTCAGAAAAAATTGCTCTGAAACCCTAATATTTTTGCAAAATGAATGATTAGGTTACAAAAGGAGAGAGGCTCTCCTTTTGTTGCATTCGGCCGTGAGGTTCAATAGAGGAGGGAGTGGGCTTTCCACTTTCTCCTTGTTTTTAACTCGTGGTCCGACTCAAAATTGCTAAATGTATATGACGGGATTTTATTATAAATCGTCATCGGTTATCGGTTATTAAAATATCGTCTAGCAACATGAATTAGTCGGTATAATAATACATGTCCGATAATGACAATATTGTATAATTAATTTATTCAATATACATTAATCAAATATAATCGTTTATATTTAATTTACGAATTAACTGTTTAATTCGCCTTAGCCATCATTATTTAATCCGTATTAAATAATTATCTCAACATCGCGTTTGACTAATTTATTAGTCAATAACTCCGACTAACTGCTTAGTCAAATTAGGCATCAATATGACTGTATTTTCATACCGTCACATCTCTCAAACGTATCCTATAGGTGTGACTTTTAGGGACCAGTTGATCACCGCCATCAGTATGACAATAACGTCAAACTTATCTAGCAAGCCAACCGTTATTGATAAACGTGGACCAACTGATAATAATACAAAAGTATACCCTTTGATCCTTTTAGAGATTTAAATGTTATTGCGCTAACTGTAGAGGACACCAGCCCCAACAGATCAAGATTTGATAGTCCGTATTACAAGATAAAACTAAATACAAGTTATAATATTTCATAGTACAAGATATTTACATTATCGTTCAATACGTGACCAATCTAAAGAGGTGACATTTTGTAGAAAGATATAAACATACAGTTCCATTAGGGAAATTTAATGCACGTCTCACACATATTCACAAAATTATTCAATATATATGTTACCATTTAAGACACCTCATTAGAATATACAAATGAAGGCATTTATCCTTAAAATTGTCATATATTATATTTTGTAACATGGTTACCTAAATTTTATTATGTGGTCATTTGAAGAGTATAAGTCATCATTTTCAGCCAACTAATATATGATGGGGTAAATAGAGTACACCCAGTTAAATATGGTCACAAATATTTAGGAAATTGAAACATATTTCAGTCTGTTACATGTTTACTTAATTGATCAATACTAGTATAGATCCCCGTGCTACAGCACGGTATTTTTTAGTTTTGTTTTATAAAGAGACATTCTCGTTAAATTAATTGCATAAATTAACTGTACCTTTAATGTTATAATGTACTAATATAATCTTAGTAAGAACTAGAAAATGAAAGTTTATTACCATCAAAAGACACTTTTTAAGTTATTTTTGTCTTAAACTATTATTACTTTACTATAAAAAATTAACTATGTAATGATATATCATTGCATGAAACTAATTTATGACATTAAATTACAATTAAGCGATGTAAAAATGTAAAATCTAATTAAAACACATATAACCTTATAACAAAATCAGGTAAAAACAATATACTACGTACTTAAAAAGACGATTTACGAATAATTAGACTAAGTGACGACAATAATTATGTTAAAAACTGCATAAGAAGCAGGTTTGCGTAATTTTAGAGTGTAACTGATGAAAAATAACATTTATGGAAATGGAAATGATTGCATAATAAATTATAGATTTTAATGAAAAAGTCATAAGTATGAATTTTAATTAAAAGATTAGAGTTTAATTATAAGAATATATTGATTGAAAAGATAATAATGTAATGATTTTTTTTACTTGTTACTTTATTTAGCTAGATGTCTTTTGAAGGTAAAATTAAGAGAATTTTTATTCTCTTAGTAGTAGGGGGGATGTTACCATCTATTAAGGTATGTAAGATCTCTAAAATTGGTTACAAAGTACTTTAATATATAAACAAGTGGACTCGATATGGTGACATTGCCTTCGGTTATTTAATCAAAATTTCATTGCAACTAAAAATGGGAACAATCTTGGACTTTGATAAAAATAAATAAATAGGAAATTGGAACTGCTCAGATTTTGCTTCATCCAGTTATGAAGATGATATATGTTTCTGATTTTGTGACGGATACTGTAGACACCTCAAAGTTGTCTACCTAGCCTTAAGGAAACCCGATGATGAGGCTAAAATTAAATGACTAAATGAAAATTGACAATGTTATAACTAAATGACTCTTTACGCTTATTTTCCTATAAATCATACAGAATGGCCTAAAACCATCCATTAGCCCTTTTACTTCTACTTAGCCCGCTTTGTTAATTAATGGCGTAAACCACTCATAAACCGTCTATCCTTATTCAACCCGCAAAATTACTTAAAAATGGCATAAAACCATTTACAAGCCTATGTTCCATTTTTCCCAACTTAATATCTAATTTTTTAACCAAGCCTTAAAATTGATTACCCGTCTTTTGTTAATAGGCCCAAAGAAAATAAAGGCAACCCACCTTGTTACTAATCGATGCAATACATAAAAAGGACAATTGGGCTTAGTCCATCTGTTTTTCATTAATTACGCGCTTTGTTACATGGGTGAGATTTACGTGTGTCCTATATAAGCTAGACTTTCGTACTCCACTATCAAATAGAAAATGTGATGTAAGAAGACAAAAAGATAAGGATTTGACTAAAAGAAGATCAAGTTGCCAAAACTAGTTGGATGAAGAATAGCTAAGGAAGTTGATCAGGGTTGCAATTCAAGTCCATATACGACACAAGTTCTCGGACATTATAAATACATCCGTAGACAGACAGAGAACAAGGGACGAAAAATACAAAAACTAGCGAGAGCACGAGAAACATACCACACGACCAGATCCGGAAAATTCAATACTCTAATACTCCGTCTCAAATAAACACTTCCAATTCAAAATCAAACCATTCACATAAATTGTCCCAGTTTTCATACAAGCGCATAAGAGCCGTTAATTTACGACAAAGTCGAAATTCATTAATAGTCAACATCCACATAGGCCTGAGGGTACCAATTCAAATAAGTTTTATTTACCCTCTTTATTCCAGTCTTTTATTTATTTCTTTATTTATCGTATAATTGTATATAAACTAACCCCGTAACTTGTCCTTGTAAATACTTGTATAAAATTAATTGTTTCTAACTTTCTTTTCTTTGTCTTAAACTTCGTCAACTATATAATATTACAAATAAATAGTAGAGGCCGTCAGTTTAATGGGCGGTCCGGGTGCCTAACACCTTCCCTGACCGTACCTTTACCCCTGAATCCGCAATCTTTGGATCAGACCGGAGTGACGGATCAGTCCCCATTCCAGGGATCAAAAGGGGCCTTTTTCCGTTAACTTATTTTTGTTTGTTTTTTTATAAAACCTACTGGCGACTCCTCCATATTCACTTATTTCAAAAAGAAGATTTTTTCAGGGATCTCACAGTTCCTTTTTGAAAATAAATAAATAATATGGAGTCGCCAGTAGTTTTTATAAAAAAAACATACAAAAATAAGTTTAACGGAAAAAGGCCCCTTTTGATCCCTGGAATGGGGACTGGTCCGTCACTCCGGCCTAAACCAAAGATTGCGGGTTCGGGGGTAAAGGTACGGTCAGGGAAGGTGTTAGGCACCCGGACCGCCCATCAAACTGACGGCCTCTACTATTTATTTATAATATTATATATTTGACGAATTTAACGAAAAGAATAAGAAAAACGATACAAATTATATACAAAGACAAGTTAAACAGGTTAGTTTATATACAATTATACAAAAAATAAAAAATAAAATAGAGAAAATAAATAAAAGATGAAATAAAAGAGTAAAAAAAACTTATTTGATTTGGTACTCTCAGGCCTATGTGGATGTTGACTATTAATGAATTTCTACTTTGTTGTAAATTAACGGCTCTTATGCGCTTGTATGGAAACTGGGACAATTTATGTAAATGGTTTGATTTTGAATTGGAAGTGTATATTTGAGACGGAGTATTAGAGTATTGAATTTTCTGGATCTGGTCGTGTGGTATGTTTCTCGTGCTCTCGCTAGTTTTTGTATTTTTCGTCCCTTGTTCTCTGTCTGTCTACGGATGTATTTATAACGTCCGAGAACTTGTGTCGTATATGGACTTGAATTGCAACCCTGATCAACTTCCTTAGCTATTCTTCATCCAACTAGTTTTGGCAACTTGATCTTCTTTTAGTCAAATCCTTATCTTTTTGTCTTCTTACATCACATTTTCTATTTGATAGTGGAATACGAAAGTCTAGCTTATATAGGACACACGTAAATCTCACCCATGTAACAAAGCGCGTAATTAATGAAAAACAGATGGACTAAGCCCAATTGTCCTTTTTAAGTATTGCATCGATTAGTAACAAGGTGGGTTGCCTTTATTTGCTTTGGGACTGTAGATACCTCATTTCTGCACCTCCCGCAAAGCACCCGGTGATGATTGGGCCGCATGTTTTGTACGCGGAACGATTTGTGACAGTTCGTAAGTTTATCGTCAAGTGATTTCTCAAACACTGATGTCTACCTCTTAATTGTCATCTACGCGCCGATACGGTCGTTTTGACAGTAATTAGAGTACATTTGGAGTCCGGGCCTAAAACCGTCTTCATTTTCTGATAAACCGCTAAATCCCGAGTCAGAATGTTCTGGAATGTTCCGGATATTTCTATTCCATATTTTATAAATCTTTCACAATCTTTTATTCTTTGGTAAAGTATTTCCCGTAATATTCACACAAAATATTAAGGAAAATAAGATTATCCCGTCATTCCATAAACCAAACACGAAAATCTTTCTTCCGCAGAGGAAACCACTGGGAAACAACGCAACGCAAAAGTCTGCGCCTCTTCCAAGAGAAGCGATGATCGCCGCGCCTCTTCCCAGTCCTTTTCTGCGTATTTTTCGTATCTTTTCATATCTTTTCGAGATTCACTTCCAAAGTTTCTCCGAAAACCCTATTCCTTCACGTGATTAGTATAAATAGGAGCCTTCGCTCCTCATATTTCTCACGCGAGTGTCCGCCCTTCTCTTCTCCCTTTGCATTCTAGACCACGTTCTTACTTTTTGGCGTCTACGTGCTTGAACATTCGACCACGTAAGCTCGGATCCTTCTGAGTACCAGCCTCGTTTGCATGACCGACCAATTTGACCAACTCCACAATAATCAACTTAATTAATCTTAATCGTTTTCCTCTTACAAGGGCACTTTCATTACATTCGAGTCGAGCATCACTAATCGTAAACTTAGTTCATCTCGTTTCGTCAAACATGTAAGTCTGAGGGTTTAAATCTCTCTTCTATTTATTGTTATTTACTTTTTGTATCATTAATGTAAGGTTCATGTCGAAAATACTTCTTAAAACCGATTTATAAAACCATGCTTTAAAGCCCTTTTTACGGATTACCAGAAGATGACCGTCGAGAAAGGACGCAGCAACTGCTGCGCCTCTTCGAAGGGACGCAACACATGTTGCGCCTCTTCGTGAGGCTGCCGTAGTTCCTGCTTCCTTTCTTCTTCCTTCGTCCTCTCTCAATTCGTCGTTCATTATTTGTCTTCGTTTGTTCTTCAATTCCTTGACATAATAGCACAATAATTTCACATGTATATTGTTTATCATCATTAATATGTATAATTCATCGTTAAAACCCGACTTAAATCCCAAGTAATCCAATATTTGCTGGTTTTCGTCATTAAAATCAATCCGGGTTGTAGAGATTCGATTCTTTCGTATGGAGTTTCTGGAATTCGACCTTTGATATATTTCCATCTGTCTATTCGTCATTAATTTGTCATATTTAACCTATTTAGTTCACCTATGTCACTAATCAATCTTTAATTCATGTAATTAATTCGTTTGCATTCGTTTCATCGATGTTTTATTGCTTTTATGACCCATTTGCATGTAATTAACACATTAAATCACTTTCATCCGAGTCAAATATCATAATTAATCCTTAAATTCACCAATTAACATTAACGATTTGCAGTTCCGGCTTCACAGCCAGAACTCACCCTTGGAACAGACGCAGCAACTGCTGCGCCTCTTCCAGAGGGCGCAACTCTGCTGTGCCTGTTCCAGGTTGATTTCTGTCTCTGAACTTCCGTTCTGCCTTGGCCTAGTTTAATTAGCTTACGTATTTAATTAACTAATTAATCGTATTATCGCCTAATTCCTGTTCGCTTATTCGTTTATTTTGTTCTTTCTCAAATTATCCGTTTTGGAAGTATTTTCGACATAAATCATTTGAATCCATTGTAATTATTCTAATTTTCATTATTGTATTTTATTGTATTTCTTTTATTGTATCATTTGTATGCCTTCACATATAATTGAGCTTAAATCCCTACTTTGACATTTATTGTATGATTAAATTACGTGTTAAGCGACTTAGTCTAAATTCTCACATGTTAGGATTAAAACTTGGATGTTGCATTGCATGCATATAATCGACGATATATCGAGTATAGATAATTTCCCTAATCATTAGTAGAGGCCGCTATCGAGGCGGGCGGGATTAGGTGTTCGATCAAAAGAGCTTCCTAATACGTACCCTCACCCCTTACTCCAGATCTCTGTGAACATCCGTGTTCATTGGCATCCACGAGAGTCATTCTAGACATAGAATGTTAAGGGTAACGAGTTCTTGGTGTTCATGTCACTACTTTGTGTCTTGACATGGCACGAGGTATTCGAACGGTTTCCAATTTTCCACAATAAATTGGTGGCGACTCCGCAAATGCAAACGCTTGTTTCCCAAGCGCCCTCGTGGCCCATGTCCACAGTTTGGCGACTCCGCTGGGGATAATACACCTACGTGTAGCCAAAAGGGTAAAACTTGAACAAGGTTAGGGAATAGTTTGTACAAGACAATTGTCGGTTTTCATAACTCGGTCTTCCTAGACCGTTTTATTCGGCCTTCCTAGGCCCAACCCAACCCATTCGACCAATCGTCCCATCTAAACGGTCCTAATTCTTATTTAGGCCTAAGGATGGATAGCGATTGACGTCATCCATACCATGGTACGTACTCTTGTTTGTATCAAGGACTTTCACTAATTGAGGAAATGGACTAGGAATCGTCCTTACTCTTGTTTGGTACGAGCCTCTCCACAGACTTCGGGTTTGATTGTTCGGTATGGCAACCCACCCTTTAAACCAAAACCCTTTTAAATGCACTCAGCATCCCGTTATAATGCTTGTATAAATGTCTGTACCTTACGTGATCACCATTTCTAAACGAAACCATGACGATTTTTGTAAAATCAAAACCCCTTTTAAAATGTAAATTTCGAAAAAGGCCAATGATTAGCGCAAAACCGAGTCAAAACTCTGTCCATTTGTCGAGTCAAATTTCGGGCCCAAGCCCATTTCAAAACCTCACTTCGAGTCCATTCCTACAACTACACTAAAGTTGACTAGGACCAACATTTTTCAAACCTTGTCATTTCTTCAAAAGCTCACTGACACAAGTGGAACACACCCACTTCACGAGTCAAAACATTTCTTTCTTAGCAAGTGTGTTAGAATGGTCGATCGTGTTTTGATTCGTCGTCGATCTCTTATCCAGTTTCCAAGATGCCCGAAACAAGCGACTTTAATCAACTCCAAGATAGTAATGATTGAATCCTAACCGCGCTAGCTCAAGTCCAAGTTACTCAAGACCAAGTGTATGATCGCCTTGACACCATCGAGGGCCGGATCTATACCGTAGAAACGAGGTTGCCTCCTCGGGAAAGCGAAGTCGTTGATGATTTCGTGAATGACTTCAGGGACGAAAACCCTCTCATGGGTATGACTGCATCTGATAAACGACTCCAATACTTAGAGGAGCAATTGATGTATCTTAAAGGGGATGACATTTATAGGGAGAATAATCGCAAGTATGAGGCCGTGAGTTCCAATTTGCTGACCAACTTCAACATGACGGATATCCCTTAATTCAAGGGGCATGAAAACCCTTTGAACCACATCCGTGATTTCAAGGACTATATGTCTATCAAAGGCATCAAACCCGAGATGTTCTTAAGGATCTTTCCTTCATCTCTTGACACCATCCCAAAGCAATGGTTCTACTCTCTAGAACACATGAAGATCGCTACTTGGGAAGACGCTGCGGTCGAGTTTGCTAAGCAATATGCAGATAATGCTGAGATCCAAGTTAACATGCGCACTTTAGAGGTTCTTACCCAAAATGACAAAGAAGGTTTCACCGACTTCCTAAGTAGGTGGAGGAAGACTAGTACCCAACTAGTTGAACGCCCGGATGAGGCTACCCTTGTGGAGAAATTCGTGGACAACTTAAAGCCCATCTATGCCAATCATTTGAGGTACCAAAACATTAAAACTTTTAAGGACTTAACCGTACTAGGAACAAGGATCGAAGATGACATCCGTAAAGGGCTCTTGTCCAAAACGGTAGGTCGAGGATATCAAGGCTCAACAAGTCGTTCTTACGGCTCCACTAGCAAGACCGATGAAGTTAACCTCCTCGAGCCATCCAAGAAGAGTGCCCCATCAAGGAAATTTACAAATCTTGGGGACACTTACTCCAATGCTCTAAAAAGTCTAATAAAACAAGGCAAACTCCAACCCATAAGACCTACGCCCGAACCTGAAAAGAAGTCCAAGTTCTGGGACGAGAACTCATACTGCGAATATCATAGGGGTAAGGGGCATGACACAGAAAAATGCTACAAATTGAAAAATGTGCTTCAAGACATGATAGAGGATGGTCGACTACCAATACTGTCGGGAGGTAAGCCCAACAACACTCAGAATCCTCTTGGAATTCTAGTGATCACAAGTGAAGAATCTACCTTAGATTGTTCACACCTTATTTCTCCAGTCGAAGACAAGATCCACGCGATCGAGAATGAAGGGTTTTACTCGACCATTTCCCCTACCATTGCCGACTTCATCGCATGGGCAAGAAGTGTGGATAGGCAAGTTTGGGAATTGGAAAATGTGGTGACAACTTTACATGACCCCAATGCGACACCCAAAGAACATGCGCCACTAATCTTTTCTCAAAATGCCACTATGCAAGAAATAGTCGCCGTGGTTGATAAACTAGTCGACCAAATCACACAGTTAGAGGACGAGATCATGAGAATGAGGGAACTAGCTACAGTCAATGGAGTATGGGCCGATGACGATGAAGACGAGTATCTCATTGAACACTCCCTAGTCAAGGAAATAGTCCAAAATGGTGAAGACCAAGATGTGGACCACCTAACTCGTTCGGGGCGTCCATATCAAAGTACTACTCCAAATGGTCCAACCAACGTTATCACACCAAATAATAATGAAGATGACTCTACTGATCATTTGTTCAAGCAATTACAGAAGATAAAGGCTGATCTTTCAGTCTGGCAATTGGTAGCAAGCTCATTCCCACATCGCCAAGCTTTACTGCAAGCTTTGGCCAAGCTAAATATAGCACATAACTCCACACCCGACGATGTAGTCAACTTGGTCTTCCAAGAATCACCGAAGCTAAGTAATCCTATTACTTTCTCAGACGAAGATTTGCCACCCTTTGGCGCTAGTCACAACTTGGCTCTTTACATCACCGTCATTTGCTTAAAGAAGAATGTGCCAATGACCTTGGTAGATGATGGCTCTGCGGTCAACGTCATACCCCTGAAAACGGCATACAAACTAGGCATGAAAGAGTCGGATTGGACCCCTACCAATCAAGGTGTTCGTGCATATGATGGTACACGACGAAAGGTCATAGGACTCGTTAACCTAATCATAGCCATAGGGCCAATTGAGCGAAAGGTTAACTTCCAAATAGTGGACATCGAAGCTTCCTTCAACATACTTCTGGGAAGACCTTGGATTCACGCTTCCCAAGCGGTAACATCCACCCTTCACCAAAAGATCAAAATTCCACTAAATGGCAAAGTGGTGACGATCACTTCGTCGCCCATCAAGGCTATAATCGAAAAGAAGTCAAATAATCAAGTCCTTGCGGATCCAGTACATGAACTTGGGGGCTTTCAAAGCATAAGTGTCATAGAAAGCGAATTGGCACCCCTATACTACGATCCCTACTCCAACTTGGTGGTCAACCATATACTCAAATCCCAGGGATACTTCCCTGGAATGCCTTTGAACCCTGTCCGAAGAAACACCTTCACACCCTACAAGGAAGACAACTCAAAAAGGATACCACTTGGCCTAGGATACTAACCCACTAAAGAGGAAGTTCTCGAGATGCTTGCTCAAGTTCAAAACCGTAAGTACGTAGGAGTCCAAATGCGACCCTATCTCCCTACCCTAAATGGATACTTTGTTAAGGAAGAAAGTCAAGAACTCTTTCACGGATTTCCCGAACCTTGGCATTATCTCGAAAGGAAGCTAGCCGGAATCGAGATCTTTCACGATTGCTACTTCATCCCTCCAGAAACGGTTCCTACCGTCAAAGCACGTCAAGCACCATACTTAGACGAACAAGCTGTTAGTCTACTATTTGGAGAAGATCGATTTGTTAGAGCCGCACAGGATGAGATCATTACCATGATATTTCAAGACAACCACTTCAACCCTACCGCGTTAATCACATAAACAAACGCGAATCAGCAGAAAGGATGGAGAAAATCAATCAAGTGGACCAACAATCAAGAGAGACTCTTCAAGCTCACCACTGGAGAAGGAGAGATGTTCAAAGGAGAACCAGAAGACGATAAATTCGAGTCAGAGTCAGAGTCGGAGTCAATGTCGGAGTCTAGAGAAGTCACTAAGGAGTCTCCTCCTGTCGTCACCCCCATTCCCTTTATTTCTCCTAGCTTAGCCTCAAATAGTAACAGTAGTTCGGGAAATGCCCCAACAACTGTCCCTTTACCGCCGCTGACCACAGATCAGATGGCTTCTTTGTTTCAACTTTTCTCAAACTTTAATATGAATAAATCAGGTGACGAACAATGCTGCCGAATACGAAGCTTGTCTCATTGGACTACAGGCGGCAGTTAGCTTAGGCGTTAAAAACCTCCGAGTGCATGGGGATTCGTCCCTGATCATCAATCAAGTTACGGGATCTTGGAAAATCCGAAGCGAAAGCTTAGCACCTTATCAAGCCAGAATAGACCAAGTCGCCCAATTCTTTGATCACGTGACCTATCTACACCTACCTCGGGAAGAAAATCAATTTGCGGATGCTCTTGCAAAACTCGCATCTTTGATTAATATGCCAGATAACATGGTGGAAATGCCTTTGTGTATCGAACGACGATCAGAGCCAGCTTATGTCCACCAAATCACTGATGAAGAGGAAATCACAGAGGAGCCTTGGTTCCAAGCAATGCTAAATTTCAAACTCAACGGTACCTATCCACCGGATATGGACAAAAGGGGACAACGTGCTATACGCCTATTAGCTTCCCAATACGTTCTCATGCAAGGAGAGTTATACAAAAGAACACCTCTTGGTGCAATCCTACGTTGCCTTGATCATTCGCAGGCGCGGAAAGTAATGGAAGAAGTTCATGATGGAGAATGCGGTCCTCACATGAGTGGGCCCATGATGGCGAAGAAAATCACACGTTTGGGGTATTATTGGACCACAATGGAATCCGATTGCATCAAATACGTAAGACATTGCCACAACTGCCAAATCTTCGGGAATGTACAACATGTCCCTCCTTCATTGCTCTATACGATGACATCTCCTTGGCCATTTTCTGCCTGGGGAATTGATATAATCGGGAAGATAACTCCGGCCGGACAGAGGTCCTTTGTTTTCATATTGGTGGCAATCGACTATTTCACCAAATGGGTAGAAGCAGCTTCCTACACTAGTCTCACAGCTAAAAACGTGGCAAAGTTCATACAAAACAACATCATCTGTCGATACGGTTGCCCACATGAGATCATTAGTGATAATGGATCACATTTCCAAGCCGAGACTGAGCAATTGCTATCCAAGTACAAAATTAGGCATCACCACTCTTCGCCATATAAACCACAGATTAATGGCGCGGTAGAGGCGGCAAACAAGAACGTTGTCACAATTCTCAAGAAAAGATCGACAACTATCGAGATCGGCCAAGCAAAATACCCTTTGCTTTGTGGGGATATCGCACATCAGTTAGGACGCCCACTGGGGCCACCCCTTTCTATTTGACCTACGGCATGGAAGTTGTACAGCCAGTCGAGTTAGAAATACAATCATTGCGTATCTTACTCGAAAGTCAAATCCCGGAAGCCGATTGGAAGAGGGATAGATACGGAGAACTCATCCTCTTGGATGAACGTAGGCTACGTGCATTACATAATGTCCAAACATATCAAGCACGTATCAAACGAGCCTTCAACAAAAGGGTCAAGCCAAGGAACATCAAGGAAGGAGATTTGGTACTCAAGTCGGTTAGAGCTCTTTTACCTGTCGATCCACGGGGAAAATTCAAACCTAATTGGGCTAGGCCATTTCTAGTCAAGTCCATACTTCCAGGGGGTGCGGTTAGAATCACAGACCTAGATGGGAATGAATTTGCCAACCCTACAAACCTTGACCAACTAAAGCGGTATTATGCCTAGAATAGGAATAAAACGCGCCTCGCGTAACCTCACGTGCCGCTCTTGTGGCACTAAATAAACGGCCCCCGGCCAAGCTGAAATAAGCTAATGTCACTCTGCTCTTGCATTTTGACAATTTGTCATCCTCATATCGTCAAATAAACTAAATTGCACCTTAAGAGTAAGTAAAAGTTCATGCTTAGATTCTAAAGTTCATTACAAGCTCTTGCTTAGAACAATTATTCTTTTACATTTACTCGAACTACGCGCAAGGGTTTGATTTTATTTTTAAATGAATACGTAGGCAATCCTTCACAGGATACAACCCATTAATTTCAAAATATAAATAGAAGGACATCTGCAATTGCATTTGGAATTCGACAAGAATAATAAATAGAAAATCACAACGGTTTCATAACCAATTAACCTCTTTTATTTCATTCATCTCTAATAATAATAATAATACGTTACATAATAATAATAATGCTAAAACAAAAATAAAAATAGGCTAGGATTCTAAAAACCCCACCTTCTTATTACAAATAATAATAATAATAATAAATAATAATAAAGACTTGGGCTATTCCTCCATCTTCCCTTTGCCCTTGTCATTTTTGTCATACTTTTTGTCACGACCTCGAGCCGGACGCTCCTGCACCACTTCGGACCTAATCATCAACGGTCTTTCTCGAGGCCTAGCCTTCCCATTCTTGTCAATCACTTTGTCCACGACAGGAGAGGTCTTCGGTTTCTTCGAAGGATGAACAACTCGAAACCCGGATTCCTCCTCTCCCTCAGTCAGATGCTTCTCTTTCTCCTTTTACACTTCGCGCACCTTGTAGTCAACGGGCTCGTGCTTCCTCAATCTCTCACGCTCCTCTGGAGTAGTAGCCTTCCTCCACTGCAAATAGGAGTCCGACACCCATAAGGCACTAACGGAAGAGTTCAAGAACCACATGTTTCTTTGAGCCCATTTAATGGCCCACTCCCTTCGGCTCTCGCAGTAAGCGCCACGCAGCGATCTGGGACGGTGTCAAGCTTCGGGATCATCCGCTTAAGTCCAACTGTCTCATCACCTCTCCGGAAGATGCATACCATGAATTCCAAGCCAGGAATGCGCACGGATCGGGTAGGATCCAAGGAAGATACTCCAAAGGATGATTTGAGATGCCACCACGGTGACAACCCATCTAATCAAGGGGCCATCGTCACTCTTCAGTTTGTTTTCCCAGTAATTGCAGACCCGAGTGAAATCCACCATGTAAAGCCTGGTCCTCATTGCAATCGAGCGAGCATGATAAGAAGGAACATGAACTGGGGGCTCGATCAATCGAAGGCGCTCCATAAGCCAGACCTACCAAAAGCGGGTATTAGACGAAAAGAAAAAGAAAAAAAACAAAAAAAAAAAAACGAAAAAAAAAAACGAAAAAAAAAAGAAAAAAAAAGAGAGAGAAAAAGAAAAGTGTTCTTTTACCTGCAGAATAACGGGACTTCCCAAATAAGGTAGGTCGCGATTGGCTTTCCTGTTATCCAAACCCAATAAGATCTCTCCTAAGCATAAACAAGCTGGGCTCCTGCGCAGTTCCATTTGTTCAACTAGGCCCAAGAGACGGGGATCACCTCTCAAATCATCATCAACATGCCCTTGAAGGATATATACATGCAACAAGCAAAACCCAAAAGCCCTTCGCCTGGCAACATAAGAGACGGTGGGGTCGGCCTTGTTAATGAATCGGTCAATAAAGTCCAACATTCGCACTCCTTTCGAGGTCACTAGACGGTTCACCTCAATTCTTGTCAATCCAAGCATGTCTCTAAATTTGTTCTTATACCCTTGGGAAGTAGAAGGAATAGCAGACAAGTGTTCTGGGTCCCACCCACTGATCGCGGCAATTTCTTCAGGAAACGGGCAAATGTCACCTCCGGGGAAAGCAAAAACATGATAATTTGAGTCCCAATAATCAAGACAAGTATCTAGGAATGGTTTGACCACCTTGATAAGCTTCAAGCTCAACAATGATCCAAGATTATAAGCACCCATGTCGTGTTTCTCCATGTTGGAAAACTCGTTGGTCCACTCTTTTAGACGAATCTCTAAAGTATTCATGATGAATGTTTCTTTTGAGAAATTTATGTAATAAGACGAGGAAGAGACGGAAGAATTGTGTGAATAAAACCTCTATCGACGTCTCTATTTATACTAAAATCTGTTTCCTAAAATCCGCCAGGACGGATACACCTGGGAACAGGCGCAGCTCCTGCTGCGCCTCTTCAAAGGGACGCAGCTCCTGCTGCGCCTCTTCCTCAGCATTGTTTCTGTGAATTTTCGCGTTGGATCTTTCCTAAATTCCTTAACGAATAATTTCCTATTCATACGGGTTATTATTTTGGTAAATACGTCAAAATTACCATAGTTCGTGTTTCCTAATTTCACGGATGCGCTTTTCGAGGCAATATCAGCATTTTCATCATTTTAGCACACTTATATATTTCTTTCTATTTTCTTCTTTCTTAGGAAATCATTTCTCCAAATTAATGTGATTTATTTCAAACTTATATATTTCTTTTATTTATTTCTTTTTTCGGGAATTATTTCGCCCCCGTCCCACGTTACATTTCCAACTTATAGATTTTTTTTTTTTTTTTTTCATTTTTTTGGGGGTAACCCTTCCTATCGTCCGGTCATTTCCGGCAAATTTTTCGCATTTTGGCTTTTTTGCATTTTTTTGCACTTGTGAGTCATTTGTTTTGCGCTAATTTAGGCCATACATCGTCAAATGTATGTTTTACGTGAACTTCTATGTAAATTTTGGCAGCATGACGACATAAACCGTCATCTACCAAACCTATTCAAAGCTAACCTGCATGTACAAGCAACATAACCCAGCAGCAAAGGCACTCAGGCCATCATATACAACAAAGGGATATGTACAACAAACTGGGAGCTCGAGCCCCAAGCAAAATCCAAATGTCCAAAATGTAGGTCCTAAAATGTACAAATGTGCAAGATACAGCCAACAACAAACAACAAAACAAAAACTATTGCCGGTCGTCACCTAACTCCGCAACTCTCGCCTCGAGAGCAGCAACCTCGGCGTCGCGAACCTCGAGCTCCCTGAACAAACGAGCTGTCTCCTCCCGAGACTGGGCAAGCTCTCGCTCCAGCTCACGCTCCCTCTGCAAGCAACAAAATTGGCTCATGTCAATCATTTCAAACAATCATAAGAAAATAAGAAAATTCAAAAATGAAGAAAGGTTCATACCTGACGACCTCGACCGCCGACAAGTGCCTCGACGGTAGTATCTCGCAGCCGGTTGGCTACCCTCCATAACGCCACAAACCGGGACGGCGCAACCTGCATTTTCAAAGAAAAGAAGTTCTTAATAATGAGATAAGGACAATCAAATGTGTTCTTACACAAAGATCATGCAAATTAGAGGCTCACCCTCCGAACCAGATGCTGCAAATCGTCCAGGCCAGCATCCGTCACAGTCACGTCAAAGTTACGCAGCTCGGAGATCGTCGTCCTCCCGGTCGCGTAAGTGTACTCGAGGGTCTCGGGGTACTCTGGGGGCTCGACGCCCGCCGCCTCGACCTCCTGCAAAGTCAAATGATTCTCTTTAATCGGTGATCTTTCATCGTATTCTCAAAAATCAAAAATAAAGAAGGATAAAGCACTTAACACAACCGGCCAGTACGCCAACCTCCCGTAGAGGAACGCCGAGTAGTCCTCACCAGGAAGAAGGAGGGCGTCACCACCAACGCCAACCAAGTCAGCCTCCCTCTCAGCCTCAGAAGGCTCCCTGAACATCGTCCTAGGAGGATCGATGAGAACCGTCAAGATATCCCGAGAGCACTGACGAGCCAAGCGCTCGCCCAAGTACCACACAGGACCCATCGACGTCCTCAACAACAGCCGGCTCGAGCTCCTAGGTCGAAGGACCTCAGCCACAAAAGGAGGAGCGCCAGCATACTCCGCCCAAGGCCTGGGCACCCACTGGGAAAAGACAAGCAAGAAATCATTCTTATGATCGGTAAAAAGTAACAAAGAAGCAAAACGAATATAAGTGAGATGCTCACGCTGTCCAGCTGAAGAGCGTTCACGTCCCGCCGGTAGACACCGTGAGAGGAGCGCTTGCTCCTCGTGCGACACATTACCCAATCCCTCACAACGGGACAGGCCTTCTCCAGCGGCTCCGTCCTCTTGGGCGAGAGGCTCGAAAAGTAGGAGTACACCCACGCCTGCGAAGCAAGATAGTCAATAACGATCTTTCGTAATTCGATAAGGAAAGGAAGTGATTATTAGTCCAAATGAAGGTTCATACCTCCAACAAGAGCCAGTGGCCGACAAAGCACAGGAGAAGTCCTCTTCTCCATCAACTCCGGACGAACCATGGCCCTCATAAAGCGGATGAGGACCGCAAAACTAGTAGTGACCCAGTCCCAACGCCCTATGGAGCTCAGGTCAGAAATAAAGGGAAGAAGCTTCGTCGACAGCCTCTCTCCCTTGTCTCCGAGGTAGATCGAAGACAGAAACCACCAAAGCCACAAGCGGGCCCTCTGCTCAGCTGTACATGGAGGAGGAGTCGTCTTTCTCCCGTCGATCACCACCAGCGCTGGAGTCTTCCCCGCAAAGTAGTCTCGGACATAAGAACTAGGCACCAAACCAGGCACTGTGATAGCCTTCGGCGCCAAGTTCCAGCCGATCAACCTCCTAGCCTCGGCCGAGTCCACCCTCATGGCAGTCTCCGACCACTCCACCACCTCAGTCCCACACGGCAGCCCAAAGATCATGCCGTAGTCCTCCAACGTGACTCCCACCTCACCAAAAGGCTTGTGAAAAGTGGAAGTCGTATCCCGTGATCGGTCCAAGAAAGCGCGGACCAGGCTAAGGTTAGCCCGCAGCTTCCTCTTCGGGATATCCCTCCAAGCTTGCACCAGGGCGCCGAATGCTCCCCGCTCGATCATGGCCCGCTCCTCCGCCGACAGCCTCTTGTAGCACTCCATAGCCGTCCTGTAGCCCGAGAACGATCTGATGTTCCCGGCCTCCTATTGTGATTTGAAATAAAAGCTATCTTCAGTTTGAATGAAATTGGAATAGAAATTGGAGCGAATGAAACGAAAGAAGATGAGTGATGAGTGATGAATTCAAGATTACCAAGCTCTTCACCGTCCTATAGGACAGGTGACCCTCCGTAGCCCAAAGCAAGTGCCTGTTGTCCCAGGTCTCAGCCCACGCAGGTTCTCCCCTCAGCTGGCGACCTCCTCGCCCCACGTTGGCCCGTCTCGGGGCCTCCTCCTCCTCCTCAGCAACCTCCTCCTCGAGGATCTCGTCCTCAGCAACCTCCCCGGCTGCCCTAGCCGCAGCAAAAGCCTCCTCGAGAGCACGAGAAGCATCAACAGCAGTGTCTATCTCCATGGGAGCTCTCCCAGAAGTAGAAGCCTAGTCACCTACAAAATTAGGGCATATTTAGGCCGCGTCAAGTAACGACAAGCCTTGATCATGGGATTTTCGAGTTTTTAGGAGCCCGAAGTCGCTCTTTTCTCGCCATCTTTGGCCGTATTCCCACAAACCCGATCACTCATGTGGTAATTTGGGTCAAGTCAAGCCTAAGTTGAAGCTTAGTCATGGGTTCGAGTCGAAATTTCGACAGCATTTCGTTATAACGGCGATTATGCCCTAGAAAAGTGTCCTAAAAAAGTCGTCACAAACCAAAATTCCGAGATGATAGGAAGTTTACCCATCATTCAAGGATTCCAAATGTCAAGTTTCATCGCAAATGGGCAATCCTAAGGCCATTTTCGAAGCAATTTACGGTTTAGCTGTGAAACCGTCTCAATTTCACTCAAATGCCCAAAACTCAATGAAAATTCGAAACAAATACATTGTTATGATCCTTATACTGCCAATTAGCCATTTATATGGTCAATTTTACAAGGCAAGATCATTTGAGGGAAAAGCCCCAAATTTTCGACATTTTAGGGTTGAAAACCCTAAATTTTGTCGATCCAATTCGTCCGTTATAGAAGATTAATGCAAGAATGATATACATACCTCGATTAGTCATGGTGAATGCAAGCTTTTGGATCAAATTTTGGCGGAGATGGTTGAAGTTTGAGAGAGAAATTGATGAATTTGTGTTTCGAAACAAATGAAATAAACCCTCTGTTTCATCGCGTTTTTACGCAGAAAAGACACCTCCAGGAACAGACGCAGCAGGTGCTGCGCCTCTTCCAAGAGACGCAGCTCTTGCCGCGCCTCTTCCTTAGATTCCCTTCATACGAATTTTCAAAAATTCGTTATGAGTTCGTTATTTGTGGGCCCATCTTTGGTGCGCCTCTTCCCCGATGCCATTTTATCTTTTTTGGTCTGTTTGACGATAATTCTTCGTTCAGACCCGCATTTCTAAGACAACGGCACACTATCATACATTATTTATTGCTTCCAAGACCTTGCTTGACACAACGAGCAGGTATTCTTTGACAGGTGTTTCGACACGCCTTCATTATATTCCCCCAGCGAGAGTAAGCGGATAGACAATCCCTCTCGAGACATGGAGATAAATTCCTGATAAGGTTTTCCCCAACGAGAGTTCACGACATACAATCGTCCTTCTCGAGTTCTTCTGAAGTTTGTTTGAAGACGACCCAAGCAGATGTCTCCCAGCAGTTCCCGCCTGTGTTCTGCTACCCACAATATTTCTGTTTCCCCACCTGAGCGATAAAGGTGTCGTTCTCCAGAGGTTCCCATACCGGCAGGGTTCTTACACTCAAGCCTTAGTTACCCCTCAGTTTGAAATTATATTTTGGGCCTCCTTCCCATTGATGCTTTCCTTTAGGGTCCCACACCCTAGCACAGTTCTTACTTATCTTTTAAGTCTTATCCTTTAGCTCCTACGCTTATCCTTTAGCTCCTACGCTTATCCTTTAGCTCCTATGCACCTCCGGTAACGTCTCTCAAGAAGTTTCAGGTATGGTCTCTTCTTATGGCTGGCGAGCTTCCTTACGTAGTCTAATGGACTTTAAACAACCCTCCCCGATAGTCGACAGACTAAAATGTTCCCGACGACAGGTCCTTGGCTAAGACCCCTTGAGCCGCCTCGCGTCGCCATAGTCTTCAGGTTGTAATCTTCGATTGACTTGAGGGCTATATTTTGACTTTCGCCTTGTCCAAGCCTCAGTCAAAGTGGGGGCTCTGTAGATACCTCATTTCTGCACCTCCCGCAAAGCACCCGGTGATGATTGGGCTGCATGTTTGGTACGCGGAACGATTTATGACAGTTCGTAAGTTTATCGTCAAGTGATTGCTCAAACACTGATGTCTACCTCTTAATTGTCATCTACGCGCCGATACGGTCATTTTGACAGTAATTAGAGTACATTTGGAGTCCGGGCCGAAAACCGTCTTCATTTTATGATAAACTGCCAAATCCCGAGTCAGAATGTTCTGGAATGTTCCGGATATTTCTATTCCATATTTTATAAATCTTTCACAATCTTTTATTCTTTGGTAAAGTATTTCCCGTAATATTCACACAAAATCTTAAGGAAAATAAGATTATCCCGTCATTCCATAAACCAAACACGGAAATCTTTCTTCCGCAAAAGAAAACCACCTGGGAACAGACGCAGCAGGTGCTGCGCCTCTTCCAAGAGACGCAGTGACTGCTGCGCCTCTTCCCAGGTCCTTTTCTGCGTATTTTTCGTATCTTTTCATATCTTTTCGAGATTCACTTCCAAAGTTTCTCCGAAAACCCTATTCCTTCACGCGATTAGTATAAATAGGGGCCTTCGCTCCTCATATTTCTCACGCGAGTGTCCGCCCTTCTCTTCTCCCTTTGCATTCTAGACCACGTTCTTACTTTTTGGCGTCTACGTGCTTGAACATTCGACCATGTAAGCTCGGATCCTTCTGAGTACCAGCCTCGTTTGCATGACCGACCAACTTGACCAACTCCACAATAATCAACTTAATTAATCTTAATCGTTTTCCTCTTACGAGGGCACTTTCGTTACATTCGAGTCGAGCATCACTAATCGTAAACTTAGTTCATCTCGTTTCATCAAACATGTAAGTCTGAGGGTGTAAATCTCTCTTCTATTTATTGTTATTTACTTTTTGTATCATTAATGTAAGGTCCATGTCGAAAATACTTCTTAAAACCGATTTATAAAACCATGCTTTAAAGCCCTTTTTACGGATTACCAGAAGATGACCGTCGAGAAAGGACGCAGCAACTGCTGCGCCTCTTCGAAGGGACGCAGCACATGCTGCGCCTCTTCGTGAGGCTGCCGCAGTTCCTGCTTCCTTTTTTTTCCTTCGTCCTCTCTCAATTCGTCGTTCATTATTTGTCTTCGTTTGTTCTTCAATTCCTTGACATAATAGCACAATAATTTCACATGTATATTGTTTATCATCATTAATATGTATAGTTCATCGTTAAATCCCGACTTAAATCCCAAGTAATCCAATATTTGCGGGTTTTCGTCATTAAAATCAATCCGGGTTGTAGAGATTCGATTATTTCGTATGGAGTTTCTGGAATTCGACCTTTGATATATTTCCATCTGTCTATTCGTCATTAATTTGTCATATTTAACCTATTTAGTTCACCTATGTCACTAATCAATCTTTCATTCATGTAATTAATTCGTTTGCATTCGTTTCATCGATGTTTTATTGCTTTTATGACCCATTCGCATGTAATTAACACATTAAATCACTTTCATCCGAGTCGAATATCATAATTAATCCTTAAATTCACCAATTAACATTAACGATTTGCAGTTCCGACTTCACAGCCAGAACTCACCCTTGGAACAGACGCAGCAACTGTTGCGCCTCTTCCAGAGGGCGCAGCTCTGCTGCGCCTCTTCCAGGTTGATTTCTGTCTCTGAACTTTCGTTCTGCCTTGGCCTAGTTTAATTAGCTTACGTATTTAATTAACTAATTAATCGTATTATCGCCTAATTCCTGTTCGCTTATTCGTTTATTTTGTTCTTTCTCAAATTATCCGTTTTGGAAGTATTTTCGACGTAAATCAATTGAATCCATTGTAATTATTCTAATTTTCATTATTGTATTTTATTGTATTTCTTTTATTGTATCATTTGTATGCCTTCATATATAATTGAGCTTAAATCCCTACTTTGACATTTATTGTATGATTAAATTACGTGTTAACCGACTTAGTCTAAATTCTCACATGTTAGGATTAAAACTTGGATGTTGCATTGCATGCATATAATCGACGATATATCGAGTATAGATAATTTCCCTAATCATTAGTAGAGGCCGCTATCGAGGCGGGCGGGATTAGGTGTTCGATCAAAAGAGCTTCCTAATACGTACCCTCACCCCTTACTCCAGATCTCTGTGAACATCCGTGTTCATTGGCATCCACGAGAGTCATTCTAAACATAGAATGCTAAGGGTAATGAGTTCTTGGTGTTCATGTCACTACTTTGTGTCTTGACATGGCACGAGGTATTCGAACGGTTTCCAATTTTCCACAATAAATTGGTGGCGACTCCACAAATGCAAACGCTTGTTTCCCAAGCGCCCCCGTGGCCCATGTCCACAAGGCCTATTAACAAAAGACGGGTAATCAATTTTAAGGCTTGGTTAAAAAATTAGATACTAAGTTGGGAAAAATGGAACATAGGTTTGTAAATGGTTTTATGCCATTTTTAAGTAATTTTGCGGGTTGAATAAGGATAGACGGTTTATGAGTGGTTTACGCCATTAATTAACAAAGCGGGCTAAGTAGAAGTAAAAGGGCTAATGGATGGTTTTAGGCCATTCTGTATGATTTATAGGAAAATAAGCGTAAAGAGCCATTTAGTTATAACATTGTCAATTTTCATTTTGTCATTTAATTTTAGCCTCATCATCGGGTACCCTTAAGGCTAGGTAGACAACTTTGAGGTGTCTACAGAAGCCCCCATTTTGACTGAGTCTGAGTAAGACGAAAGTCAAAGTAGTCCGGCCGGGACAGATAAAGGATAAGAAACGTACCTGGGTCTCTTATTTACCTGTCTGGAGTAGTTGGAATCTGGGACTGGCTTAGCAAAACTTTGTTTTACTAATCTGGAATGAAACTGGAACTGGTGCAACGAAACTTTGTTTCGTTGGTCTGAAACTGACATAGTGAAACTTTGTTTCACTGGTTTATAACTGGTATAGCCAAACTTTGTTCAGCTGGTCTGGAACTGGTACGACAAACTTTGTTTTGTTAATCTGGAATGGAGCTGGTAAAACTTTGTTTCACCAATCTGGAAACTGGTATGGCAAAACTTTGTTTCGCCGGTCTGGAATCTGGGTAAAGCAAAACTTTGTTTTGCTGGTCTGGAATCTGGAATGGCCAAACTTTGTTTGGCTGGTCTGGAATCTGGTATAGCTAAACTTTGTTTAGCTAATCTGGATCTGGAAAAGCAAAACTTTGTTTCGCTTAAGGGTGAACCTGCAAAATTTGATTTCACAAGCTCGATTGCATGTCAGGGCCTGCCGACCAAGGAATTCAAAATTTTATTTTGAAAAGGGATTATAATGTAAAATTTGATTTTACAAACTAGGATTTGCAAAATTTTATTTCGCAAAGTGGAAGTTCAGAAATTTTTATTTTAAGAACTCAAATGCATGTCAGGGCCTGCCGACCAAAGGATTTCAAAATTTTATTTTGAAAAAGGATGAGTAAGATCGTAAAATTTTATTTTACAAACTTAGATGCGTGTTAGATCCCGCTGACCGATAAGTTTGAAAATTGCAAAATTTTATTTCACAAAAAGGGGAAGTTTAGAAAATTTTATTTTAAGAACTCAAAATGCATGTCAGGGCCTGTCGACCAATTGATTTGAAAAATGCAAAATTTTATTTCGCAAAAAGGTAAGTTCAAAATATTTAATTTTAAGAACTCAAATGCATATTAGGGCCTGCCGAACAATTGATTTGAAAATTGCAAAATTTTATTTCACAAAATTGACTGGAGAATTGCAAAATTTTATTTTGCTTAAAGGTTAAACTGGAAGTTTTCGCAATTATTGATTGAAATGGGCTGAAAAGTTGCGAAATTTTTATTTCGCAAAATAGAGAGATGTAAAATTTTATTTTACAAAAGCGGGTTTAAAACCGAGTACGTTAAATATGCTTAATTAAAAGACGGGTTGAAAAACCGAGGTCGACCATTCGTGTTGACTTGAAATTGACGTATTAATTGAATACTCCACAAAGTTCAGGGAAGATGAATTCTATTTTGCTTATCTCATATTCAACTGACCAAACTTTTACTTTCCCCTTTTCTTCAATTGAACTTTCAATTTCTTCATTTCATCATAAATCCCAGTAAATCGTCCTCATGTTTCCAATTTGATTTGATTTTTTTTCCTTAATTCATCTATTGTTGCTCATTAAAGCCCAATCGTCCTCGAAGATCAGTGCCTATGCCACCATAGCCATTATCCCAGCTCCGTACTAGCGATGAGGTGGCTGACATCAGAGCATCGTCGAGACTGCTCGTTCCTGATATGGGGTGCGATTAGCGGGTTTATGCCGCCATAGCTGTCATTCGAGCCCCCGATTGGCGACCGGATGACCGATTACGGAGCTCCGTCGAAGTAAGTACCTTTTTTTTGTCGATCGATTTTTAATTTATGCTCTTTAAATGATTGCTGAAATGTATTATTCTAATTGGGACGAGAACAGCGTGGATTGCGCCTTGGCCGTCATTTCAGCTACCGATGGGGAACATGATGATTGACATCGGAGCACCGTCATTCTTTGGCTTCTGATATGGGATGTAATCAGCGACAGTTATTGTACCGTCGATAAGCAATCGTTCGAGCTTCGAATTGGTGACCGGATGACTGATGATGGAGCATTGTCGAACCCCTTGGCTGTGACATTTGACCGGATTTATTGGCACCAACTTCGATCAAGCTGTGAGTATTTCCGTCTCTTTATTGACTGATTCATGTTTATGCCTCTTTTCTTTGTTTTATTTCTTTACTGATCAAGTCGTATGCTTGATTATAAGATTGAAGTGATAGTTTTACTGGTCTTGCGAATCAAGTATTGTGCTTCGTAATAGTACTGAACTGATAGTGCCATTACGACATTAATGCAAATAATCCATGATGTTGATGATGATATATGCTGATGTGTGATGCACACTTACGACAACAAAGACTACACTAGCTAATTGACAATGCGTTCTTTTCGTAAAATAGACCATAGACACATGACACATCTCATCACTAGTCCTGTTACAATTTTTTTTTTAAAAAAACGTGCTATTGAGCATGATCTGGGCAAGGGACATAGTACTCTACTCCTAGCTGCTTAGGT
Source organism: Silene latifolia (assembly GCF_048544455.1). NCBI lineage: Eukaryota > Viridiplantae > Streptophyta > Magnoliopsida > Caryophyllales > Caryophyllaceae > Silene > Silene latifolia. Next base: position 81,176,055 of record NC_133531.1, read on the forward strand.
GTTGTGCCTATTGAGTTGTTACCAAATTGTACGTCCTTACAATATTATTGGTCACGGCTGTCTTCTAAATTGTTAACACATGCATAATGACTTTTCCCTTAGGCCCTTCGTTTTGGCTGAAATTCTTCTATTTAGATTCCCTGTGACACAATTCTCCAGAGGCTGCTTGTTGTGGTAGCCCCCCTGTTTATTTATTTTCTGATGTGTGTGTTTTTAGTGCCACACAGCAAATCTGTTTTTTAAAAACATCTTTTTTTCTTCTTTCCGACCTGGTGTGGGTCGTGATTGTGCCATATTTTTTTTCTTATTTTTTTTTTTGGATTTTGAGATTCATATTGTAAAATGAGTTTTGCCTTCTTTACAGTAACAAGCTCGGCTAATTACCCAAAACTAATACTATAGAAATAAAATACTTTTGTAACCGTGTAAGTGTAGTGCACATTCACCGAATTCTTAGATGCTAAACGAGGGTGATAAATGGAATGGGGTAGAAGGGTCTATGGTGTTAGAAGACACTGGAGATCTGTGTGCCTCTCTCACTCACCTAAATGAATGAAAGGATCGTCCCAAGAGGAATGGAGACAATGTAACCGTGGATTTGACTCGTCTGAGAAACGAAAAATGACTATTCTGCAATTTGAATTGCAACTTTGACTAGAGTGTTTTTTTTTGTCTCTTTTTTTTTACTGGAACTTTTTTTTTGTCTTTTTTACTGGAACTTTTTTTCCTTTTGAGATTTTTGATACGGGATAAAATTGCAACTTTGGCTGGATTTTTTCTGTCTTGTGAATTTTTGAGACTTTTGACATTGGTAGTTGTATCTATTTGAGATCATAATTTTTCTCTTTGAATATTTGAGAGTCTTGAAACTGGATTTGGATCTGTTTGAACTCGTATCGGTATTTAGACTCGCGTCTTAAGTTCATTCTAAGGGACTTGTGGTCACCCATCTTGTTTTAAGGGCATGGAGTGTGCGCTCCCGTGTTTCATTTGGTAAGTTTGGGCACGGGTGTACTAAGAATTTGGTTTGAATATTTTTGAGCTAGTTTTCTAGCTTTAATGGAAATGGATGACAATATTTGCTAAAATTGTCGATCGTATGAGTTTGTTTGCTGATCTAGTAGTCATTTGAGATATGGGAAATTGATATAACTTGTAGATAGAGAGTTGTGCTCATTTGGATTTGTAGTCTCCAAACCTAAAGATCACCTAGAGACACGGCGATCAAGGAATTATCACACCACAGGAGATGGAAAAGGTGATCAAATGCACGCCCTCGTTTAGGCTGATTCTAAGAGGTCGATTGATCTACACTAAAAAGATACGGCCTAAAGTATTTCAAGTCAATTCTACTAGTTAAGGGTAAAAAGTAGAACAAGTGACTATAAAAATGACATATGCTCTTATTTTTATTTATGCAACTCAAAGAGGACTAGGATGGTCCTATCTTAATTAGATACTTATGTAAACTAGTGTTTTTTTAGGTAATGTCAGGAACACTCGTATGAGATTATATGACTATAAGAGTGAATTTTCTTGTTCTATCGACATGTTTATTCTTACTCTTTAGTTATTTTTTTTATATATGCAACTGAGAAAGGAGTTGGATGGTCCTAATTTAATCAAATTTTGATGGAAACTACATGTGAGTTAGTATTGTTTAGTCTTCCTCTACCCTTCTTTTGTTCCCAGGCTAGAGTGGCTATTAAAATTAGGGTCTCGTTTACTCCTCCCTATCCCAGGTCATGACATCTTAGCTTTTAGAAAAAACGAGTAATATGGTGAATGTACATGTATCTAATGCTAGAAAAGGCCTGAATGAGAGTAACCATTTTTTTTAACATACTGGAATCATTATTGCTGTACTGGACTGACTATGTTCGCACTTCTGAGAGGATCACGCTGCTACTACGACATATGGGGTGATGCATGCCCTATATGAGACCTTGCTTAAGAATGGAACTTACTATGTTGAATGCATACGTCTAGCTTCCTAGGATCCATGCTCATTGAAATGGACTAAATGCTTCCTGCATGAAGCGGTTGATGTCGTCACTCTTCCAATCAAACACATTTATAATACTCAACAAACAACTAGTTAGCGGTAAGTCGAGGTCGATCCATGGGACGATGTGCTTTGGGTTCTAAGTCTATCTATCTCAATTTATGCTAGTGTCACAATTGATGGGGTTTGTAGTTGTGTCCTAGGCTAATACAAGCAATAAAGTAAAATAAGCAATAAAAGAAAAGATGTAATTAAATGATTAAAAGTGCTAGGATATCATAGGGTCATAGGGGATTCATGGTTTTAATCATACAAACATGTTTACAATTATATGCAAGCAATTAGTGTTGTGGAGGAACCGAGTTGGTTTATGTCTTACGGTTCATAGGAAGAGTTGGGTCCCGGAGCCGAATCGATTAGATCGTACAACACCTACAAGTCGACTTACTTTCCTCCTATTCAACTTCTAAGCATGGTCTAACAAGACTCGATTTGGTTTATATCTTACAAGTCAAGTTGAGTAAATAAGAGATGGTTGTAAATGCAAGGATTCATAGGCTTAGCATTTCATCAAACATAACATGTGCATAAAGTTGACATCACAACAAGCAAGCAATTTAATCATATGAAAACATATTAGATTAAGCATGAATAAATCCCATGTTGGTTTCCCCTAATTACCCACTAATCCTAGCTAAGAGACTACTCATTCATTATCAAGTTTAACATGTTAACAAGGTTGTCAATCATATTAACAAGGTAAAACATGATGAACAAGTAAGAAAGATTAACAATAATTAAAACAAGGATTAAGAGGATTATACCTATGGAGATTCCAAAACAATAATGCAAAGAATAATAGAAGAAACTTGATGATTGATGGAAGGTTGTCAATCTCCCAATAATAACCCAATAATCTTCAATTACCCAATAATAAACTTGAATAATAAACTTGAACAATAATTATGGAAATATTAATGTGTAATTTGTGAAAAGATTAAAGAGTAATCTATTCTAATCTACTCCTAATCTAATCTAAGGAAGGATTTTTCTAGCTAAAAAGATGTGTAAAAGGACCCCCTTTGATTATTTACAAATGGGGTATTTATAGTAGAAATTAGATGGATGCATTAGGGTTAACTAAGGGCTAAACTAGTAATTACACTTTTGAGATTTGAGCAGGGAGACTCCGGTATTTTTCGAAGGAAGGGCGTCTTTCACGGAGCTTGAAGAACACGAAAATTGCTGTAAAGGAATCCATGCGTTTTGGAGTCGGGACGGGCGGATTCTGGCTGGGGAAAACGGGCGGATTCAGTTGAATCCGGGCGGATTCTGAAAATGCAATCCGGGCGGATTTGGGAGAAGACGCTCGGACAAAAAGAGAGGGGAACACGGGCGGATTTGGAGGAATATGGGCGTCTTCTTGAGAAGACGAGCGTCTTCTGCCTAAGACGCGCGGATTCCCGAACAGCTTCTTTGTTTGACCTCGGATTGTAAAAGGGACGTCATTTTCTCATCCGGATCCCTATTGGAGTGATTCAAAAGCCTAGATCACTTGTTTTTTCGACGCCGTTCCAACTAGCATACTTTCAGAGCCAAAGTAGCAGCCCTTGATTTGCGTTCCGAGCAATTTTCTTCATGAATGGCTTCCTTGCTTTTCCTCCTTGCTTTAAACCTTATGACCTTTCTATATACTCTTTATTCTTACATCATTGGTCATCATTCTTGCCTCCTCTTCATAATAGTCCATCTAATATCATAAATAAGCTTCCAAATATGCACGAAAGACGGGAATTTCCGCCTTATTATCTCCTTTTCTACAAAACATATGAAATGCGATAGAAAAGCAAATAGGAAGGTTTTGACGGATAAAATGGCCATAGAAATGCTATAATAGTATGCAAAATAGGCTCAATTAGAGGACTAAATGTGCTCAAATAATGGTCACATCAAATATCCCCAAACCGAACCTTTACCCGTCCCGAGTAAAGAGGTGGCAAAAACTAGACCTTTATTTAAACTAACCTACTAATATAACCGATATGAGACAATTAGCGGGTCTCACTCCGCCCCTTCAACTCACAATAAGACAACCATGAGGTAGGATGCCTTCTTGCAAGGCAAGGTGGAGCTTGCCAAAATAGCGACACATCCAAGCATTAAAGCACACAAAACAAGTAATGGATGCATCTACGAAAGAATAGCCACTTTCCTCATCTAAGTGGCGGAAATTATCTACAAGGGAAGCAATTCAAGGGTACACACTCCTTCATAGATATGGTTTCTTCAAACTACTAAGCCTAGAAGGATACGAATAAATCACCTCCAAATTGTGTCAAGCTAGGGTACCTTTGTCCTCAATCGTTAAATGCTTTTGTCAAGAATAGACTCCCTATGGTGTTAGAAACACTGGAGGATCGCGAAATTCCCCCTCTTGCCTAGATAAGAAGAAGGGTCGTCCCCTCTCTACCATGCACAAAAATGGATACGGTGGATAAAGGGATCGATAGATATTTGAGTTTCACTTTGGGAGTTTGCTTTCATTTTTGTTTTTTCCCCCCAATTTCTTGTGGCATATAACATTTGAGAACACTTTCTTGCCATTTCTTTTGATTTTTGGCATTTCAACACTTGACAACTTTCAACTTTTCTTTGCATTTCTTTTGAACATTTTCAAAGTCACCCCATATGTAGTGAGGGTGGCTTATATTTGAAACTTTAGGAGTTCTATTTTTGCTCCTCTTTTCATTTGATGCATTTTTGCAAACTTTCTTTCACTTTTTATTTCATTGAACTCAAATTGATTTCTTTTTGTGCCCATTCCCTTTGATGACAAAAATGTGGTAGAACATGGATGATGGATGGATGGATGGATGCATGGTTTCAAGGGTCACCTTGGAATAAACGGTAGCCAAGGAGTTATCAAACCACAAGGTACTCTTGACTAGGCCTTAAACCATGGGTCAAAGGATACTAGCATGACACATCCTAGGGTGTTTTACAAGTATTCTAACAAGCAAAGTCTTAAGAAGAAAAAGCAACTACTAGGGCCTATATACACTTGTCAAACTTCCCAAGTAGACGGTTTCACAAAATTTTTCGAACATGCAACTACATGCCATGATGCAACTAACATATAAACATCCTAATGCAAATGATTCTACTAACTAATATGCCATATAAACTAAATGCAAGGCCTAAGTTCACATTGTTATACCGCATCAATCAAAATAAAGCCACATAGTCAATAACATAAAGAGGAAAAAGGAGATTGGAACGATCATACCATGCGGTCTTCAATATCCTCATGTCTCGGATGTGGCGTAGTCGATCAATGTGAATAAGGATAGAACAAACACAATATATATAACAATATATACAAGACTACACTACAAAAGAAATAAACTTGTTTTTCGATTTTTCAAATTTTTATGGATTTTGTTTTTATGAAATTTAAAAGATATATTTTTGGGATTTTTTGAAATTATTCAATTTTTATGTTTTTTTGGAATATAAATTTCTATCCCCCACTTTATTTTGGACATTGTCCTCAATGTACATGTAGGAGTAGGAATAAAAAGGAAAGTACATGTTTTTTGGATTTTTGAATTTTTTGGAATAAAATACAGATGCAATGATATGATATGAATGAATGCATGCTCTAACTAAATGCAATTCTATATGACATATATAACAAATGAATGCAATCTAAACTATATTATATGATGCATGATTTTTATTAAGCTATGGTCACCTATGATCAAACCTCCCCAAACCGATTTAAACACTATTTCTAGTGTAGAAATGAATAGGATTGGTCATTAGTGACTATGCATGAATTCTAGTCTATATGCAACTATCTACATGAATCGTGTGAGATATATACAATGCAACTATACTATATGAACTAACTAATGTAAATGCAATATGAAATATAGTACAAATGCAAGCTAAATGTATATGCAAGGTCAAGGGAAAGGGTATCTTACAAATGGTGGTTTGAGGGAGGACTCCACCAAACTCATTCATATTCCATTATCCATGGAGCTCAATGCTCTCAATAGTTGATCAAAGGTTTGTGAATGGTCCTCAAGTAAGCATGAATAAGTCTTGAACCATTTCAAAATAGAGTAGGGCCAATTCATGAGGGACCTCCCTTTGAACTCCTTCCCCTTCTCTTTTGCTTTGTGATGATGGCCTTCCCGGCTCTTAAAACTAGCAAACTTGAGATTCTTCTCATGGGGGCTTTTCCGGTTGCTTCTATTTCTTCCAAAGTTGATGATGCGAATGCTTGGACTAGTCAATTCTCCAAGGATAGAAGGCAAACTTTCATGGCATTGATGATGGGATGTCTTAGGAGTTGGGATAGTGGATGCCAAATTTCCACATATAGACTCCTTCTTAACCTTTTCTTTGAGCTTCCCCACTAAGTAATTCTTGTATGACGATTTGACTTTCATGAGAAGGTCCATAATGTCATCTCCAACTATCATGGGCTCCATAGTGGGTGCGAAAAGGTTATCGTGAAGGCATTCCTCCAATTCATCGAAGCAATCTTCAAACTTCTCAAGGATGGGTTCCTCAAGAAAGCTAATCCCATAACTCCATTCATCATTTAAGTACATATTTCCCTCATCATCTTCTTCCATAGATGCATCATCATCGCTTTCTACATATGAATCATAAATAGGGGCGTCACTTCTCCTCAATAATTCTTTCTCCAACACCTTAAAATCCACATCAAAATTCACACCCTCATACTCACAAAGGCTAAGAGTATTTGGCTTACTCAACCTCATGTCTTCATCATCAAATACCACACTTTCATACTCACAAGAGCTCAAGAAGATTGGCTCTTCCCACTTCACATCTTCTTCATCAAAGGTCATTGCCTCAAATTCACATTCATGTTCAATGCTCAAGGATTGGTGGGGAGTGTTTGGTTGGGTGGTTTCTTGGGTTTCCTCCATTTGGGCAATTCGAATTGCCAACTCCTCACCATGGGCAAGAATGCCTTGAAGAACATTATCCATCTTTTGGCTCACCTCTAGCATTTGTTTGAAGAAGCTTTGTTGATCTCCCATCATTTGGAGAATCACAATAATCAAAAGAAATGGCAAGAAAGTGTTCCCATCATTTGTTTGAAGAAGCTTTGTTGATCTCCCCGGCAACGGCGCCATTTTGATGCGGTTGATGTCGCCACTCATCCAATCAAACACATTTATAATACTCAACAAACAACTAGTTAGCGGTAAGTCGAGGTCGATCCATGGGACGGTGTGCTTTGGGTTCTAAGTCTATCTATCTCAATTTATGCTAGTGTCACAATTGATGGGGTTTGTAGTTGTGTCCTAGGCTAATACAAGCAATAAAGTAAAATAAGCAATAAAAGAAAAGATGTAAACAAATGATTAAAAGTGCTAGGATATCATAGGGTCATAGGGGATTCATGGTTTTAATCATACAAACATGTTTACAATTATATGCAAGCAATTAGTGTTGTGGAGGAACCGAGTTGGTTTATGTCTTACGGTTCATAGGAAGAGTTGGGTCCCGGAGCCGAATCGATTAGATTGTACAACACCTACAAGTCGACTTACTTTCCTTCTATTCAACTTCTATGCATGGTCTAACAAGACTCGAGTTGGTTTATATCTTACAAGTCAAGTTGAGTAAATAAGAGATGGTTGTAAATGCAAGGATTCATAGGCTTAGCATTTCATCAAACATAACATGTGCATAAAGTTGACATCACAACAAGCAAGCAATTTAATCATATGAAAACATATTAGATTAAGCATGAATCAATCCCATGTTGGTTTCCCCTAATTACCCACTACTCCTAGCTAAGAGACTACTCATTCATTATCAAGTTTAACATGCTAACAAGGTTGTCAATCATATTAACAAGGTAAAACATGATGAACAAGTAAGAAAGATTAACAATAATTAAAACAAGGATTAAGAGGATTATACCTATAGAGATTCCAAAACAATAATGCAAAGAATAATAGAAGAAACTTGATGATTGATGGAAGGTTGTCAATCTCCCAATAATAACCCAATAATCTTCAATTACCCAATAATAAACTTGAATAATAAACTTGAACAATAATTATGGAAATATTAATGTGTAATTTGTGAAAAGATTAAAGAGTAATCTATTCTAATCTACTCCTAATCTAATCTAAGGAAGGATTTTTCTAGCTAAAAAGATGTGTCAAAGGATTATTACAAATGGGGTATTTATTGTAGAAATTAGGTGGATGCATTAGGGTTAACTAAGGGCTAAACTAGTAATTACACTTTTGAGATTTGAGCAGGGAGAAGCCGGTATTTTTCGAAGGAAGGGCGTCTTTCACGGAGCTTGAAGAACACGAAAATTGCTGTAAAGGAATCCGTGCGTATTGGAGTCGGGACGGGCAGATTCTGGCTGGGGAAAACGGGCGGATTCAGTTGAATCCGGGCGGATTCTGAAAATGCAATCCGGGCGGATTTGGGAGAAGACGCACGGATTGTGAAGATGCAATCCGGGCGGATTTGGGAGAAGACGCACGGATTGTAATTCACGTAGAAAGGAAAAGTTTCCTGTCCAGGAATACGCCCGTCCCGAGCGAAATATGGGCGTCCTGGGCTTCAACCCGAGCGGGTTGAATTTGACCCGAGCGGGTTGAGCTGTATCTTGAGCTCGGATTGTAAAACGGACGTCATTTTCTCATCCGGACTCCTATTGGAGTGATTCAAAAGCCTAAATCACTTGATTTTTCGACGCCGTTCCATCTAGCATATTTTCAGAGCAAAAGGAGCAACTCTTGATTCGGTTTTCGAGCGATTTCTTCTTGTAATGCCTTCCCTCTCGTCATTCTTTCTTTTAACCCTTTGATCCTTCTATATACACTTTATTCCTACATCTTTGGTCATCATTCTTGCCTCCTCTTCATACTAGTCCATCTAATATCATCAATAAGCTTCCAAATATGCACGAAAGACGGGAATTTCCGCCTTATTATCTCCTTTTCTACAAAACATATGAAATGCGATAGAAAAGCAAATAGGAAGGTTTTGACGGATAAAATGGCCATAGAAATGCTATAATAGTATGCAAAATAGGCTCAATTAGGGGACTAAATGTGCTCAAATAATGGTCACATCAAATATCCCCAAACCGAACCTTTACCCGTCCCGAGTAAAGAGGTGGCAAAAACTAGACCTTTATTTAAACTAACCTACTAATATAACCGATATGAGACAATTAGCGGGTCTCACTCCGCCCCTTCAACTCACAATAAGACAACCATGAGGTAGGATGCCTTCTTGCAAGGCAAGGTGGGGCTTGCCAAAATGGCGACACATCCAAGCATTAAAGCACACAAAACAAGTAATGGATGCATCTACGAAAGAATAGCCACTTTCCTCATCTAAGTGGCGGAAATTATTTACAAGGGAAGCAATTCAAGGGTACACACTCCTTCATAGATATGGTTTCTTCAAACTACTAAGCCTAGAAGGATACCAATAAATCACCTCCAAATTGTGTCAAGCTAGGGTACCTTTGTCCTCAATCATTAAATGCTTTTGTCAAGAATAGACTCCCTATGGTGTTAGAAACACTGGAGGATCGCGAAATTCCCCCTCTTGCCTAGACAAGAAGAAGGGTCGTCCCCTCTCTACCATGCACAAAAATGGATACGGTGGATAAAGGGATCGATAGATATTTGAGTTTCACTTTGGGAGTTTGCTTTCATTTTTGTTTTTCCCCCCAATTTCTTGTGGCATATAACATTTGAGAACACTTTCTTGCCATTTCTTTTGATTTTTGGCATTTCAACACTTGACAACTTTCAACTTTTCTTTGCATTTCTTTTGAACATTTTCAAAGTCACCCCATATGTAGCGAGGGTGGCTTATATTTGAAACTTTAGGAGTTCTATTTTTACTCCTCTTTTCATTTGATGCATTTTTGCAAACTTTCTTTCACTTTTTATTTCATTGAACTCAAATTGATTTCTTTTTGTGCCCATTCCCTTTGATGACAAAAATGTGGTAGAACATGGATGATGGATGGATGGATGGATGCATGGTTTCAAGGGTCACCTTGGAATAAACGGTAGCCAAGGAGTTATCACACCACAAGGTACTCTTGACTAGGCCTTAAACCATGGGTCAAAGGATACTAGCATGACACATCCTAGGGTGTTTTACAAGTATTCTAACAAGCAAAGTCTTAAGGAGAAAAAGCATCTACTAGGACCTATATACACTTGTCAAACTTCCCAAGTAGACGGTTTCACAAAATTTTTCGAACATGCAACTACATGCCATGATGCAACTAACATATAAACATCCTAATGCAAATGATTCTACCAACTAATATGCCATATAAACTAAATGCAAGTCCTAAATTCACATTGTTTATACCGCATCAATCAAAATAAAGCCACATAGTCATTAACATAAAGAGGAAAAAGGAGATTGGAAAGATCATACCATGCGGTCTTCATGATCCTCATGTCTCGGATGTGGCGTAGTCAATCAACGTGAACAAGGATAGAACAAATACAATATATACAACAATATATACAAGACTACACTACAAAAGAAATAAACTTGTTTTTGGTTTTTCAATTTTCAAATTTTTATGGTTTTTGATTTTATGAAATTAAAAGACATATTTTTGTGATTTTTCAAAAATTTTCAATTTTTATGTATTTTGGAATATAAATTCCCATCCCCCACTTTATTTTGGACATTGTCCTCAATGTACATGTAGGAGTAGGAATAAAAAGAAAATACATGTTTTTGGATTTTTTTTGATTTTATGGAAATTGAAATACAAATGCAATGATATGATATGAATGAATGCATGCTCTAACCAAATGCAATTCTATATGACATATATAACAAATGAATGCAATCTAAACTATATTATATGATGCATGATTTAAACTATGGTCACGTATGATCAAACCTCCCCAAACCGATTTAAACATTATTTCTAGTGTAGAAATGAATAGGTTTGGCCATTAGTGACTATGCATGAATTCTAGTCTATATGTAACTATCTACATGAATCATGTGAGATATATTACAATGCGACTATACTATATGAACTAAATAATGTAAATGCAATATGAAATATAATACAAATGCAAGCTTAATGTATATGTAAATAACTAAATGCAAGTGGAAATGTAATGCAAAGTGAAAGAAAATGATATCTTACAAATGGTGGTTTGAGATAGGACTCCACCAAACTCGTTCGAATTCCATTATCCATGGAGCTCAATGCTCTCAATAGTTGATCAAAGGTTTGTGAATGGTCCTCAAGTAAGCATGAATAAGTCTTGAACCATTTCAAAATGAAGTAGGGCCAATCCATGAGGGACCTCCCTTTGAACTCCTTCCCCTTCTCTTTTGCTTTGTGATGATGGCCTTCCCGGCTCTTAAAACTAGCAAACTTGAGATTCTTGTCATGCGGGCTTTTCCGGTTGCTCCTATTTCTTCCAAAGTTGATGATGCAAATGCTTGGACTAGTCAATTCTCCAAGGATAGAAGGCAAACTTTCATGGCATTGATGATGGGATGTCTTAGGAGTTGGGATAGTGGATGCCAAATTTCCACATATAGACTCCTTCTTAACCTTTTCTTTGAGCTTCCCCACTAAGTAATTCTTGTATGACGATTTGACTTTCGTGAGAAGGTCCATAATGTCATATCCAACTATCATGGGCTCCATAGTGGGTGCGAAAAGGTTATCGTGAAGACATTCCTCCTCTTCATCGAAGCAATCTTCAAACTTCTCAAGGATGGGTTCCTCAAGAAAGCTAATCCCATAACTCCATTCATCATTTGAGTACATATTTCCCTCATCATCTTCTTCCATAGATGCATCATCATCGCTTTCTCCATATGAATCATAAATAGGGGCGTCACTTCTCCTCAATAATTCTTTCTCCAACACCTTAAAATCCACATCAAAATTCACACCCTCATACTCACAAAGGCTAAGAGTATTTGACTTACTCAACCTCATGTCTTCATCATCAAATACCACACTTTCATACTCACAAGAGCTCAAGAAGATTGGCTCTTCCCACTTCACATCTTCTTCATCAAAGGTCATTGCCTCAAATTCACATTCATGTTCAATGCTCAAGGATTGGTGGGGAGTGTTTGGTTGGGTGGTTTCTTGGGTTTCCTCCATTTGGGCAATTCGAATTGCCAACTCCTCACCATGGGCAAGAATGCCTTGAAGAACATTATCCCTCTTTTGGCTCACCTCTAGCATTTGTTTGAAGAAGCTTTGTTGATCTCCCATCATTTGGAGAATCACATTTTGAATGGGTTCATTTTCTTGTTGTGGGTAAGTGTGAAAGTGGTTGTATTGTGGCAATTGAAACTCATTATGAAGTGGGTATTGGGTGGGTGGTTGTTGTGGATATTGAATGTGGTGATTTTGGTGGGAAAAATTGGGGTAGTGGTTAGGATTTTCATTGTACAAATAGTAAGGTAGGTTTGTGTTGACTTGCTCCTCAAACTCCCCATACCCATAGTCATACTCAAAAGATCCACCACATACTCCATATGTCAAGTCTTGAGCCATCATAGCTAAGACAAAGAAGTAACTACAAACATGGAAACTACACAAAAACGGTAAGAACGATCCTTGAGGAACAAGTTCCTCAAGGTTAAAGCACAATTAAAATAGACAAACAAGTAAGAACTTAATCACATAGCATCATCCCCGGCAACGGCGCCATTTTGATGCGGTTGATGTCGTCACTCATCCAATCAAACACATTTATAATACTCAACAAACAACTAGTTAGCGGTAAGTCGAGGTCGATCCATGGGACGGTGTGCTTTGGGTTCTAAGTCTATCTATCTCAATTTATGCTAGTGTCACAATTGATGGGGTTTGTAGTTGTGTCCTAGGCTAATACAAGCAATAAAGTAAAATAAGCAATAAAAGAAAAGATGTAAACAAATGATTAAAAGTGCTAGGATATCATAGGGTCATAGGGGATTCATGGTTTTAATCATACAAACATGTTTACAATTATATGCAAGCAATTAGTGTTGTGGAGGAACCGAGTTGGTTTATGTCTTACGGTTCATAGGAAGAGTTGGGTCCCGGAGCCGAATCGATTAGATTGTACAACACCTACAAGTCGACTTACTTTCCTTCTATTCAACTTCTATGCATGGTCTAACAAGACTCGAGTTGGTTTATATCTTACAAGTCAAGTTGAGTAAATAAGAGATGGTTGTAAATGCAAGGATTCATAGGCTTAGCATTTCATCAAACATAACATGTGCATAAAGTTGACATCACAACAAGCAAGCAATTTAATCATATGAAAACATATTAGATTAAGCATGAATCAATCCCATGTTGGTTTCCCCTAATTACCCACTACTCCTAGCTAAGAGACTACTCATTCATTATCAAGTTTAACATGCTAACAAGGTTGTCAATCATATTAACAAGGTAAAACATGATGAACAAGTAAGAAAGATTAACAATAATTAAAACAAGGATTAAGAGGATTATACCTATAGAGATTCCAAAACAATAATGCAAAGAATAATAGAAGAAACTTGATGATTGATGGAAGGTTGTCAATCTCCCAATAATAACCCAATAATCTTCAATTACCCAATAATAAACTTGAATAATAAACTTGAACAATAATTATGGAAATATTAATGTGTAATTTGTGAAAAGATTAAAGAGTAATCTATTCTAATCTACTCCTAATCTAATCTAAGGAAGGATTTTTCTAGCTAAAAAGATGTGTAAAAGGACCCCCTTTGATTATTTACAAATGGGGTATTTATAGTAGAAATTAGGTGGATGCATTAGGGTTAACTAAGGGCTAAACTAGTAATTACACTTTTGAGATTTGAGCAGGGAGACTCCGGTATTTTTCGAAGGAAGGGCGTCTTTCACGGAGCTTGAAGAACACGAAAATTGCTGTAAAGGAATCCGTGCGTTTTGGAGTCGGGACGGGCGGATTCTGGCTGGGGAAAACGGGCGGATTCAGTTGAATCCGGACGGATTCTGAAAATGCAATCCGGGCGGATTTGGGAGAAGACGCTCGGACAAAAAGAGAGGGGAACACGGGCGGATTTGGAGGAATATGGGCGTCTTCTTGAGAAGACGAGCGTCTTCTGCCTAAGACGCGCGGATTCCCGAACAGCTTCTTTGTTTGACCTCGGATTGTAAAACGGACGTCATTTTCTCATCCGGACCCCTATTGGAGTGATTCAAAAGCCTAGATCACTTGTTTTTTCGACGCCGTTCCAACTAGCATACTTTCAGAGCCAAAGGAGCAGCCCTTGATTTGCGTTCCGAGCAATTTTCTTCATGAATGGCTTCCTTGCTTTTCCTCCTTGCTTTAAACCTTATGACCTTTCTATATACTCTTTATTCTTACATCATTGGTCATCATTCTTGCCTCCTCTTCATACTAGTCCATCTAATATCATCAATAAGCTTCCAAATATGCACGAAAGACGGGAATTTCCGCCTTATTATCTCCTTTTCTACAAAACATATGAAATGCGATAGAAAAGCAAATAGGAAGGTTTTGACGGATAAAATGGCCATAGAATGTTATAATAGTATGCAAAATAGGCTCAATTAGGGGACTAAATGTGCGCAAATAATGTTCACATCACTGCACATAGGACTTACGTAACTACTGATTTTTTTTTTTTACATATTATATGTGCAGGACCGACACACCGACTGACAACTGACGCACTGATGGACTGACACACAGACTAACCTGTGAACTAGCTAGATGCAAAACCTGGTAAGCTGATGAATGGGTATACTAATGTCCTATGATGCCTCCCTAAGTGTAATGGTTCATGATGATACGAGATCTAATGGAAACAGACACAAAGAAATGTGGTGATCCTATTATGAGGACAGAGAACGTAACTGCAAATGCATGCTTAGGCTAATTTATGGCTGTATGTACCTACATGAGTAGACAGACATTGCATACTAGCTGTCCCAGTTATCCCACGTCTAGAACAAATTCTATTTATCATAATTTTTTTTGGTTAATTTATTACGAGTAAGATTATGTCAATAATTATCAACAAACAAACAGGACACATAATATAGCCTAACAAAGGTTCTACGGGATCTATGGTTAGGTTTGTGGTTGGTAATTGGGTACTCACAACATTAAAATACCCGAGGGTATCTCTCGCTTTTGTGCTCCCCCAGTCATCTGGACCAGACGAGTTGCCAAAACACGACGTCATGAGGTGGAAAATACGTGTAAGGCCTAGTCGGTCGAATGGATCTTCTAGGTATACAACATACTTTACCGAGGGTGAATAAGGTAGCTTAAGATGACATAATACTGGCTTACGGAGAGCTTATGCCTTTTTTGTCTTTACAATATACAAAAGATAGATTCATAATACGAATGGATTAAACAGAGGAAACATTATTAGCAAGAATAGCAACGTACAAACTAAAGCTCAAGAAATTCTGGGAGTAATCTCACTGTCATGCATTATTTTTATACACAAAGTTACACGTCAAGTTAAGAGCGTCAAATATTCCAATTCATGATAATTAAAATGTAAACTGAATGTTGCTAGCTTGGCATGTTAAGCGGTTATGCATGAATGTTTGAATGTATGAACGGACAACCACTACCAGCTTTGTTAATGAAGTCAAAAATCATTAGTCCGGGAACAAAAAGTCAAATATATAATATTACAAATATAGTTCGAGTCTTACCCGCTTAATAAGTCCCCAGCGGAGTCGCCACTGTGAGATCCCTGAAAAAATTTCCTTTTTGAAAATAAATAAATAATATGGAGTCGGCAGTAGGTTTTATAAAAAACATACAAAAATAAGTTTAACGGAAAAGACCCCTTTTGATCCCTGGAATGGGGACTGGTCCGTCACTCCGGCCTAAACCAAAGATTGGGGGTTCGGGGGTAAAGGTACGGTCAGGGAAGGTGTTAGGCACCCGGACCGCCCATCAAACTGACGGCCTCTACTATTTATTTATAATATTATATATTTGACGAATTTAACGAAAAGAATAAGAAAAACGATACAAATTATATACAAAGACAAGTTAAACAGGTTAGTTTATATAAAATTATATAAAAATAAAATAAAATAGAGAAAATAAATAAAAGATGAAATAAAAGAGTAAAGAAAATTTATTTGATTTGGTACCCTTAGGCCTATGTGGATGTTGACTATTAATGAATTTCGACTTTGACGTAAATTAACGGCTCTTATGCGCTTGTATGGAAATTGGGACAATTTATGTGAATGGTTTGATTTTGAATTGGAAGTGTTTATTTGAGACGGAGTATTAGAGTACTAGTTGAGATCCCGTGCTAAAGCACGGCATTTGTGAGGGTTAAATTAATTAGCTTTAATTTTTACATAGATGAGTTGTAGTTATAATAGTATGTTGTAATGTACTGATTATAATGTTAATAATATTATAAAAAAAAAGTTTATTATTCAAAGGACTTTAGATTAAGTTATTTTTATGTGAACCTATTTTTATTATTAAAAATAATGATAGCTGACTATAATGGAATAACATAATCTAATATAGGGCTAGTAATATGTTATTATAAAGCGCATATTGACCTTATAACCCAAAAACATATATAAACAGTATACGACACATCTAGAAGAACGATTTACAAACAATTAAAAATACTATTTACCCCTATATTCTTTTTTACTTTTATTTTAATAGAAAAAATTAGAATTAGTGATTCTTACTCTTTATCCTTTACTAAGAACAACCCATATTAATAAGGATTAGTTAACTTTTAAAAAAAAAAAAAAAAGAGGACAATTTATTTAGAAAAAAAAAACAAATAAAATTGAAACCTTATCAACTCAAACCACCAACTTAAAAAAGAAAAAATTAGCATACTACGGGTATATTAAGCGTGAATAATGGCCATGTTAAGCCTATTTTTAGTTGGCATTTGATTTGATTGTAATATTTTATTCTGATTGTAATATTTTATTCGGTGGATGCAATCTTTAGTCAATAAATTAAAACTCCTAATTTTAATGTGGGCCCATATTTGCCAATTAATTGAGCGGGAAAATTGTGAGCAAGTCTTATTCTTTTAGTTTAGTGGAGATTGAATTTTCTGGATCCGGTCGTGTGGTATGTTTCTCGTGCTCTCGCTAGTTTTTGTATTTTTCGTCCCTTGTTCTCTGTCTGTCTACGGATGTATTTATAACGTCCGAGAACTTGTGTCGTATATGGACTTGAATTGCAACCCTGATCAACTTCCTTAGCTATTCTTCATCCAACTAGTTTTGGCAACTTGATCTTCTTTTAGTCAAATCCTTATCTTTTTGTCTTCTTACATCACATTTTCTATTTGATAGTGGAATACGAAAGTCTAGCTTATATAGGACACACGTAAATCTCACCCATGTAACAAAGCGCGTAATTAATGAAAAACAGATGGACTAAGCCCAATTGTCTTTTTTACGTATTGCATCGATTAGTAACAAGGTGGGTTGCCTTTATTTGCTTTGGGCCTATTATCAAAAGACGGGTAATCAATTTTAAGGCTTGGTTAAAAAATTAGATATTAAGTTGGGAAAAATGGAACATAGGCTTGTAAATGGTTTTATGCCATTTTTAAGTAATTTTGCGGGTTGAATAAGGATAGACGGTTTATGAGTGGTTTACGCCATTAATTAACAAAGCGGGCTAAGTAGAAGTAAAAAGGCTAATTGATGGTTTTAGGCCATTCTGTATGATTTATAGGAAAATAAGCGTAAAGAGCCATTTAGTTATAACATTGTCAATTTTCATTTTGTCATTTAATTTTAGCCTCATCATCGGTACCCTTAAGGCTAGGTAGACAACTTTGAGGTGTCTACAGATACATACAAGCTTGTGACGGATTTTTTGTTGGATTTTGAATATGATGTTTTTTCTAGATTTTGAACATTTGGATGAAGATGAACATATAGAGTTTTTTTTTTAATTAAAATTTTGTGATGGAAATGAGAAATTCAGAACATAACAAATGAAATGAGTATGTGGTTCAAATGACCTTGAAACTATAACAAGGAGTATTATTTTTTATTCTCTAATGTACATCAAAAGACTATGTCACAGACTACTATCCTCTACTCAGCCTACTTGTATCAATTATCCGCCCCATTCCCTTATTATTTAGTATGCATCCGACCCGTCGCAAGCTTGTGACGGGTAGTGCCATCACAAATGAGAATTTGTGTAGTTTAATTGACTTAATCCAGATGTGTTATACGACTATATCGCATATATATGTTGGTGAGATCGGTTAAGTTAGTTTGAATACGCATCGTTTGAGTGATTTTATTATGAATAGGGTTTATAAATACGACGACCTAAAAACCTATTTAGATAGCGTTTAATTTAATTACATACCAATAGAATAATTTAATTCCATACATATAGAATAATTTTGTTCCAATTTTTTTTTTTGTCAGATAATGAAAGATTGCCTAAATTATGCTATAGTTTTTGCTATAGCATGGGCAATCCTATAAGGCTCCGTGGGCAGTGACTACGAGAAAAACAATGACACGATGATACTAAAGAAATAATAAAATGTAAGACTGGTGCGACATCCTGGTTGATAGCTCCACAACCATTAATCTTGAGAACCAGGTTCAAGCAATCAGAGGTTGCATCAATATGCCTAAAACCATGACCAATAGCATTAGCACAGGCAAGTTTAAGTGTCATTGCCTCTGCTTGGAAAGCAGATTTGGGCCACAAAGCAGCACGTCCTATATGAAACAGAGATCCAGTATCGTCTTGGAAGAACCAAACAGCAGTAGCTCTCAAATTTAATTTCCAAGAGGCTTCACATTTAATACGAATATGGTTCGAGTAAGCTTTAGAACCAATCATGCATCGAGGAAAATGATTTCGTAGTAAGAAAGTATCCTCCAAGCTTATTTCTCAAACACCAGATATGCCAAAGGGTACTGACAAAGACAGAAATAGATGAGACGGAACTCATAGATTTTTGGAACAACTTTATCCAGTTAATAAGCCATTGTTGGATTGAGACATTATTTCCAACATGAGTTCTGATGCCCAAAGGAGAAGCAACCCAAATACGAGAAGCAGATAAACAATCCCGGAAAAGATGTGCCAATGATTCCATAGTTGTAGGCTGAGAGGTACAAGAGACGCAAAAATAATCCCATTGAAGGTCTCTGTTTCTTGCCGCTTCCCCACAGGATAGAGAATTTGATAGAATTTTCCATAAGAAAAGTTTTCATTTATTATGGATAGGAAAATACAATAACACTTTCTTACAGAAATTCATAGACGATGATGGTTCCATACGTGATTTATCCTTTATTGAAGCCTTAGCATCCCATAATTTGGAAGAAGCTAACGCATAACCTCTCTTATTGAAGTATTGGCCATTTGTTGTCAAATTCCAAAATGTAGAATCCGGTTCATCAACCAAAGGAATAGGCTTTGAAAGAATAAGAGGCATAACATCCGGGCCACAAATATTAAGCGTTGCAGCCTGATTCCATTCACCAGAAGAATTTTGAAGCAGAGCAACCGCCAAACGCGGCTTATACTGAAGATCAGAAGCAGATAGCGGGAGCAATTGTGCCAAAGATGCACCATATATCCATCTATCCCTCCATATATCTAAATAAGACGGAAATCCCACTTGTCAGGATAGATTATCCTTAATCAGTTCAAGTCCCTATTTAATTCCGCGACCACCCCTATGAAAAAGGTCCTGTCATAGAAAAATCTGAATCCATAAAAGCCTCGCTCCTTCGTAATCTGATTCTTGCCCCCCCACAACACGACTGATTAAACACTCAGAATCATTGATAATCTTCCATCCAATATTAGCAAGTAAACTTTGATTTAGACAACCAATATGTCGGATTCCCAAGCCACCATTTATTTTAGAAGAATGAATAAATAATCTACTACTCCAATGAATTACCTTCCCTGTTTTGCAACCACCCCACCAAAATTGTGAAACAAAAGAATCAAACTTTAATGTCACACTTATCGGCATTCAAAATGCAGATAAAGAGTAAATGGAGAGTGAGGATAATACCGAACAGATAAGAGTTAATCGACCAGCAACAGATAAAAACATTATTCCAACTGTGAATACGTCTACACACCTTGTCAAGAATTAAAGCAAAGACCTTTTTCTTACAAGCACCGACTTCCGTAGGCAAACCCAAGTATAAACTCATTGTAGTACCACAGGAAATATTAAGAATCTTGAGACAATAAGTGATGATACGAAGCGTACAATTAGGACTAAACTACACCGCAAATTTACTATTATTAATCTGTTGGCTAGAATAATAGCAACATAATTCCAGGATATTGCGTAATTCATGACAATTATTGGTATTAGCATGGATGAAGAAAACAGTGTCATTAGTAAAAAGGAAATGAGAAATTGAAAGTGCGGCACGACAAATCTGTATTCCTTGAAGGCTACGTGAGTTTTGTGTATTAAGCATAAGTTGAGAGAGAACTTCAATACATAAAGCAAACAAATATAGAGATAACAGATCTCCTTGACGAATACCCGCCTTTGGTTTAAAAGCCTTTCACGGAGTACTATTGATAACGACCTCATACGAAATAGTTTGAATGCAATTCATAATTAGGAGGATAATGTTACGTGGAAAACTCATATGCGAAGAGTAGCTTCAAGGAAATTTCATCGCAATCTATCATATACCTTACTCATATCTACTTTAAAAGCCATAACACCCCTTTTGCCACTAGTTTTCTTCGAGATATGCCAAAACAATTCATGGCATATTAGAATGTTGATACCGTCGTTTAGTACCAAAAATAAATACCTTAAACAACTAACAGAAGCTAGTGGAAGTAGGGTCGATCTCCACAGGGAGATGGAAAAATGTACGCTATACTAAGTCCGTCTGAGTAACTATTTCTTAGGGGTTTTAAAGGTTTGTTCTAATCTACGGAGATTAAAAGAGAAATAAAGTAAAGAGAAATACAGTAGAAAGAAACAGCTAGGACAATCGGTTCACCATGATTCTCAAGGAGTCAAGTCTAGGGTCTTAGGTCAATGCAAATTCGGTTTGCAGGGTAGTGAAAAGGTCCTTTCGGTCCGCTATTCGCCCTAAAACATTACTAACTTAGCTTTCGCCCACATTAAAATGCTCTAATGTTAACTGCAGGTCTTACCCCTTCCAATCTTCCGTTCTAGGTCAAGGTGTACCAAAATTAATCATCTAATTGCGTCGACTCAAGCAGACAAGAACAGTTAAATGCAGTGATTAACAACACAGATCTAATTCGCACTAAACCCTAATCACCAATTCATAACTCCCTTAAAATCATGGCTCTCCTATGTCCTAGCAACAGAGTTTAGCTATGCATAATTATTGAACAAACAACAATAACACATAAACTGACAGGATTCAACATAATAAATAATCTAAGAAGAGAATTAAAGGAGCAGAGAGATTAAGGGAATAAAAACAATAAAAGTAGAAGTAATTGATAGAAATTAAGAGTAGAGAATACCGATTACAAGAGAATAGCAGTCGAAGATTAGGTTTTCTAGTGTAAAGTTCTAAGAGAAAGAGTAAGGGAGAGAAAAAGAGAATAAGATAAGAGAGAGAGCCTCTAATCACTGCCGTCATTTTTATTTATTCCTAATTACAAAAGGAAATCTCGAAATTAACTCAGAATCCGCCTAAAAGACCGATCCTCTCGATCGAGTGAAATGAAACCACTCGATCGAGGATAAAACCCAGCAAGCTTCTCGATCGAGTAAAATGAGTACTCAATCGAGGAATTCAACAAACAGCCATCTCGATCTAGTAAAGAAAGAGCTCGATCGAGGAACTCCAACAGGATAAAGCATTCGATCGACTAGTTTAAGTAACCAAGTTGGTCGATCGAGCTATATTAGTACGGGTGGACTCCTTGAACACCTTCTGAAGCCATTCACGCATCTCCAAGTGACAAATTCCAAGCTCCGATCCCTCCTTTTCCAAAATGCATGAGATTGGGACAGGTTCAGGCTCGATTTCGCTCCTTTCCAGTTCATACCTGCAATTAATACAAGACAAACCAAAGTAGACTATTCGGGGGTATTTGTAGCTAGATGCCACGTAAATAACATAGAAATGCGTGTAAATATGAGGTAAAAACTTTATATAAAATACACGCATCAAATGTTATCAGTGATCGATCGCCCAGGTATAAATCCATTCTGAAATTTACCAACTAGTCGAGGCATCAAACTCTTTAGCCGATTAGAAATATACTTTGAAACAATTCTCCTGATAACATTGCATAAACTAATTGGCCGATAATGTTCCACTTTCTTAGGACATTTAGTCTTTGGGATGAGTGCAATAGATGTACGGTTAAAAGCTTTAAGAATGTTTCCCGTATTTAGCATAGATAATACTTCAACCGTAACTTCTTCTTTAATATGGAACCAATATTTCTGAAAAAGATGCCCGGGATACCATCAGGTCCTGGTGACTTGGTAGGTCCCTTTTGAAAGACTCCCTTGCGTACTTCCTTCCTAGTAAAAGGCTTTGCCAAGGAGTCATGCTGATCATTATTTAATTTGTACCGCAGATTAGCAAAAAGAGATTGAGATTCATTAAGAAATACGTCAATAGGCTCATGCTCCACCATAGTTTTATAAATATCCTGGAAAGATTTCTCAAAAGATAAATAAATATCTGCATTTTCAAAGCTCCATACATCATCCTCTTGTCCTATTCCAAAGATAAAATTCTTCTTATATCATTCTCTTACAAAGTTGAAGAATTTTGTACAAGCATCTTCATCTTTTAACCAATGCAACTTTGCGCATTGTTTCCAAAATAATGTAGCCGCCCTGTTAAATTCAAAATATTTTTCATAACATTGTTTATAACCACTTTCATTATTGCCATGAAAATTATATTCTATCTCAACTCTAAGCATATCGTCAAAATCTGTCCATTTCCGAGTCCATTCTTTTCTTTTTTCGAAGGTCCATTGCTTAAAAGCACCTCTTACTCTTTTCAATTTACGAAGAAGTTTGAAAGAAGGCGATCCTCTATCTCGTTTAAACCATTCATCCTTTAGAACCTGAAGACACTTAGTATAATCGAAACACCAAGTTTCCAATTTAAAACCGCGTCGTTGGTGATGAGAGAGCATCTTCTTTCCAATATAATAGGTGCATGATTCGAGCATTGAATACAGAGATGTAAAATGCCCGTATTCGGAAAGAAAGAGTACCAAGTTGAGGAGATAAGACCCTTATCAATGCGTCCATATATTCTGGCAATACCTTTCCGATTATTATACCATGTAAACTTAAGACCCTTGAAAGCAATGTCAGATAATAAGTCTCGTGCTTTTCATTCTGAAAAGAACTTTTCACCAACTATAACGCCTTTATCGCCTCCTAATTTATCTTCCTTATTTTCTACTTGATTAAAATCACCAAATAAAACAAAATATCCATAGTTCAAGCTCCAACCATACATCAGCTCTTCTTTACTTATTTTGTTCACCATAAACACAATAAAAATACCAAAATCTACTAGGACATTCATTTATCTTAAGGATAATAAAGTTTTGACACTTTACAATGCAGAAAATGTTCCAAAATGCCTTCCAACCAACCCACAGGCCAGGATGGCAATGGATCGGGTTGGATCGGGTTTTGCTAAATCCAAACCCGATCCACTTACTTATTGGATCCTCAATCCATATCCAAACCCAATCCATATCCAAAACTTTAAAATCCATACCTGATTCATTATACCTTTTTCCAAATCCATATCCGCTCCAAATCCATACCTGATCCACCATATAATCCAAAACCCGACCCAAAACTTGATTTGATTATATAAAATATTCTATATTATATGACAACATTGAAATTTCACGTTTAATAGACCCTAAATTTTCAAAATATTTGATTGGATCGGGTTCGGGTATGAATGGATCGGGTCTGGATATGGTTCGAGTTTTCCAATGGCGGATATGGATATGGGTATTTATCGGGTGTGGGTTTTTAAACGTTGGGTTTGGATCGAATTTTTTCCTTCGGGTTGGTTCTGTTCGGTTTGGTTCAGTCTGAGCCACAATTGCCATCGCTAAGGCCACCCTTAGTACCTAATGCATCAACTCCTACTGTAACACCCGCATACACCAAAATGCCTTACCAAGACCACCTTAGGCATAGAAGTGCTACCACCTCAGTTAGCCGAGGCAATGTTGTGGACAAGGCCCTCGGGAACTGCGTCCGCGGGATCCACACTAGGCATAATCGACTCGAGGTTCTTTCGAATCGAATTAAGACAAATTAGAGTCGCCACCATGTTTTATGGGAACTTGGAACCTTTCAAGTCAACTTTACACCTTTCATCGAAAAGCATAAAGCCAATCGACTACGAGTGATTAAAGATAAAGACTTGTACCCTAAATCACTCGATTAGAATGACTCTCGTAATCCAATGGTATTTAGACGGATCCGCAAACCATAAATCTTGAGTAAGGGGTGAGGGTACGTGTTAGGAAGCCCATAAGGACACCTAACCCCGCCCGTCAATAACGGCCTCTACTAAGTCAAGTATCAGATTTCAAACAAGGTCATAGCTACTACGATATATGATATGCAAACATCGTTTCAAAACCCTAACATGTGAAGTTTCTATGTCGATTTAGATGCAACTAAACTAACTTTGTCAAAGTTGTAATTTAGCATGTGGGTTGATTGATCTAACAACATACAAAATAAAGCAAACAAGGCTTAGGGGGAATGGGGGAGCCGTTGGGATCTACTCTATTACAACTCAGGCATTTCATGCCGACACAACGATAAATTAAAGATACAACTCGATCTAAAATACAACGCTATACACAAAACCAAACACGACACATTACACGGCCAACTCGGCCTAGGGAAACGTGCACAAGGGGGTGGCCCACGGCTTACATGACTCACGGCCTTGGGTCACTCCCCGTAATGCGTGCTTTCGCTTAATCTTATCGAATTAGACATTGGGTCACACACCAAAGCATGCATTAGCATAAATCGGGCCATGTTGCTTTAAACAACATGCGATTTACTACGCTCTCACATGCATTGGGGCACAACCATCTAACCAAACAAGACTAAGGTTTTTGAAGAAGTTTTGACTCGATAAAAGTAAAACAAACTTGAAAATTACAACTCGATGAACCAACTGTAAATTACAAGCTACGAAACGACAAAGAACAAATGATATAAAACAAAAGAAACAAGAAGAGGCACGGCCACCCTCACGGCCTAAAGCCACGTCCACGCTAGTTCCTAGGTTAAATTCATTAGGTTAGATAGATTTGCAAAGCGATGCGGGATGTACATTAGAAAACGATGACAAAAGAGGTTAGAAAGCTTTGCCTAAAACCGGGTGCTCTACACGGCCTAAGGGGTCGAATTAGGTCAAGTTCGCTAATTAATTTAACTCATTGAGTGTTAATAAGAAGGTGCTAATCACGCACTCTTATACTAGCGAGAAATTAGGTGAAAGAGAGAGATGCATTCAATTAAGTTACAGAATCGTTAGTTGATTTTAAGGCTTGTGTCGAAGCCACCTAACGTGTCTAATTAGGTTATTAAATTGATCTAATGTCATCTAAATGAGTCATATGTTAACAATCAGAGGTCGAACTAATATGTGAATGGTCCTAGGGTATGTCGAATTGGACGAAACAGGCAAGGAGTCAAAAGCGAAGAGCGAAGTTAGAATTCGTTTTATTAATGCCCTACCTTGAACACGAGGATATGTAAATGAGACGGGGGTTATGACCGACTGATGTAGCGGATTTCTTTCCCATCTCAAGTCAACGCGGGTGTTCGTGGTGGTACTTTAACTCATACTCGGACTAAACTAGTTTCATAGTTAACGATAACGAACGATAAACAAAATAAAACGAAACAATAAAAAAAAACAAACATAAAAAAATGAAATAAAAGGGAGAAAGAGGAGGATTTGATGCACCCTCAACCTACACGTATCGTTGATACCGTCTTGGGTCGTAATCGATCGTAGATTTTATCTCGAGAGGCCGTCGTCGACGAAGGAACAAAGCAACAACACGTTTTTTTGCAAATCTGGACAGCAACTTTCAAACTGCGATTTCTCTCTCGTTTCACGGTGAAAATTCGATTTAAAAGATGTTTTGAAAACTATAAAGAGAGGAGAACAGAGATCTTAAAACAATCCCTGCTCGTTTTGAGTTATTGGGCACGAAAAACGAGCACAAACAGAACTGGACAGACAGGAAAAGCCGCGAAAACAGAGTGTATAACACTCTGTTTTTCGAGGGAATTCGTGTACTCTCAAGGGCAATTTGGCTCGTAAATCTTTGTCTAATATGTAGATGGATGTTGTGTGGTTAATTTGGAACAAGAAACTCAAATTTTGATGGAGGTTTGAAGGGAGAACGAAAGGTTTCAAAGAGGACACACAAACTGATTCTCAGTTTGTAAGTCGGTTTTGTCGAGGGTTTTTGAGAGGCAATTAGGGTTTGTTTCTGGAGTTTAAAGCTTGTGAATGACGGTAGTATGTATGGAGAACTTAGAGGAATCAATGTATGGTGAAGGGGGGGGGGTATTTATAAGGAGTTAAGGTAGGGTTTTAGAGGGGAGAGGCAGACGGGCTCCTTTGTGCATAGCTGTTGTCCAGCAGCTTTTGTGAGGGTTTGAGAGGCTTTGTGAGGGGTTTTCTTGGTGGTTAAGCTAGGGTAATATGGGTAGGATACTAGGGTATGGGTTAGGGTTAATGGGCACGGGTTTTGGTGGTATTTGGAGCGGGTTTTGGGCTCGGGATTTGGCACGCAAAACAGGGGGGCTGCTCGTGTTTTATGCGGGCTGTTGGGGAGTGTTTGGGACGGGATTTGGGCCGTGGTTAAGGGGGTTCGAACTGGGGTTGGATGGGTAGAGGCTTAGGTTGGTTAGTGTACTCGAGATTCGTGCCAACTCGTAAAGAAAACGGGCTCAAAAACCGAGCTATAATCGAGCTCCAAAACGCGTGTTTAAAACGAGTTTTTTTCGATTTTTAAATCGATTTTTCAAATCGATTAACACATTAAAATAAATGATTTTTCAAATCAAATACACTCATAAAATGATTTTTCAAATCAAATATTTATTTTATTTTCAATAAAATAAACTTGAGAAAATAAATTCAAAATAAAGCAATAAAATGAATTCACTTAAAAAAACATTTAATTTAAATATCATTTAAATTAATAAAATACTTCGTCGACAACGCTCATTCTACATCGTAAAACGAACCCAAATAATGACAGTGACAACTAATAAATACATGTGTCCTATCATCATCGGGTGTTTGCCGGGTTCTCTATAAATTCCAATATCGACGGATACGGGTATCTACAAATGTATATCAAATTGACCATAAAGAGACATACTTAATTAAATGAGTTTAAGTGATTACATAAATAAAATACCAAAACTGTTAAATAAAAATACAACTGTTCCAAAATATCAAATCAACTAAAAAGAAACTAAGTTCAAGACACAGCGGAAGACTCTAGTGACACGTGATGACTCCATCCCAGCTATCCCTCGCAAGCCATCTCATACCTGTTCAATAACTGCTCACCATCCCCGAATGGATCACCACAGTTTTCAAAACATTTAAACGGGGTCAGTTACTGATTACACAAAACACAATACATAAGATACAACACACAAATTACCCCAACTCCGTCATAACTCCACACACCTGACTACACACTAAAGTGGGGGACCGCAGTCGTACCCACCAAATCCCCGCTCATCTATTCCGAGCGAAAACCCATATTCCTTAATGTGCACATCCCTTCCTGTGGCGGGTTCCACAGAGGGCGAATCAAGGGCGTGAAGCTACTCCCGCAAGTGACTCCACTCAGCCGAGGACACGCCTCGCGAACCACAGACAAACACAACCAATTATACAATAACAACACCAATAAAATACCAATACGTTAAAGATCAACAATAAACACAACCATCACCAACAACTATGTAACCAATAACCGAGTAGGGAAACCCTACCTGGAAGAGCAATCACCAATACCGTCACAATAGCGAATCAGCAAAGTTCCTCTACGAAATCACCTCCTATCAAATACACAATCATACAATCATCATCTAGTATCAAAATACTCCCAAAACCCCCAAGTTACCCAATTAGGGTTTCAACTAATATCAATGAAACGACATAAAAACTATACAAGAATCTTACCCACAATACGAAGGTCTCAACGGCGTAAAGAACACAACGATCCGACGACTCTAGCCCTTAGGATTTGATAGCAATGCGAAGGAGGAAGCAACGTAAATTGTTTAAGTTTTTGTGAAGTTTAGAAAAAGGTAAAAGTGATAAAGAAACTGACGAAAGGTGTTTATATATCTTTTTCGCATTGCTAACAAAATCAAGCAAAATAACCCGTAAGACCGACTTACTCGATCGAGTAAGTCACTTACTCGATCGAGTGCCACACTTACTCGATCGAGTACCCATCAGCAGAACACTGTTTCGAAAACCATACTCACTTACTCGACAGAGTAAGCCCCACTCGATAGAGTACCCAAAAGTATAGAAAATCGTAGTATTACACCTACAGAGTTTACACAACCAGATCGACAAAATAAAGACGAGACATTGTCCACATTACACTTAGTTTCTGAAAGAAATAACATATCATACATACTACTACTAGTTATCATCGCTCTAACTTTTCCAATTGCAGGGACGAGCGGATCATTAAGACCTCTAAAATTTCATGACAAACACTTCATTTGTTAGGAAAGGATTGAGTTGGGTCAATCCTCGCAACACCAGCAAAGCCTCCAGCACTATCATTATCACTTGAATTGCTACTAGAGATAAAAAGTTCATCATCTCTAATAGTTAAATGAAAACTGACATACTCACGAGATGTTGATGCTCCTGCAAACCCAGTTGGAGCCTCCTTAACCCTCTTTGCTGCACTAGTCACAGTAGCAACATCAGCATAGTTATAAAGTTCATTAAAAGTCTTTGTGTGGACAAGGCCCTCGGGAACTGCGTCCGCGGGATCCACACTAGGCATAATCGACTCGAGGTTCTTTCGAATCGAATTAAGACATATTAGAGTCGCCACCAAGTTTTTTGGGAACTTGGAACCGTTCAAGTCAACTTTACACCTTTCATCGAAAAGCATAAAGCCAATCGACTACGAGTGATTAAAGATAAAGACTTGTACCCTATATCACTCGATTTGAATGACTCTCGTAATCCAATGGTATTTAGACGGATCCACAAACCATAGATCTTGAGTAAGGGGTGAGGGTACGTGTTGGGAAGCCCATAAGGACACCCAACCCCGCCCGTCAATAACGGCCTCTACTAAGTCAAGTATGGATTTCAAACAAGGTCATAGCTACTACGATATATGATATGCAAACATCGTTTTAAAACCCTAACATGTGACAACAATTTCTATGTCGTTTAATGCATGAATACTAACTTTGTCAAAGTTGTTTTAGCATGTTGGTTGATTTGAAATAAAAGATGCGCAAACACGGCTTAGGAGGAATGGGGGAGCCATTGGGATCTATCCTATTACAACCCAGGCATTTCATGCCGACACAACGAGAAATAAATTACAACTCAATCTAATTACAACAACTATCGTAATTACTTTGACTCAGATTACAATACAAACTAACAAAATACAACTTAAATTATTAAGTCTTAATAAACGAAACAAATGTAAACAAAAAAGCTAAAGCTAAGTTACACTAATTAAAGATGTTAGCCGAATTATTAGTTAATAAACAAATTAGATTAGAATTAAACTAATTAAATTAAAATAAATAAGTATAAAGGCTTGAAATAAATTAGGTACAACTTATTAATTAAATTGAACCCAACTTATTAAAATTATTCACCAATCCATATTTATTAAAATAGGATTAGTAAACAATTAAAGAAACAAAAGAAGAAAAGAAACTAAAACTGGCAGACCCGTGCAGTGCACGGATCAGAAGTCAGACAGACCCGTGCAAGGCACGGTTTTTGTAGAAAAGCAAAGTTAATTATGTTTTAATTACGAAATCAGTAAAATAAATTACGAAAAAATTCATTAAAATAAATTTACAGATTTTGAACCATAAAAGATAATTAGAACGACTTTTAAAAAATTAGAAATAAATAAAACAAATTAAAGGTTAATTAATTACAAATTGAATTAAATAAATACGAACTAGGTTAGGTACAATTCTAAATCGTCAACGAGTGGAAATGGAAAGGTGTTAAGCACGCACTTCCATGCTAGCGAGAAAATTAGTGAAAGGGAAGATGAATTCAATTAAGTTACAGAATTGTTAATCGGTTTTTAAAGCTATGTCGATGTACCCTAATGTGTCTAATTAGGTTAGCAAATCGATCTAATGTCATCTAAATGAGTTATATGTTAACAATCAGAGGTCATACTAACATGTGACGGGTCCTAAGATGGGTCGAATTGGCCGAAACAAACAAAGGGTCAAAAACGAGGAGCGAAGTTAGAAGTTCGTTTTATTTATGTCCTACCTTGAACACGAGGATATGTAAATGAGACGGGGGTGTACGACCGACTGATGTAGCGGTTTCTTTCCCATCTCAAGTCAACGCGGGTGTTCATGGTGGTACTTTAACTCATACTCGGACTAAACTAGTTTCGTAGTTAATTAGAACAATCGATAAACAAAATAAAACGAAACAATAAAAAACAAACATAAAAAAACGAAATAAAAGGGAAAAGAGGAGGATTTGATGCACCCTCAACCTACATGTATCGTTGACACCGTCTTGGGTCGTAATCGATGGTAGATTTTATCTCGAGAGGCCGTCGTCGACGAAGAAACAAAGCAAACAACACGTTTTTTTCGAATCTGGACAGCAACTTTCAAACAGCGATTTCTCTCTCGTTTCACGATGAAAATTCAATTTAAAAGATGTTTTGAAAACTAGAAAGAGAGGAGAACAGAGATCTTAAAGCAACCCCTGCTCATTTTGAGTTATTGGGCACGAAAAACGAGCACAAACAGAACTGGACAGACAGGAACAAACCGCGAAAACAGAGTGTATAACACTCTGTTTTTCGAGGGATTTCGTGTACTCTCAAGGGCAATTTGGCTCGTAAATCTTTATCCAATGTGTAGATGGATGTTGTATGGTTAATTAGGAACAGGAAACTCGAGTTTTGATGGAGGTTTGAAGGAGGAACGAATTGTTTTTCGAAGAGGACACACAAACTGTTTCAGTTTGGATGTCGGTTTTGTGGAGGGTTTTTGAGAGGCAATTAGGGTTTTTTTCTGAGGTTTAAAGCTTGTGAGTGAAGGTAGGATGTATGGAGAACTTAGAGGAATGAATGTATGGTGAAGGGTGGGTATTTATAAGGAGTTAAAGTAGGGTAAAAAGGGGGGAGAGGCAGACGGGCTCGGCTGAGCATAGCTGCTGTCCAGCAGCTTTTGGGGGGTTTTCTAGGGTTCGTATGGGGGGTTTTCTTGGTGGTTAAGGTAAGGTAATATGGGTAGGATATTAGGGTATGGGTTAGGGTTAATGGGCACGGGTTTTGGTGGTATTTGGAGCGGGTTTTGGGCTCGGGATTGAGCTGCAAAACAGGGGGGCTGCTTGGTGTTTTGCGCGGGCTGTTGGGGGTGATTTGGGACGGGATTTGGGCCATGGTTATGGGGTTCGAACTGGGGTTGGATGGGTAGTGGTCTAGGTTGGTTAGTGTACTTGAGATTCGTGCCAACTTGTAAAGAAAACAGGCTCAAAAACCGAGCTAAAATCGAGCTCAAAAACGTGTGGTTGAAACGAGTTCTTTTCGATTTTTAAATCGATTTTTCAAATCAATTAACACATTAAAATAAATGATTTTTCAAATCAAATATACTCATAAAATGATTTTTCAAATCAAATATTTATTTTATTTTCAATAAAATAAACTTAAGAAAATAAATTCAAAATAAAACAAAATAAATTGAAATCACCTTAAAAAAGACTTTAATTTAAATATCATTTAAATTAATAAAATGAACTCACTAAAAAAAACATTAATTTAAATATCATTTAAATTAATAAAATACTTCATCGACGACGCCCATTCTACATCGTAAAACGAACCCAAATAATGACAATGACAACTAATAAATACATGTGTCCTATCATCATCGGGTGTTTGTCGGGTTCTCTATAAATTCCAATATCGACGGATACGGGTATCTACAGAGCCCCCACTTTGACTGAGGCTTGGACAAGGCGAAAGTCAAAGTATACCCCAGGTCCCTTTCAACCTGAGGATTCTGCGGGTCGTTTATAGTCCATTAGACTTGCGTATATAAGCTGCTTGACCATAAGAAGAGATCATACCGAAACTTCGTTGGGATTGACTCTTGCTTCTGTTGTGTCAAATTATCGTCATTGGTCGTCGACCCACAAATTGCATATATGGTGGATTGAGCCTTATCCTTAGGCGCCTACGTATCCGTTTCTGACGGAATCAAACCAGCGTCGTAGTTTACAGCAATCGCCGACATATGCCCAAAGTTTATCATCTGCTGGCATTTGTCCAAAATTCATCATCTGTTGACACTTGCCCAAAACTTATCATCTGCTGGCACTTGTCCGAATGGGACGGGACTTTCCAAGGAGGTTGCCGCCGCTTTCATCATTTGCTTTCAGCTACGGAATTCTTCCATTTCATACTCTTGTATTGAATTGAATTCTGAGTGGATGTCATCCTTTTCATCTTGATAATGGTCTCTGAAGCCAACGGCTGTTTGTGATGGCTCTAAAGTCGAAGACTTTAGAGCCCCCAGTTGAAGCATATCCTGCTATATTTGCAACATAGAAAATATACGAGCAATAATCATCACTTAAGCACACTTGGATCATCGATCTTGAAGTTGGATCATTTGAAAGATTGGGTCATCGACCCGAAAGTTGAATTTGAAAATTTTGAATGATTGGGTCATCGACCCGAAAATTGAATTTGAAAATGTTGAATGATTGGGTCATCGACCCGAAAATTGAATTTGAAAATGTTGAATGATTGGGACATCGACCCGAATTTCGAATTTGTCATCATTTAGAATATTGGGCCATCGGCCTTTCAAAAAATGAATTTTGAATTTCTGAATTTCGAAGGATTGGATCATCGACCCACAAGGATTCCACTACTTGGATCATCTATCCACAATTCGCAAAAAGTTTTTGGAATTTTGAAATTTTGAAATTTTTGGCATTTTGAAATCGAACCTTGACGGGTGAGCACGAAATACGACTCAGACACGCTGTATGACCCGTAAATAACGTGGGCGTAGCCCGCTACCGTAAAACAAAAAAGGAAAATAAAACCGCTAAGTGTGCACGGGTTTTAATTCAATTATTGACTTGTTGGGGGTAGAAATGTAAATTGGCCATTCTGGCGCCAAAAGATGGCAAATGGGAATCAACAGGCCATCGGACTTGAGACGGAGATACCGTATGGCATGGTCGTGCTCCCGAGGGCACATAGGAATCAAGATCACTTGGCATTGACAAGGTGGATTAAACTCATGGAGCAACAACGTTAGCTTCGCCTAGACACTAAACACAGACTGATTTTATGAGAACAGTTGGACATCACACATCACTCTTGTTGGGAACATTCTGTCACTCTTCTCCTCGCCTCCTTTATTTTCAGCGAGTTTTCATTATTTCTTGCCACCGCCTTCTTTCTTTTCAGCGGGCTTTTACTATTTTTCTTCCACGCCTTCATTCTTTTCAGCGGGTTTTTCATATTTTCTGTTCCCAACAAAAACCCACATCTATCTGACTGAGCATCTTTGCCTACACCGTTAGATAAAGCTCATTCCGAGACTTGACACTACTCATCTGAACCTATATCCTTATCCTAGCCTACATCGAGTGCTAAGACCGACTCAAACAAAGGTGGCTTCATTTGGACTTGGTTAGGACCCGTAAAAAAACCGACAAGATGACAACTTGGTTGATGAGTGGATTGAATCCCTTATTCTGAAGGACTGCCTACGTATTCGCGTGGAGCGAAATCAAATCCGACGTAGTTCGATCATGGTGCATAAACATGGCATTTTGATTGTGTGTACACACTCTAAGGTTTCACCTAAGGTATCATGTCATATCCCATTCTAGCCTGTAAAGTACCGTTAAATCCCGTGTCTAGGGTTGGTACGAAAGGTTGTAGTTCTTTGGGATGTGGAGCTTGGTGAAAATAGGTTCGCAAGGTAAACCATCATTCTGAAGGTTCGTTTTGTGGTGTTAAGGCCAAGGGCTATGGCTTATAACGTGGTTGGAAATGGTGTCTCAGGTTTGATGAAACCCGAGTACAAAATGGGTTGGGAATCGATGTGGGTTCAAATTTCCATGTCTGGATCCTAAAGGCTTGGGTGTACTAACAGAACAAGCGGAATGATTCTCAAAATTCCTTGACTATCCCCTTGTCAGAATGTCTCAGGAAGGACTTAGAGGGTAAAGAGGTCACTACTTACTCTTTTGGGCTTCGTCCATTGAACCTCAACTATGGGTACTTGACTTGAATTTTGGCTTCCGTAACTTCGACATTCAACCAAAAAGCATTCCGCAATAACTTCAACATCTTTTTTCTTTTTTCTTTTTCTTTCATCTTTTTCCATTTTTCTTTTTTTTTTCATTTTTTCACTCTTTTTCATCTTTTTCTCTCTTTGAAAATGATCTTCTATTCATTCTCTTAGTCATAAATGGATACACCTTGAAAAGTGGGCTTCGCCAACTAATTTGGGTAGGAACTAACAATTCCTTGTTAGAACGGGTTGATATCTTCTCTCTTCGAGATGAGATGATTTTGTTGGGGAATGGGCTTACCTTCCGTCATCGATATGGTAAACAAGGAGCTAGTCCGGGTTCGTCATAGAATCATCTAAAAGCTTGTCATAAGCACTGGTTCTGATGGAGGTTTTCTACCGCCAGACATGGAATAGGTAAAGGAAACAGACACGGGATCCTAGTGTACCTTACATTTTGAAACGAGAAATATTTCCACCCCAGGGATGCCTTTGAGTGTGTTGTGCGTTTTATCATATTTCGGAATGATTGAGGATTGGAAACAAGACATATTTGGAAACAAAACTGCAACTTTTATTGGAATGAAAAATGCTTAACAGACTCGAAGGAACGACTCCTAGGACACACCCTAGGTCATCGCAGAAAAACGACTCAAACTTCAAGAAAAGAAAGTCCTAGACTCTACTCGACTAAGAAAAGAAAACAGATCCCGACTCATAATTTTTCAAATCTGGTCTTGAGCTTTCTTTTGTTCAGCTGTCAGCTTAGATGCTCGGTTCTAGTCCTTGATCCCTTTGATGGTCTGCCTCCATCCTGAGGTAGTCCTCTGAGGATCTACGCCAGTGATGAAGGTTGGTGAATCGAATTGTCCTTTATTAACTTCGTTAACGAGAGGAGTACATTCTAGAGCGAGACTCCCGACTTGAATTTCATTCTTCGGGTTTGACAAGAATTCAAAGCAATCCACAAATATTTTCCCGATAAACACCCCTTTCAAGTGACATGGGCGGATAAGATGGGAATAATCGACATTGTCTTCGACAGAAACAAAGTTAGCGTGATCGGCAAATGGATTAGTGATGTTATTGGGTTTAACAGCTGGGATTGGGAGCGTTCCGTTCTCAATCATGTCTTGAATTTCGTGTTTCAGTCGATAACACCTTTCAGTATCATGGCCTTTCCCTTGATGAAAGGCACAATAGGCATTTGGTTTATACCATTTACCTTGTTGATCAGCGGGAGGGTCCGGAGTTGGACCAATAGGCTTCAACTTTCCTTGGGCTGTGAGCCTTTGGAGAGCGTATGTATAATTGCATCCGATATCGGTGAATGCCCTAGGTGTTTGGCGCTGCGACTTCTTCGATTGCCCTTCTAAGAGATTGATGGCTTCATCAATATGGGTCGTTGTTGGGGCCTTTGCTTTAGATGACGAGGCCCCTTGGTATCCTTTTGGCTTCTCAGCTTCAGCCATTCGGACATCGTCCTCTACCTTTATCCCGATTCTTATCAATTCTTTGAAAGAACCAAAATTCTGGTATTTCAGAGCATTACGGTAAACAGGTCGTAAATTCTTCACGAACTTATCTACCATTTCGACTTCGTCAAGCTTCTTAGCTAGTTTCACGCTTTCAGCGCGCCATCTTGCGAGGAATTCAGTAAAGCCCTCTTTTTCCTTCTGTGTCATTACTTCCAAAGTCCTTATGTTGGTTTGAATCTCAACGTTGTCAGCATAGTGCTTACAGAACTCCACCGTGATATCTTCGAAAGTAGGGAAGTTCTTAAGGTCAAGATTATAGAACCACGCCTTCGGGTGTTCTCCCAGAGATTGGGCAAAATTTCAGAGAGCATGTCAGCAGGTACTCCCTTCAGTGCTAAGTACCCTTTATAGGCCTTAACATGGTGGACTAGATTTTCGGTGCCCTTGAACTTTGGGATGTCAGTGAGTACCATGTTCGTGGGCAACTTATCCTGAACTAGGGCATAGGCCCTAGCATTCTCATAGTGAATGTTCTTCCCCTGGGAGAGTTTCAAACGGTCCTCAATGAACTTGAACCGTTTCTCCAGATCAGTCAGAGGTGGGGTAGATGAAGCGGAATCTTCACCCAGCTTAGATTCGATTGCATCCATTCGGGTCATCATGAGGTTCACGGCCTCCGTGAGCTTGTTAACAGCATCTTCCATGGCTTGACGTCGGGTTTTTGGCGGCCTTTCTACAAGAAAACCCCGTACTGAGTCAATATTTAAAGTAAGAGCCCCTGCACACTTAAGGACACGACCCCAACTTGACTCAAACAAAGACTCGACTTGAGACTGACTAACCAAAGGTTCGACTCACGGTTGGATTTAGACCTTGGTTCATTTTAGACTCGGCAAAACGACATGACTCAAACTGTCATAGCACGATTCTAAACTGGACTCGGTGTGACTAAACCCGTGATTGGACTAACATAGCCCATAGGTTCGGGTGAAACGCCCTAAATGGCCTAACTTGGGCGTTTTTGTGGACTATATCCTAGACCAAATGGTCGACCAACATGACTCAAGGCCCAAGAGGTGAGCTTGGGTGACCCAACACGGTCGTGTTCTAGACTCTTAGAACGAAACACACCCGGCCTAACACGGCCATGACCTGGACACGACTTGACGCATTTCATGCTTGGTTGAGGTTCGAGAGGCATTTTGGATTGATTTTGAAAAAACGAATGATCGATTTGAAAAATGAGATTTGAAATGGGCAGCATGCCGGCTATAAAAGCTTGTTTTGGGCCGAAAATTCTAGTCCTATTTGGGCAGCATTCCGCGTTTTTTAAAACCATGCTATTTTGAAAGTAAGTTGTTCAAAAGTTCGGTTTTGAAAAGGACATGGGAAATTTCGAAAAGACTCGGGAAAACAATTTGCACATTGTCATTCTCATGTTACAAGGATGTATGCTCCTAGACATCTCTATGTCTCGGCAAGTCTTCTACAAGAAGGTCTATGCCCTCCATCCTTTTGCGGTCTTATAGAGCAAGGTGTCTTAAGGTAGAGTACCTAGAAGATCGTCCCCACCATCAAGAACCACGCGAGGTGAAGTGGAAGCGAGCAATGTGCAGCTTCCTAGCATAGTGGAACGTCGCCCCCCACGCATCACGAAGAAACGCTGGGACGGCCCGGGAAAGTCCTTAAGGGTTTATGCATGAATCGTAGCACTATGAGTAATGTTTTACTTTCCAACACTTTCTTTTCAAGTTTCACCTCGGAGGAAAAGACCCTAGAAACAAAGTGTAACTAGTCCTCTTTTCCCCACCGGAGTCGCCAAACTGTGGACAAGGCCCTCGGGAACTGCGTCCGCGGGATCCACACTAGGCATAATCGACTCGAGGTTCTTTCAAATCGAATTAAGACATATTAGAGTCGCCACCAAGTTTTTTGGGAACTTGGAACCGTTCAAGTCAACTTTACACCTTTCATCGAAAAGCATAAAGCCAATCGACTACGAGTGATTAAAGATAAAGACTTGTACCCTATATCACTCGATTTGAATGACTCTCGTAATCCAATGGTATTTAGACGGATCCACAAACCATAGATCTTGAGTAAGGGGTGAGGGTACGTGTTGGGAAGCCCATAAGGACACCCAACCCCGCCCGTCAATAACGGCCTCTACTAAGTCAAGTATGGATTTCAAACAAGGTCATAGCTACTACGATATATGATATGCAAACATCGTTTTAAAACCCTAACATGTGACAACAATTTCTATGTCGTTTAATGCATGAATACTAACTTTGTCAAAATTGTTTTAGCATGTTGGTTGATTTGAAATAAAAGATGCGCAAACACGGCTTAGGAGGAATGGGGGAGCCATTGGGATCTATCCTATTACAACCCAGGCATTTCATGCCGACACAACGAGAAATAAATTACAACTCAATCTAATTACAACAACTATCGTAATTACTTTGACTCAGATTACAATACAAACTAACAAAATACAACTTAAATTATTAAGTCTTAATAAACGAAACAAATGTAAACAAAAAAGCTAAAGCTAAGTTACACTAATTAAAGATGTTAGCCGAATTATTAGTTAATAAACAAATTAGATTAGAATTAAACTAATTAAATTAAAATAAATAAGTATAAAGGCTTGAAATAAATTAGGTACAACTTATTAATTAAATTGAACCCAACTTATTAAAATTATTCACCAATCCATATTTATTAAAATAGGATTAGTAAACAATTAAAGAAACAAAAGAAGAAAAGAAACTAAAACTGGCAGACCCGTGCAGTGCACGGATCAGAAGTCAGACAGACCCGTGCAAGGCACGGTTTTTGTAGAAAAGCAAAGTTAATTATGTTTTAATTACGAAATCAGTAAAATAAATTACGAAAAAATTCATTAAAATAAATTTACAGATTTTGAACCATAAAAGATAATTAGAACGACTTTTAAAAAATTAGAAATAAATAAAACAAATTAAAGGTTAATTAATTACAAATTGAATTAAATAAATACGAACTAGGTTAGGTACAATTCTAAATCGTCAACGAGTGGAAATGGAAAGGTGTTAAGCACGCACTTCCATGCTAGCGAGAAAATTAGTGAAAGGGAAGATGAATTCAATTAAGTTCTAATTGTTAATCGGTTTTTAAAGCTATGTCGATGTACCCTAATGTGTCTAATTAGGTTAGCAAATCGATCTAATGTCATCTAAATGAGTTATATGTTAACAATCAGAGGTCATACTAACATGTGACGGGTCCTAAGATGGGTCGAATTGGCCGAAACAAACAAAGGGTCAAAAACGAGGAGCGAAGTTAGAAGTTCGTTTTATTTATGTCCTACCTTGAACACGAGGATATGTAAATGAGACGGGGGTGTACGACCGACTGATGTAGCGGTTTCTTTCCCATATCAAGTCAACGCGGGTGTTCATGGTGGTACTTTAACTCATACTCGGACTAAACTAGTTTCGTAGTTAATTAGAACAATCGATAAACAAAATAAAACGAAACAATAAAAAACAAACATAAAAAAACGAAATAAAAGGGAAAAGAAGAGGATTTGATGCACCCTCAACCTACATGTATCGTTGACACCGTCTTGGGTCGTAATCGATGGTAGATTTTATCTCGAGAGGCCGTCGTCGACGAAGAAACAAAGCAAACAACACGTTTTTTTCGAATCTGGACAGCAACTTTCAAACAGCGATTTCTCTCTCGTTTCACGATGAAAATTCAATTTAAAAGATGTTTTGAAAACTAGAAAGAGAGGAGAACAGAGATCTTAAAGCAACCCCCGCTCATTTTGAGTTATTGGGCACGAAAAACGAGCACAAACAGAACTGGACAGACAGGAACAAACCGCGAAAACAGAGTGTATAACACTCTGTTTTTCGAGGGATTTCGTGTACTCTCAAGGGCAATTTGGCTCGTAAATCTTTATCCAATGTGTAGATGGATGTTGTATGGTTAATTAGGAACAAGAAACTCGAGTTTTGATGGAGGTTTGAAGGAGGAACGAATTGTTTTTCGAAGAGGACACACAAACTGTTTCAGTTTGGATGTCGGTTTTGTGGAGGGTTTTTGAGAGGCAATTAGGGTTTGTTTCTGAGGTTTAAAGCTTGTGAGTGAAGGTAGGATGTATGGAGAACTTAGAGGAATGAATGTATGGTGAAGGGTGGGTATTTATAAGGAGTTAAAGTAGGGTAAAAAGGGGGGAGAGGCAGACGGGCTCGGCTGAGCATAGCTGCTGTCCAGCAGCTTTTGGGGGGTTTTCTAGGGTTCGTATGGGGGGTTTTCTTGGTGGTTAAGGTAAGGTAATATGGGTAGGATATTAGGGTATGAGTTAGGGTTAATGGGCACGGGTTTTGGTGGTATTTGGAGCGGGTTTTGGGCTCGGGATTGAGCTGCAAAACAGGGGGGCTGCTTAGTGTTTTGCGCGGGCTGTTGGGGGTGATTTGGGACGGGATTTGGGCCATGGTTATGGGGTTCGAACTGGGGTTGGATGGGTAGTGGTCTAGGTTGGTTAGTGTACTCGAGATTCATGCCAACTTGTAAAGAAAACGGGCTCAAAAACCGAGCTAAAATCGAGCTCAAAAACGTGTGGTTGAAACGAGTTCTTTTCGATTTTTAAATCGATTTTTCAAATCAATTAACACATTAAAATAAATGATTTTTCAAATCAAATATACTCATAAAATGATTTTTCAAATCAAATATTTATTTTATTTTCAATAAAATAAACTTAAGAAAATAAATTCAAAATAAAACAAAATAAATTGAAATCACCTTAAAAAAGACTTTAATTTAAATATCATTTAAATTAATAAAATGAACTCACTAAAAAAACATTAATTTAAATATCATTTAAATTAATAAAATACTTCATCGACGACGCCCATTCTACATCGTAAAACGAACCCAAATAATGACAATGACAACTAATAAATACATGTGTCCTATCATCATCGGGTGTTTGTCGGGTTCTCTATAAATTCCAATATCGACGGATACGGGTATCTACACTTTGTCGCAGCCCCTGGATCAGATAAAGACTTCTGTTTGGGACTACCTTTGCAGCAAACCGGATTATCCTTTAAAATATCAGCTAGCAGTGCAAAATTCTTACCCTTCCCCTGGCGTGGATTTGAAGTTCCTGCTACAAAAGCATTATGAGCACTTAGCACAATGTTATTATCCACCCTAAGAGGTAAATCGAGCATAGACTGTTAATTAGCTTCAGTAAAACTAGAATCATCGCTGGAATTTAACAAATGATTCAGGTCTTCCAAACCATCATGGAAAAAGTCCTCATCAGATGAACTACTGGAAGATAAGATGGCTGCCATAGAGCTTGAACTTGAAGAAAATAAAGGCCATTCTGGAGTTGGTACATTTCTATCATCATTTGAATTATCATCCTGAGTATTGTTTGCAGTTTCATCATGCTGAAATGAAGGATTAATAGGAACCATAGGATCATGATACATAACGGGCATAAAAGCAGGAGCATCCAAATATTGATCATAACCCCTAACATCATTTTTTTTAAAAGCACGATGAGGTTCAACCTGAACACGCACCTTAATAGAATTCAGAATAAAAGCGTTCTCATTAAAGGGGTATTCAAACTCACCTTATTCTTGATATGTAGTATGATATGTAACATAAGGATCCCCATAAAATCCATAAGTATGTGCACTTTGAGTCCCATACCCATTCCCATTTTCCTGATTGAAAGTAGGAGAGACATTCATATCTTGTTGGTGAGGATGATTTTTATTTGGCATCAAAATAGGGACATCATTTTCCAGATTGTTTCCATCATTGTTCTGCAACTTAGGAGCAGCCAAAGGAGAATGACCATTAGTGAAATTAACCGCATCTATATCATTAACCTGACCATTAGGATCAAGAATATTTATCTGCATGTCACCATTCATCTGTACATAACCTGCATGCAATTTGTGGCATGATCCTCTCTGATTCCATTAGGCATAGGAGCACTTTCTTGTACCATTGTATCATGACCCATCGTAACCTCCAGGCCAGGATCCATATTGTGACCATTTTCATGTTGATGATTAAGAAGAGGGACAAAATCAGTGACTTCCTCAACATGGACATTAATTAAGTTTTTATCAGGTGGAGTGGCAAGTAAAACAGCATGATCACCAACATCCATACCAAGTTGACCATTTTCTTAAATATTAATAAAGACCTCCTGATCATTTTGAGTATCATGACGATTATGAACATCATTATGCAATCCATTATGAACCAAAACTCCATTAGTAGTTTCCGTACCACCAATTATCATTTGTTGAGGTGCTTGTCTCATAGTTTTTAATCCATGTAGCCCCTCTCTGGGATTATCATCATGCTGCATATTCTCCTGAATTTGCACCACACCACCAATCTGTATCCTATCTATAACAAGATCACCATCTGCATGACCATACCATCCACCATCTGATTAACATGCATGGCAATGTCATGGTCTTGATGTATGTTTGCATGATCAATTGTCTCCATATTCTACTCCATACCTGTGACATCAACATGCACACTCTCCATATTCCATTCTGCATATTATCATAGAATGTTTGCATGTCTTCATATATGACAGGACTAGCAAAAGAAAGTGATGTAATAACGAACTCCATCCCCGGATACATTCTACCTCCATCAATAAGCCCTAAATCAAAATCAATCACATATTCTTCCAAATAATCCACAGGTACATACTCACCACGTCGAGCTCCTAACCTAACCTTTGAAGTAACATACTTAGAAGTCGAAGGTAAAGCAAAAAGGTTAAGATTGAACATTGTGTATTGATATCTAGTTTGAAAACAACAAACTCTTTATCAATAGCTCGTTCCAATATGTATTTAAAGTAGACACAATATCAGCAATCCTTTCATCACAAATACCCACTTTATGCCCAATACAACCGCATCTAGTGCAATACTTAAAGACTTCCTCATATTTAAATTGTATCCAAAGTAACTTATTGTTATTGCAAGCGAGGAAGAAACCCGGGTTGAGAGGATCCTCCAACCTCATAGTAAATCTCAAACGAAGATAGTCCTGATCAGGGATAACATGAAATTCTTCAATAATAGTATCATTGCCAAATAACCGCGCAATGATACCAGCCATATTCATATTAAGATATTCAAATAGAAGTCCACACACTTGTACCCATATTCTAGCCGTAGGAAAAGTAACACATCTTGGGACCATACCAGGCCTCCATTTGCGAAGAACCATTAAAGCACCATCAATTACTAATTCGTTCCAATACATCATGAAGATCTTCAAAATGAAGTACATAAATATCACCCGTTCTTTTAACATGCATGGGTCCCCGAGTAGCCCAATTATCTTCAACCACTCTATTAACACTGTAAGCACGAAGCAATCTGTAATCAACAAAGAAACCCAACAAGCAATGACTCCAGTAGGCTATAGAATCATCAAGATTATCAGGATACGGAGAAACAACACTCCCACTATGGGAAAAACGCCATTCATTAATAAGATTTGGATTTTCAGAAACTTCAGTTCGGAAATTTATATTGTGAAAGATCTCCTCTAAGGTAGGGATCTCATCTTCTACATAAAAAAATGGATTATTTTCTATATTTTGAAAGAGAAAGAGTGAAAGAGGAAGACAGAGAAAGTGACGGCAAAGAGGAAATAAAAAAGACAGTGAGTTGATAGAGCAGGGAATTTTAAGGTTTTTAGACGTTAAACCAATAGAAGAAAAAGTAGGTAATGATTAGATTTTGTAAGCTGTAAACGTTAAAGCAAAGATTTTGCAAAGCCCAAAAGCGCATGCTAGGGGATGGAAATGAATTAAAAACGGTGGGATTTTAAACGTGAAGGAATGAAAAGGACTGATAAGATTTTAAAAGGCAATTTTTTTTTGGTAACTCTCAAATGAGAGAATATTCTCTCTCTAAAACTAGAGAGAAGTAATACAATATTTTGTTCCAAATTTGATGGTGGGTAGTTTAAAAATTATGTGGGTTTTTTTTCCGAGTTTTTGAATGCGTAAATTGACTTTATACCTCTGATGTACACTTGTAACTTATTACTTATGAGGCTTAATCTGGTCAAATTGATCAAACTTAAAGGGGTTAATTGCCACTTTCGTGGTATAACATTGTTATAATGTTATACTTGAGAAGATAACTCGATAGTTCCCAATAGCCACATTCTTCACAAAATCTTTGCCGCAAAAGAAATTAGGAGTCATTAACTAAACAAAGCGTAAGACAAGACTCTTCCGTATTGCAAAGGTCTTCCAAGGATATCGGTAGAAAGTGCACACCATTGACGAAGTCATTATCGCAATTACTAAATCCTACACGAACTTTTACTATATCCTACCCACTTTATTAACTTTTTCCCATTCTACCCTTCTTGTTAAAAAAAAATAATAATTAAGAAAAGATCTAAACTAACGGC
This sequence comes from Silene latifolia, assembly GCF_048544455.1. Taxonomy (NCBI): domain Eukaryota; kingdom Viridiplantae; phylum Streptophyta; class Magnoliopsida; order Caryophyllales; family Caryophyllaceae; genus Silene; species Silene latifolia. The sequence continues at coordinate 81,220,710 of NC_133531.1, forward strand.
CTCTTCCCCCGACACCCTCCCCCTCACTACCCCGGCCACCGCTCCCCAGCCCCATTCCCGCTTGCTCATCCTCAGCGTCATCGAGTCGTGACCGCACCGACCTGGCATCCGCCCTATTTCTCGCGCATCTAACCAATTCTCATCCCTAATTCTCACGCATTACCGCATCGGATCGGTGGTTTACAGTCTCGAGTCGTTGTCGGTGGTTTGTAAGCCTAACCGTCGCCGTCAACGTCGTGTTGTCGAATCCACCCCATTCCCAGCCCGCTTTGACCCAATTCTCCTTCTCCGTTCCCGCGTGTCGAATCGGTAGTGATCTGCGGCCTAGAGTCGTCGCATGTGGTCTATGAGACTGTGACCCCAAGTCAACGTCGTTGCTGGTGTCATGTGGACTAGCGTTGTCGCCGATGGCCTGTAGGCCCGCGTCGTTGCCGGTGGTAGTGATCTGCGGCCTAGAGTCGTCGCATGTGGTCTATGAGACTGTGACCCCAAGTCAACGTCGTTGCTGGTGTCATGTGGACTAGCGCTGTCGCCGATGGCCTGTGGGCCCGCGTCGTTGCCGGTGGTCGATGGCCCTGTGTTGTCGTTGGGTATGGTGGTGTCCTCTCTAGCCGTATCTCTCTATTCCAAATTATTGTAGGGTTGTGTGTTTGAAATGAAAGGGGTAAAGTCGTAAAAGACGGAAAATTTGTGTAGGATTTAGTAAAAGTTTGTGTAGGATTTAGGTAGTCCCGCCATTATTTGCTCAACTTTGGGAGTTACATCTATATAAAACTTCTACAACTATGGTACACATGTTACATCTATACTCATACAAGTGATACAACATTACCTTACCCCACTATCTATCTCAAAGGCTTAAACCTATAGCGAGTAAGGGGGCTCGGATATAACATTTATACTGCTAAAACAAAATAAAAGAATGATGATATCCATTATACAGGAGTAGTGCTGAAAAAATGGATGTTATTGATTGTGATACATCCTTCTCAAAGCCTGGGTTGTGGTCGATGATGTTAACAGAACAAAGTGCCAACTTTGGGGGAGCCGAGGTGAGGACTAACCAGTGGACACCTTCTTAGTTATGATTCCACCTGGCAAGTAAAATTACACATGCAAAGTAGTAATTTTAAGAATACAGGCATATATATGACAAATTGACAACTACAAAACATTATGAAATCGAATTGGCCCGTTACTGAACTTCTATGACAAATTGACAACTACAAAACAATATGAAATTGAAACGTTGAAATCGGATTGGCCCATTACTGAACTTCTATGACAAATTGACTACTGAGTATCTAAAGAATCTGAGACCTTCAACAGTACATTGTAACAGGAGTTGGAATAAGGGCAACCGTAACTAAAGCTCAAGACACGAAAAATCATTAAAACAAGACTCTGCCTGCAAAAATAAATGTTAAGCACATTTTTTATTATTAAAGGTAGGAAAGGCTTTTTTCAATCAGCAAAGTTTGGTTCAGATGACATGACTAATCTCCTCGCTTCAATCCTGCGTTCTCAAGAATATTGCTCGAGTTTGAGAGCCTCTAGAAAGTGTACATGCTATGCAACTACCATAACTTCAGGAAATAAATACACGCCCGCTAAAACTAGTACTGAACAAACTTTAAGCAGCACACACACAAACCACATTCCAATCATCAAATACCTAAGAAAACTACTCCCTCTGATTCATAAAATAGAAACAAACTAGAACTCACCCTTTCGCTTGAACTACAAGAACAAGTTACACACATCCCACTCCTCTTTGGACATGTCAATGAATTCAACAGCTCCATCTTCAAACATGATCTGCACAATTGGAGTTTGTCAGCAATGCTATAAACAAGATCAGTTATCCGTATAGACTATAGACTCTATAGACTGTGGCAACTAAAGGCAGGTAGAAATGCAATCCTTACCAAATGTTTCTTTGACAAGTTATCAAACCGCTTTATGATGCCAAATAACCTGTGACAGCTCAGAGAAGAGAAGAAGAGAAGTTAAAAGAAACGAACAACAAAAGACAGGATCGGTACTTGCAGTCCATAAAACGAGAAAAAAATCCCCACCTCTTATTCTTATTTTTAGGTAATACAGTTTTAATCAAAAAGATCGATCATAGCCGCTCAGCGCTACAAATATTTTTCATCTCTAGACATGCAGGGTTCCAGAATATTAATATGGCGTGCCATGAAACCAGGACAAACCAATTTATCCTCACGAACCCAAAAACGTAAGCCAATTGTTATTATTCAAATCACAATGGACAACTGAAATGACACATATTCGGTAAGTGTGATATCTAATTATCTAAAGCCTACTACGCCAATTAAAATATCTGATGAGCTGATAACTCAAGAGTCTACTGAAAATCATCAACCAAGACTATTACCCAGTAAACTTACTAAATCACATAAACCAAAAATAACAAAATAATTTTAACAGTAAAAAAAAAAAAAAAGTATACAAACAAATTTTGGAGTCAAAATAATGCAAAATATCCTATAACAATATATTCTCCCACATAAGATAGAGACACCTGTACCTTGTATTCTCATGGCGCAAAATCATGACAACTTCACCAATGCAATTGTTAGAGTTACTCCTTGAATTATTGGTCATTCCTGAGTAACAAATAAATATATTTATACAAAGTAAGATTTTTGAAGACCATTACAGAGGCACCCAAACCAAGCAATTGAGCAGTGGTAGGTTTAGCATATCACATATCCTTACCTACACGCACACCTCCATTTTGACAAACCTAACAGCAAGATAAAGGTAATATTAGTCCACATATCTATCATACAGTCTTATAGCAAAGGCAAAACAGAGGAAAGAGTATAAGATGTTACTCGAAATGTACTCCTAACAAATTATTGTTTAGCCTAACAGCAGTGAAATGACATTTCTTTTGACAAAGGAAATAGATTCTGAAGAAAGAAGCATTTTCCAGTGAATTATTGAATGCTACTACTGTATTAGATAAGAATGTGAAGAAATCATATGTGAAACCCAGATGGATATCTGAAAAAATTACTAATCCCTCCATTCATTTGGATTCAACAGATTGTTATTTTTGAGGGATCCAAACCAATTCATTACATTTGGCTTTTGGTTAAATTTTAACGGTAACAGACAAAAATACTTTTCTTAACTATGTGGATTCCACTATCAATCATCACCCAACTTTGCATTAATTGTGGAGAAATTGCTGCTACCTGTCGTGCAACTAGTTTCAAGGCAGCATCAGATGACGTCTTGTTAGGTTTGACACCTAGTTTCCGTCTACAGCTAACAGCACCACAATGGCAATCTTGATCTGCACCAAACTGAACAAACCTGCCAACTTTGTTAGCTTGGTTGACGATAACGAGATAACATCCTTTAAATACTCAAAATTTCTAAAGTAATGCTGCAGGTTCAAGCACTTATATGTTAACATCATATCACCGAGATAAGGTTATTTGGTACTCACTGATAATCGTAAGTCAGGTGCTCGCCCTTCTGTATATCACGTGTAGCAAATATGCCGATTCTCGTTTCACCATCAATACTCCTACAATAAATAGTAAATTAAATTTTTTTAGATGATCATCATTCATCACTGTAACTAACAGCTTCAAGGATTACAGAAAGCAACCATTTTTGCATCTCTGTGTTGGGGCAGCAACAGTGGTTGATGTATCGTGATTTATTCCCCTTGTAAGTGGCATCAATGACCATATCTCTATTAACCTCACAGAGATAGAAATTTGTTTCTCCACGATGCTTCATCTTCCATAACCTTTCCTCACATTCTTTATCATCAATAACTACATCCATGACAAACAGCATTTAACATCAACAAGGAAAATTAAAGTACAAATTGAATAGTGGCGCTATTTAAAACACAAGTAAGCACCTTCTCCTACATATTCTATGACAAATTCTCCTTGCTTTATATCTTCATCAGCCACAATGCCAGAGCCACATTTCTCAGTCTAACAAGCAACACATAACTTCAAGTTGGCAATTTATATTATGAGAGAAATAATCGAACTCTGTAAAAGGAAGATGATGCAGTTATATAATTACATTCATTAAGCAACATTGCCAAGCCTGCAGAACCGGATGCCACTATGCGCACATAGTTTTAAAAGCACAGGCTGAATCAAAAGATAACCCAAATTTGTTTTTCATAAATACATAAAAGATGGAGAGAAAATAAGGAATAAAAAAAATTAATAGCCTCGTCCATCTGCAACTCAAAAGCCTCCGTTTTTAACTGAAATCAATTAACATATAATCTCACATATAAACGAAATAATCAAATTGACCTTAAGAAGACGTTTCAAACTGAGATGGTTGAAAGTTGAAACACATAAAGGAATATGAAAATCCATAGTAGTAAGAGTAGTATACAAGTTAGTTATCTCACAATAACGTTGGAGATCATTCAATAAAATTAACTAACCAACTTTAGAGTAACAAGTAGAGTGCAGGTAGCACAAGGAAGAGTTGTAAACCTATAGCTATCCGATATGATGTGGGTAACATGGTTACCGTATTCACTATGAATCCACCTTACCAATTCGTGATTCGATCCTCATAGAATGTGTGTTATATGCATTTTCAGTAAGTGACAGAATAGAATTCGCTCTTAATGAGTCGTGATTTGTAGGGAACCTGAGCTAATCCGGTAACCCTCGTGTGGTCTCGGACACAAAGTGTCCGATCCAGGAACGGCTCCGGCAGTCGGTGAGGGAACTTTTTAATTCAAAATAAAAGGATATAGTTATGTATTTAGAATAAGGACACAGGATTATGATTGACTTAATTATAAATCCTTGATGTTAGGTGTTAACTCTACAATCAAGCAGACATGTGTATAGTGTCGGAAACCATACCTCGTCAAATATTACCAAGGAAAAATAACAAACTGACTAAAATATCCTTTACTTGTTCTCAACATTCTATTAGTTGTCAAAATCCCTAAGAACGATTCAGTGTTTAAGCATAAGCTACAAAACAAAAATAATGAACTCTTTTCTAATGTGCTAATTTGGTCATAAACCTAAACTAAATTGAATGAGAGCTTGTCACATGACTGAAAAAAAAAACAGATAGATAATCAGTAAGCCACTCGTCATCATCAAGCACAGACATCCAAGCATGATTGAACATTTGAAACAATAGTTTACTAACCCAAAGTTGGCTCTTCCAGACCATAATATACCCTAAAAGAGTAAAAGGGTTGTAGAGCCATGATATCTCTCAGGGACATAAAATTAGAAATAACATAACAACAACATTACCCCAATGCTTCATGGGGTCCTGCAAAGTGTGGGGTAGGGGGATTGGAAAAATTATAAATAACATGTTCAGTGGAAAAGCGGTATTTTACACAAATTGAGTCATATAGGTACGCACTGCTTTCATTGCAAAATGCTAGGTAATGACATACCTTCACTAGTTTCATCTTTTTCACAGGGCGATTCTGAAATGGTTTATTAATGCAAGCACTGCCACATTTACACCCCGCTGAGCAGCTCGAGAACAGCATTCTAGTAAAATAATAGAGAAAAAAAAAACTCTTAATGATGCATGCTCATATCAGCTGTCCTATTAACTTTCAGTAAATCACAAAGTACACAAAAATAACCCGATCGAATGGTAAAATGTAACAGACGTTAGCACAATAATCATGCGGCTTACTCGTGAGAGTTACACCATTAACACACGACCTTTTTGTCTCCGTAAGGCTTTTCGGTTTGGGGGAAAGGGGAGTAGGAAAGAATGGTTCTCTTAATTAGAAACACGGCAAGATTCAGAAATTATATGGATACAAAGGCAAAATATGCATTCAATAAAAGATCAGTCCTTGTTCAACAGATCTCATGCAAATTTCATAGGGACAATTATTTAATTTCTGGAGAATTTAGTAAATCACTTCATTAATATCATCCGGTGGATAGATGCTATCAGTAGCACAACCTTTACAAAATTTTGATGAGCATATACTAAAATTGGAGATTGCTTAGCATAACATTTACAAAATTTTGAAGAGCAATACTGAATATTGGAGAATGGAGATGGCTAAGAATTGTTCAACAGGTTTCTAATTGCTCGTGCAATGCCAAAATAAAGGCCCTCGTTTAGCCGACAAAAACAAAGAGGATTTGAAAGAGATTGTTTGTATCTATAAGGTCCACCAAATACAAATAAACAAGTTACTTTTCAAAGTAAATACTTACCCACAGTGGCAATCTCTGCCACACAAATTATCGGATCCTGGGGACTGACTGCACGAGCAAAATATGCCATCATCCTCATGGCGCTTCTTCAGCTTCTTAGTAAGATATATATCTTGGTTGGTTAAGAAGAATAGAAAGAAGAAAAAAAAAAGGCAGCAATTGTCCATGTAAATGAAGAGGTAGGACAAATCAAAAGACAGGAAAAAGCATCAAAACTATATACCATGTTCATATCTCGGTGGTTACAAATAAAATCATGTAAAGACCTTGCAAAAGATCAGCAGCAGTTAATAATTATGTATATTTTCAGAACCAGAGAAAATGTGTCACATCTCTTTTCTGAAATTTCTCAATAATGTGCAAACAACAATGAACATGCATACCAGCATATGTAAACTGACTAACAAATTTCAACGGATACTGCGCTTTATAAATGTATACGGAGCAGGCTGCCATTTATTAAACCAATCTGGAAGCTCAAACTCCACTGGACTGGCCAATTGCTTCACCAATTTATTAAAAACATTCCCAATCTCATTCTCTTCACCAGGCTGATTCGAAAGAAAAGAATTGACAAATGTAAGCCATAGGACTGACTACTGAAGGAAATGGAAAAGGCAAGTTGTTCTTACATAAACGAGGAGACAAAGACTGTATACTGCATTACAATTTACAACAAACTCAAAAAAATAAATGAAGAAGCTATAACATTGCGCTATCCAATATTTTGCAAGCCAACCACGAATATTTTTTGGAAAACTAAAATCTTTGTTGTTCTTTATACCGACAAACAACTTTCATCAGGGAAAGATAGCTTATATGCTACCATTTGTTTCTATACATCAGTCAAGAAGAGATTGACGAAAACATATTTCACAACCTTCAAAGCAAAACATAACTTAAATGATGTATCGATTGTTTTCCCTAGTTAACAGTTAACACCATAACAACCGTCATGTATAAATGCCATTAAGCATATAGATAGTCCTGCGTTCTAACTACTCTAAGGGCAATTGCTTGGAACGGTTACTAGGTATACATACCAAAATAGAGGAAATGGGGAGGTGGTGGCAATGATACCTCGTTAAAGTGTCCCACCTCCCCTACCCAAAATGGTTTCGGGGGTAATAGTACCCAACCACCCACCCCCACCCCCATCCTCCCCCCGAGACCACCATCACCACGGATTTTCTTCCTTCGCCACCATCACTTTCCCCGCGAATTAAAGTGTAGTATGAGTTAGGCAAATATGGCAAAGTGAAATCCTATGGTTGATGAATAACAAATAGAAATTAAAAGAAATGATATATGGATTATAACCTTGGACAATTGAGACAGCATATCAATCCTTTGTTAGAAGACGATCCTGACTAACACACAGTGAAGGCACTTCTCAGCAAACCTCATAAACTTCAAACCTTAAAAATCCTGTAATTTGGTAAAAGCATACATTCACTCACATATTACCAAATTCCGCAAAATAAAAACAAAAACATCATCAAACAAAATTCAATCTTCTGCGCATTTATACATAAGAAAATCACAAATCTCAAAAGAAACAAATCAAAGAAAATGAAAAAGATTAAATCCAATGAAACCCAGAAAAGTAAATCATGCAAAGTTTAAATCTTGGTGAATAAAACATGAAAAAGATAGACCCACCTGCTTAAAAAAATGTATTCACGCCATTAAAATCCCATGTACATCTTCTTCTCTTCTTTCTTCCTTTTTCTACGCAGACATTAACTAACTTGAAAAGGATAAAATCTTGGATAAAAAGTTGAACTGTTTCTTACTCCAATAGATATCTCTTCAGAAATGACAATTAAGTTGCAGAGCAGTTAGAATGGTAGATGGAGAAATGGAGTATCTAGTAGAAGTACGGGAATGAAAGGGATGCGAGATGGAGCGTTATCGTTCCTGGGTTTCGAAATTAACAACAAGGTGTGTAGTGAGGGATTTTAGATTTCTAAAACGGAAAATTCACATGGTACCCTTAAAGTTTACCACTTTTCACGTGGTATCCAACTTTTTATGTTTGTGATCATAATACCCTTAAGATTTATATTTTGTGCCCAACTTGCCCAAAAATCTGACTTTTTATAATCTCCTTATAACGACGTTAACAATATCCTTTTACCCGTTATTTAGCACTAAGTTCAATATTATAACTTTAATAAACAAAATCTTAACTACATAGTTATCCCATGATCCCATCCTTCCACCAAACTCATTTTATCATCCTCAACCCAGTCCACATACATAACCTCAACCAGGCCAACCACCATCAACTAAGCATGCCTTTATGACCCACCGCTCCTACTCACCGCACTCAACACCTCTAATACGCGGACCCACATCAATAATCAGCACTGCACTCCAGCCCCACCAAACTAAACACCGTCACCTCTTCAATTATATCATACTCCACCAACCTAATCCTAACAACAACTAAAAGTATAGTTGTGAATCAACTCTACAAATTCTCACCATCACCCATAATTAAAATCGAATACCTTCAATCAAGGGGCAAATAGAATGCAAATAAGAGTAGTAGATGTTCTACAAAAGTGCATAAACCAAAGCAATAACAAGTGTCATTTTGTTCAATTACCAAAAACCATTTGAATATCAATCTAGGCAGTAGAGTCAGAGGCTGGCAATGAGAATTGGGGTTTCAATCGACAATAGTACAGATGGGAATAAATTGGGGTTTTACTAGGTAGGGCGGGACGGTGGGTGTAAATGGAATTAGATTTTCAAGGGAGGTTGGCTTATATGGGGATGGGAATAGATCAAAGAGGTTGTGTGGATGGGTGGAGAAATTTATAGGTTGTGGTTAGGGTGGTGAAAGTTTTTATGCTGGTGTATCTGTGCCTCTATGGTGGTAATTGGTGGTCGTAGATGGTGAATGTCGAATGGGTTTGGCTGGTGGCCTAATTATTGGTGGGTTAAGGGCTTTAGGCTAGGTGGAGGTGTGTATAAAATATAATCAATGTTAATCTTCTTCCTCAAACTCACAAATTATGGTTTTATAGTTAATTTGTGATAGTACATAAACTTTTCCGTTAAAAAGTTAACGGAAGTTAGTCAATTGGGCATATTAGGCAAAATTTTGAAGTTTAGGGGCATGTTGTACACAAACTTAAAAGGTTGGGTACCACAGGAAAAGTGGCAAACTTCGAGGGTACCACGTGAATTTTCCGTTTCTAAAATTAAGGTTTCAAATTTACGGTAATAAAAGTACTAAACTCTTTATTTATTTATTTAAGGTTAGGTATTGGTTGTTGGGTAGTGGCGCCGAGACGGGCAGACAGCCTCGTGAGCGTGGTGGACAACGGCTCGAGGAAGGGTTTTCACTTATTTAGACCTAGTAATTTGACCCCTAACTCGATTCATATGCCCGCCGACTCGTTTGAAAGGTATACAATTTACCTGTTTAGTTGTTTGATATGCGAATTAATGATCTAATAAAGATCTGGTATCAAAGAAAAAATGTAAGCCACTTGTGCCTCTTTCAAGGGCGGCCCGTGGAATAAGGTGGCCCTGTATGAAATATTAGGTGGAGCCCTTACGATAATTATCGTATTTTCTGTAGTACCATATGCAAACCATATGTGTGAGGCTATTTATAATCGAAGGAGACTTTTTTAAGATCTCGAATGTTATAAAAGTAATTAAGCTCGTATATGTGTTGATTTGAGTCTACAATTATTATAACGTACCTCATTACAATACGTTCGTTATCTTGTACTTTGTATATTAAAATTTCTTCCAATTTAAGTACATCCTTGGTAATAAAATCAGTGTAAAAACCGTTCTTTTAGAAAGAAAAACTATACCGTCAATGAAATTATTTGTTGGAAAATAAGTTTGACAAAGTTAACAAGTCATCTATCTACATTATCACACAAATAAATGATGGACATGTTTTTAAATAGTAAATATTTCATATAATTTTTTAAACTCTATCAAGATGAAAGGCGCATAATTGAGATTTAAAAAAAAAAAAGAGTGTAGAACAAAAATAATGTTCAGTTAAAGTAAAAATAAACGGAAAGAACGAAATCATTAAGAGTCATAAGTGCAATGAAGTAAGGAAAAATGGAAGGGAAACAATCCAAAATTTAATAGAAAAAATGAAGGTAGCAGGAATCGAGCCGTAGACCTTCGCCAAAAGATATACGTAGCTAACAACCTTACCGATGCGCCACTCACGCTTACACAATTGTATACAACGTTTGTAGATACTTATACTAATTGCTCTCTAGATGAGGCCCAAACCATACTTGGGCCCCGGTTCCGAAAACCGAATTAAACATGCCATGGACCGCCCCTGCCTCTTTCAATAGGCATGCCATGTGATGCGCATGTTCGAAGATTCGTCCATTTATTTAAGAGTCTTTACTAGGCATTCCTGGATAAATGAAAGTGTTACCATCTCAGTTGCTTGAGGTAGTGAATACAAAGGTAAACGAAACCACAGTACTTTAAATAAATATAATGTTTAAGTAGCCTTATTACATAATCCAAATAAATAACTTTATTTAATTAAAGTACAACTGCAGCAGAAACTAAATAAAACGATTATTAAATAATGTTGTCCATTCTAGGTGATCTAGACTACTAAGTAAAAGCCAATGCCTCGCGCCCTTCAGCTCCCTTCTAAGCCAACTCAATTACTTGAAATCAATGTGCTCCCCAATTATTGGTTCATCACAGGTGTTTAACGAATACACGGTCAACCCAACGGTTGAGTTGGAATATCTAAACTATAACACCCCCTCATACCAAGGTACCTTACCAGGACTACCCCAGCATGAAAGGTTGTTACCATCTCGGTTGTCCGAGGTTAGTATATATCAAAAGCAACAGACCAAACACATTTATTAATGTACGGTAATTATAATAGTTACATAGTTTCCAAAATCTAATAAACGAATTATCCAAATGGCAACAACTACCAAAACAATAACTAAAGCTCGTGATGGTGTCATCTAATCCAGCGTGGTGACTCTCCCATGACTGCCCCCAAGCTCAATAAATGTATCACCTGTCACAATCTGCTCACCATCCCCGAATGGATCACCGCAGGTTTTACAAAACAACAACACGGGGTCAGTACTACTCAATCAATATAAGACAACAAACATTACCACTAGCTGATCATCGATCTCACGCACAGTAACCGACTACACACCGAAGTGTGTAGCCCTGCCAGATTACCCATCGCAAGGTAATCCTCGCGCATGATGGGTGACCGCAGCCCATCCCCACCTAGTCCAGCTCATCAACGAGCGACTAACAATCCCTGTCCCTTAATGTGCACATCCCCTCCCATGGCGGGTTCCACGGAGGGCGAACTAGGGTGTGAAGCCACTCCCGCAAGTGACTCCACCATAATCACACAAACCACAGCATCACAGCTGTCACAACACAATCACCTCGCCACCGTCACCACCACACCCATACTCCGATGATCAGCAGATAACAACAATTACAATACAATAGTAATCTCAATCAATTAACAGTATTGAGTAGGGGGAAACCCTACCTTTTCGCAATCCGCTATGCTGCAATCAACCATACAAATGCATAACAAATATCACATCGTCACCTACAACAATAATCACATACTACAATTACACATTGCACAATCCCATTTTCCCAATTCCATATATACAATAACCCCAAAAGAATACAAATGACAAGGGAATGGAACTTACCAACAGTAGAATAAGAGACTACACGCAAGGATCACAACGATTTGCACACACAACGAGATATGAGGATGATTAGGGAGTGATTAGGGAGAGATCGTAGAATGATTAGGGTTGGAAGTGATGTTTTAGAAACTGACGTCGAATATAAAATAACCCTAACATTCCCTAATCAAACCGATAAAATAACATTCGCTGGACAGGATACTCGGTCGAGTAAAGCTATACTCGTAGCCGAGTATCATCTACTCGATCGAGTATTCTCCATACTCGGCCGAGTATTACTCAGAGAACCAAAACGGACTCCACTGATTAACACTACTCGGCCGAGTAGGCTCTACTCGGTCGAGTATACAACTTAACAAAATCCGTAGTGTTACAATCTTCCCCCCCTTAAAAAGAACTTCGTCCCCGAAGTTCCAACCCAACCTATAAAACATGGATACCTAACACCAGCTCCACTAACCACGCTTACTAGATAAAATATCCTCTCGGTATAGACTCCATAACATTATCGAATAACCACAAAATAATGTTTCCAATCTTGTCTCACTTCCATAACACTCAATAGCACTCCATACCAAAACAATCCACAAAAGAAGATCAACCATCAAAACGGAATGTTACATTCTACCACTCTTAAAAAGGAACTTCGTCCTCGAAGTTTACACACCCTCATCAACATCATCATCCAGCTGCCAAAACTCTCGAACTCATAAATATCATCATCCACTTTTATCAACACTATCGAAAAATTCTCACACTCCTAAACATCGAACTACTACAAGCACAACCATGGCCTTTTAATACTATCAACTACTATATGTACCCATCCATTCCTTATGCTACACCAACACTCTACGTCCAATAATATTACGACATGCACAACCCTCTACGTCCAATAATATTACGACATGCACAACCCTCAAACGCTCTTTGCCGCATCCTACTCCTCTTAAGACACATGTTACGTCCTCGTAACTCACTAATACTAGAACCTTAGCTATACCTCTCATTATCCTCATCACCACCACATGTGAAAGATACCCGCCTATAATCTAAACACTTACTATATCCAAGGCTCTCTTACTTAAACAGTTCTCATACCTCAACTCATTCTGCACTCCATCTAACCAATACCACACAATCCTGATCATGACAAACACTCTAACTCTTCCACATTACCGCAACACGACATACCTCTCTATATAACTATATAAAACTCTTATCGCCAAGAGCATAATTCACGATCCACACTTGTTACGTACACTCACACTAGATCCTCAAGTTCCTTTCTTTCATTACCGCAAGACTCATACATAACTTAACACGACACTAAATACCCAACACCCTACACTCACTGTCTCAACAAAGGATTATGAACCATTTGCATATATCAGATCATTACCAAACATGTTCTACGAAAGCCTCATCTAGAACAAGATCAAAATTACGGTAACAACCTATCACAACTGTGTCCCATCAACAGAATATCACTATACCATGATAACAACGGAAACATATACAACTCTCTTTCATATCATCCTCTACCCTCATTCCCAAACCGAAACTGGTAAGAAACATCAACAAACAAAACAACTGTCTACATGTCTAACCGAAACTCACAAGGAACAACAACAACAAAACAACAATCTGTGCATAACTGGTCTGTACTTTCGAAACTCAAATCGTTACCACCCAGTATACTCAACCACAACCGGTGACGGCATCGCAACACCGCAACCAACGACCAAGACCACCGCAGCGCTTAAAATGCCCGCATCACAATACGAAGTACCATGCCCGGATCACCACCCGAGGCACAACAACCACATCGATAAACATCACAACCACATATAATTCCCATAAACACTGACTCAGTATGACATTTCGAACAAGAAAACTCATTCAAAAACGTTTTACTAGATTATAACACATCATATTATACGGAATAAACTGACAAGAATCTCATGAACATCATCCTTACCATTTCACGGGATAAACATGTATCATCAACACACATACAATTTTAACTATTCATGCCAGATCAATCAAATTATTATCTTTTGAACCTCATTCGATTAGTATACCGTACCCAACATAAATTACAAAACATTCATATAACAACTTTATAATTATCACCCATACCACTTCTTGTGAGGTCAGAACCTCACACAAACATTTACACATATCATAGACCCGTAATCACATCCAACTAGTCAATCCTGATCACGTAAGTTACCCCTTGACAGTGAATTGAATACCTCTCATCCGGACTTAACTCAGGTGCCTTTCATAACATATCTTCTCTTACACACAATTATCACCCCTCCGGCAAATGTAGCCATAACATCAGTACCCAACTTCCAGCGAACACCTCGTATATCCACATCTTATACTTCCTCACAACCAAACATACTAACCACCTCCACAAAATCAACCTCATTAGAACAACTAACTTCTCTAAAGTAACATCATTCTCAGCCACTAGTGACACCACTATGACACCAACATCCTTCATGTGACTACTCTCTTACTATCAGTTCTTAATATAACAATTTGTTTCCTCTCTTTGGTTATCATCCCAAATACGAACATCCAATCCATCAACAAAACATACCTCAACATTATTCCCAATTCTATCCTTTATCATATCGCTACCTAACTCTCCACCAAAATCTCAGATCTGGCAACACTCCACAAGCTTCTTATTCCCTTAGTACCTCGAAACTCACGGCTAACACGTCGTCCTGCTCTCCTATATAACCATTAACTCACACCCTCTAGGGGGATATCGTACATTTCATAATTTCCTACCTTCATGCTCCTTAACTCCGGTCAGCGTTCTCTCAACTTACTTCCATCCCTCTTCCCCTCCTTTTACTCAATAATGCCAATTAATAAGTCATCTCCTTTCTCTTTCTACCCAACTCTTAGTCATTTGTTTATTTTCCATAGCTCCACAACTCTAATTCCATTAATTCATATCAATATCTTATCATTCTTCTTATCATTTATCATCTATTATCTTGCTTCACACTCACCCTTGTCACCATCTAGTCCACGCACTAACAGTTACTCTTCAATTAGTCGTATCTCTCTTTCGCATCTCTAGAAACTAAAATTCACTTCATACCGTTTGTCCAAAGAATTACACACTGGGCTCACCCCTTGATATTCCAACTTCCCAAACTTAGCCACTATCTACAAATCCACATCGCGACATAACTTCCTTTAAGTTCACTATATACCTCTCTTTCCTATCTTCTTACAACAACCTTCCATTACATATACCCTTAAGCAACTCTATCCTAGCTGTCTTCCTCCATAAATCCTTACACATCCAAATATGCCACTAATCGTATCCCTTATCTCAATCTTTCATTCTCATGCTTCTATACACTTACATCACCCTTGCCCATATACACTTACTTTTATACTACTCGACACACGACTATTTCACTCGTCATATCTCACAAAACATGCTCTTTACCTCGATTAGCTCATCATTCTTCCCTTTTCTTTTTCCACTATCCTTCACAACCACATTAACACATGTCTTCCTTACCCAACACATGTCCCTCATAAGCCGCCAATCTCCATGTCATAACTTCCGGTAACTTACGTATCAAGACCGTCTCACATATAAAAGAATGCGTTAAGACTCAAAACATACATGTGTATATACCCTACGACTCAAAACAATGTGAAAACATAGCCACCGGCTCAAAACAAAATTAAGAACATAGCCACCGACTCAAAGTGGCCGCCCAACGAGGTACTCAGTCGACTACATAACATACTAGGTCGAGTACAAGGTACTCGGTCGAGTAACTATATTACTCGGTCGAGTTTTCGACTCAGAAGCAAACTCAATTATGGCAGAAGGATTACTCGGTCGAGTATTGGGAATACTCGGCCGAGTAGACCTTACTCGGTCGAGTATGCGACTACTCGGCCGAGTTCACGACTCCAGATGCTAAACAGTATTATCACAGAGGGATTACTCGGCCGAATATGGAATACTCGGTCGAGTATAAAGGATACTCGGCCGAGTAGGGACTACTCGGTCGAGTATCGGCGCAGTTCTCAGCACCGTCCAGTTTTCGTAAAACAGTCATATCTCACTCGTTACTTGGTCAATCTGGACGTGTGACCTATCGTTAGAATCGTAAGAAGACGAGCTATCACCTCCAATTAGAATTACAGCAATATCATTTCTAGAACTCAACTTATGACAGTTTTAAGACAACCCTTCTGTAATCGATCTTCATGCAAATCAATTTTTCTAAACAAAACAACTTGAACATGAATAAAGCAAACATTAACAACTCGATACTTCTAAAAACCAGTAGATAAGTGAACTTTATCATACCCACATGAAAATTAAACACGATATTCATATATATAGACGCATGACCTTAACCACATGCTACTACCAACAACCAAACATTAACATTATCATGATCTTATACGCATGTACCACTACCCTTTTGAAAGCCACATAATAAACACTTAACATGCCAACATATTCCTTACTAAAATTCAAATCAGTAAATCTCGCCACGCTTTTCACATGTTTCCACATACCACTTCTCATACCGCATTATCCAACCATTCAAGTTCCAAGTACCACACACATACACGACTCGACACACAACAGTCCCCCCCCCATGTGACCGGCTTGAGATCGTAAGGGCCTTAATGCGACTTAGGGACGTCTCCCAAGTCTTTGCGGTAGCTCCAAACAACTCTCCCCGGGTTCATTTTATTTAGACACCCTAAGTTCATTGGATTCATTAGTTTAAGGTGCCAGAATCGTCGGCTCTGATACCACTTTGTAACACCCCCTCATACCAAAGTACCTTACCAGGACTACCCCAGCATGAAAGGTTGTTACCATCTCGGTTGCCCGAGGTTAGTATATATCAAAAGCAACAGACCAAACATATTTATTAATGTACGGTAATTATAATAGTTACATAGTTTCCAAAATCTAAAAAACGAATTATCCAAATGGCAACAACTACCAAAACAATAACTAAAGCTCGTGATGGTGTCATGTAATCCAGCGTGGTGACTCTCCCATGACTGCCCCCAAGCTCAATAAATGTATCACTGTCTGTCAATCTCGCTCACCATCCCGAATGGATCACCGCAGGTTTTACAAAACAACAACACGGGGTCAGTACTACTCAATCAATATAAGACAACAAACATTACCACTAGCTGATCATCGATCTCACACACAGTAACCGACTACACACCGAAGTGTGTAGCCCTGCCAGATTACCCATCGCAACAGGTAATCCTCGCCGCCAGTGGGTGACCGCAGCCCATCCCCACCTAGTCTAGCTCATCAACGAGCGACTAACAATCCCTGTCCCTTAATGTGCACATCCCCTCCCATGGCGGGTTCCACGGAGGGCGAACTAGGGTGTGAAGCCACTCCCGCAAGTGACTCCACCATAATCACACAAACCACAGCATCACAGCTGTCACAACACAATCACCTCGCCACCGTCACCACCACACCCATACTCGATGATCGTGAGATAACAACAATTACAATACAATAGTAATCTCAATCAATTAACAGTACTGAGTAGGGGAAACCCTACCTTTTCGCAATCCGCTATGCTGCAATCAACCATACAAATGCATAACAAATATCACATCGTCACCTACAACAATAATCACATACTACAATTACACATTGCACAATCCCATTTTCCCAATTCCATATATACAATAACCCCAAAAGAATACAAATGACAAGGGAATGGAACTTGTGAGTAGAATAAGAGACTACACGCAAGGATCACAACGATTTGCACACACAACGAGATATGAGGATGATTAGGGAGTGATTAGGGAGAGATCGTAGAATGATTAGGGTTGGAAGTGATGTTTTAGAAACTGACGTCGAATATAAAATAACCCTAACATTCCCTAATCAAACCGATAAAATAACATTCGCAGGCCAGGATACTCGGTCGAGTAAAGCTATACTCGGCCGAGTATCATCTACTCGGTCGAGTATTCTCCATACTCGGCCGAGTATTACTCGGCAGAACCAAAACAGACTCCACAATTAACACTACTCAGCCGAGTAGGTCTACTCGGTCGAGTATACAACTTAACAAAATCCGTAGTGTTACATAAACAATAAGAATAAGACAACCATGAATGCAAAAGCTCAATCCCGTTCACAATTCCAACATTCACACATCCTCAGAGACACCCATATATATACATACTTCGAGGCACCCATATTAATACTCTGAGACACCCATATAAACAATAACAAACTCCAAGACACCCTTTTATATACCGCCACCCCTGGTCCGGTCTATACAAACAATAACAAACTCCGAGACATTCTTTTATATACCGCCACCCTTGGTCCGGTCTTTCATACATCACCCGCCACCCCTGGACCGGGTCTTCATACAACCACAATGCAAGTATGCAACATGGATAATAATAAATCAATGGATAAACAATAACAATAATCATCCAACAACCAACATCCAATTCCAATTAATATTCAACTGATAAATTACACCAATACACATTCAAGTTGAGTAGATAACCTACCTCGGTAGCAATAATCCAATAGTGCAGTCTAAGAAAAATAATCAAAAGTACTCCACGCACTTCAAATTCGTCACCTAAATACAATATCTATAATTTAATTATTAATTATTCAATTCATTATAATAATTTAATTAATTATAATTTATTTACATTAATTATTTTTTCGTGTAAAATATTACACAAAACCCGTCTTTATAATTAAACCCAAACACCCATTAACCCGTTAAAACCAACCCTTCCATCCCCCACATACACGGTTTAAAACCGTGTCCATCACCCCCCTTTAACACGCCAAAACCCGACACCACCAGCCACCACCGACACCACTCACCTAGCCACCACTAGTATGCACCACGACGCACCCCGACAACCCTTAACCACGAGCCAAACCGTCCCCAACAACCCTTACCAATACACCCTAACTATCCTCCTTAAACCCGGCACAACAACAACACAAACAAACACACACCACCCACAACCACCCCACAAAAACCAGTGACCATCACCGTGGTCTCCCTTGACCCACAATGGTTCCACCAACTGCCACGACCACCCAGGTAAGGTCACGACTAAGGTGTAAACAACCCACAACCCGTTTAGAACACAAACACCTCACACAACCATTACCCGACAACCATCGTACCAACCACCATCTGCAACCATCCCATCACCACCCCTGGGGTCGCCCAGTACCAACAAAATCAATCACCAAAGTCCCAAGTCAAGTCGACAATAAAACAAGGGTTAAATTCCGTCTTAAATACCCACGGCAGCCTCCCCTTAAGACGCCCAAAACGCCACCCACGGTGGTCAACGACGGTCACAGTCGGTCTTACTAGAGTCACAGCAGTCAACGACAACTACTAAGGTCAACAGCGTTATACAGGGTGGTCTATACGGCGCATATATTCATGAGTCATAATTATATACATATTTATGCCTCCCTTTAATTACTTTTGATACGGTTTTCGTGCTAAATTATATCATTTACATGCCTTTTATGTTAGAATGTCGATACTTTCGTTATTTGATGTTTAATGCAGGAATGATGCATTTGAGGAGTAAAGGAACGAAATGGGCATCGCGGAGTAGGCATGAAGGAATACACGAAGCATGGCACGGGAATCCATAAGAATGAAGGAAGAGAAATTAAGAAGACAATAAGAAAAGAGCAGAAACAAGTGATGCCCCGATCAACTATGGCCGGGCTCGATCGAGGAACTTGTGTCCTCGATCGAGTAAGACCAGGTTCGATCGAGGAACCAATGTTTCCAATATCTTCTGCAATTTTCCTTAAGTCGGTTATGTTTTATTATAAATACCTAGAATCGTACCCTAGTTTATTTACGTCTTATTTTTCGTAGTTTCGTATAACTTCTATAAAACTCTCTTAGAATACTCTTAGTTTAGTTTGTTTATTATTCGCTTCGGATCTATTGCCTTTAATTATGGTACTCTTTAATCTTTCCTCTATTATTAATCATTATTTTATCGTTCATCTATTATGATTTTAATTATGTCTTCTACTATTATTGTTGTTGTTATTCTTTCTATTTGATAAGGCGATATTTATTCATATTTATACCCCTTTTCTATATATTTTTACAGTCGTCTATCGTATTATTGAAGCTATATAATATACTCTTGTCATTTTACGAGTTTAATAATTAAAAATATTTTATTAGTGTTAAATAAATTAATTTAGTTTAATTTGGATTAATAGGCTATGGGCCGATGAATGACAAGACCGTTCGAGTTACTGAAACAATAACAAGAGTGGGCTTTCATCAATTAAGTGGATCAAACTATCAAAAGTATGGCACGAGTGGAATTGCACGCGGGCCAAGCAATTGATGTCCAAAAAGTATAAGATTATTTGTGGACCAAGTGACCAAGAGAAAGATCAAATAACCAAGAAACAAAGAAGGAAAATCAGAATTATATTAGAAGAGCAGAAGCTACGAGAAGCCAAAACAAGCATAAACAATGGAACTACAATTCTACTACGGATCTCCAAATTCTATCTTTTCCGTATCCTACCCAGAAAATCTATCCTAAATCTTTCCCAAATTTAATCCCAACTAAAGCTATAAAACCCATGTTCTCAATCAGGCGAAGGAGGCAATTTTACCCAAAATATTTTAGAGATATTGAGCGAAATTGTGTGTGTGGACAACGGGGGCCCACGGGGGCGCTTGGGAGGAAGAGAACAAGCGTTTACATTTGTTGGAGTCGCCACCAATTTTTATGGGAAATTGGAACCGTTCGAATACCTCGTGTCATGTCAAGACACAAAGTAGAGACATGAACACTAAGCAATCGTTACCCTTAGCATTCTATGTCTAGAATGACTCTCGTGGATGCCAATGAACACGGGTGTTCACAGAGATCTGGAGTAAGGGGTGAGGGTACGTATTAGGAAGCTCTTTTGATCGAACACCTAATCCCGCCCGCCTCGATAGCGGCCTCTACTAATGATTAGGGACATCATCTATACTTGATATATCGTCGATTATTTGCATGCAATGCAACATCCAAGTTTTAATCCTAGCATGTGAAGATTAGACTAAGTCGGTTAACATGTAATTTAGCATACAATTAATGTCGAAGTAGGATTTAATGCTCAATTACATGTGAAGGCATGCAAATAAATCATATAAATGCGATAAATAATACAATAATTACAATAATTACATTGGATTAATTGATTTATGTCGAAAATACCTTTGAAACGGATAATTTGAGAAAAAGAATAAAAGAAAGATTTAACGAACAGATTAATGGGTGATAATACGATTAATAGTCAATTATACGTGAGCTAATTAAACTAGGTCAAGCAACAACGGAGTTCAGAGACAGAACTCAACCTGGAACGGCAGCGCAAAGAAGAGGCTAGCCCTTTGGAAGAGCGCGCGATTCTTTGCGTCTGTTCCAAGGGTGAGTTCTGGCTGTGAAGCCGAAACTGCGAATCGTTAATATTCGTTGGTGATTTTAATGGTTGATTAATATAGTTACTCGGATGAAAGTGATTAATAGGTTATTTACATGTGATTAATGGTCATAAAAGCAATAAAACATGGATGAGACGGATTAAAGACGGATTATTTACATGAATGAACGATCGATTAGTGACATGGGTGAACAAAATAGGTTAAATATGATGAATCAACGACAAATTAACATAATAAACAGATGAAAATATATCAAAGGTCGAATTCCAGAAACTCAATATGAACAAATCGAATCTCTACAACCCGGATTGAGTTTAATGACGAAAACCCGCAAATATGAGATTATAAGGGATTTAAGCCGAATTTAACTGACGAATTATACATATGAATGAATGATAAATAACATACATGAAATTATTAGACTATTATATCGAAGAATTAAAGAAAACAAACGAAATAAACAAAAGACGAACGAATTACAGAGGACGAAGGAAGAAGAAAGGAAGCAGGAACTGTGGCAACCTCACGAAGAGGCGCAGCAGGCTGCGCTCCTTCGAAGAGGCGCAGCAGTTGCTGCGTCCTTTCTCGACGGTTTGTCTTCTGGAAATCCGTAAAAAGAGGTTTTGAAGCACGGTTTTATAAATCGGTTTTAAAGAGGTGTTTTCGACATAAACCTTATATTAGTGATGATACAAAAGATAAATAACAATAAATAAAAGAGAGATTTACACCCTCAGACTTACATGTTTGACGAAACGAGATGAACTAAGTTTACGATTAGTGATGCTCGACTCGAATGTAGACGAAAGTGCCCTCGTAAGAGAAAAAAGACGATTAGATTAATTAAGTTAATTGATGTGGAGTTGGTCAAATTGGTCGGTCATGCAAACGAGGCTGGTACTCAGAAGGATCCGAGCTTACGTGGTCGAATGTTCAAGCACGTAGACGCCAAAAAGTAAGAACAAAGGTCTAGAATGCAAAGGGAGAAGAGAAGGGCGGACACTCGCGTGAGAAATATGAGGAGCGAAGGCTCTATTTATACTAATCACGGAATTAGGGTTTCGGAGAGTCTTTGGAAGTGAATCTCGGAAAGATATGAAAAAGATACGAAAAATACGCGAGAAAAGGGACGGGAAGAGGCGCGGCGATCCTGCGTCTCTTGGAAGAGGCGCAGCACTGCTGCGTCTTTCCCAAGTGGTTTCCTCTGCGGAAGAAAGATTTCCGTGTTTGAGTTATAGAAGGACGGAATAATTTGGTTTTCCTTAATATCTTGTATGAATATTACGGAAAATTGTTTACCAAAGATTAAAGATTGTGAAATATTTATAAAATATGGAATAGAAATATAAGGAACATTCGAACATTCGACTCGGGATTTAACGGTTATCGAGAAAATGGAGACGGTTTTAGGCCCGGACTCCAAATGTACTCTAATTACTGTCAAAACGACCGTATCGGCACGTAGATGACAACTAAGAGGTAGACATTAGTGTTTGAGCAATCACTTGACGACAAACTTACGAACTGTCACAAATCGTTCCGCGTAGCAAACATGCGGCCCAATCATCACCGGGTGGTTTACGAGAGGTGCAGAAATGAGGTATCTACAGTGTGACAATTTGAAACCTAATTGGGTTGTGAGAGCAGTAGGAGACGTACTCCGGCGGAGTCTTAGCACACGGACGAGTAGGGGCGAATTTGAGGTGGTTTCTGAGGTGCGACATCTGAAGTTCCGACTACAAATTCCGGGCAGTAATTAAGTTATCTCTACATCTCTTGCATTCAATTTATGGTTTATTTTCGTTGATTAATTTTAGTATTGGAAACCGTTGGTTGTTTAATTGTTAATCTTTCAGTAATTTGTATCCAAAGCTTTACTCATTCTCCATTGATAGTTGCAATTTTCAGTGGTAATTTGTTATCTTATTATGATTGGAATTGTATGCTTTCGCTAATTATGTAATTGAGGCTTAGTTCGAGTTACATGATCTGAGTAGCAACTAGTTTAGATTAATCTCTGCGAATTGGGGTTAGCCTAAGTTAGGAGTAAATTTTGATCAGTTAATCTTTAGGTAGTGACGACACTAAAGGGATTAATTGGATTAATGACGTCTTCTTGGTTCGATAATGCTTCTAATTCGGTCTTTAGTAGGGTGCGACAAACTTACATCGGTCGGTTAGTTAAGAATCGGTCTAGGCTTAGTTCAGGTCGGTTGTAGTCTAAGAGAGGATAGGGAGTTATTTTTATCTTTAATTCCATAGTTAATCTATAAATAAACTCGAGATTTGACGTAAACAATATCCGGTTGACAAACTAGAATTACCAGTAGAATATGTGCTTAATGGGGTATTTAACTTCGCGTCTAGCTTCAGTATATAGTTCTGTTAGTTTAAAATCACAAGTGAAAACCCCCTAATCGTAAATAATGTTAATAGCCGTAAATATGTAAATAAATGGTATATATGTAAGTTAATGAATAAAAGTTCTATATAGTTAATTAGTTTTTCCAGTCTCTCCGTGGGATCGACCCTACTTATCCTTTACTATGTTTATATTTTTGAGGTTAAGATAGGTTTCATAAATTATTAATTTGTATGCGCAAACGACTCGTATCAAATTTTGGCGCCGTTGCCGGGGAGATTGATGTTAGAATTATTTTTCTATATAATTTGTAAGTTTAACACTAACTTTCATTTATATATACTTTAGGTTATTTTTCTGGCCAGATTTTCTTGGATGGACACTTTGAGTGGATGACTTGTTAGCTAACCATTTTTGCATGTTATTTGCTTTCGTGTTCCTCTTATTTTTGAATCTTGGCAGATTAATAGTTTGTAATGAAAAATTTATCATGGATTCTACATAGGTGGAGATTTGGGTAGACGACATCTTTCCTAACCATTTGTTTTCGTGTTGTTTGTTCTTATTTCTTCCTGATTTTAAAATCTTGTGTAGTATTCTTGTAGCTTACCTCGTAGTTAGAATGATAAGAGTAACTATTCATGAATGCCTATTCTACAATAAGCAAAGTTGCGCATTTAATTTCCTGAATTGTCAGTGGAGCCATATAAGTTGATTTGTATGTCAGTTAAAGGATACAAGCAGGTGTAAGAGTATCCCGATGGCTATTCATAGACATTCTGATTGCAAAAGTTTAGAGATATGGAGTTGTGCGACTGTGAGTTTAATTGGTTAATTGAGTTAAAGCTATTATGAACATAATAAAGTCAAATAAGTATTAAACTAGTACTGAGTTAGTCGATGCTTTTAATTAATACCCAACTCTTATGTTTTCTTAACTGTTTCGAGTGTTTCTAGGCCTAATTTTTGCACTCACTACTACAAATCCAGGCAACTACAACGCCCTTTAATAACGCTTATTCACGAAAATCACCGTAAGACGTCGTAGAACGGGTGGCGTGAATTTTACTAAAATTAATTACAATGGTTATGGTTCGATAACCGTTGTTATAGGTTTTAACAACGGGTCAAACATGCACAACCGTTGTTAATAATTTGGCGCAAAATTGGCGCAGAGTTAATGAAAAGTAATTACAACGGTTATTTATAAACCCGTTGTTAATACTTTTTAACAGCGGTTTACTATGGACCCGTTGTTAATATATTCTGTAATGACAACGGGTTTTTGTTTAACAACCGTTGTCAATACTTTCCATACTATAAACCACACAAACACAGATCAGCTACAACCACAAAACACAAACCTAACACAAACACAAACATACACCAACACCAACACAAACACAAACACAAACACAAACACAAACACAAACACAAACACAAACACAAACACAAACACAAACACAAACACACACTTTCTCATCGTCTCTTTCTCTCTTTCTCATCGTCGCTTTATCATCTCGCCGTCACTGTTGGTTTCATAATCTCTTACTTTCTCTAATTATCAGGTAAATATGGATGGTTTAATTTAGGTTTTGTCATCTCAGTCATTATTTTCTTTCTCTAATTATTTCATTTGCATGTGTTTTTATCGATCATTATGTTCTTTCTCTAAGTATTATTCGCTTAATTAGTTTTGTCACTGTTGTTTTTCTGCGTTTATTAGCTTGTAAAACTAATTAAATAAAATAAAACAAAGAAGAAGCAAGATGATTGAGAAGAATGCATGATAAACTTAAATAATTAATATATATATATATATATATATATATATATATATATATATATATATAGTGTCAAGTTCTCCTAAGTCCCTTACATCTATTGAGTCCTTAAGTCCTTCTAAGGGCCTTAGGATAAAGGGGATGGAGGGAGGAGATTGCATCTCAATGGAGGGCTAGAAATGCATCTAGCTAATCTTCCTCCCTAATCATTCCTAATCTCCTCCTCATTCTAATCTTATTCTTATCATCCATTCACTCATCTCTCTTTCATTCATTCCAAAAACAAAACCACATCTCTCATCTTCTCTTCCTCTCATCACCAAACCAAAAAAAAAACCAAAACCAAAACCAAAACCAAATGAAAAACAAATCTGAGAAAAAAAAAAAAAAACTTCCTCAAAGCATCGATCCCTCACCCTGCCGCCCCGACAACCACCCGACCACCACCACCACTTCTGGCCCTACATCCACCACCCCCCATGACCTCCTCCACACAGCCACGACCCTCACCCTCACCCACAAATCTGCCCTACGACCACCCCCCGCCACGCACAACCACGCACCCACCACCACCAACGACCCTCTCCGACACGCCACAACTGCCGACAACCACCACCCGCCCTCACGCCTGCCTCACCACCGCTTACCCTCCCTTTTTCCAGATCTACTCATCCCCCACCAACCCCATATCTTTAAAATCTCGTCTCACGCCATCATCGTCTCAGATTGTTGTGTTTTTTTTTTTTTTTTTTTATTTCGTTTTTATCAGATTTCGTTTTTTTTTCTCCTGAGATTTCGTTTTTATTTCTGAGATTTCGTTTATTCATTGTTATTTTAAAATCTCATTGTTATTATTTCGGTTTTTTCATTGTTATTATTTCGGTTTTTTTCATTTCGTTTTTATCATATTTCGGTTTTCATTGTTTTTTCATTATTTAGATCTTAAACGGTTGTTATTATTTCTGAGATTTCATTGTTATTATTTCGGTTTTTTCATTGTTATTATTAAAACTGTTTAGATCTTGTTTATTTCATTGTTATTATTAAAACCTCGTCCACCATTGAAATCTTGTTTATTTCGGGTTTTTTCTTTTTGATTTTTTAGTATAAATTCCGTTTTGTGAACGGTTGTATTTAAGATTTTGGTTGGTTTCTTCGAATTATTTTCATCTACTTTTTATTTCGTTTTTTTATTATTTTAGATCTAGTATTCTTGGTTTTCATTTTAGTTTTTTATTATTTTAATGTTGTGGGTGTTATACTATTTTTTCTGTTACAATTACACTTTTTTTGGTTAAAATTACACTTTTTTGGTTAAAATTACACTTATTTCTGTTATAATTACACTTTTTCCTGTTAAAATTAGACTTTTTCTATTACAATTACACTTATTTCTGTTACAATTACACTTTTTTTTGTTACAATTACACTTTTTCGGTTAAAAATTCACTCAAATCTGTTACAATTACACTTTTTCTTGTTACAATTACACAATTTCTGTTACAATTACACTTTTTCTTGTTATAATTACACTTTTCTGTTAAAATTACACTTTTTTCCTTTAAAATTACACTTTTTCTTGTTAGAATTACATTTTTTACCTTTAAAATTACACTTTTTTACTTTAAAATTACACCTTTTTCGGTTAAAATTACACCTTTTTCTTGTTAAAATTACACTTATCTCTATTAATAACTAAAGTTACACTCTTGGAGTAAAGTTAGACAGACTAATTTGGACTATTTGGACAATTGGGACTAACTAATTTGGACAATTTGGACAATATGGACTAACTAATTTGGACTATTTGGACTAACTAATGGAGTTATTTACGACTAAATTGAATACAATATTTACAACTAAATTTGGACTAAAATTATACAATTTTGGACTGAAAATACAAAAATTGAACTAAAAATACACTATTTACGACTAAATTTGGACTAAAAATACAATTTTGGACTGAAAATACACTATTTACGAATAATTTTGAACTAATAATACACTATTTACGACTAAATTTAGAGTAAAATTACACAATTAGAACTAAAGTTACACAATTCATTTATTTTGAGTCATTGAGATTGTGCAATTTCAATCATTGTCTACTAAAGTGTAACTTAGTAAATTGATAGTGTGTGTATCTTTTATCATTCTATGAGTGTAATTTTAGTCCAAAAAAGTGTAATTTTAGTCCAAAAAAGTGTAATTTTAGTCTACAAATGTGTAACTTTAATCCACAAATGTATAAATTTAGTCTACAAAAGTGTAATTTTAGTCCACGAAAGTGTAATTTTAGTCCATAAAAGTGTAATTTTAATCCAAATGTATAACTATAGTCTAAATTTGTGTATCTTTAGTCTAAATTGTGTAATTTTAGTCCAAATTTCTGTAACTTCAGTCCAAATTGTTCTAAGTCCAAAAGCGTAACTTTAGTCATTAAGAAGATAACCTTAGTAGAGATAAATGTAACTTTAATGAAGACAAGTGTAATTTTAAAGGAAAAAAGTGTAATTTTAACAGAAAAAAGTGTAATTTTAACGGAAAAGTGTAATTTTAAACCGAAAAAAAGTGTAATTTTAACAGAAAAAAGTGTAATTTTAACGGAAAAAAGTGTAATTTTAACAAGGAAAAAAATGTGATTTTAACCAAAAAAAGTGTAATTTTAATGGAAAAAAGTGTAATTTTAACGGAAAAAAGTGTAATTTTAACCGATCAAGTAATTTTAATAGATCCTAAATCACATAATACCAAAAGAAAATTTTAAATGCGAAATTTGGCAAATATATATAACAAGACGGATATTAACAAAGTGATATCAACAAGAAAAAAGTAAAAAATGAGATTTCATAACTAATAGATTTATTACTATAATTTTAACCGGAAAAAAAAGTGAAATTTTAACACAAAAAAGTGTAATTTTAACGGAAAAAAGTGTATTTTTAACAAGGAAAAAACTGTGATTTTAACCCAAAAAAAGTGTAATTTTAACGGAAAAAAATGTAATTTTAACGAAAAAAAGTGTAATTTTAACCCAAAAAAAGTGTAATTTTAACGGAAAAAGTGTAATTTTAACGGAAAAAAGTGTAATTTTAACGAAAAAAAGTGTAATTTTAACCGATAAAGTAATTTTAATAGATCCTAAATCACACAATACCAAAAGAAAATTTTAAATACGAAATCAAATTATAATTTGTAAGAATGTCAATAACCGGAAAAAAAAGACCAAAACATGAAAATTGAAAAAAAAAAAAACGGAAATGAACAAAAAAAAAACGGAGATGGGTCAAAAAAAAACAAAACATTAACTACAAAACGGAAATGAAAAAAAAAAGACCAAAACATGAAAATTGAAAAAAAAAAAATAACAAAACGGAAATGAACAAAAAAACGGGTCAATGAAAATTGATCTATTTTAGTAGATCTAAGATTAAAATAAAAAAAAAACTCACAAATTTAAAACAATATTATATAGCAAGACGATATAAGGAGAAAAAAACAACAAAAAAAATAAAAAGAACACCCAAACATCAAGTTTAAAAAAAAAAAAAAAAAAAAATTAAAAAAATGACGTCGTGGCGGCGGCGGCCGTGGTGGTGGTGGCGGTGGCGGGGGCGGGGGTTGCGACTGTGGTGGTGTCCGGTGGGTGGTGGTAGGTGAATGAAGAATAGATGAGTAATTGATTTATTTGGATTTTTTGGGTTTTTTATTTGTTTGATTTTTTGGGTTTTTTTTCTTGTTTTTTTTAGAGAATATGGAGAAGTGAAATATAGAGAGAGAATGAGGAGATGTGATAATGAGAGGTTAATGATTAGTGATGAGAACTAATGGAGTTAATAAGAAAATTAGAGGAAGAGAGCAAAATTAGAGGATTAACCATATTTTTTGTGTTTCATCCTATCCCTTCATTTTCAAGATCCAAAGACTCACAATGAGACTCATGGACTCAAATGTAAGAGGTGGACTTACTTGATCTTATTACTATATATATATATATATATATATATATATATATATATATATATATATATATATATATATATATATATATATATATATATATATATATATATATAGAGAGAGAGAGAGAGAGAGAGAGAGAGAGAGAGAGAGAGAGAGAGAGAGAGAGAGAGAGAGAGAGAGAGAGAGAGAGAGAGAGAGAGAGAGAGAGAGAGAGAGAGAGGGGAGAGATCTAATGAGTCCTTAAGTCCTTATAAGAACCCTTAGATGGACAACATCTAAGGTGGAGATTTTTTACAAAATATAGGCCCAAAAAAAAGGGAAAAGCTTGGGCCGGAAAGAGGACAACATTTCCTGCAAGTTGTCCTTCCCAATGATCAAAACTGGCGGACAAAAGGATATATCCTTGTACTATGTTTACACTCCCACATTCTTCCTTCCTTAACACACTTATTTCCAACTGGATTCTTTTTTTCTTCTCTCTAAAACTGGGTTCTTCCTTTTGAAAACGAACTTTTCAGCTAAAGTTCTCTCTAAATCTTGCAAATTAGCGTAAACATGCAAATAATAGACGGCATCAATGGTATTTCTTCATTTTATTCATTGTTTTCAGTCACTTTTTAATATTTTCAGTTGAATAGGATGGATGGAGGTCATGATAAAATTTGCATGTCATCGAATTTGTTCATTCTTGTTATTATTATTTGTTACTGGGTTTGAAATGAAGATTGTTAGAAGGAAATCTTCATGCTGGGTTTTCATCAACGCATTCTGAAACCATTTACATGAACACTTTTGCTATAGTTTTACAGTTACACTTTTTAATTGTTATTGTCACCTTTTAATTGTTTACTTTTGTTATAGTTTTACACTTTTGCTGACATTTACACTTTTAAACCATCACATTTACACTGCATTTCTGCTGACATTTACACTTACACTTTTGGATGTTTACTTTTGCTATAGTTTTACATTTACACTTTTTAATTGTTATTATTATAGTTTTAATTCGAGTTAGCATTCTGACAACATTTACACTTTTAAACCATCACATTTACACTGCATTTCTGCTGACATTTACACTTACACTTTTGGATGTTTACTTTTGTTATAGTTTTACATTTACACTTTTTAATTGTTATAGTCGCCTTTTAATTGTTATTATTATAGTTTTAATTTGAGTTAGCATTCTGACAACATTTACACTTTTGCTGACATTTACACTTTTACACCATCACATTTACACTGCATTTCTGCTGACATTTACAATTTTGGTGTAGTTTTACATTTACACTTTTTAATTGTTATAGTCACCTTTGCATTTTTATTGTTATATTTTTTATGTGAGTTAGCATTCTGACAACGTTTACACTTTTGCTGACATTTACACTTTCGCATCAAACACATTTACACTTCGTTTCTGCATTGACATTTACACTTACACTTTTGGATGTTTACATTTACACTTACACTTTTAGGACATCATAATTTGGACATTTACACTTTTGGAATATTTACATTTATGGAACATTCCCTTTACATTTACACTTTACTTCGACTTACGTTTACACTTACACTTCATATCTGATGACATTTACACTTAAACTCTATGGACATTTACACTTACACTTCATATCTGATGACATTTACATTTACACTTACACTCTGTGCACATTTACAGACTCGCTAAAACTGAATGGAGTTCAACCTGACGGGCGGAGTTTGTGTAGGGAGGTCGAGAAGAGGTTTACACCGTACATCGGGCGGGGAGTTGGGGGGGATTGAGGACGCGGTGACTTTTTATAAGATATACGTCATTGCTTGTGGGTTTGATGTGCGTAGGTACACAACAAAAAAATGGCGTGGCGGTGAGATCAAGTCAAAGCTCGTCGTCTGCAATCGAGAAGGTTTCGCTCACAAGACGCCCAGTAAAGATCGGGATGACGGACTGGTTGGGGAGAAGTCACGAGAGGATATTGTGGTCACTAGAGTGGGGTGTAAAGCGAGGACACGACTATATATGAAGAATGGTCTTTTATTAATTGACCGGTTCCACGAGGGTCACAATCACGAGCTTATCTCACTTAAGGACAGAGAGTTCCAGAAATTGTCGCGTAACATAATAGATTATCACAAGATGATAATCATTTCGAACTCAAGGGTTTGTAATATATAATCACTCTCTATACTAAATAAATAATTCCATTCATGTTATATTTATATGACGTATCTGTTAATGATTGATTGGCAGCTGAAGATAGGAGCAACAAAGACATACAGAATCTGCAAAGAACAAGTGAATGGATTCGAGAACATTGGAGCAAGCTTAAATGATTTTAAGAACTTCCATAGGGATGTTAAATGTTTCATTCACGAACGGGATGGTCAGTTGTTTGTTGACCATTTCAAGGAAATGACTGAAACAAGAATAGGTTTCTACTTTGACTATGACCTTGACGATGATGGCGACTGCGTAGGGCCATATGGGGGCGGGCAGTCTTGCTCGAGATAATTACAAATTTTTTGGTGATGCGGTGTCATTCGACCCAACTTACTCCACCAATAAGTATTCTATGGTATTCACACCATTCACAGTGTTGACCACCATAAACGATGTGATGTTACGTGGGGCTCTAATTTCAAGGGAAGATTATGAGTCATTTAATTGGGTTTTCAGCCGGTTTTTACAAGCAATGGGGGGTAAGGAACCCGAGTACATAATTACAGATCAGGACCCAGGTATTATCAAATCTGTCCCTCTTGTTTTCTGTGGACATGGGCCACGTCTCGGTCTGTGAATTTGGGCCATAAGCCGATCTGCGGTCGCGGGCCACCTGCAAGCCCACTTCGATATGTGGACGCGCAGCGGTCTCTTTGAAAGCAACGCTCGGCGGCGTAAAAGATGCTTTCGACCGGATCGTTTTAGATCGGTCGGTTTCGTCTCGGTAAGGGTCTCAAAACGATTAGAGATGTTCGGAGTCGCCACCAAGCATTTGTGGGATGCCTGGAACCCGTTCGAATTCCACTTTATACCTCGGTCAAATCGAAGCACAAAGCAGCGTTTGACATAGGTACTAAAGATAAGGAAATCGTCCCTCTTTAGCATCCTATCTCTAGAATGACTCTCGTACGCCCTGGATAAGGTCGTCCACTATCCAAAGTTTCTGAGTAAGAGGTGAAGGTACGTATTGGAAAGCCCTTTAATCAGACACCCAATCCCGCCCGGGTTTAGTGGCCTCTACTGATCGATCTTGGTTGGTTGAATGCAAAAGTTGATAGAACGGTTTAAATGCATGAATGCGCATCCAATAATTTAAACCTAACATGTGAGAGCTTTCTAAGTCGGTTGATTTAATCCAAGTATCAAGTATAATATGTTGAGTTGGATTAATGATTGATTTGCATGCAAGACGGAAATTAAACATCCATTTACCGTATTAGGTTTAGGGTGCACAACATGATCCATTTGTCTTAGTAAGGCATTTTGCAAATATGGTTTGAATATTCGTCCGATCCGTCCTATATCCGGGTTAACCGGAGTCGGGATCGTCCTAGAATAATGCTGGAAAGGAACAGGCCCTGTATCAGACAGCTACATGAGGCCCGAGCCAGCTGGCGATACAAAGGGCTTCCCTCTGGTTTTGAAAATGAGAAATGGAGAGCCTGTTTAGGTGCGGGTTAGCCCACGCTTTATGTAACGTGTTCTGACCTTTTAGAAAACGTTGTAAATCGTGTTGAAAATGGGTGTTTGAACCCGGTTTGATTTGAAAGGGGTCGTTTAGACCGCATTTGTTGATTTGAAGAACTAGACTCGAATAATCATCATTATTTGATAATATTCGGTGTCGGGTTCGGTTTGACAAACATGACATGAATAGTTTTGAAAATGATTATGGACTAATTGTTTTAAGTCCATTTGAATGTAATTAGTCGGTATTCATCATCGTACCCGGGTTAAAATCCGGCATGGTATGTAGAACCAAGGATGACTTTGTGTTGGTGACTAATATGTTTGTTTAAAAATGTAAAGAAATGAAATAAAAGGCTTTAAAATACCTTCTAAATGTCATCAACCAAATATTATCACCGAAACACGGATTTAACCGTCATGGTATGAAGAACCAAGGGTGAAAAATGCTTTATGGTTAAAACATGTGAAATAAAACAACAAAGGTTCGAAAATACTTGAAATGGTGAAAACCGATTACAAATATGAAAAATGGATTAAGGGAAATGACGAGAACAAACACAGTTGATTTCTGGTCTGAATACCCCATTTAGGCGCGAGCTAGTTGGCGACCTAAGGGGCTTCTGCCTCAGACCAAAAATCAGTTTTGGCTCGTTTATTCCATGTTTTGGTTCATGTTATGCATGTTTTAGCATGTTAGAGTCATGAAACAAATGAAAACACAATAAAAGAGGATTTTTACACCCTCATAGTTACATGTTTGGTTATGGCGAGTGATCGACGTAAGTGTAACGACTCGTTTGATCGGAAAAAACTCGGTTTAAAACCGTTTTGGTAAGTAAAAGAGTGTTTTAAAAGTTTAGTGATGGTGTAGTGGTCTAAGTGGTCGGTCAAGTGATTTAATGCACGATGACGGTACCAAAAAATATGTAAGGCTCGTGTTTACGATCGGTAGGTCGTAAATACGCGTCGGATTGTGACTTTAGAGTCGAGTCGAGAATTTGAAGGGAGAAAAGAGGGGGCGAACACTCGCGTAACTCTCAAATGGGTGGCATTTGAGGGGTATTTATAGGAGAATGAGTGGTTGTGTGAATTTTGAGCGACGTGGCCACTTGGGCTGCTCAAAGAGGCGCGAGCCACGTCGCGGGTCTTCGAGCTGTGTTATCACTTTCACAACAAACGCAATCATGATTTGTTCTATCCTAGGTTTTGTAGTCACATGTTTGGTATTTGACCAACATGAATCCGGGAAAACTTAAGGTAGAAGGTTTTAAATGTTTGGTTTTTTGTGGTTGACTCGGTTTGACTCGTTGTTGGAGTCGGGTTTTGAATTTTTGAGTCGGTTTTTGGTCCGGGGTCGGTTTTGACTCTAGTTAGTGTCATTGCGACCCCGTCGCCGTGCATTAAACACTCCAGGTATTTTTGAAATGTTTTGATATGTTTTATTTTCAAAATCGTTTTAAGTTTTCCGGCGTAAAGTTGTACACAAATTGTCGATTAAACGCCGCGATTCCAAAGCATGTTGTAGTCCGATAATCATCGGGTGTTTGTTGGAGTCTCAGCAGATATTGGGTATCTACAGAGTCCCCACTTTGACTGAGTCTTGGACAGGGCGAAAGTCAAAGTAGAGCCCCCAGGTCAATCGAAGATTACAACCTGGAGACCCAAGCGACGTCGAGGCGGCTCGAAAGGATTCGGGCCAAGGACCTGCCGTCGGGAAGGGCGACGCCAAGGCGACTCGAGGGTACGAGCCAAGGACCTGTCGTCGGGAATAGTTTAGAGTCTGTCGACTGTCCGTGCGGGTCGTTTAAAGTCCGTTAGACTACGTACGAAGGCTCGCCAGCCATAAGAAGGACGCGGTGACTTTTTATAAGATATACGTTATTGCTTGTGGGTTTGATGTGCGTAGGTACACAACAAAAAAATGGCGTGGCGGTGAGATCAAGTCAAAGCTCGTCGTCTGCAATCGAGAAGGTTTCGCTCACAAGACGCCCAGTAAAGATCGGGATGACGGATTTGGTTGGGGAGAAGTCACGAGAGGATATTCGGGGTCACTAGAGTGGGGTGTAAAGCGAGGACACGACTATATATGAAGAATGGTCTTTTATTAATTGACCGGTTCCACGAGGGTCACAATCACGAGCTTATCTCACTTAAGAACGAGAGTTCGAGAAATTGTCGCGTAACATACAGATTATCACAAGATGATAATCATTTCGAACTCAAGGGTTTGTAATATATAATCACTCTCTATACTAAATAAATAATTCCATTCATGTTATATTTATATGACGTATCTGTTAATGATTGATTGGCAGCTGAAGATTGGAGCAACAAAGACATACAGAATCTGCAAAGAACAAGTGAATGGATTCGAGAACATTGGAGCAAGCTTAAATGATTTTAAGAACTTCCATAGGGATGTTAAATGTTTCATTCACGAACGGGATGGTCAGTTGTTTGTTGACCATTTCAAGGAAATGACTGAAACAAGAATAGGTTTCTACTTTGACTATGACCTTGACGATGATGGCAGCCTGCGTAGGGCCATATGGGCGGGACAGTCTTGCTCGAGATAATTACAAAATTTTTGGTGATGCGGTGTCATTCGACCCAACTTACTCCACCAATAAGTATTCTATGGTATTCACACCATTCACAGGTGTTGACCACCATAAACGATCTGTGATGTTCTGTGGGGCTCTAATTTCAAGGGAAGATTATGAGTCATTTAATTGGGTTTTCAGCCGGTTTTTACAAGCAATGGGGGGTAAGGAACCCGAGTACATAATTACAGATCAGGACCCAGGTATTATCAAATCTGTCCCTCTTGTTTTCTGTGGACATGGGCCACGTCTCGGTCTGTGAATTTGGGCCATAAGCCGATCTGCGGTCGCGGGCCACCTGCAAGCCCACTTCGATATGTGGACGCAGTCTCTCTTTGAAAGCAACGCTCGGCGGCGTAAAAGATGCTTTCGACTGGATCGTTTTAGATCGGCCGGTTTCGTCTCGGTAAGGGTCTCAAAACGATTAGAGATGTTCGGAGTCGCCACCAAGCATTTGTGGGATGCCTGGAACCCGTTCGAATTCCACTTTATACCTCGGTCAAATCGAAGCACAAAGCAGCGTTTGACATAGGTACTAAAGATAAGGAAATCGTCCCTCTTTAGCATCCTATCTCTAGAATGACTCTCGTACGCCCTGGATAAGGTCGTCCACTATCCAAAGTTTCTGAGTAAGAGGTGAAGGTACGTATTGGAAAGCCCTTTAATCAGACACCCAATCCCGCCCGGGTTTAGTGGCCTCTACTGATCGATCTTGGTTGGTTGAATGCAAAAGTTGATAGAACGGTTTAAATGCATGAATGCGCATCCAATAATTTAAACCTAACATGTGAGAGCTTTCTAAGTCGGTTGATTTAATCCAAGTATCAAGTATAATATGTTGAGTTGGATTAATGATTGATTTGCATGCAAGACGGAAATTAAACATCCATTTACCGTATTAGGTTTAGGGTGCACAACATGATCCATTTGTCTTAGTAAGGCATTTTGCAAATATGGTTTGAATATTCGTCCGATCCGTCCTATATCCGGGTTAACCGGAGTCGGGATCGTCCTAGAATAATGCTGGAAAGGAACAGGCCCTGTATCAGACAGCTACATGAGGCCCGAGCCAGCTGGCGATACAAAGGGCTTCCCTCTGGTTTTGAAAATGAGAAATGGAGAGCCTGTTTAGGTGCGGGTTAGCCCACGCTTTATGTAACGTGTTCTGACCTTTTAGAAAACGTTGTAAATCGTGTTGAAAATGGGTGTTTGAACCCGGTTTGATTTGAAAGGGGTCGTTTAGACCGCATTTGTTGATTTGAAGAACTAGACTCGAATAATCATCATTATTTGATAATATTCGGTGTCGGGTTCGGTTTGACAAACATGACATGAATAGTTTTGAAAATGATTATGGACTAATTGTTTTAAGTCCATTTGAATGTAATTAGTCGGTATTCATCATCGTACCCGGGTTAAAATCCGGCATGGTATGTAGAACCAAGGATGACTTTGTGTTGGTGACTAATATGTTTGTTTAAAAATGTAAAGAAATGAAATAAAAGGCTTTAAAATACCTTCTAAATGTCATCAACCAAATATTATCACCGAAACACGGATTTAACCGTCATGGTATGAAGAACCAAGGGTGAAAAATGCTTTATGGTTAAAACATGTGAAATAAAACAACAAAGGTTTGAAAATACTTGAAATGGTGAAAACCGATTACAAATATGAAAAATGGATTAAGGGAAATGACGAGAACAAACAGTTGATTTTGGTCGAATACCCCATTTAGGCGCGAGCTAGTTGGCGACCTAAGGGGCTTCGCCTCGGACCAAAAATCAGTTTTGGCTCGTTTATTCCATGTTTTGGTTCATGTTATGCATGTTTTAGCATGTTAGAGTCATGAAACAAATGAAAACACAATAAAAGAGGATTTTTACACCCTCATAGTTACATGTTTGGTTATGGCGAGTGATCGACGTAAGTGTAACGACTCGTTTGATCGGAAAAAACTCGGTTTAAAACCGTTTTGGTAAGTAAAAGAGTGTTTTAAAATTTTAGTGATGGTGTAGTGGTCTAAGTGGTCGGTCAAGTGATTTAATGCACGATGACGGTACCAAAAAATATGTAAGGCTCGTGTTTACGATCGGTAGGTCGTAAATACGCGTCGGATTGTGACTTTAGAGTCGAGTCGAGAATTTGAAGGGAGAAAAGAGGGGGCGAACACTCGCGTAACTCTCAAATGGGTGGCATTTGAGGGGTATTTATAGGAGAATGAGTGGTTGTGTGAATTTTGAGCGACGTGGCCACTTGGGCTGCTCAAAGAGGCGCGAGCCACGTCGCGGGTCTTCGAGCTGTGTTATCACTTTCACAACAAACGCAATCATGATTTGTTCTATCCTAGGTTTTGTAGTCACATGTTTGGTGTTTCACCAACATGAATCCGGGAAAACTTAAGGTAGAAGGTTTTAAATGTTTGGTTTTTTGTGGTTGACTCGGTTTGACTCGTTGTTGGAGTCGGGTTTTGAATTTTTGAGTCGGTTTTTGGTCCGGTGTCGGTTTTGACTCTAGTTAGTGTCATTGCGACCCCGTCGCCGTGCATTAAACACTCCAGGTATTTTTGAAATGTTTTGATATGTTTTATTTTCAAAATCGTTTTAAGTTTTCCGGCGTAAAGTTGTACACAAATTGTCGATTAAACGCCGCGATTCCAAAGCATGTTGTAGTCCGATAATCATCGGGTGTTTGTTGGAGTCTCAGCAGATATTGGGTATCTACAGAGCCCCCACTTTGACTGAGTCTTGGACAGGGCGAAAGTCAAAGTAGAGCCCCCAGGTCAATCGAAGATTACAACCTGGAGACCCAAGCGACGTCGAGGCGGCTCGAAAGGATTCGGGCCAAGGACCTGCCGTCGGGAAGGGCGACGCCAAGGCGACTCGAGGGTACGAGCCAAGGACCCGTCGTCGGGAATAGTTTAGAGTCTGTCGACTGTCCGTGCGGGTCGTTTAAAGTTCGTTAGACTACGTACGAAGGCTCGCCAGCCATAAGAAGGAGTCATACCTGAGGCATCTTCGGATATGTCCTTGCACGCTTGCGGACAAAGGCTCGCCAGCCAATGGTAAGGAAATGTACCCGAGGCATCTTCGAGATCTATCCTTGAAAGGTTGCGGACAAAGGCTCGCCAGCCAATGGTAAGGAAATGTACCCGAGGCATCTTCGGGATGTGTCCTTGAGGTGTTTGTGGACAAAGGCTCGCCAGCCAATGGTAAGGAAATGTACCCGAGGCATCTTCGGGATGTGTCCTTGAAGGGTTGCGGACAAAGGCTCGCCAGCCAAAGGTACGGTCGGTTAATGGACCATGGGAGTAGCCGTGTCGAATGGGCTTGTTTTGAAAGTAGCAAACTCGTGATGTCGCTGGGGAAATAGTGAGTATGGATTCTCACTATCACTGTTTTTGGAATGAGTGGGTTCCGCGAGGAAGCCCCCTGCTGGTATTTGAAAGAATAGTGAATTTGGCATCTTCACCATTCGTCGTTCTCCTTTGAACTTGAAGTGGCGGTTTTGATCGCCGTTTGTTTGAATTTTGAAGGAAAATAACAAACTTTAAATCTGCTATTACGTTTTGAAATGACGGTTTACATGCCGCCGTTGACATTTGAAAGAAATAGTGAATTTGGAATCTTCACTATTAATTGAAGTGACGGTTTATGTGCCGCCGTTGACATTTGATGGACATAGTGAATTTGGAATCTTCACTATTAATTGAAGTGACGGTTTATGTGTCGCCGTTGACATTTGATGGAAATAGTGAATTTGGAATCTTCGCTATTGATTGAAGTGACGGTTTATGTGCCGCCGTTGACATGTGTGGTGAAAATAGTGGAATTCAATTTTAAACTATTATCTTGAAAATGGCGATTTTAATTGCCGTCGTCTAAAATTTGGAGAAATAGCGGTTTTTGAATTCTTGCTATTATTTTTGAAATTTTGAAGGAAAATGGTGAATTTTGATTTCACCATTATTTTTGAAATTGGCGGTTTTGATCGCCGTTTGCTTGGAAATTCTCGAAAATAGTGAATTTAAATTTTCACTATTCGATTGGAGGGACGGTTTATGTGCCGTGGTTTAAAGCTTTCGAAAATAGTGAATTTGAATTTTCACTATTCGTTGTTGAGAAAAATGACGACCTTTAATATCGTCAAGTGAAAGTTTGAAGTTTGTTACGGGAAATTGGGCTAAAGCCCAAAATCCGCTGAAAGAGCAAGGGGGAGGCCTGCTTAAGGCGCGAGCCACCTGGCGAACCAAAGGGGCTTCCCTATTTTCTGTAAAAGACGCGAGGTCAGGCCGCATATCAACCATAATCTCGTCTTCCTTCTCTTCGACAAAACAAAGCCAAATCCGCCATTGTTGGACCTTCTAGCTTGTTCAAATTCTTGCCTTCATCAACAATGTCATCTAAAGGTAAGTATTTCCTCTTGAATCCATTTAAATTTGTTGATCTTTAGTTTGACTGAATTAGGGCGAATTTTGCCCTAAAAATCGAATTGGGCGTTTTTGATTGAGCCCATTTCGAGTGAAATTGATGCTTGCATTAGGTTAGAAACCTGTTTAGGAGTATAGGGGTGCTTTTAGTTTGCATTTTGGTCCCCGTTCCCGCTCCCTATGCTCGAAAAACGTGAGTGAGGCAAGAAACCGTCTCATTTTACAATGCCAAGTTTATTTGCTTGGGTAGTGGGTCCCACTAGGTTGCATTGTAGTTGGGAAAACCCGTATTTGCCATTTAAGGACCTTCGTTGGATGCTTGTGGGCAAAATTGGATTTTTGCCTTTTGCGACGGTCTTACGTCTGACAAAATAAGCGCCTGTTTGGGCTTGAATTGAGTCAGTTTGCCTTGAATTGGACCTTATTGGTAATTTAGGTCACCTTGAGGCGTGATAAAATCACTTTTGCCTTTTTGCGGTCGTTTTGAAATTTTGACCGGTTTGGGCTCAAATTTGCGTATGAATTGCTTTTTTGAACCGTAGAAAAATCCCCATTGTGTCGGGAATGTATTTTGGGTTGTTGGCGGACCTTGTAGGGGTCTTGAAATGCCGTTTTTGTGATTTTGACTCGTCTTTTGCTTGAAACGAGGGGCGAGTCGTTTTTGTGTTTTTTTTTGTGAATGGTTTTGTTTGGTTGGATTTTGGGCGGGATTGCCCTTGTTTTTGCATTGCAGGTTGTTTTTTTTTTGTTTTTGGATTTATCCATTTCATGCCGTCGTAATGCCGAAATTCCGGCTGACGTTTTTTTGTTGTTGCTT
This sequence comes from Silene latifolia, assembly GCF_048544455.1. Taxonomy (NCBI): domain Eukaryota; kingdom Viridiplantae; phylum Streptophyta; class Magnoliopsida; order Caryophyllales; family Caryophyllaceae; genus Silene; species Silene latifolia. The sequence continues at coordinate 81,261,872 of NC_133531.1, forward strand.
TTTGACCGCAGGGTATCGTCTGGGACCTATGGGGTCCGTCATTGAGGCTTTGGAGGAGGAAGTCGATCCTGGAGGGGTTGTAGCGGCCGAGGAGGCTGCCGTATTCGAGGCGGTGGTGGAGGATGCTTCCGTAGAGGAGGAGAGGCGGCTGATATGGCCGGCTTGTCCTTTTCGATGTGGCTCATAGACAAGGTGGCTGATGAGTAGGGTTCAGTATCGGAATGGTGCATCGCATCATGGTTCTGGGCCTCCTCATTATCTGAAGTCTGCAAGACACTGTCTTCTTTTTTGTCGTGGAGCAGGAGCGGGGGGTTATCGTCATCGTAACCTCCTCTGCTTTCGCTGTTGCTCCTCTGTTTCCCATGTTGCTCCCTTTCTTTTCTGATCGGAAGGGTAGGGAGTGCTTAGTTCGATAGGTGGCAGATAGCCCCCAGTTCGTTGTCTTAGGCCAGTGTCTGTATGATAGACGTTTGTTTTAGGCCAGTGCCTTTATGATAGACGTTTGTCGATGTATTTTGCGTAAGGCGGTTTGTATATATGTGTTTTTGGATTGTGGTTTATTTTGTGATTTTTGGCTTTTTGTGTTGTGTTTCGGAGGAGTGCTGTCGGCTGTTGATTCTCCTTTTGCTTCGCACTAGTCCCTGCATCGTTAGTGTAGAAAACAGGCAAAAAATAGCACATACGCATAAACGTAAACACGTAAAAGCATTTGATTGGAAAACAAAAATTAACCAAGATGACTTGAAGTTAAAATTTGAAATTTTGAAATGAATTTTGAAAATTCCGTGACAAGTCGTCACGTTCGGAATTCAAAAGGAAATGATTTGAAAAATTTGAGCAATTAACTCGTGTCGTGAATTAAATTGCATCGAAATTATCGAAATTGACTCGAAAAATTCAAACTCAAACCGTCAGGGAAAGAATTTTAGAAAAGGATTTTTGCGAGTATATTTGATTTTTGAGGTTAACTCGGATTTGTGAGTGCTTGAGTTTTTGAGGAAAATTGATGTCGTGTTATCAATCTTCAGTTTTGATGGAAAAATTGCGAAAAAGCGAAAAAATTTCGGAATTTCGACTGACGTGGAAACGATCCATCGCGGATCGGGGCGACTAGCCCTTCCCCCCTTAAAAAAGAAAGAAAAATCCGTATGTTTAAAGCTGCGTCATGGAAACCGTGTCGGATTTCGTAAAACGCGAAAACGAGGAAATGTGAGTGTGAGGAAACACAAAATGTCCCGGATTATCCCGAAGAGGCGCGAGCAGCCTGGCGATGGAAGCCGGCTCTCCTCTTTTTCTGAGAAATGCGCTGATCATTTTGTATAAATAGGGACGTTTGCGCTTCATTGTTTCATCATCCGAAACACAAAAACGTCTCTACAAAACCTCTTCTTCTTCCACAAAAATATTTCATGGATGCTTTTGAGAATGCATTGTGACAATGGTGCCGGGATTTGTCGCCTCCCGAAAAGCATCAACTTGTTTGCATGGGAGTTGGTCAATTGTTGGTGCTTCGTCAAGTCAAGGTGCAACCTTCGTTTCTTGAAGCGTGTTCTCGGTTTTGGGATTCGAAACACCATGTTTTCGTTTTCCCGAAAGGTGAGCTTTGTCCTCTTGCCGAAGAAGTTGGAGCCATTGGTGGGTGGCCGGGTTGTGTTCTGGTGCTTCCTCCGACTCGGTTGTGCTACAAGGAGAAATTCCGTTCCATGTTGGGCTTGTCAACAAGCCAAATCAACTTTCTTCTTGCTCCACATGGTGTGGATATGCTAGCTCTTATCAACATCTTTTCAAACCGATTAGATGTTAATGTCTCAGAGGTGGCTAGGAGAAGGGCTCTTGCATTTTGCCTTGTCCATGTGTACCTATTTGTTGATGTCTTGAAGAAGGAGGGGCCGAGATGTCATGGTAGCATGACCCTTATCCATGTGATTGAGCAAATGGAGCATGGTAGAGATCCATCATGGTTGGTGCTTGGGGAGATTATCCAAGCTTTGGACAAGGAAGGCTCTTGTGGAGAAGCTCCCTCTTTCGGATCCCCAAGGATCCTCCAAGTGTGGTTATTGGAGAGGCTAAGGTATGTAGAGCCTCCGGTTAATCCTTATTCTTACTCCTTCCGTCACCTTACCATGAGGAAGAAGTTGTACCCGGATAGTTTTGCTTCCACCGGGGCCTATTGGGCCGCAAGATTGGCGGAGGAGGGTGGTCCTCATATCCGTTGGGTGGTGCCGTGGTGGCACTTGAGGTCCTTCACGGGGTTGCCCGCTTCGGGTGCTAGTCCTCGTTCTTTGATGGTGGTGGGTTTGAAGGTTGTTTCCTTCATTTATCCCGAAAGGCTCATGAGGCAAATGGGGCGTCAACAAAAGGTGCCCGCTCAAGATACTCTTGTCCAAGAGAATGTTTTTCGGAACTCCGAGCTTGTGGAGTTCTTTGAAAGGTGGTGGGCCACTCGGCCGCTCTGGGAGGTACCAAACCCCGTTGCCACGACATGGGTGACTCCCGCTTATGTCAAATGGTCACGAGCTCCGTCCTTGGAAGAGAGATCCAAATTTCGTAAGGACGAGGTTGTCGATTTGAAGTACCGAGAGGTTGGCAAGGCCAACCGTGCCTTCTTTGAGGAGTATGTTGATGGAGCTACCCCCGATGTGATGAGACCACCGAAGAGGAGGAGTTCCGGCCCCAAGAACATGGTGGGCCGTGCATTGGCCCTTTTTGGGTCGAACATGGGGTCTTGTGCTAGACCGGAAGCCGTCGACGTCTTAGATCCGTTGAGGATCCGTTCCGAGGAAGAAGTCCATGCTAGGCGGGCCAACAAGAAGGACAAGGGGAAGATGTACCCCGAGGGAAAAGGCAAGGGTAGAATGGAAGAGTGAAGACCTCCATAACCCAACTTTATTATAATGTGGTATTATTGTTGTGAGTCTTTATTATGTTGTACTAGCTAGTTATTGTGTGTCTTGTGCTAGTTTTATTATGTGAGGTGTGTTAGTTGACACCTTAGCTTTGACAAGTTGTAGACTTGTCGAGCTCTATTTGTTGTTGAAATTGTAATCCCTCCCATTATTAATTAAATAAGAGGATTGCTCGTGTCGAAAATTGTGAACGCTTGTTTCTTCCATCCATTCGGTGAAGGCAATTCAATTTGAATTATCCTAAACATTTGCACTTGGAAAAGTGGTATTTTGTGGAAAGGGAGAAAGGCTCATTTTTGTATTTTTGTGGAAAAAAAAGGGAATGGTTTTCCCTTTTCTCTTTTTTTTGGGATGTTTTTGTACGTGTGGGGATGGTTGTTTTTTATTGTGGGGATGGTTGTATCCTTCTTGTGTGAGAAAGGACTGCCTACGTATTCACCTGAAGAGGTAAAATCAAACCATGATCGTAGTTCGAAACGGCTTGTAAATTTGATTGGGTTTTGTGGTTGTATCCCTCAGGCATAAGAGGGTCTGCCTACGTATTCACCGGGAGAGGTGAAATCAAACCACGCTCGTAGTTCAGGGGTTTTTTTTTATTTTAGTGCAAATGGACGTTGCTTTTGACAGATCAAAGGACATTCGAAACGGGCAAGGTGCTGCAGCTTAGACTCGGTAAAACACGCAATTTCAAATTAGAACACGTTGAGGAACTTGGCTTGAAAAGGGTTGAGGTCGTTGCTAGTTGTAAAACTAGGCTAGGACGTTGGTTGTTAGGGTTCAAGGGTAGTACTTATTGAGTTGGTCCAGGTTGGTCGGATTTGTAAAGTCCTCCCCATCTAGGTCACTCAGTCTCACTGTGCCCCTCGAAAGTATTTTCTTGACCAGGTATGGCCCGGCCCAGTTGGGTTTGAATTTTCCCCTCGGATCGACGGGTAATGGTGCTCGAACTGACTTGAGGACCAAGTCGCCCTCCTGGATGTTTATGTGTTTAATCTTTCTGTTGAATTCCCGTTGTATACGTCGTTGGTATAACTGGACGTTGTGCAAGGCGTTGAGTCGCCGTTCGTCTAGAAGAATGAGTTGGTCGTACCTTCGACGGGTCTATTCCGCCTCAGGGACTTGACTCTCCAGTAGGATGCGTAGAGATGGGACCTCTAACTCTACTGGTTGAACCGCCTCCATACCGTATGCTAGGTAGAAGGGTGTGGCGCCTGTTGGTGTTCGAATGGAGGTTCGGTATCCCCAGAGTGCGAATGGGAGTTTGCTCGGCCAATCGCGGTAGTTGTCTTGCATTTTCTTGATAATGGTGACAAGAGTCTTGTTCGCTGCCTCCACCGCTCCGTTGGTTTGGGGGCGGTAGGGGGATGACCGATGTCGCTTGATTTTGTACTTGTCCAGCAAAGCTTGAGTTTCCTCCCGGAAGTGAGAGCCTTGATCGCTGATGATTTCATGGGGTACCCCATATCGGCAGATGATGTTGTTTTGAATGAACTTGGCCACTTGTTTGGCGGTCAAGATTGCATATGACTGCGCTTCCACCCATTTGGTAAAGTAGTCGATGGCGACGAGGACGAAGCAATGCCCCTTGGTGCCTATCGGGTTGACTTTCCCGATGATGTCGATGCCCCAGGTTGAGAATGGCCAGGGTGATGTCATGGTGTATAAAAGGGATGGTTGTATGTGTTGTATGTTGGTGAAGATTTGGCAATTGTGGCAATGTTTGACGTAGTTACGGCAATCGGCTTCCATGGTGGTCCAGTAGTAACCTAGCCGCGTGATTTTCCGTGTAAGCATCATTGCACTCATGTGAGGGCCACATTCTCCGTCGTGAACCTCTCCCATGACTTTCTTGGCTTTGTGACGGTCAATGCAAAGGAGGAGAATTCCTTGGGGTGTTCTTTTGTAGAGTTGATTTTGGTTTATCACGAATTGTGATGCAAGTAAACGGATGACTCTTTGTCCTCTTTGATCAGAGTTGGGAGGGAATTCGTTTTTGGTTTTGTAATGTGAGCTGGCTCGCTTCGTCTTTCGACATATAGAGGCATTGATGTCATGTCGTCAGGTATGTTGACGAGCGCGACAAGTTTTGCCAGGGCATCAGCAAATTGATTTTCCTCTCGTGGCAAGTGGAAGTAGTCGACTTGGTCGAAGAATTCGGCCTCTTGACTGATCTTCGCTTGGTAGGGAGCTAAGCTGTCAGATCGGATTTACCATGATCCGGATACCTGATTGATGATGAGTGAGGAATCGCCGTGGACCCTCAGTCTCTTGATGCCAAGTGTGATGGCTGCTTGTAGGCCGATGAGACATGCTTCATATTCAGCGGCATTGTTGGTGACGGCGAAGTCTAGCTTGACCGAGATCGGAACATGTTCTCCCTCTGGTGATATTAGAAGGATTCCTACCCCGAAGCCTCTCAGATTTGATGCACCATCAAAGTATAGGTCCCATGCGTCGGAGTCGGCACCAAGGATGTCTTCGTCAGGGAGTGACCATGTGTCGGTCGTTAGATCCTCGTTGATGGGATTTTCTGCTAGGAAATCGGCAACTGCTCTTCCCTTGATAACCTTGAGGGGTACAAACTTGAGATCAAACTCGGACAGCATGAGTGTCCATCTAGACAGCCTTCCGTTTAGTACTGGTTTTTCGAAGATGTATTTAACCGGGTCCATCTTGGAGTAGATGTGGACCGTGTAGCTGAGCATGTAATGCCGCAACTTCTTTGTTGACCATACTAGGGCAAGGCATGTCTTTTCCAGTTGGGTATACCTTGTCTCGTACTCAATGAACTTTTTTCTGATGTAGTAGATGGCTCGTTCTTCGTTGCCAACTGCTTGTGCTAGCATTGCTCCCATGGCCGTGTTGGTAACAGTCAGGTATAGGGATAGAGGAATCTCCGGTTGGGGTGGCATGAGGACAGGAGGTTTGGATAGGATTTCCTTTATCCTGTCAAACGCTTTCTGAAAGTCGTCGTCCCAATCGGTGTGATCGGAGGCACGAAGCTTCTTGAATATCGGTTCACAGATCATAGTAAGCTTGGCAATGAACCGGCTGATGTATTGGACCTGACCGAGAAATCCCCGAATCTCCTTCTCGTTCCTAGGCCGAGGCATTTGTTGAAGGGCCTTGATTTTGGTTGGATCAATCTAAATGCCTCTTTTGCTGACGACATGTCCCAAGAGTTTTCCAGAGGTAACCCCGAATGCACACTTCTGAGGATTTAGTCTCATGTTATATTTCTGCAGACGAGCGAAGAATTTCCGGAGGGCATCGACGTGGCCGTCCCGCTCTTTCGATTTGACGATCATGTCATCGACATATACCTCTACCTCCTTGTGCATCATATAATGTAGGAGAGTGGTAGCGGTTCTCTGATAGGTTACCCCGGCGTTGATGAGGCCGAAAGGCATGACCGTGTAGCAATATGTACCCCACTGTGTAGTGAACGCAGTCTTGTGCATGTCTTCCTCAGCCATTTTAATCTGGTTGTACCCAGCATACCCGTCCATGAATGATAGGAGAGCATGTTCGGCAGTGTTGTCCACCAGAATGTCAACATGTGGCAAAGGGAAGTCGTCCATAGGACTTGCCCTGTTCAGATCCCTGAAGTCGACGCAAACCCGAATTCTTCCGTCTTTCTTTGGTACCGGCACAATGTTGGCCACCCAGTCAGAGTATTCAGACACTTTGATGAACTTGACCTTGAACTGTTTGTCCACTTCTTCCTTGATTTTTAGGGCCCACTCCGGACGCATCCGGCGTAGCTTCTGTTTCACAGATTTAGCTCCGGGTTTAATGGGTATCCGGTGCTCTGCAATTTCTCTGTCAATCCCAAGCATATCTCTGTAAGACCAGGCGAACACGTCCTTGTATTCGTGGAGGAGGTCAATGAACTGTTGTCTTTCCGAGGGGTCCAGGGTTGTCCCTATCCTAAGTTCTTGAGGTTTATTGTCGGTTCCTACGTTAATAGGTTCGGTTTCCTCAATGATGGGGGTTCTGGTTTCCCGTTTGTCAAGTTCTTTGGCTAAGTGAGGTGGGTAGTCACTCAAGTCAATTTCCTCAAAGTCATTCAGAATCGCATTGCAGTTAAATTGAGATGAGTCATAAGCAAACTTAGCGTTCATTAAGTTGACACGAGCGAAAAGCTCGGAAAGGACAGACATCTCATGGTCAGTCAGAGGCGACACAACAGAGGAAGTGGCCCTTGGAACAGGCTCCAGGTTGTCACCTTTCATGGGAGTGGGGGTGACCCTAGTAGACTCAGCCTCTGAATCAACCACGGCTTTGTGATAAAATAGTGGGAAGGGGACATTAGGAGCGTTAGGAGCTATGACAGACTCTGACTCCGACTCAGACTCGGACTCAAATCCTTCTTCACTTCTCCCTATGAACATAGGGCCTTCTCCAGTTGTTATCTTGAGAATGCGGCCTTGGCGATTAGTCCACTTGACGGTCTTTCTCCAGCCTTGGGTGGCCTTCTCCGGGTCAGTATCGGAGATCAAGGCGGTTGGATCAAATTGATTGTCTTTCAGGGCGATATTGATGATGTCCTCATAGTCGAGGTGCTTGACGTTATCTTCCCCAAAGAGGAGTGTGACAGCTTGTCCGTCAAGGCATGGTGACGGCTTGGACTCAGTCGATGCAGCTTCAATGTTGTCGGGGATAAAGTAGCAGTCCTGGAAGACTTCCACTCCCGGGTACCTAGCCTTGGCCACAGAGTCATAGATCGGTTCCGGAAAGACGTGGCAGAGCTCAGACTCTCCCTCGGGGACAAAGTATCCGTTGAGAGTCAGGTGGTAGGGACGGAGGATAACCCCGTACTTCTTGCGTTTTCGGATTAGGAGGTTCATCTCCCGGATATCTTGGTTAGTAGGTTCGTACCCCAGCCCGAAGGGAATGTTGGGGACCTTAGCCTGTTTCAAGGGAGGCAATGGGTCCTTTAGTGAATTGAGCAGCAAACCCGGAAAGTAACCCTGGCGCATCATAATACGGTTGACCGTGAGGTTGGTGAACGGGTCACACTCAGAGGTCGCCGATTCATCAGTTATGGCGTTTACGGCTTGAAAACCCCACATTTCATTGTCGTCCTCCTCAATGGCTTGGGAGGCTATCCCCCTTCTCATAACTGCTTTGATTGGGGAAGCGGGAATCGTGATTGTTTTCCCGTTGAAGGGGACCCTGATCTTCTGGTGGAGCGTTGATGTGACCGCCTTGACGGCGTGAATCCAGGGACGTCCCAGGAGCATGTTGAAGGACGCGTCGATGTGGACCACTTGAAAACTGGTTTGTCTTTCTAAGGGTCCGGTTGCGACGATCAAAGTGACTAGCCCAACGACCTTGCGACGAGTGCCGTCGTAGGCACGTACTCCTTGATTCGTTGGGATCAAATCAGATTCCTTGACACCCAGCCCGTGGGCTGTTTTGAGAGGAATGACATTCACGGCGGAACCGTCATCCACGAGGACCATTGGTATATTTTTCTGGAGACATTGTACGGTGATGTACAGGGCCAGGTTATGATTGGCTCCAAACGGAGGGATATCCTCGTCGGAGAAGACGACCGGGTTACTCAGATCAGGGGCGTCTCTCGTCATGTGCGCCACTATTTCTTCTGGGGAAGAGGTGGAGGGCACGGTTGATTTTCTCAAGGCCTGCAGCAAGGCCTGTCGGTGCTCAAAAGACGTTGCGATCAGTTGCCAAATTGAGATTTCGGTTTTTGCTTTCTGGAGTTGTTTCAGGATTGAGTTCTCGGGGACCTTTGGTTGAGTGTCCACCTCTGGGACGATTTGGTCATTCGTTGTTGGAACGACCGTTGGATTGTTCGAATTTTGATAGGGACGTCCGGACCGGGTGAGATGTCCGATTTCTTTCGTCCGCTTCTCCTTCCCTGGGAGGATATAGACATCCTCAACATCATCCCTCTATATGCCGTTAATTTCAGAGTCTCGAGGATACCTTGGAGGGGTATTCCTCGGCGGGTAGTTCTTGTGGGGAATATTTTCGTGAGGGCGATTTTTATGGGGGTGGTTATTTTGAGGGTAGTTATTTTGAGGGTAATTATTTTGAGGGTGATTATTTTGAAGGCGATTTTCGTGAGGTCTATGCCAGAATGGTCGCAGGAGCAATCCATCCTGGGGTGGGTAGTTTTGAATGCTTGGGGAATTCTCCCTTGGGCGCGGTGTTGGGGGATTGAAGAAGAGTCGACGGTAGGCGTCGTCGAGTCGGGTGATTCTTTTAGAGAGGCTGGCTATGGCCTCTTCAACTTGTTGAAACATAGTAAGCATGGTGGCAGCACTAAACACAAACACTCCGTCTGAAGGATCCTTTTCCAGAACATTCACCTCGTCGTCAATCGGCAAGATGAGGTGAGAGCAGTCTAGGGTCGGCTCATCGTCAGTGATGGCGTGAATTCCCAGAGGATTCGTCTTGTTGTTCGGCTTAGTTGGTGGAGGTATAGGCAAATCTCCCTTCTCAATCATGTCTTTAATGAGGAGCTTGAGTTTGAAGCAATTTTCGGTATCATGCCCCTTCCCTCGATGATACTGGCAGTAGGCGTTGGGGTTCCAAAATCGGGACTTCTTGGCGTCGGTCGAATCCGGGGTGGGTCCGATCGGTTGTAGCTTCCCCTGGTCCATGAGCCTTTTCAGGGCACTTACATAAGTCGACCCTATGTTGGTGAACACTCTTTGGGGGTGATCAATTTTCTTGGCAGATGGTTCGACGAGGTTAACCTCATCAATCTTGTTTGTCTGACCATAAGGGCGAGATCCGGTTGAGGTGGATCCCTGGTAACCCCTGCCAGTGGTCTTTGCTAAGACACCCTTTCGGAGGTCGTTCTCAATACGTGTCCCCAGAATCTGCAGATCTTGGAAAGTTTTGATATTCTGATACCTCAGTAGGTTGGCATAAACTGGGCGGAGATTGTTGACAAATTTTTCGACCAGAGTTGATTCACTCGTCTTACTGACCAATTGAGTACTCACCCTCCTCCAACGGGTTAGGAACTCAGTGATTCCTTCCTTGTCGTTTTGGGTTAACACCTCGAGAGTACGAGTGCTGGCCTGGATTTCGACGTTGTCAGCATACTGCTTGGCAAACTCAACTGCGATCTCATCCCAAGTAGTAAGGTTTTTCGGGTCGAAGGAGTAGTACCATTGGCGAGGAATCGGCTCCTAAGAGGACGGGAAGATCCGGGTAAAGAGCTTCTATTTGACCCCCTTAATGGCCATGTAGTCCTTGAAAGCACGGATATGGTTGAGTGGGTCCTCCACTCCCTTGAACTTAGGTACGTCAGTCAGGGTGAAGTTGTCAGGTAACTGGTCCCCAACAGGCTCGAACCTTCGGTTGTTCTCAAGATGGATATTGTTACCCCGGGCTAGGAGCTTTTCTTCCAAGAGTTTCAGTCTCTTCTCAGTTTCAGTCATAGGTGGGGTATTATGTTCCCCATTTTCCTTGTTCTCCAGGGCGTCGATGCGGGTCTCGACGCGATCCAGGGTGACCTTAAGAGCGGTAAGCAGGCTGGCTAGCTGATCAGTTGTGACATCTCTGTTGTTATCATTGTTGTTGTTGGATGAAGCTGAAGACAGGGCCATGGCTCTGAGGCAGAAAAACAGCTCACATTATAACTCAATCCGAGACGGTTCCAAGACTGAACGCAGACAACGCAGAGGACGAGACAAAGACAGACTCAACAAGACGGGGCGACCGTGTATGGTCCCTCGGTGCTGACTCGATTTATGACGTGATGGTGTTTGACCGAACCTTTAACACGAGTCCAATCATGACGGCGCGACGCCATTGGACGGGTCTCGTGGTGAGACGACTCATAAGTAAAGACCCATAAGTACGTTTGCTTTGACTCGATAGACACTAGGCGTAATTGGAATGGTGGACTGAAGTTTTCGAAAATAGAGATTTTTAAAAAGATTCATTTGTCGCTTTAATGGGCGGCTTCCGAAGATAGAAATCTCCGCAAGTCGATCAGTTGAAAGGGTTGTCTTAAGTTTATTTGCAAAAGACGGTTTGAGTTTGAGTCGGCTCGGAAAACAATGCATCGTTTCCCGGGACGGTTTTGAAATTCAAAATTGTTTGTTTTGAAAATTGGGTTTGAAATGTTTGAAGAGGTCTCGGGGACGGTCCTTGGTCCTCGGGATCCCGAAAGTGTCTCGAGAAAAGGGTGTGTGCTTTTCTCAGGTTTTGAAAGAGCCATTGTCGGCGCGAAACGGGTTAAAATCCGTGTCTAGACGCGGCGATTATAACGGCGTAAAAAGGTGATTTGAAATGGTTATACAAAACCGGGTTTGAAAATCGTCATTACGACGGCCTAGAAAGGCGTGTTGAAATGGTTATACAAAACCGAGTTTGAAAATTGTCATTACGACGGCCTAGAAAGGCGTGTTGAAATGGTTATACAAAACCGGGTTTGAAAATCGTCATTACGACGGCCTAGAAAGGCGTGTTGAAATGGTTACACAAAACCGAGTTTGAAAATCGTTATTACGGCGGCCTGGAAAGGGGTGTTGAAATGGTTATACAAAACCGAGTTTGAAAATCGTCATTATGACGGCCTAGAAAGGCGTGCATCGGTCGGCGAAAGACCGAGGTTTTAAATGGCCATTATAACGGCGCAAAGACGTGTTTTTGAAAGTTTGAAAATGACACGGAAAGACTTATGATCAGATAGCACATAAGCACTCACAGTTTCATTATATTATGCATTATGCTGACACGGGTTTTGTCTTAGAAGGGTGGGTTACACACCAAGCAATCAAACCCCGATTTGCGAGAGGGATACCAATCCAAACAAAATGTGTAAGGAGGGTGCCCTAGCCTCGTGCTCGAAAGTGATGAAAGCTCTTTGACGAAACATAAATGTGTGACGTCAACGGTATGCTTGACTCAATCGGGATTCGAAATGCGGGGATGAGAAAACTCACTCCGACGAGACGAGCCAATTGGTCGAAAAGGGTTAGGTTGTGGGCCCGGACAAGGAACCCGACCGTGACTATAATATCAATTAATGCATTCCAACCAAGACCTCGTTCGAGTCTCACCATCTAGGGATCACAAAGACGTAAGTGTCCTAGTTATCCCCAGCGGAGTCGCCAACTTGTGGACATGGGCCACGTCTCGGTCTGTGGATTTGGGCCACAAGCCGATCTGCGGTCGCGGGCCACCTGCGAGCCCACTTCGATCTGTGGATGCGCAGCGGTCTCTTTGAAAGCCACGCTCGGCGGCGTAAAAGATGCTTTTGACCGGATCGTTTTAGATCGGTTGGTTTCGTCTCGGTAAGGGTCTCGAAACGATTAGAGATGTTCGGAGTCGCCGCCAAGCATTTGTAGGATGTCTGGAACCCGTTCGAATTCCACTTTATACCTCGGTCAAATCGAAGCACAAAGCAGCGTTTGACATAGGTACTAAAGATAAGGAAATCGTCCCTCTTTAGCATCCTATCTCTAGAATGACTCTCGTACGCCCTGGATAAGGTCGTCCACTATCCAAAGTTTCTGAGTAAGAGGTGAAGGTACGTATTGGGAAGCCCTTTAATCAGACACCCAATCCCGCCCGCGTTTAGCAGCCTCTACTGATCGATCTTGGTTGGTTGAATGCAAAAGTTGATAGAACGGTTTAAATGCATGAATGCGCATCCAATAATTTAAACCTAACATGTGAGAGCTTTCTAAGTCGGTTGATTTAATCCAAGTATCAAGTATAAGATGTCGAGTTGGATTAATGATTGATTTGCATGCAAGACGGAAATTAAACATCCATTTACCGTATTAGGTTTAGGGTGCACAATGTGACACCCTTAAAAAAAAAGCGTTATCTAATTACTTAAATGCGTAAATTCTACGGAAAAACTGGTAGGATATGTTTGTAAATGGTTCAACTATCCAAAAACCTGCAATTTCAAAAAATTTTCTAACTAAACCATTCACAACCAATCCAACTCAAGAAGTCTAACATTCCCAGAAGCGGGTGCCAAAACCCTGCAAAAGCTGATGAACTACTTTGCCATAGCTAAATAGAAAGTAGAATGATACAAACCCAAAATAGAAAAGGGAGACATATGTCCCTTCAAATAATATACAAACCAAAGGATAAAAGGGTTACTAATAGAATAGCCAAAACTAGGTCCAAGGTTCCTTGCTCACTAGCTCGTCTGTGACCCCCAACAAAGCATCAACAACCTGTCAATCGCATTTTATACAAACACGAAAGCCACAATTCAGTGGGGAGTAACTTCGAGTCCTCCCAGCCACGAATCGTCAAAATTAATGTAACATGTAATGTAACATGTAAACAAGATGATAAAGAATTCAATTATCAATTATTCTAACATATGAGCCCTAAACCGACCAACTAAACTAACATGTGAAACATTTAACAAATTGTAATCCAAACTCTATCAACCATAGCCGGCTTGCATCTCACCTTCTATGATTCATAGAATCATCAAACAAGAAAGGGCAATATATCAAAGACAGGCATAAGTTCTTAGTACCGTCAATAGTCACTTTGTAACTCGAGTCTATACCACGAGGTAGGGAAGGTAATCGAACCGGTATCTTGGCTCAGCGGTTACTATTAAGAAAACATGGCCAAGAGACAACACAACCCCAGCCTAAAATCTGCGTAGACCTAGACATGCGGATACACACCACCGCACCCAAGACCCATAACTTTTTTTAAAACAAAGTGAAGTGAGTACCCTAAGGACACCACCGAAGGGTTGGCTAGTACTTAAGCTGACCCCATACTATCAAAATTAGTACCTGAGGTCATGCCCCAACTTGGATATAAATCCACTAGTCAGGAACACAAAGGCTATCAAGCAGTGAACATATACTCGTCAGAGACTATAAAGACCTATCTATGATGAAGGCCGAAATACTCACCTAGGACCTAGTCCCAGCTAGTCCCAGCTTGAATACCTTAGCCCACACCACCCAAGACTCACCACACAAGTCAAGTAAGACACCCACTTAACCTTAAGAGGGCAAAAAGTCCTACTTACCAACCTAAATGCTAACATTCTATCATGTGAAAGGCTATATAAATGTCTATTTACAAAGATACAATCCAAATGTAATCCTCAATAAGAATTCAATACTAACTTCCAATTCTAGCTATTTTAACAATATTAAAGGCTTTAGGGGAATCTAGGGCCATTACTACAAAATAAGAAGCTATTTAAATTCAACTAACTAAATAAGAAGCTATTTAAATTCAACTAACTAAATAAGAAGCTATTTAAATTCAACTAACTAAATAAGAAGCTATTTAAATTCAACTAACTACACATGTGAAATAGAGATATAATAAATGGCCTAAAACAAGAAAAAGGCCGATTATCTAATTCATTCAACCGAATTTTTACCCGCAACCCTGACCCTCGCGACAGTACGGGTCAAATTGCGGTCGACCAATCACTCAATTAATCGACATCGCATCGTCAAAGGGACTAAGGCTCGGTTTTCAAGCACAATCAACAAAACATTACAATTATCGCTATAAAATTCATTTTGAGCTTATTATTTACAAATTCATTTTGTAAACTATCCTAACATGTGATAACTATTAACATAAGCATAGTTTTATCATTAACATACTTTTTATTACTAGTATGAATCAATTCAAAATACTACCCCTTTGTTACTTATATTAGTTATAACATTACTCAACCTAAAATGACCAATATTGTACGAAAAACCGCAAAACAAGCACGGACCAACCCGGCAGCCGTGGCTAGCCGTGGGCCGCCGCACGGGCCCGCCACCCGTCCCCTACACCACCTTATTTTTCCATTTTTGTTTAGTAAGAGACCGTCTGAAAATTAATTAATCGTCCCCAATTCAACTTTAATAATTTAAACTAACAAAAGGCACAAATTAAACATGCATACAACAAATTTATCATGTGAAAACTACTACTCAAGTAAAAATCACCAAACATACAAAAATCAAAAACATGTGACGATCTTTCGTCGAGTAACTCGAAATATGTTACCTTAAGCTAGAAAATGAGCAATTAACACCTCAAAACCGAAACCCTAACCACAACTAGCCGCTATCCTCTACAATATACGAGTCCCCGAACTCGTCTTCCAATCCTTCACCTAAATAAACAATTAAAACACAATAATAAGCATATAAAACCGAAAATACCGAAATTTGGTCTTAAAACAACTTCAAGAAAACTGAAATTAAATTGTACCAAGTTGTAGATCGCGACGAGAGGATTAGGAAAGGTAAATTATGCGAAAAACGGACTAGAAACGAGTAAGATATGGTGAATTTGAGCTTGATTTTACCAAAAATGGTGTTTTGGTGATTTTTAGAAGGTAAAAGAAGGAGTTAGAAGGAAAAATTCAGAAAAAAAAGAAAAGAAAGGGGGAAGGAGCCGGGTAAGGGGAGAAAGGAAGGAGGGAGTCGGGATTTTTAGTCGGGATTTTTACGAGTCGGGTTTGACTCGTTTCAATAATAATTAAATCCGTAAGTCAAATGCAAATTCCGTCAAGTCCAAAGTTTTTAAACACGAGATTACAATAAAATTGAGTATTCATACGACCCATTCCCAATTTCGTTTACCCAACGTTCAAACGAATTGTCATTTTCCCCCCGATACGCCCTTATTTCGAAATAAAAGATTTTACACGGTTTAAACTATTTTTAAACATTTCAAAACTATCAAAATAAATACTTTTCTTCAAAATATAATAAAATTATATTTCTTTGAATTATTTTTACTTTAAATACATTATTGTCAAATTTTACTTGATTAACTAATTATTTTCGAAATATATTAACGGTCCGAAATTTACGGGGCGTTACACACAACATGATCCATTTGTCTTAGTAAGGTATTTTGCAAATATGGTTTGAATAGTCATCTGATCCATCCTATATCCGGGCTAACCGGAGTCGGGATCGTCCTAGACTAATGCTGGAAAGGAACAGGCCCTGTATCAGACAGCTACATGAGGCGCGAGCCAGCTGGCGATACAAAGGGCTTCCCTCTGGTTTTGAAAATGAGAAATGGAGAGCCTGTTTAGGCGCGGGTTAGCCCACGGTTTATGTACCGTGTTCTGACCTTTTAGAAAACGTTGTAGTTATAAGAAAATATAGTTACAATCACCCCTCCTTTTAAAAAGTTTCGTCCTCGAAACTTAGAAGGAGAAATTATAGTTATAAGAAAATATAGGTATCTTTTCAATGAAACGGTGATACTCTTGTTGATCAGACAAGAACATCCATATTCATATCAAGATATAAAAATTATTTCTACACCAATAAATGAGAAAACCCATTATTGGGACGTCACCAACAACGAGATTTAACATTCACTAATGTTAAAACCATTGAAAATCATGCAAGCATTTTCAAACTTTTAGTTTAAAATTATATAGTAAGAATACTATCTTTACTAATTATGATTATACAAGGCTCAGAAACTCGGAAAAAGAGTAAGAAAAGGAATACCTTACGAGAATAATTCAGGATATTCAGCTAACATAGAAGCTTCAGTCTCCCAAGTCTCTTCTTCGACATTTCCACAACGCCAAAGAACTCGGACTAGAGGTACAACTTTGCTCCTAAGTTGCTTGTTGGCTTTGTCAAGAATTCGAATTGGCCTTTCTTCAACCACCAAGTTAGGCTCCAATTCAAGAATTTCTTCTTGGATGATATGGCTAGGGTCACTAATGTACTTCCTCAATTGAGAAATATGGAAGACATTATGAACCTTGCTCAGATTTGGGGGCAATTCTAAACGATAAGCAACTGGACCAATCTTTTCAATCACCAGGAAAGGTCCAATATATTTAGGGCTCAGCTTCCCTTTAACGCCAAACCGTTTCACCCCTTTCATAGGTGACACTTTAAGGAATACTTGATCATTAACCTCAAAGGAAAGTGGTCGACGACGGACATCAGCATATGATTTTTGACGGTCCTGAGCGGCTTTCATCCGCTCTCGAATGATTTTAACTTGTTCAATGGACTCGGTCACCAAATCAGGTCCTAACATTGGAACATTTTGGGTTTGATCCCAACATACAGGAGTACGGCATTTTCTACCATACAGAGCTTCATATGGTGCCATTTTAATGGAAGCTTGATAGCTGTTGTTATAAGAGAATTCAACCAGAGGCAAACATTTCTCCCAAGATGTTTGGAAAACTAAAGCACAGGCACGAAGAAGATCCTCTAAGGTTTGAATTGTTCTCTCAGTTTGACCATCAGTGGCAGCGTGAAAAGCAGTGCTCATCAACAGTTTACTACCCAAGGCCTCCTGTAATGCAGTCCAGAAACGAGAACAAAATCGAGGATCTCGATCTGAAACTATATCTTTAGGAACCCCATGATAGCGTACTACTTCATTCACATAGGCACCAGCTAGAACTTCTAAACTCCAGGTTTTTTTGATGGGGATAAACCGAGCACATTTAGTCAATCGGTCCACAACCACCCAAATAGCATTCTTCCCAGTGGAAGTCCTGGGTAAAGCCATCACAAAATCCATGGAAATAGACTCCCATTTCCAAAGAGGAACATCCAAGGGTTGAAGTAAACCCCCGGGCTTTTGATGTTCTATCTTTACTTTCTGGCAGGTGAGGCATTTACTGACATACTCCATAACTTCAATTTTCATCCTAGGCCACCAGAATTGCAATCTCAAATCCTTGTACATTTTGGTACCTCCCGGATGAATGGAGTAAGGAGAAAGGTGTGCTTCATCAAGAACTCTTTTTCTCAAATCAGCTGCACTCGGAACATAGATTCTACCATGATAACGGAGATACCCATCATCATCAATCTTACAATCCTTTGCTTGCCCAAGTTGAATTTTAGCCCGAATGGATATGAAAGTAGGATCATTAGGAAGGCAAGTACGGATCTCACGGTGGAAGTCGGTTGGTGACATGGCATCAAGATGATGAGAGCCCTTTTACAAGGCTTACTCCCAATTTTTGAAGTTCTAAAGCAAGTTCAGGAGGTAAGTCCCGAAAAGAATTCAAAGAATGACAGGATTTTCTGCTAAGAGCATCAGCCACCACATTAGCTTTTCCTTCATGATAAATTAGATCGGCATCATAGTCATTCACCAATTCTAACCATCTTCTTTGTCTCATGTTCAACTCTTTTTGGGTAAAGAGATATTTCAGGCTCTTGTGGTCGGTGTAGATGTTGCAATGGACTCCAATGAGGTAGTGTCTCCAAATCTTCAAAGCATGTACTACCGCAGCTAATTCAAGATCATGAGTCGGGTAGTTAACTTCATGAACTCTAAGCTGTCGAGAGGCATAAGCAATGACTTTCCTCTTTTGCATCAAGACACAACCTATACCATGCTTAGAAGCATCACAGTATACATCAAAGTCCACTCCTTCTTCAGGTAAGGTCAACACCGGAGCGGTAGTCAACCTCTTTTTCAATTCCTGGAAGGCATTTTCACATTCTTCAGACCACACAAACTTAGACTCTTTCTTCAACAGCTGAGTCATCGGCCTAGCAATCTTTGAAAAATCCTTTACAAATCGCCGATAGTAACCCGCCAAGCCAAGGAAACTACGGATTTCAGAAACATTGGTTGGACTTTTCCAATCAACAACGGCTTCAATTTTGGCAGGATCTACCATAACACCCTCTTTTGAAATGACGTGCCCAAGGAAGGTCACTTTAGGTAACCAGAACTCACATTTAGAGAATTTAGCATACCATTTTTCATGGCGCAAAATCTCTAAAATAACACGAAGGTGTTGGACATGTTCTTCTCCAGATTTAGAATAGATCAAGATGTCATCAATGAACACTACAACACACTTGTCGAGGTGTTCTCTGAAAGTACGGTTCATCTGATCCATGAATACACTGAGCATTGGTCAAACCGAATGGCATCACCGTAAACTCGAAATGACCATATCTCGATCAAGGCGATTTTAGGAATATCACTTCTCTGATCGGAATTTGATGATAGCCCGAACGAAGATCAATTTTAGAAAAAGTAGAAGCACCACGGAGTTGATCGAAAAGATCATCAATTCTAGGAAGAGGATATTTATTCTTGATAGTAACTCGGTTGAGCTCACGATAATCTATGCATAATCGCATAGATCCATCCTTCTTTCTTACAAAGAGAACAGGAGCACCCCAAGGTGAAAAGCTAGGTTGAATAAAACCTTTGGCAATCAAATCATCCAGCTGAGTCTTCAGCTCTTTCATTTCAGACGGTGCCAGCCTATAAGGAGCTTTAGCAATAGGGCCGGTACCAGGAATAAGATCAATAGCAAATTCAACTTCCCTTTCAGGAGGAATTCCCGGTAGCTCATCAGGAAAAACATCGGGAAATTCACATACTACTGGAATGTTCTCTTTAGGAGGCAGAGAAGAAGAATCAGAAGTAGTCACCATACACAAAAAGGCTTGATGACCCTTTTTCATTGCATTGACAAACTTCATAGCAGAAATTAGTTTAGTACCGGTTTGTCTTTTAATCATTTGATAAGATACACGGTGACCTGAAGGGTTTGTAAGAATTATTTTCTGGTCTCGACATTCAAATCGAGCATGATAAGTATGTAACCAATCCATGCCCAAAATGACATCAAATTCTTCCAGTGGAAATTGGAAAAGATTTGCTGGAAATATAGATCCCACAATAGAAATAGGAACTTCCGGATAGATTTTAGAACAGGAAAAGACATCCCCAGAGGGTAAAGATATAGATGTACTTTCTTCTTGTGATGATTCAAGTGATAATTTATTGGAAAGTTTTATTGAAATAAAAGATAAAGAGGCACCCGTATCAAATAGTACCAAACAAGGAATATCAAAAATAGAAAATGTACCGGTAATGATATCAGGGTGTGCCTCAGCTTCAGCTCGGCTCATAACAAAGATCCGACCCTTCGGCCTCACTGGCCTCACTGGGGCGGCAGGAGTAGTAGGAGCTGTCACCTTCCTCTCTGGGCAAACATTGGCCTTGTGGCCCGGTTTGTTACAAGAAAAGCATACGATAGGATCAATGAAGCATTTACCAGGGTGTGCTGGTTTCTTGCAGTTATAGCACAGTCGGTCTCTAGTACCTTTATTATCATTAACAGCTGAAGGTTGACCACCCCGGTTAGCTTGAACATTAGAAACAAATCTCCTCTTTTTTGGGTCAGAGGGAGATGAAATGAACCTGGGTGAAGGAGTAAAGGGCCTAGAAGAGGGATATAAAGGCCTCTTGCCAAGACTAGAACTAGTTGCACGAGCTTCATTTTCAATTTCTTTCAATGAATTCTCGGCCCATAAAGCATCATTATAAATGGAAACAAAGCTAGTGGAATCTCGGCGGACCATACTTTTGATCTTAGGAGAGAGCTTTTCAAGATAGAAGAAGGCTTTTTCATTGTCATCCTTCACTAATCTAGTGGCATAATGAGCCAACTCATTGAATTTATCAGTGAAGGTCTGAACTGGAAGGCTTCCTTGCTTCAACTCCATGAATCCCTTCAACTTTTGCTGTTTCAGCTCTTGAGGATAGAAACGGGCCTCCACTAACTCCTTGAAACGTACCCAATCAAATCCTGGTTCAGCTGAAACGGTAGGCCCAGTCATGGACCACCACCGGTCTGCTTCTCGTACTAGGAAATGAGAGGCTAGCTTCACTTTATGTTCCTCCTTGACATCATATAGAGTAAAGCTTTTCTCCAACTCCCTAAACCACCCCGTAAGAGCAAATTTGGATCAATCTCTCCACCATAAGTGGGAATGTTGATTCGGTCACTGATTAGCCACCCGGTATAGGTGCCTGGAGTACCTCACCAAGGAGGAAGAGGAGCTTGTTGATTTTGTTGATTTTGGAGAATTTGAGTAAGAACTAATAAAATAGCATCATCAATGTCTCTTCTTGGCGGAGCCATCTTTCAAAAGGGAAAAATTTAATTAGTACCTATCAATTAGCAATCACAAACAGACTACCACATAACATCCTAATTCTACCCATCCTACCCTTCTCTCAAGTTTATTATTCAAAGGTCAAGTGATTCTAAGTGGGGTGCACAAACGTGCATCGGGAGCAATAGGCTCTGATACCAACTGTGACACCCTTAAAAAAAAAGCGTTATCTAATTACTTAAATGCGTAAATTCTACGGAAAAACTGGTAGGATATGTTTGTAAATGGTTCAACTATCCAAAAACCTGCAATTTCAAAAAATTTTCTAACTAAACCATTCACAACCAATCCAACTCAAGAAGTCTAACATTCCCAGAAGCGGGTGCCAAAACCCTGCAAAAGCTGATGAACTACTTTGCCATAGCTAAATAGAAAGTAGAATGATACAAACCCAAAATAGAAAAGGGAGACATATGTCCCTTCAAATAATATACAAACCAAAGGATAAAAGGGTTACTAATAGAATAGCCAAAACTAGGTCCAAGGTTCCTTGCTCACTAGCTCCCCGTGACCCCCAACAAAGCATCAACAACCTGTCAATCGCATTTTATACAAACACGAAAGCCACAATTCAGTGGGGAGTAACTTCGAGTCCTCCCAGCCACGAATCGTCAAAATTTATGTAACATGTAATAAAACATGTAAACAAGATGATAAAGAATTCAATTATCAATTATTCTAACATATGAGCCCTAAACTGACCAAACTAAACTAACATGTGAAACATTTAACAAATTGTAATCCAAACTCTATCAACCATAGCCGGCTTGCATCTCACCTTCTATGATTCATAGAATCATCAAACAAGAAAGGGCAATATATCAAAGACAGGCATAAGTTCTTAGTACCGTCAATAGTCACATTGTAACTCGAGTCTATACCACGAGGTAGGGAAGGTAATCGAACCGGTATCTTAGCTCAGCGGTTACTATTAAGAAAACATGGCCAAGAGACAACACAACCCTAGCCTAAAATCAAGAGACCTAGACATGCGGATACACACCACCGCACCCAAGACCCACAACTTTTTTTAAAACAAAGTGAAGTGAGTACCCTAAGGACACCACCGAAGGGTTGGCTAGTACTTAAGCTGACCCCATACTATCAAAATTAGTACCTGAGGTCATGCCCCAACTTGGATATAAATCCACTAGTCAGGAACACAAAGGCTATCAAGCAGTGAACATATACTCGTCAGAGACTATAAAGACCTATCTATGATGAAGGCCGAAATACTCACCTAGGACCTAGTCCCAGCTAGTCCCAGCTTGAATACCTTAGCCCACACCACCCAAGACTCACCACACAAGTCAAGTAAGACACCCACTTAACCTTAAGAGGGCAAAAAGTCCTACTTACCAACCTAAATGCTAACATTCTATCATGTGAAAGGCTATATAAATGTCTATTTACAAAGATACAATCCAATGTAATCCTCAATAAGAATTCAATACTAACTTCCAATTCTAGCTATTTTAACAATATTAAAGGCTTTAGGGGAATCTAGGGCCATTACTACAAAATAAGAAGCTATTTAAATTCAACTAACTAAATAAGAAGCTATTTAAATTCAACTAACTAAATAAGAAGCTATTTAAATTCAACTAACTAAATAAGAAGCTATTTAAATTCAACTAACTACACATGTGAAATAGAGATATAATAAATGGCCTAAAACAAGAAAAAGGCCGATTATCTAATTCATTCAACCGAATTTTTACCCGCAACCCCAGCCGGCGAGTGTACGGGTCAAATTGCGGCTGACCAATCACTCAATTAACTGACATCGCATCAGTCAAAGGGACTAAGGCTCAGTTTTCGGCACAATCAACAAAACATTACAATTATCGCTATAAAATTCATTTTGAGCTTATTATTTACAAATTCATTTTGTAAACTATCCTAACATGTGATAACTATTAACATAAGCATAGTTTTATCATTAACATACTTTTTATTACTAGTATGAATCAATTCAAAATACTACCCCTTTGTTACTTATATTAGTTATAACATTACTCAACCTAAAATGACCAATATTGTACGAAAAACCGCAAAACAAGCACGGACCAACCCGGGCAGCCGTGGGCTAGCCGTGGGCCTGCCACGGGCCTGCCACCCGTCCCCTACACCACCTTATTTTTCCATTTTTGTTTAGTAAGAGACCGTCTGAAAATTAATTAATCGTCCCCAATTCAACTTTAATAATTTAAACTAACAAAAGGCACAAATTAAACATGCATACAACAAATTTATCATGTGAAAACTACTACTCAAGTAAAAATCACCAAACATTCAAAAATCAAAAACATGTGACGATCTTTCGTCGAGTAACTCGAAATATGTTACCTTAAGCTAGAAAATGAGCAATTAACACCTCAAAACCGAAACCCTAACCACAACTAGCCGCTATCCTCTACAATATACGAGTCCCCGAACTCGTCTTCCAATCCTTCACCTAAATAAACAATTAAAACACAATAATAAGCATATAAAACCGAAAATACCGAAATTTGGTCTTAAAACAACTTCAAGAAAACTGAAATTAAATTGTACCAAGTTGTAGATCGCGACGAGAGGATTCCGGAAAGGTAAATTATGCGAAAAACGGACTAGAAACGAGTAAGATATGGTGAATTTGAGCTTGATTTTACCAAAAATGGTGTTTTGGTGATTTTTAGAAGGTAAAAGAAGGAGTTAGAAGGAAAAATTCAGAAAAAAAAGAAAAGAAAGGGGGAAGGAGCCGGGTAAGGGGAGAAAGGAAGGAGGGAGTCGGGATTTTTAGTCGGGATTTTTACGAGTTGGGTTTGACTCGTTTCAATAATAATTAAATCCGTAAGTCAAATGCAAATTCCGTCAAGTCCAAAGTTTTTAAACACGAGATTACAATAAAATTGAGTATTCATACGACCCATTCCCAATTTCGTTTACCCAACGTTCAAACGAATTGTCATTTTCCCCCCGATACGCCCTTATTTCGAAATAAAAGATTTTACACGGTTTAAACTATTTTTAAACATTTCAAAACTATCAAAATAAATACTTTTCTTCAAAATATAATAAAATTATATTTCTTTGAATTATTTTTACTTTAAATACATTATTGTCAAATTTTACTTGATTAACTAATTATTTTCGAAATATATTAACGGTCCGAAATTTACGGGGCGTTACACACAACATGATCCATTTGTCTTAGTAAGGTTTTTTTGCAAATATGGTTTGAATAGTCGTCTGATCCATCCTATATCCGGGCTAACCGGAGTCGGGATCGTCCTAGACTAATGCTGGAAAGGAACAGGCCCTGTATCAGACAGCTACATGAGGCGCGAGCCAGCTGGCGATACAAAGGGCTTCCCTCTGGTTTTGAAAATGAGAAATGGAGAGCCTGTTTAGGCGCGGGTTAGCCCACGGTTTATGTACCGTGTTCTGACCTTTTAGAAAACGTTGTAAAACGTGTTGAAAATGGGTGTTTGAACCCGGTTTGATTTGAAAGGGGTCGTTTAGACCGCATTTGTTGATTTGAAGAACTAGACTCGAATAATCATTATTATTTGATAATATTCGGTGTCGGGTTCGGTTTGACAAACTTGACATGAATAGTTTTGACAATGATTATGGACTAATTGTTTTTAGTCCATTTGAATGTAATTAGTCGGTATTCATCATCGTACCCGGGTTAAAATCCGGCATGGTATGTAGAACCAAGGATGACTTTGTGTTGGTGACTAATATGTTTGTTTGAAAATGTAAAGAAATGAAATAAAAGGCTTTAAAATACCTTCTAAATGTCATTAACCAAATATTATCACCGAAACACGGATTTAACCGTCATGGTATGAAGAACCAAGGGTGAAAAATACTTTATGGTTAAAACATGTGAAATAAAACAACCAAGGTTCGAAAATACTTGAAATGGTGAAAACATAATACAAATATGAAAAATGGATTAAGGGAAATGACGAGAACAAACACGGTTGATTTTTGGTCTGAATACCCCATTTAGGCACGAGCTAGTTGGCGACCTAAGGGGCTTCTGTCTCAGACCAAAAATCAGTTTTTGCTCGTTTATTCCATGTTTTGGTTCATGTTATGCATGTTTTAGCATGTTAGAGTCATGAAACAAATGAAAACACAATAAAAGAGGATTTTTACACCCTCATACTTACATGTTTGGTTATGGCGAGTGACCGACGTAAGTGTAACGACTCGTTTGATCGGAAAAAACTCGGTTTAAAACCGTTTTGGTAAGTAAAAGAGTGTTTTAAAAGTTTAGTGATGGTGTAGTGGTCGAAGTGGTCGGTCAAGTGATTTAATGCACGATGACGGTACCAAACAATGTGTAAGGCTCGTGTTTACGATCGGTAGGTCGTAAATACGCGTCGGATTGTGACTTTAGAAGTCGAGTCGAGAATTTGAAGGGAGAAAAGAGGGGGCGGACACTCGCGTAACTCTCAAATGGGTGGCATTTGATGGGTATTTATAGGAGAATGAGTGGTTGTGTGAGTTTTGAGCGACGTGGCCACTTGGGCTGCTCAAAGAGGCGCGAGCCACGTCGCGGGTCTTCGAGCTGTGTTGTCACTTTCACAACAAACGCAATCATGATTTGTTCTATCCTAGGTTTTGTAGTCACATGTTTGGTACTTGACCAACATGAATCCGGGAAAACTTAAGGTAGAAAGTTTGAAATGTTTGGTTTTTTGTGGTTAACTCGGTTTGACTCGTTGTTGGAGTCGGGATTTGAATTTTTGAGTCGGTTTTTGGTCCGGTGTCGGTTTTGACTCTAGTTAGTGTCATTGCGACCCCGTCGCCGTGCATTAAACACTGCAGGTATTTTTGAAATATTTTGAGATGTTTTATTTTCGAAATCGTTTTATGTTTTCCGACGTAAAGTTGTACACAAACTGTCGATCAAACGCCGCGATTCCAAAGTATGTTGTAGTCCGATAATCATTGGGTGTTTGTTGGAGTCTCAACAGATACTGGGTATCTACATTTTCAAGACAGTGCGCCATCGGTTCCGTATGTGGCATATAATGAACAAAATGCCCAGTAAGTTTGGTGTCTCTAGGAGTGATTATAATGACATCATGTGTAAAATTAATGACATTATATGGGACGATGAGCTTGAAGCAGCAGAATTTGATGGTATCTGGGAGCAAATAATTGAAGATCATGGTGTTGGCGTAAATGATTGGTTTACAGATACGTATGCTATAAGGGGACAGTGGGTGATGGCGCATTGCAGAGACTTGAGGATGGCGTCGATTATGAGGACGACTCAAAGATCAGAGAGCGAAAATAGCTTTTTCAAGAGGTTTGAGCATAAGTCAGGAACATTGGTTGAGTTTTGGATGCGTTTTGAGAGCGCTATGGACCAACAAAGACATACATGAAGCGACTTGACAACATGGATAAGCACTCGCCCGCAGCAGCCACAACATCATCGGCATTAGAGATTCATCCTGCAAAGATGTACACCTATTGACTTTCCGTAAATTCAAAGAAGAAGCCATCTTCTCAATTGATACATGTAGAACAGGAGGTTTCACTGAGAGAGGCGAGCTAGAGGTAACTATTGTCAAAGATTCATCCAGAAAGAAGAATTTTGAAGTTGCATACAGTCCAGGTAGTTTACACTTCCTATACCTTAACATTTACACTTTTCCAGTTCATAACATTTACAGTTTTCCAGTTCATAACATTTACACTTTCTAGTTCATGACATTTACACTTTCAATGATATTACATTTACACTTTAAAATGATATGACATTTACACTTTACATTATATGACATTTACACTTTTCCAGTTCATGACATTTACACTTTATAGTTCATGACATTTACACTTTACATCATATGACATTTACACTTTCTGTTTTTATCTCATTTAAATTCCTATAACTTAACATTTACACTTCTAATAACTTAACATTTACACTTTACAGTTCATGACATTTACACTTCCTATTAGTTTACATTTACACTTCTAATAACTTAACATTTACACTTTACAATTCATGACATTTACACTTTACATCATATGACATTTACACTTTCCATGATATGTCATTTACAGTTTCTGTTTTTATCTCATTTAAATTTTTATATAATCAGTTACACTATTTTTAACATTCACACTTACATGCTAGCTTTAACTGATGACATAGGTACACGTAAAGCAAGTCTAGGTTGTACGATGTTTGAAAGAACCTAATCCTATGCCGCCATATAATATGGATTTTTTCAGCAAGTGGGATAAAGACTATACCAGAAGATTATGTTGTAAATAGATGGATGAAAGAGTATCTCCGATTAAGGATTTTCAATAGTAATGGTGAAGGGACAGAAAACATGCAAGTCATCGATGAAAAACAAATTGCAATGTCAATAATGTGGTCAAAAGTTCATGAAGCTGTAGGGCTCCTTCAAGACAAAGGAGTAGCTGATGTTGACAGCTTTTCCGCTGTAATTAGGGCATTTAAAGAGTCGCTGTCACCATTAGGAGAAGTGTTGAATAAAAATCAACAAATGGAGAAATTTTTAAATTGTACGGCATGTGAGGTAGTGACGATATTGCCACCAAAGAATTCGAAAAACAAGGGTACTGGAAAAAAGATTGCTGTCAGCCAAAACAAAAGCAATGGTGTTGGCTAGGAAACCCAAACGTAAGTGTAAGAATTGCAAGAGAATGACAAATCACGACAAGAGGAACTGCCCTAACCCCTTCTCAGCATACACACCATTGTGCGAAGGTTCGTCTGAACCAGAAGAGGATGAAAGAGAGGAGGAGGAAGAGCTGGAATCAGAACAAGAATAGACGTCAGAGCAGTGACAAAAGTTGCTCTATATATTTTGAGTGTGTAACTTAAAACTTTGATGTGCTATAACTGGAGCGAGCGATTAGGAATTGGTCTCATGGCAGCGTAACTCTGAACTGCAGTTGGTGTAACTTTTAGTAACACCAACGTTAGAGTTACACTGTCATAAGAAATCTCTCTGTTTTATTAGATAGCCAAACATTGTGTTACTTGAACTTATTTTGGATTACTTATGTTATTTCAAGTAACAGTTACACTTATTTTCAAGTAACTGGTGTTAACATTTACACTTGCCATGTCACCACATTTACACTTCCCATGTCACCACATTTACACTGAAATTCAATTTCAGTATGTTTACATTCACACTTTCAGTATGATAAAGTTTACACTGTCAATAATAGTTTCATCTGAATGAAACTATTCTTCAATTTCAGTGTTAACATTTACACTTTAAGTGTGTTAACAGTTACACTTAAAGTGTAAATGTGAAGTGTGTTAACAGTTACACTTGCAATTTAGTCACATTTACACTTTTAAAAAACTATGATTATAACTGCCAAAAAATAGTCAACCATTACACTTCATTAGTGTAATTTACCATTACACTTCATTACTGTAATGATTACACTTGCAATTTAAAAATTACACACATTTGTGTACGTAAACATTGCCAACCAAAATACAAATAGTCAACATTCTTTTCTAACTTCAACATTGTCAAACAAAATACATTTCAATCAAAAATATGTCCACAAATTGTTTACTTTTTCGATAACACAGCCTTAATTTTGCGCTTCTTTTGTAACTTGTCCCATAAATCTTCTTTTCCAGCGATAAACCCATTCAACTTTGCTTCAAAAACGTCTTTGTTGAAATTTATGTCAGCTAGTACAAGCGTCGCCACCAACTTGACTACCAAGTACCGTCGATTCCTCTTCCTCTCCAAGTCTGGATGCTCAAAAGGTTGACCCTCGTACATCAGCATATATATCATACAGAAAATCCCTTATTCTGTTATGTTAGGAAGGGGTGTTTGGCGCCTGAACGGGATTTGTCGATGCTCAAAGCTAGTAATCTCGTACCCCCTGTCCGTTCTGACATCCAAATAATCGCTAACAGCTGATGCCTGCCATTAAAGCACTAACAATTAAATAAAGCATCTATTGTTCATCTCTTCGAAAATGATTTACTGGCATCAGACTTACCACTTGGCGAGTAATATTGCACATTTCAGACTGATCCCAGTTGGCATGATGTTGGTAGTCAAGGAGATCAACAGTTTGTTGTCCAAAATTTATACATACGCATGCAAAGTGCCCACCAATGTTGACAGGTACGAAGATAAACTCGGCATTCAGGTTGAAAGTTTTATCATAGTCCTGGATGAAGGTATCCCAAATATGATACAGCCGATCAGTGATGTCATTAGACTGTGAGCCTGCTTCACGTATATCCAAAAGCTGCATGATACATTCCTGTTCAGAGAAGTGAGTGAGCCTACATAATAAAAGTAAAAATAATGTATAACTTTTAGGCTTTGGGCAGGGGAGGGGGGGGGGGGTACCATATGACGTATCCCAAAGAAGGCCATCCTAGGACGTAAGTATTCAGCAGACTCCAAATGGTTCAGCAAAACAGCCCAGGACTCAATGACAACAGGCGACATTACAACCTTAGGAAGCATGGACATGATGTCGGACCGGCGTAGCGCGACATGCCTACTGTACCAAGAGATTGATTCGCTGCAATGAAACACACGTATAGTAGTAAGAAATTGAGAAATAGTTACAAATTAAATATCGTAACTAATTGGCCCTGTTATAAGAGTCTGAGAGATACTAACGAATTTTCAAAATTGTAGTCGTCTAACAAGCAATAGTCCACCGCATGCTTTCGCCGTGATCAAACACCCCTGACCAAAGTTTGATTGTTCCGTAAGAAGGTCGAGACAACAAGAGTCTGCGTACCAGCAGCCCCACAGTCAATTGAGCATCCCAAGCCATCCCCGCCCCGGGGACGGCTCCTTACGGCTGACAAGGGTTGGCTACCTGAAGACTGCACTGACGCTCCAATAACGACGGGGCTGCTTTCCGCCGGTATGGCTACATGATTGACCACAGGGCTTCCTTCTACGCGTTTAGGGGGTGGGTCTGCAATACGGGGCCGTTTACTGTACGTAATCTCTTCCTCATCATCCAGACTCCGCTTCGTGCAAAGATTGGAGACCGAATTCAGACCTTGACCGTACTTTTGCCTGAATTGGGTTATCCTTGCGCGAACCCTCTCCCTCACTTTGTTATGGTCACTCAGGATAAGGATCGACACCACTTCAGCCCGGATAAGGTTGATAACGTCCATCTCACCTAAGGCGCAGTAAAAAAGCTTCCCATTGAAAAGCAGCATGTGTATCATCATGTACACCCCGCAATCAAACGCAGAATACCCCCTACCTTGCCATTTAAATTAGATATTGACAAATTTAAACCCGACGACCTTTGAACCTCTGACAAACCCTTTAGACTCCAGATACTCGCCCATTAAATCACACTGTAAAAGGTATTTCAAAAAAATAGTCAATTTAAAAACAGTGTTTACAATTCCAGAATACATATACACTAAAGAACAAATTAAGGTATGCTATTTATAATTATTACCGCAATACGCGAAATTCCAAAATATGGAAGCTTCTCAAAATCATCGTCGTAGCGACGATTTTCCAAATACTCTATCTGCTCAGATACGAAGTTTATGCATGCACAGCTGTAATGATCATTATTGCCAGATAAGACCGGGATGAAGACCTGGCGGATATGACAACAAAGACATAACAGTTACACTCAGTAAAATTTCACATTTACACTTTCAATAATTCGTCACATTTACACTCCCTGTGTCATGACATTTACACTTTCCATATATTCACATTTACACTCCCTATGTCATGACATTTACACTTCCTATTTAGTCACCTTTACACTCCCTATGTCATCACATTTACACTTTCTAAATAATTACATTTACACTATACATCATGACATTTACACTTCACTATGTCTCACATTTACACTCTCTATGTCATGACATATACACTTTCCATATATTCACATTTACACTTTATATGTCATGACATTTACACTTTCTATTTAGTCACCTTTACACTCCCTATGTCATCACATTTACACTTTCTATATAATCATATTTACACTATACATCATGACATTTACACTTCACTATATCTCACATTTACACTCCCTATGTCATGACATTTACACTTTCCATATATTCACATTTACACTTTATATATCATGACATTTACACTTCCTATCTAGTCACCTTTACACTCCCTATGTCATCACATTTACACTTTCTATATAATCACATTTACACTATACATCATGACATTTACACTTCACTATGTCTCACATTTACACTCCCTATGTCATGACATTTACACTTTCCATATATTCACATTTACACTTTATATATCATGACATTTACACTTCCTATTTAGTCACCTTTACACTCCCTATGTCATCACATTTACACTTTCTATATAATCACATTTACACTATACATCATGACATTTACACTTCACTGTGTCTCACATTTACACTTCATATGTCATGACATTTACACTTTCTTCTTAATCACATCTACACGTTATATGTCATGACATTTACACTTCACAATATCTCACGACGTTTACAGTTCACTATGTCTCACGTTTACACTTCATATGTCATGACATTTACACTTTCTGTGTAAATCACATATACACTTTCTGTGTGATGACATTTACACTTTCTGTGTGATTACATTTACATTTCACAATAGGTCACATTTACACTTACCATATCAGATCCGAAATGAAATGGAGACAAACAGGATTGAATCCAAGCATCCCACCCAGCCCAGATTTCGTCCTTTTTGTCAAGAATAATTCCTTTCTTCTTGGCTTTCCAAATATCCAGCGCAACACTCTGTTCAAACGAAGGGCAGGGCTATTAAATTTAGACACTTACGTTACAATTAAATTGAAACTATACAAATTGCATTGAGTGAGGATAGGACAAATACGGTGTGACTAAGCCCGAAGAAACAACGAGAGGATGCAACTGGTGCATTTTGGTCCTACATCATCTTATTGATTAGTAGGCACCAACAGTTGATTACAGAAGACATAACTTCCTGTCCAGGTTCAAGGGTTAACATGTCTTCCCGTGACACGAAGAAAAAGTCTGAAAATACTGCCAATTCTTCCCTACAAAAAAACAAAAAATTATATAAGGCGAACATGATTACGACTATGGAACAAAGCAATGGTGGGTCGTCTGGTGAACTGGATTGCAGAGAAGAGAGACTCCATATGGGTGCAGTGGGTACAATGTAATTATCTCAGAGGGAGGGACTGGTTTGAGTACAATCCTTCAACTAACTCTAGCTGGGTTTGGAGGAGGATTTGTAAGGTTAAGCAAGACTTGGCTCAGGGATTTGTGGATGGGGTGTGGGTGGTTCAACCCACGGGGTACACTCCTAGTGGCTGCTATGAGTGGCTCAGGAATGCTAGTCCACCTGCTTGCTGGAGTAAGGTTGTGTGGAACAGTTGGGCACTCCCTAAGCATCAGTTCATGGGATGGTTAGTGGCACATGAAGCTATGAATACTATGGATAAACTGATAACTTATGGGATGGATGTTGATGCTTGCTGTACTTTATGTGGTCAAGCAGATGAGTCCTTGGCCCATCTTTTCTTTGATTGCCAATATAGCAGACGAGTGATGCAGGCAATGCAGCAGATCACTGGGTGCAGCTTTCCTATGGCAGTTGATTTTATGTGGTGGGCTAATAGAGGAGGCACTGTTGTTCAGAAAGGAGTTCAGGCTGCGTTGTTCTTGGGGGCTCTATATGCTATCTGGTTCCAGAGGAACAAATGCGGGAATAAAATGGTCTTAATGCACCCTAGACAGGTTGTTTTGCAACTAAATGATAGTATGAAGGCTAGAGTTAGAGGAAGAGGGAGGGAGAATTTGAGTGCTAATGATGTATCTTGGCTATGCCATAAGAACCTTATGTAATTAAGGATTTGCATTTCATGTAAATCCTATATTTTTTTGATATATATATACTCACATTTTATCAAAAAAAAAAAAAAAACATGATTACGACAACATATAAGTATTAATATGTTTGACATAGAAATTAATCGACTCACCCTTTCAACCAAGCTTCTGATTTGTTAAATACGTAGTCCAGGACGTATTTCCTTTCCTTAAAAATATTCCTAAATAATTTCTTATTCAATTTTGCAGTCTACAAGAACAAAGCCCTGCTCAGGCATGGGTTTCCCACAATCCATGGTGCAAGTCAGATTCTCAGGGACCACTTCCATGCACTGTAAGGGCTCAGTTGAATAAAATAGGAAGGGGTGGTGATCCAGGTTACTCCGGGGAACATAAATTTCCCGACCATCCGCAGGAACGGCTG
Organism: Silene latifolia; assembly: GCF_048544455.1. Lineage (NCBI taxonomy): Eukaryota > Viridiplantae > Streptophyta > Magnoliopsida > Caryophyllales > Caryophyllaceae > Silene > Silene latifolia. Next base: position 81,295,030 of record NC_133531.1, read on the forward strand.
GTTCAGAAGGGCCTGCCGCAGCAGTCGTTCCAAACTCCTCACCTGGAACCCCCTTAAATGCCTCGCCTAGCTCTCAAAGAGATATAAACGTACACTAAAATTCCGGCAACTTAAACTCGGAGGAGGGTGCTTCAACAACCACCTTATCTGCTCCCTCTACAACATCCATGGGCTTGTCATCATTCTGAAAAGAACCTGGACAAGCGGGTTGTGTAGTAGGGCGTTCACCTTGCTCGTTGACCATGCCACTACCACTCTATAACGCTTCTTGAGATGCATCTTCACGGTCTGTGTTCGAAACAACGCCCGGCTCAACATCCGGTACTTTCGTACCACTAAATTGGGGTCGGTCAACGGGCTGTTCCACTCCCGGTGCACCGCTAACATCCACAGCCTCACCAGGCACTAGACCAACCACCAGTGATTCAGGCCCACGGCAGGGCCCCTGATCTTGAGGCGGCTCCATGTCCATGCCCTGCACAGCCTCGTCCTGGTCTCTCGGTGCACCGCTAACATCCACATCCTCGCCAAGCACTAGTCCAACCACCAGTGATTCGGGCCCACGACAGGGCCCCTGATCTTGAGGCGACTCCATATCCATGCCCTGCACAGCCTCATCCTGTTCTCTCGGTGCACCACCCCGTGCCACTTCACCGTCACCGTCTCGACAACCTATTATTGGCGCGTTATCAATATCATTGTCGCTATAAATTTCAATCGAAATGAAGATGAACCATCTTCAATTGACGGGACTACCACATCCGCATCCACCTTGTTCGCTACTTTTGAATAAGACACTTCCCCTTCACCGAAGAATGAGCCCCCTGTTCTTGAGCTAGCTCCATATCCATACCCCGCACAAACTCATCCTCACCTCTCTCGTACGCAGACCCCTCGCCGCTTCACCACCACCATCACCAATATCTCACAAACCTTGCAGCGCGTTCTCAATATCGAATCGAAATAAATTTTAGTTGAATCGAAGATGAACCATCTTGATTGATCGACCTACCACATCCGCATCCACCTTATTCGTTGCTTCTGAATTACCCTTCTCAACAACATGTTCAGCTTTCTCAGGGGCACCACTAGTAACAGGCACTTCCCCTCCCAAACTTTCCTGCTCCTCGTTCAATGAGGGCTTTGTGTAAGCTTTTTGAACTTCATTCGGGCTATAAATTCTCTCTAGAATCTGCCGATCCGTTAATTGAGTCAAGTCGTCGGTTAAATCTAGCCTGTATTCCTCTTCCTCTCATCGACAGGCTTCGTTAAGTTCAGCGGTGTTGTAGAAATCAGTGGTCTCCATTACCTGTGACATCGCCGCATCACTTGCTTTATCACCCAAATCAGAATCTTCTGCAAGTGATACATGCTCTACAGTAGGTGTAAACTCGAACTTAGGAACCTTGGTCTTTTTTTTCTTGCTTGCCTTTGTTTTTTTCTTGGCCACCTTCCCAACATCTGACAATGAGGGAGCGTTATCATTAGATTTCTTCATTTGGGAAGCTAAAATTCCAACTTCTTCAACATATTCCTTCACCTTTGCACCTTCAAAAAAAGCTTGCGTCGCTTGTGACGGAACAAGACCAGTTGAAGAAGTAGCACCTGTTGTTAAATTCTTAAGCATTGCAGCTGCATCCGTATACCAGAATAGAAGGCCACAGCGTTCCTTTGAATCTTCAAGTACAACTCGTGTACACCCTACAGTTGGTAACAAAAAAAGATTTAAGAGTCCAGATACACAAAATATACCTGCTCAATATATATATATATATATATATATATATATATATATATATATATATTAAAAAAAATATGCCATTAATTAAACATTCATAACATAAAACTTACATCTACAGCCCCAGCTTTCAACTCATCGTCATCTACAACATCGGGGAGGGGGGGGGGGGGGAGGGGAGTTCAATCTGAATAAACTTCTTATCGGGTGTTGTACCCAACGTTGAAATCAGAAGAGGCGTAGGGCTTGCCAATGGCGCCTTGGGCGCGCCAGCTATGGCCAACATCGTATTACCAGTGTCCTTCTCATCAGGGGTCTTGTTTTGATATCGGGGGTACTTCACCTCCGACAAAGTTAGTCGACCCAATGGATCCACGTCCAGCTCATCCTTTAACCTCTTCGATAAAGTGTTCAGATCCCAATGTTGAATAAGTGGAAGGCCGTCTGGGCAACTCATACCATGGTAATCATACCGCTGAAAATAAGTAATCATAAGGAAAGGGATACAACCAAGCAGATGTGACTGCACGCTGCGAGCCTCAGCTACAGCATTAGTAAACATTCTAATACATACGAGCACCAATCATACTTCGGTATGGCACTCACATCTTCAATCACTTTCAAAAGTTTCATTTCAATGCCGTTGTTCAATGTCGGCGCAAGGAATGATGAAATGCTAAGCAGCACAAATAGGCGGCATAATTCATCCCCTCCATCTTTGAATTGCTCTGACTCAATATAATTGAAGACGTCTCCTAAAGGAATAGAATCAGAATTTGATTTCACTTTGAACTTTTTGCGCCACAGTTGTTTTATGTGCACATATTTTTCATCTTTAGCACCGGGCATATGTCCAGTAGGTACTATTTCCATCTCTCTTGTTAGTAACCATAAACTTCTTCAACTCCGACGCCCTGAAAACATAAGAACCATCGCTGAAAGCCTCGAGAAATTCAGGAACATGTGAAAGCGGGAAAGTTCTGAGTTTAAGATGAAGCAGCCCCTCAAATCCAATCCTCTCAGACAAATGCTCGTTGAGCAATGTTAAGCTTACTAATAAGCTTGTGAAGCCTGTTGGGGCGACACTTAACGGAAATAATAGGGGTAACTTGTGGTTGTTCTTCGTTTTCAGGTAGTTCTCCATCAGATACTATCTGAATCAGGAAAAAAAAGTACATAAGAAATGCACAATATCAGTCAACCTATAACAGTCTACACATTTACATTTACACTTACTCTATCCTCACATTTACACTTCCAGTATCTTCACATTTACACATCCAATTTAGTCAGATTTACACTTTATTTGTTTACATTTACACTTCTCATATCCTCACATTTACAGTTCCAGTATCTTCACATTTACACGTCCAATTTAGTCAGATTTACCCTTTATTTGTTCACATTTACAATTCTTCTATCCTCACATTTACACTTCCAGTATCTTCATATTTACACTTCCAATTTAGTCAGATTTACCCTTTATTTGTTCACATTTACAATTCTCCTACCCTCACATTTACACTTCCTTTATCTTCACATTTATACTTCCAATTTAGTCAGATTTACAGTTTAAGTCCTCACATTTACACTTACTCTATCCTCACATTTACACTTCCAATTTAGTCAGATTTACACTTTAAGTGTTCACATTTACACTTACTCTATCCTCACATTTACACTTTTAGTATCTTCACATTTACACTTCCAATTTAGTCAGATTTACACTTCTCCTATATTCACATTTACACTTTCTATTTGTTCACATTTACACTTTTTTGGGTTCACATTTACACTTGGGCTGTCCTCACATTCACAGTCCCAATTACATCACATTTACAATCCCCAAAAACAGGCTCGATTGAAACCCTAACAAATACATTCACACTACCCATCAGTTCAGATTTACACTATCAATTTAATTAGCAATTCAAAGACTATAATATTTACACTACCCAATTAAAATTAAATTCAAATATGCTAATGAATCAAAATGTTTATGGATAATCAAATATAATAAAAATCACATAAATTTAAGAATGCAATAAAATCATAAACTCATAAATAACAAAATACAAAAATGAAATAACCCCAATATAACAATTACGACTCAAGGATAATTTACAAATTTAAAAAATTACAACAAAGAAAAGAATAAAGGATGATCAATGAATCACCTTCAAAGTGAGGTAAAGAAACAAAGATAGGAACTGCGAGCGTTTGAATGCGATAAAATATGGAGAAGAAAATGGATTTGTTGTATTTGGTAAGGAAGAAGATATGTAGAAAAGAAAATGGAAGAAATGTGAGATGAAAGATATGAATTAGTAAGGACGGTTTTTTGAAATTATTAGAGGAGTTGTATGAGATAGTGGAGGGAAGTTGAATAACGTGCGTATGACTGATGGAGGAACAAACATGCAGAATTTGAACAGTGAGTCTATCACCTTAAGAAGAGAGGTAAATACTCTACATATTATTATAATGTTATAAGTTGCTTTTTGGTGTAATCTTAGCCATTCATCCTCACAATCTAAGGGCTCTATATGGGACTTATGGACTCAATGACTTAAGGTGGACTCATTAGATCTCATTTATATATATATATATATATATATATATATATATATATATATATATATATATATATATATATATATATATATATATATATATATATATATATATATATATATAAATACATAAATTAAAAAACGAATTACATTGATAAAAATACAATTCTTAGATATGCATAGAGAGTCTTATTCTCTTCTATGATATCCATCCTCTCCTCCTTTGCTATTTGGAGGTTCGTTCGCAGTTGCTATATCGTCATATAGTCAGAATAACCGTTCGCTTTCTGTCAAGCCATTTTTTTGGCGTCTTTGAGTGCGGATCGAGCTTCATCTAAGTAGCTCCTGAACTCGTCCTCGATGTCCAAAGAACCGGCGGATGAAACTTCGTTGTACTCGGTCATAGTAACAGTCTTACGGATGGTATCATTCATTGTTGAGGAAGTTTGGAGTTTGTTTGAAAGATTTAGGGTTTGGAGTTTGTTTTAGCAGTTTAGGGTTTGGGGATAGTGAGATAATGGAATGGATGGTTAATTATTGAGATAATGCATGAATTTATACTAAGTAATGTGTCGTTTGAGTTGTTTTTTAATTAATATATGTTTAGGAAGTTGTGCCATAATATCTGCTTTAAATCTTATAACCCTTCTCATTCCATATATTATTGTCCTTTCATACAGAGATTTGGCAGTAATAATGCATGCTGCATCGGAATTATAATTAAGGGGATAATAATGCATACATCTAGTAATATATAATTTAATTTTTTTCTTTTTAAAAAAAATAAACAACGGTTATTTAAAAAAAAACCCGTTGTCTTTAGTTATAACAACGGTTTTTTATACTGTAACCGTTGTTATAACTTTTCCACCAAAATTTAGTCACCCTTTCCACAACGGTTTTTTATACTTAAAACCGTTGTTAATAGTTTTAACAACGGGTTTCTTAGGAAAACCAACCGTTGTTAAAACCTTTAACAACGGACGCTTTAACAACGTCCGCTTTTTTATATAACAACGGTTTTTAACCGTTGTTATAACCTGTATCTATAGTAGTGACTCTAAATTAGAAAGGAACCATGATAAGTTGGGACCATCATTTTTCGACTTTATTACTACTGAGACCTCATAATTGTTTTTACATAACAAAGCTCCAATGTTCAAATGGCAGCCTAAATTGTCTATTTGTGAAGAATCTGACCAATTAACTACTAGACATGGTAAAAGGGAGTGAGGGTGTGCTGATGGTTTAAGTTCTAAGTTTAATGTTGGGTTTGTTTAGGCCTGAAGAGCACTTTATTGATCAAGGCTACAATGGAAGAGTAAACAGTGGGCTGCAAACCTGTTATAATTACAGTTTAAATGGAAAGTTTGGTACTAAACTAGTGATATAGTTAAGTTACTTGAGTTGAAAGAGAGGAATGAGTTGCATTACTTGATGTGGCTGTAATTGATAAATGGAGCCGATATTTCTAAACTCTAACCACCTTTCTTTACAGTGATTTATGGTTTATAATAAGTGTGGGCGAGTGAGTTTTGAAGCTCAGACATCGATAAGCTGACATTTGAGGAAAAATAAGGAGCTTCATATATATTTGTGAATTGCATTTTTGGAGTTGTCCTTGCTGACAGTTGATGGAAAAATAAGGAGTATTAATTGACCGTTGCGGTAGCTGCTGATGGAGTGAGATCTTATTAGTGGCTCAGTTGGTTTGGAGTTGCATTTTTGAAAGACATAGATGTTAGAGCAGTTTGAAAATTGCTGAATCGAAGTACTGGTGGTAACGAGTCTGAGTTGGCTATTGAGGAATGACTGATTTTTGAGGATATTATAGTATGTCGAGCCACGACAATAACTGAGGCGCTTCTTGGGAGACAACCCAAGCTTAATTATTTATTTATTGCTTTCATGTTTGTTTAATTTAATATGCTTTATAAGTTACTTAGTTGAGTCGGCTTAAGTGTCTCCCTGAGTTTCGCAACCTTTATAGGGGGATGTTAATAGTGTCGGTTGCACAAAAAAAAAATAGTTTAGGTCAAGAATAAAAATAGCTGCTAGTATTTTGGGTATTTCGTTCCTTCATATTTCACGGATCTTGGTCGAGTGCCTGTATTTTGCAGGAATGTTGCACTAGGGTGATGGTGTGATAAAACGGGTACTGCTGCTGCGCTGGGAGCCATTATCGACAGTTAGACAGTGTTACTTTAGGGCTGAAACATTCAAAAAGAGCCGTACAGTCAGAATAACACTTATTTTCCGATTCATAGCTTACTTGGCTGACCAGGACAAAACGTTACCAAACACTGAAGCATCTTGCTGTGCATGCTTCTTTTGAATCCGCTAAGTACCTTTATCCCTCTTATTTTTATTTTATTAGTCTCATCGAGGACGATGTCAAATTTAAGTATGGGGGAGAGGCAAGGCCTAAAAACTGGGTTTACTTAAAAAATTGCTGGAGTTTGTGGTTTCGTGTGCTGAAAATGGAGTCTGGTAGGTTGCCATGTATATTTTTGCAGCACTTTCAGGTTGCTTAATTTTTGGATATGTCCGTTTTTAGGGGAGGTGCTATCAAAATTTGGTCAGAAATTGGTATTTGACAAGTAAAAAAGACCTTGTTTTTATTGGACTAACTAGACTAGCGAGTCGACGATGAGCTCTAATCTAACAGCTTTTCAAAAAAAAAAATACTAACTTTTAAAAATAATTTCACTAATATTATTTGTAGTATACTAAATAAACGTTTTGAAGTCGTGTATACATGAGTTTTTCCTCCATTTTGAACTTGGATTGATTAGTTAAGCGACATACATATTTTAAGTCTCCTTTAAATTAGAATTGTAAAGCACTTAATTTGGCTACCTTTATTACACTTTTCGTTGACTCTAGAATGTGGGAGCGTAAGCCGGTCTTATTAACCAATTTACTTTCATAGGTGACTCTCGCTTTAAGTTCTTGACCTCAATTCTATCCGGTGCCCGAGTGACTAGACCCTTAGGGGAACCCAATCAATGTATTGGGAGAATGCCTAATGACTTGTCCGGATGGGCGGGATCCATTGGTCGAAAGCTCGCTACAAGGGACACTGGATATATTCACGGGTACGGAATGTGAAAGGTGGAGATTCAAAAGAAAGAAAGGAAAAAAAAAGGAAAAAAATTGAAAAAAAATACAGAAAAAAAAAAGTCAAAAAACAGAAAGGAAAAATAAAAAGAAAAAAACAAAAGTGAAAAATGAAAAAAAAAATGAAAGAAAAAAAAACGTGGACTGTAATGTTGGTTGTAGATTGGTGGTAAGTTAATTGAGGTATGACGGATACACTTGAATGCTCGGGAGAACGATCCTCGTACTATGTACAAGAGAGTAAATCCCCTTTCCCTAGGACCTTAAATTTGCTGAACCCTTCCTCTACGAGTCAATACACTTGCACATGCGCACGAAGATAGTTGGACCGAGTGTATTGCTAATGCTTTTATTTATCATTATGATTTAGAAGCGGTTTAAAATATTTATGTTGGCTAATTAGTTGGTTGTATAGTTTGAAGTGGAGGGAAAATTTGATATATGTTACTTTCTAATCTAACTAGAAATGTTTTTTCGTTGACTCACTAACTTAAATAAACTGATTTCTAAAAATGTTTTAGTTTGTCGTCGATAAACTTGTTTGGTTAAGTCTAAAATCTTTGAGGTTGATAATGCTGTTATAGCTCATGTGTTGTCATTGTCGAGGGCGACAATAAACTAAGTGTGGGGGAATTTGATAAGTCGATATTTATTCATATTTATACCCCTTATCTATATACTTTTACAGTCGTCTATCCTATTATTGAAGCTATATAATATACTCTTGTCATTTTACGAGTTTAATAATTAAAAATATTTTATTAGTGTTAAATAAATTAATTTAGTTTAATTTGGATTAATAGGCTATGGGCCGATGAATGACAAGACCGTTCGAGTTACTGAAACAATAACAAGAGTGGGCTTTCATCAATTAAGTGGATCAAACTATCAAAAGTATGGCACAAGTGGAATTGCACGCGGGCCAAGCAATTGACGTCCAAAAAGTATAAGATTATTTGTGGACCAAGTGACCAACATAAAGATCAAATAACCAAGAAACAAAGAAGGAAAATCAGAATTATATTAGAAGAGCAGAAGCTACGAGAAGCTAAAACAAGCACAAACAATGGAACTACAATTCTACTACGGATCTCCAAATTCTATCTTTTCCGTATCCTACCCAGAAAATCTATCCTAAATCTTTCCCAAATTTAATCCCAACTGAAGCTATAAAACCCATGTTCTCAATCAGGCGAAGGAGGCAATTTTACCCAAAATATTTTAGAGATATTGAGCGAAATTGTGTGACGATTTGAGACCTAATTGGGTTGTGAGAGCAGTAGGAGACGTACTCCAGCGGAGTCTTAGCACACGGACGAGTAGGGGCGAATTTGAGGTGGTTTCTGAGGTGCGACATCTGAAGTTCCGACTACAAATTCCGGGCAGTAATTAAGTTCTCTCTGCAACACCCCACGGTAATTGAACAGGTCCAGTGATAGGCTTAAATGACTAGTGCTTAAAGGGATTGGAAGTACTACTCATATTAACAAAGTGCACTTTCTTTTATGGTCATCAATGCGAAAGAACTCCAAAGTTAAGCGTGCTTGACTGGGAGTAGTCTTAGGATGGGTGACCTCCTAGAAAGGTCTCCGGGATGCGCATGAGTGAGGACAAAATACGCTATAAAGGACCCGTGTTGTTCTGTGGGCCATGTACACAGCCTGGTGAGCTATCATAAGTAACCGCTCCCGACCCGGTTTGGGCTGGGGAGTTACAAGTGGTATCAGAGCAACCCTGCGACCATGTGGTGATCGGAGACAGTTGTTATACGCTCCTGGAGGCAGTGGTTATACGCTCCATTGTGATCACACACCTAGCGGGGGAGGATTCTGGGTTAGCGGTTATGCTCCCAGGCGCAATGAGGACGTTGCGTTCTTCAAGTGGGGGTGGCTTTAACACCTCACGGTAATTGAAGAGGTCCAGTGATAGGCTTAATTGACTAGTGCTTAAAAGGATTGGAAGTACTACTCATATTAACAAAGTGAACTTTCTTTTATGGTCATCCATGCGAATGAACTCCAAAGTTAAGCGTGCTTGACTGGGAGTAGTCTTAGGATGGGTGACCTCCTGGGAAGGTTTCCGGGATGCGCATGAGTGAGGACAAAATGCGCTATAAAGGACCCGTGTTGATCTATGGGCCATGTACACAGCCTGGTGAGCTATCATAAGTAACCGCTCCCGACCCGGTTTGGGCCGGGGAGTTACACTCTCTACCTCTCTTGCATTCAATTTACGGTTTATTTTCGTTGATTAATTTTAGTATTGGAAACCGTTGGTTATTTAATTGTTAATCTTTCAGTAATTTGTATCCAAAGCTTTACTCATTCTCCATTGACAGTTGCAAATTTCAGTGGTAATTTGTTATCTTATTATGATTGGAATTGTATGCTTTCGCTAATTATGTAATTGAGGCATAGTTCGAGTTACATGATCTGAGTAGCAACTAGTTTAGATTAATCTCTGCGAATTGGGGTTAGCCTAAGTTAGGAGTAAATTTTGGTCAGTTAATCTTTAGGTAGTGACGACACTAAAGTGATTAATTGGATTTATGTCGAAAATACCTTTAAAACGGATAATTTGAGAAAAAGAATAAAAGAATAAATCAACGAACAAAACAGAAGGTGATAATACGATTAATAGTCAATTATACGTAAGCTAAATAACTAAGTCAAGGCAAAAACGGAGTTCAGGGACAAAATTCAACCCGGAACAGGCGCAGCAGAGCTGCGTCCCTTGGAATAGGCGCAGCAGTTGCTGCGTCTGTTCCAGACCTGAATTCTGGCTGTGAAGCCGGAATTGCGTGTTGTTAATACTCGTTGGTAAATTTAAAGATGGATTACAATTATTTACTCGGATGGAAGTGATTAGTAGGTTATTTACATGTGATTAAGGTCATAAAAGCAATAAACATGGACGAGACGGAATTAAACGAATTATACATGAATGAATGATTAATAATTAGTGACATGAGTGAATGAAATAAACTAAACAAGATGAATTAACGACAAATTAATGACGAATATGACAATAGACAGATGAAAATATATCAAAGATCGAATTACAGAAACTCAACATGAACAAATCGAATTTCTACAACCCGTATTGAATTTAATGACGAAAACCCGTAAATATTGGATTATAAGGGATTTAAGTCGGAATTAATGATGAATTATACGTGTGAATGAATGATAAATAATATACATGTGAAATTATATATGCTATTAGAGAATTAAAGAACAAACGAAACAAAACAAATACTTAAAGAATTACAGAGGACGGAGGAAGAAGAAAGGAAGCAGGAACTGCGGCAGCCTCACGAAGAGGCGCAGCAGGTACTGCGCTCCTTCGAAGAGGCGCAGCAGTTGCTGCATCCTTTCTCGACGGTTAGTCTTCTGGAAATCCGTAAAAAAGGGGTTTTAAAGCACGGTTTTAGAAATCGGGTTTAAGAGGTATTCTCGACATGAACCTTACAATAGATGATACAAAAAGTAAATACAATAATAAAAGAGAGATTATACACCCTCAGACTTACATGTTTGACGAAACGAGAAGGACTAAGATATCGATTAGTGATGCTCGACGCGAATGTAACGAAAGTGCCCTCGTAAGAGGAAAACGATTAGATTAATTAAGTTGATTGATTGTGGAGTTGGTCAAATTGGTCGGTCATGCAAACGAGGCTGGTACTCAGAAGGATCCGAGCTTACGTGGTCGAATGTTCAAGCACGTAGACGCCAAAAAGTAAGAACAAAGGTCTATAATTCAAAGGGAGAAGAGAAGGGCGGACACTCGCGTGAGAAATATGAGGAGCGAAGGCTCCTATTTATACTAATCACGTGGAGGAATTAGGGTTTCGGAGACTCTTTGGAAGTGAATCTCGGAAAGATATGAAAAAGATACGAAAAATAAGCAGAAAAGGACCTGGGAAGAGGCGCAGCAGTCACTGCATCTCTTGGAAGAGGCGCAACACCTGCTGCGTCTGTTCCCAAGTGGTTTCCTCCTGCGGAAGAAAGATTTCCGTGTTCAAGTTATGGTAGGACGGAATAATTTGGTTTTGCTTAATATTTTATGTGAATATTACGGGAAATTGTTTACCAAAGAATAAAGATTATGAAATATTTATAAAATATGGAATAGAAATATCCGGAACATTCCAGAACATTCTGACTCGGGATTTAACGGTTATCAGAAAATGAAGACGGTTTTAGGCCCGGACTCCAAATGTACTCTACTTACTGTCAAAACGACCGTATCGGCACGTAGATGACAACCAAGAGGTAGACATTAGTGTTTGAGCAATCACTTGACGATAAACTTACGAACTGTTATAAATCGTTCCGCGTACCAAACATGCGGCCCAATCATCACCGGGTGGTTTACGAGAGGTGCAGAAATGAGGTATCTACAGAGCCCCCACTTTGACTGAGGCTTGGACAAGGCGAAAGTCAAAGTATAGCCATCAGGTCAATCGAAGATTACAACCTGACGACTATGGCGACGCGAGGCGGCTCAAGGGGTCTGAGCCAAGGACCTGTCGTCGGGAACATTTTAGAGTCGGTCGACTATCGGGGAGGGTCGTTTAAAGTCCATTAGACTACGTAAGGAGGCTCGCCAGCCATAAGAAGAAACCATACCTGAGACTTCTTCTCGAGATGCTTCCGGAGGTGCATGGGAGCTATTGAGCTAAGGTCAAGCGTGGGGGCTAAATAAGGTGAGTAGCAGGACACAGGCGGGAACTGCCGATAGAAGACAGCTTGGGTAGTCTTCGAGAAATAATTGCGAATAGCAGGACACAGGCGGGAACTGCTGAGAGAAGACTGCTTGGGTAATCTTCGAGAAATAATTACGAATAGCAGGACACAGGCGGGAACTGCTGAGAGAAGACTGCTTGGGTAATCTTCGAGAAATAATTGCGAATAGCAGGACACAGGCGGGAACTGCTGAGAGAAAAAAATGTTGATCTCCATGACTTGAGAGGGAAAGCATATACGCTTACTCTCGTTGGGGAACATGATCGGGAATTAATCTCCATGTCGTGAGAGGGAAAGTATATCCGCTTACTCTCGTGAAGGCGTGTCGAAACATCTGTGAAGGAATAAATGCTTGTTGCGACGAGCAAAGGTCTTGGAATAAATAAATAATATGCAACCGTTTGTTGCTGGCATGGAAAATGCGGGCCGGAACGAAAGAAAATCGTCAAACGGACCAAAAGGATAAAAATAGCATCGGGGAAGAGGCGCACCAAAGATGGGCCCACAAATAACGAACTCATAACGAATTTTTGAAAATTCGTATGGAGGGAACACAAGGAAGAGGCGCAGCAAGAACTGCGTCTCTTGGAAGAGGCGTAGCGCCTGCCGCGTCTATTCCCCAAAGTGTATTTTCTGCGTAAAAACGCGATAATCAGAGGAGTTGAAAATCATTTGTTCGAAACATAAATTACACATTTCTCTCTCAAATCTTCACCATTTCCGCCAAGGTTTGATCCAAAAGCTTGCATTAATCATGACTAATCGAGGTATGTGTCTCATTCTTGCATTAATATTCGGTATTTGTCCAATTTTGGATCGAAAAATTAGGGTTTATGACCCAATTAATCGAAAATTTGGGGCTTTTCCCCCAAATGCATTTGCCTTATGAAATTGACATTAGAAATGGATAATTGGTAATATAAGGAACATAACCATGTATTTGTCTCGAATTTTTGTTGAGTTTGGAGCCTTTGAGTGAAATTTGAGACGGTTTCACAGCTAAACCGTAAATTGCTTCGAAAATAGCCTTAGGATTGTCCATTTGTGATGAAACTTGATATTTGGAATCCTTGAATGATGGGTAAACTTCCTACCATCTCGGAATTTTGGTTTGCGGCAGCTTTTTCAGGACACTTTTCTAGGGCATAATTGCCGTTATAGCGAAATGCTGCCTAAATTTCGACTCGAACCCGGAACTAGGCTTCAAATTAGGCTTGACTTGACCCAAATTACCACATTAGTGATTGGGTTGGTGAGAATGTGGCCAAAGATGGCGCGAAAAGAGCGGTTTCTGGGCTTCCAAAGGCTCGAAAATCCCTTAACCAAGGCTTGTCGTCACGTGACGCGGCCTAAATTTGCTTCAATGTTGCAGGTGATGAGGCTTCTACTTCTGGGAGGACTCCCATGGAGATAGACGTTGTTGCTGTTGAGGAGGCTTTAGAGCAGGCCTTCACCGTCGCGGTGATGGCTGCTGGGGACGAGGTCCATGAGAAGGAGGCTGTCGAGGAGGAGGAGGCCCCGAGACGGGCCAACGTTGGACGAGGAGGTCGTCAGCTGAGAGGAGCTCTGCGTGGCCGAGACACGGGAGAGTAGGCACTTGCTGTGGGCTGCAGAGGGTCACCTGTCCTACAGGACGGTGAAGAGCTTGGTAAATAGGAATTCACTACTCATCACCCCTCTTCTTTCATTCATTCATATCTCTTCGAATTTTCATTCAAAACTAAAGATAGCTTTTGTTTCAAATCATAATAGGAGGCCGAGAACATCAGGTCGTTCTCGGGCTATACGACAGCGATGGAGTGCTACGAGCGACTGTCGGCGGAGGAGCGGGCCATGATCGAGCGTGGAGCGTTCGGTGCCCTGGTGCAGGCCTGGAGGGATATCGCGAAGAGGAAGATGCGGGCTAACCTTAGCCTGGTCCGCGCTTTCTTGGACCGATTCTGGGATATGACTTCCACGTTTCACATGCCTTTTGGTGAGGCGAGAGTCACTCTGGAGGACTACGGCATGATTTCTGGTCTGCCGTGTGGGACCGAGGAGGTGGAGTGGCCGGAGACTGCCATGAGGGTGGACTCGGCCGAGGTGAGGAGATTGATCGGCTGGAACTTTTCACCGAAGGCTGTCACAGTGTCGGGCTTGGTGCCCAGCTCCTACGTTCGAGATTATTTTGCGGGAAAGATCCCGGCGCTGGTGACGATTGACGGGAGAGAGAGGCTCCTCCTCCCCTGTCTGGTGAGCGAGCAGGGCTCGTTTGTGGCTCGGTGGTTCTGTCTTCGATTTACCTCGGAGACAAGGGCGAGAGGCTGTCGACGAAGCTTCTTCCCTTCCTTTCTGACCTGAGCTCCCTAGGGCGTTGGGACCGGGTCACTGCTGGCTTTGCGGTCCTCATACGCTTCATGAGGGCCATGGTTCATCCGGAGTTGATGGAGAAGGGGACTTCTCCTGGCGCCGTCGGACCTGGACTACTGTTGGAGGTATGAACCTTCATTAAAATCAATTCCTTTCCTTATCAAATCACGAAATATCGTCATTAACTATCTTGCTTCGCAGGCGTGGGTGTACTCCTACTTCCCGGGCCTCGCGCCCAAGAGGACGGAGCTGCTGGAGAAGGCCTATCCCGTGGTGAGGGATTGGGTGATGTGCAGGACGAAGAGCAAGCGTTCTTCTCACGGTGTCTACCGGCGGGACGTGAACGCTCTTCAGCTAGACAGCGTAAACATCTCATATTCATTTGCTCCTATATTGCTTTTAAATTGATCATAAGAATGATTCCTTTGTTTATCTTGTCCCAGTGGGTGCCCAGGCCTTGGGCGGAGTACGCTGACGTGCCTCCTTTTGTGGCTGAGGTCCTTCAACCTAGGAGCTCGAGCCGGCTGCTGTTGAGGACGTCGAAGGGTCATGTGTGGTACTTGGGCGAGCGCTTGGCTCGTCACTGCTCTCGGGACGTGTTGACGGTTCCCATCGACCCTCCTAGGAAGATGTTCAGGGAGCCTTCTGAGGCAGAGAGGGAGGCAGACTTGGCTGGCGCTAGTGGTGACGCCCTCCTTCTTCCTGGCGAGGACTACTCGGTGTTCCTCTACGGGAGGTTGGCGTACTGGCCGGTAGTGGTAAGCATCTTTACCCTTCTTCTTTACTTGATTTGTTTTGAGAACTATGATGAAAGATCATCTATTAATGAGAAACATTTGGTTTTGTAGGAGGTTGAGGCGGCGGGCATCGAGCCCCCAGAGTACCCCGAGACCCTCGAGTACACTGACGCGACCGGGAGGACTACGATCTCCGAGCTGCGTGACTTTAACGTGACTGTGACGGATGCTGGCCTGGACGATTGGCAGCATCTGATTCGGAGGGTAAACCTCTAATTTTGCATAACTTTTTGTGTAAGAACACATTTGATTGAGTTTGTTCGATTATTGAGAACTTCTTTTTGAAAATGCAGGTCGCGCCGTCTCGGTTCGTGGCGTTATGGAGGGTGGCTGTAGATACCTCGTTTCTGCACCTCCCGCAAACCACCCGGTGATGATTGGGCCGCATGTTTGACACGCGGAACGATTTGTGACAATTCGTAAGATTATCGTCAAGTGATTGCTCAAATATTAATGTCTACCTCTTAGTTGTCATCTACGTCCCGATACGGTCGTTTTGACAGTAATTAGAGTACATTCGGAGTCCGGGCCTAAAACCGTCTCCATTTTCTGATATCTGTTAAATCCCGAGTCAGAATGTTCTGGAATGTTCCGGATATTTCTATTCCATATTTCATAAATTTTATCTTTTAGTAAGTAAATTCCCGTAATATTCATGTAAGATATTAAGGAAAATCGAATTATTTCCGTCCTACCATAACTCAAACACGGAAATCTTTCTTCTGCAGGAGGAAACCCCTTGGAAATAGACGCAGCAGGTGCTGCGCCTCTTCCAAGAGACGCAGTGGCTGCTGCGCCTCTTCCCATGCCCTTTTCTGCATGTTTTTCGTATCTTTTTCATATCTTTCCGAGATTCACTTCCAAAGACTCTCCGAAACCCTAAATCCTTCACGTGATTAGTATAAATAGGAGGCTTCGCTCCTCATATTTCTCACGCGAGTGTCCGCCCTTCTCTTCTCCCTTTGCATTCTAGACTTTGTTCTTACTTTTCGGTGTCTACGTGCTTGAACATTCGACCACGTAAGCTCGGATCTTTCTGAGTACCAGCCTTCCCGTTGCATGACCGACCAATTTGACCAACTACACAATAATCAACTTAATAAACTTATCGTTTTCCTCTTACGAGGGCATTCTCTTTGCATTCGCGTCGAGCATCACTAATCGATATCTTAGTCCTTCTCGTTTCGTCAACATGTAAGTCTGAGGGTGTAATCTCTCTTTTATTTATTGTATTTATTTATTGTATCAATTGTAAGGTTTATGTCGAAAATACCATTAAAACCGATTTCTAAAACCATGCTTTAAAACCTCTTTTTTACGGATTTCCAGTAGATAACCGTCGAGAAAGGACGCAACAATCGCCTGCGCCTCTTGAAGGAGCGCAGATTTCTGCCTGCGCCTCTTCGTGAGGGCCGCGCAGATTCTCGCTTCCTTTCTTCTTCGTTCGTCCTCTGTTATTCGTTCCAAATTCCTTTCTTTTGTTTCGTTTGTTTGTTAATTCTTCATCGTAACAGTATATAATTCACATGTATATTATAATCATCATCATTAATATGTTTTAATCATCACAAATCCGACTTAAATCCCAAGTAATCCAATATTTGCGGGTTTTCGTCATTAAATTCAATTCCGGGTTGTAGAGATTCAATTTGTTCATATTGAGTTTCTGGAATTCATTTTTGATATAGTTTACATCTGTTTATTCACATGTTCGTTGCATATTTGTCATTAATCCATCGTATCTAACCTAATCAATTGATTTAATTCGTTGGACTCATTAATATTTTTCACTTCTGTCATTATTTCATCTTATGTTAATTCGTTTGCATCCGTCTCATTCATATTTTACTGTTTTCATGACCCATTCATATGTTAAATAACATGTTAATCACTTTCATCCGAGTAAATAATTTAATCAATCATTAAATTCACCAATTAACATTAACGGCTTGCAATTACGGCTTCACAGCCAGAACTGAGCCAAGGAACAGACGTAGTGTCTGCTGCGCCTATTCCAAAGGACGCAGCTCTGCTGCGCCTGTTCCTGGCTGAGTTCTGTCCCTGAACTCCGTTTTTTGCTTTGACATAGTTTAATTAGTTTACGTATAATCTACTATTATCCGTAATATCGCTTTCTGTTTTGTTCGTAATTCATTCTTTTATTCTTTTTCTCAAATTATCCGTTTTGAAGGTATTTTCGACATAAATCAATAAACCCAATGTAATTATTGTAATTCTCATTATTGTAATTCATAATTATTGTATTTCTTTTATTGCTTGTATGTTTTCACATGTAAATCAACCTTAATTCCAACTTCGACCCAATTGCTTGCTAATTACGTGTTTACCGACTTAGTATTAATTCTCACATGCTAGGATTAAAACTTGGACGTTGCATTGCATGCATATAGCCGACGATATATCAAGTACGAATAACTTCCCTAATCATTAGTAGAGGCCGCTATCGAGGCGGGCGGGATTAGGTGTTCGATCAAAAGAGCTTCCTAATACGTACCCTCACCCCTTACTCCAGATATCTATGAACACCCGTGTTCATTGGCATCCACGAGAGTCATTCTAGACATAGAATGCTAAGGGTAACGATTGCTTAGTGTTCATGTCTCTACTTTGTGTCTTGACATGACGCGAGGTATTCGAACGGTTCCAATTTCCCATAAAAATTGGTGGCGACTCCATACAAAAATGCAAACGCTTGTTTCTCTTTTCCTACCCAAGCGCCCCCGTGGGCGGCCCGCTGTTCACAGTTTGGCGACTCCGCTGGGGATAATACACTTACGTGTAGCAAGGGTGAAACTTGAACAAGGTTAGGGAATAATTTGTATAAGACAATTGTCGGTTTTCATAACTCGGTCTTCCTAGATTGTTTATTCGGCCTTCCTAGGCCCAACCCAACCAATTCGACCAATCGTCCCGTCTAAACGGTCCTAATTCTTATTTGGGCCTAAAGATGGATAGCGGTTGACGTCATCCATACCATGATGCTTACTCTTGTTTGTATCAAGGGCCTTCACTACTTGAGGAAATGGACTAGGAATCGGCCTTACTCTTGTTTGGCACGAGCCTCTCCACAGACTTCGGGTTTGATGGTTCGGTATGGCAACCCACCCTTTAAACCAAAACCCTTTTAAATGCACTCAGCATCCCGTTATAATGCTTGTATAAATGTGTATACTTTACGTGATCACCATTTCTAAACAAAACCATGACGATTTTTCAAAAGATCGAAACCCATTTTCAAGCAAAAATTTCGAAAAAAGAGGCTTTTAATTAGCGCAAAATCCGGTCAAAACTCTGTCCGTTTGTCGTGTCAAAATTCGGGCCATAAGCCCATTCCAAAACCTCACTTCGAGTCCACTCCTACAACTACACTATAGTTGACTAGGACACACATTTTCAAAGACCTTGTCTTTCTTCAAAACTCACTCAACACAAGTGGCACACACCCACTTCACGAGTCAAAGCATTTCTTCTTTTAGCAAGTGTGTTAGAATGGTCGATCGTGTTCTAATTCGTCGCCGATCTCTTATCCAGTTTTCAAGATGCCCGGATCAAGTGATAAAACAAACCTCCACCAACTTCAAGATGGTAATGATCGAATCCTAGCCGCGCTAGCCCAAATGCAAATTACCCAAGAACAAAAAAAAAAAAAAAAAAAAACCTATGACCGCCTTGAGCTCATCGAAGGCCGTATCTATGCCGTAGAGGGAAGGTTGCCTCCTCTTGAAAGTGAAGTACTACGTAACTCCGATGATGAATCTAGGGATGAGAACCCTCTCATGGGGACGACTGCAGCTGAGAAAAGACTCCAATACTTAGAGGAGCAATTGATGTACCTTAAGGGGGATGACATTTATAGGGAGAACAATCGCAAGTATGAGGCCGTCAATTCCAAATTGCCAACTAACTTTAACATGACGGATATCCCTAAGTTCAAGGGACACGAGAACCCTTTAAACCACATCCGTGCCTTCAAGGATTACATGTCTATCAAAGGCATCAAACCCGAGATGTTCTTAAGGATCTTTCCTTCATCTCTTGACACCATCCCGAAGCAATGGTTCTACACTTTAGATCACAAGAAGGTCGCTACTTGGGAAGACGCCGCAATCGAGTTCTCTAAACAATATGCGGATAATGCCGAGATCCAAGTAAACATGCGTACTCTAGAGGTTCTTACCCAAAATGACAAAGAAGGATTCACCGACTTCCTAAGTAGGTGGAGGAAAACTAGCACTCAACTAGTTGAACGCCCGGATGAGGCTACTCTTGTGGAAAAGTTTGTGGATAATCTCAAGCCCATATATGCCAACCATTTGAGATACCAAAACATCAAAACCTTCAAAGACTTGACCGTACTAGGAACAAGGATCGAAGACGACATCCGTAAAGGACTCTTGTCCAAAACGGTAGGCCGAGGATATCAAGGGTCCACAAGTCGTTCATACGGCTCTACTAGCAAGACCGATGAAGTTAACCTTCTCGAGCCATCCAAGAAAACTACCCCACCAAGGAAATTCACAAACCTTGGGGACACTTACTCTAACGCTCTGAAAAGGTTGATGAAACAAGGTAAACTCCAATCCATTGGACCTACACCCGAACCCGAGAGGAAATCCAAGTTTTGGGATGAAAATTCGTACTGCGAGTACCATAGAGGCAAGGGGCATGACACAGAAAAATGCTACAAGTTGAAAAACGTGCTTCAAGACATGATTGAAGATGGTCGATTGCCAATACCACCGGGAGGTAAGCCCAACAACACTCAGAATCCTCTTGGAGTTCTAGTGATTACAAGTGATGAATCTACCTTAGATTGCTCACACCTCATTTCTCCCATCGAAAGTGAAATCCATGCAGTCGAGAATGAAGGGTTCTACTCTATCATTTCCCCTACCATTTCCGACTTCATAACATGGGCAAGGAGTGTGGATAGACAAGTTTGGGAACTAGAAAACATGGTGACAACTTTACGCAATCCCAACGCAATACCCGAAGAACATGTGCCACTAACCTTCTCTCAAAATGCCACTATGCAAGAAGTAGTCACCGTAGTTGATAAACTAGTCGACCAAATCATACGACTAGAAGATGATATCATGAGAATGAGGGCACTAGCTACAATCAATAGAGTTTGGGCCGACGATAATGAGGACGAGTATCTCATTGAAAACTCCCTAGTCAAAGAAATAGTCCAAAATGGTGAAGACCAAGATGTGGACCACCTAACTCGTTCGGGTCGTCCATATCAAAGCATTACTCAAAACGGTCCAACCAACGTCATCACACCAAATGACAACGAAGATGACTCCACTGATCATTTGCTCAAGCAATTACAGAAGACAAAGGCTGATCTTTCAGTCTGGCAATTAATAGCAAGCTCATTCCCACATCGCCAAGCTTTACTGCAAGCTTTGGCCAAGCTAAATGTAGCACATAACTCCACTCCTAAAGATGTAGTCAACTTGGTCTTCCAAGAATCACCGAAGCTAAGTAATCCTATTACTTTCTCGGACGAAGATTTGCCACCTTTTGGAGCTAGTCACAACCTTGCTCTATACATCACTGTCATTTGTCTAAAGAAGAATGTGCCAATGACCTTGGTGGATGATGGTTCTGCGGTCAACGTCATACCCCTCAAAACGGCATACAAGTTAGGCATGAAAGAGTCGGATTGGACCCCTACCAATCAGGGTGTGCGTGCATATGACGGTACACGACGAAAGGTAGTAGGACTCGCTAACTTAACCATAGCCACGGGACCAATCGAACGAAATGTTAACTTCCAAATAGTTGACATTGAAGCTTCATTCAACATACTTCTGGGAAGGCCTTGGATTCACGCTTCCAAAGCGGTCACATCCACCCTTCATCAAAAGATCAAGATCCCACTAAATGGCAAAGTAGTGACGATCACTTTGTTACCCATCACGACAATAATCGAAAAACAATCGAACAATCAAGTCCTTGCGGATCCCGTATACGAACTTGGGGGCTTCCAAAGTATAAGTGTCATAGAAAGCGAATTGGCACCCTTATACTATAATCCTTACTCTAACTTGGTGGTCAACCACATACTCAAATCCCAGGGATACTTCCCTGGAATGCCTTTGAACCCTATTCGGAAGAATACCTTCGCACCATACAAGGAAGGCAACTCAACAAGGATACCACTTGGACTAGGGTACAAACCCACAAAAGAAGAGGTTCTCGAGATGCTCGCCCAAGTCCAAAACCGCAAGCACGTAGGAGTCCAAATGAGGCCCTATCTCCCTACTTTAAATGGGTACTTTGTTCAAGAAGGAAGTCTAGAACTCTTTCACGGATTTCCCGAACCTTGGCATTATCTCGAGAGGAAGTTAGCCGGAATCGAGATCTTTCACGATTGCTACTTCATCCCTCCAGAAACGGTTCCTACCGTCAAAACCCGTCAAGCACCTTGCTTAGACGAACAAGCTGTTAGTCTATTGTTTGGAGAAGATCGATTCGTTAGGGCCGCGCAGGATGAGATCATTACCATGATACTTCAAGATGATCGCTTCAACCCCACCGCGTTGATCACAGAAACGGATACAAAACAGCAGAAAGGATGGAGAAAATCTATCAAATGGACCAACAATCAAGGAAGACTCTTCAAGCTCACCACTGGAGAAGGAGAGATGTTCAAAGGAGAACCAGAAGACGATGAGTTCGAGTCGGAGTCGGAGTCGAGTCGGAGTCTCAGAGAAGTCATTAGAGAGTCTACTCCCGTCGTCATCCCCACTCCCTTCGTTTCTCCTAGCTTAGCCTCGAGTAGTCACGATAGTTCGGGAAATGCCCCGACCACGTCCCTTTGCCACCACCGACTATGGATCGGTTGGCTTCTTTGTTTCAACTTTACTCAAATTTTAATATGAATAAATCGGTTCTGCTTACTCTTTGTGTTATCTTGAGTGCAATTCTGTTTACGATGATACCGAGGATGACCAAGACCGCACTCGATCGAAATACCTCCCTACGTAGCCAAAGAAATATTACAAGAAGGGGAAGGGGAAGGGGGACCAGTAATAGAAGACACCGAACCCATCAATGTAGGAACCGAACTAGAACCCCAGGAACTTAGGATAGGGACTACCTTGAGCTCTACCGAAAGGGCCGATTTCATAGACCTCCTAAGCGAATTCAAAGACGTTTTCGCTTGGTCCTACAAAGACATGCCAGGGATCGACAGGGATATCGCCGAACATAGGTGTAATACTCCGTATTTATAAGTCTTGGGGTACTCTATCGAGTAGCCCTTACTCTGTCGAGTAAGGGTAGGTTGCGAGATAAAATAGTTTCTGACCTGTTGGGTACTCGATCGAGTAGCTGGGGTACTCGATCGAGTAAGGGGGTACTCGATCGAGTACCTTGGGTACTCGATCGAGTGTCCGGTTTTACGGGAAGTTTTCTCGGGTTTTGTTAATTATGCGATTAAGGTATTTAAGTTCCATCGTCATTGTTTTAAATCACTTTTACAAAACCTAAAACCCTGTTTAAGAGAGAAAGCAACCAGTTCATCTTCTTAATCGCATTCTTAGCAATTCCCGGAGTTCAGTCGGTCAGTTCTTGTCGTTATTCGTATCGTTGAGTTCCTTGCGTCGAGGGTAAGCTTTTAATATAATTTTTATAATGTTTTGTTAAGATTGGTTAAACCCTAATTTAGAGATTGGGGGTTTTGTGTGTAGTATGTGATGTGTAGTCTCTATGTGTTATATGATAGGAGAAGGGTTCGTAGAAGAGGCTTTTTGATACAGCTGTAGATACCGTCTGCTTGTTGTGCTTTCCAGGTAGGATTTCCTACTCAGTATTAGTCCCATAATGGGATATTGGTGATGTTTTGTATTTGGTTGTTTGATATAATGATTGTCTTGTGTTTGTGGTTGTGATTCTTTGTTGATGGTTCTCGAGATGCGTTCTCGGTGAGTGGGGTCACTTGCGGGAGTGACTTCACGCCCTAGTTTCGCCCTTCGTGGAACCCGCCACGGAAGGGGGTGTGCACATTAATGGACAGGGTTATCGCTCGGTATGATGAGCGGGGCTTAGGTGGGAACGGCTGCGGTCCCCCATCGGCGTGGTGGTCCCGTGGACGATCGGTGATTGAGATGGTTGGAATTGGTTGGTTGTGTGTGTGTGTGTGACGGTTAAGTCTGTTTGTTTATCTTATTGTTGATATATGTATTGAATTGTGTGATTAGATCGACCCCGTTTAAATGTTTTAAAACGTGGTGATCCATTCGGGGTGGTGAGCGGTTATTGAGCGGAGTGTGATATGACGCGTATGGGATAGGTGGGATGAGTCATCACGTGGCAGTTAGAAGTCTTCCATTTGTGTCGACGAAGTCTAGTAGCTTTGATAGTTTTAGCTGTAGACCGTATGAGAACCTTGTAATTCCTTTTATTAGTTTTGGTTTGAACATGTAATCACTTAATCTATAATTACTTTAAAAGTACGTTTCTTTATTGTCTTATGATATTCAGTACCTCGGGCAACCGAGATGGTAGTATCCTTATACCTGAGTGGTCCTGGTAAGGCACTTGGAGTATGGGGGTGTTACAATAGGATTCCAATTAAGCCGGGTTTCAAACCTGTGAAACAGAAGCTTCGACGAATGAGAACAGAATGGGCTCTAAAGATTAAGGAAGAAGTTGACAAGCAATTCAAAGTCGGGTTCATCAAAGTTTCCGAGTATTCTGACTGGGTAGCTAACATAGTACCCGTACCCAAAAAGGATGGGAGAATCCGTGTTTGTGTTGACTTTAGGGACTTAAACAAAGCAAGTCCAAAAGATGACTTCCCTCTACCTCACATCGACATATTGGTGGACAATACTGCAGATCACGCATTACTATCCTTCATGGATGGGTATGCGGGTTATAACCAGATCAAGATGGCCATGGAAGATATGCATAAGACCGCATTTGTCACCCAATGGGGAACCTACTGCTATACGGTAATGCCGTTCGGATTGATCAACGCCGGAGCTACATACCAACGCACCGCAACTACACTCTTACATGACATGATGCACAAAGAGGTTGAGGTATATGTAGACGACATGATTGTCAAATCCAAAGAAAGAGAAGGGCATATTGCGAACCTTCGCAAGTTCTTCACAAGGCTACGAAAGTACAACATGAGACTCAATCCTCACAAATGCACATTCGGGGTAACATCTGGAAAACTCCTGGGATACGTCGTTAGTCAAAGAGGTATAGAAATAGATCCTTCCAAAATCAAAGCTCTGATCGAAATGCCACAACCCCAAACAGAAAAAGAGGTCAGAGGATTCCTGGGAAAAGTGCAGTATATAAGTCGATTCATATCGAAACTTACGATGATTTGTGAGCCTATCTTCAAGAAACTCAAGAAAACAGACCACACCATGTGGGATGACGATTGTCAAAAGGCATTCGATCGAATCAAGGAGATATTGGCTAAACCACCAGTGCTCATGCCACCACAACGAGATCAACCTCTTGGTTTATATCTCACAGTAACCAAAACAGCCATGGGTGCCATGTTGGCTCAAACTGTAGGAAGTGAAGAAAGGGCTAGCTACTACCTTAGTAAGAAGTTCTTGGAATACGAGTGCAAATACTCACAACTCGAAAAGACATGCCTCGCTCTTGTGTGGGCAACGAAGAAGCTACGCCATTACATGCTTAGCTACTCCGTCAAAATATACTCTAAAATGGATCCAGTCAAATACCTCTTCGAGAAACCCGTCCTCAACGGACGTCTAGCAAGATGGACCTTGATGCTCTCAGAATTCGACCTCAAATACGTGCCACTGAAAGTTATAAAAGGTCGCGCCGTCGCCGAATTCTTTGCAGAAAATCCTATCAATGACGCACAAATAATAGATACTTGGTCATTTCCAGACGAGGATATACTCCAAACTGATGTAGACTCCTGGGACCTGTATTTTGATGGAGCATCAAACCTAAGAGGATTCGGAATAGGAGTGTTGCTCGTTTCTCCTGAAGGCGAGCATACACCAATTGCTGTCAAACTCGACTTCGAGGTGACAAACAATGCCGCAGAATACGAAGCTTGTCTCATTGGGCTACAAGCGGCAGTGAGCTTAGGCATTAAAAACCTCCGAGTACATGGGGATTCATCACTGATCATCAACCAAGTTACAGGATCTTGGAAAATCCGAAGCGAAAGCCTCGCACCTTATCAGGCTAGGATAGACCAAGTCGCTCAATTATTTGATCACGTAACCTACCTACACCTACCTCGGGAAGAAAATCAATTTGCAGACGCTCTTGCGAAACTTGCATCTTTGATTAACATGCCAGATCACATGGTGGAAATGCCTTTGTGCATTGAACGACGGTCAGAACCGGCTTATGTCCACCAAATCACCGATGAAGAGGAAATCGCACAAGAACCATGGTTCCAAGCAATCCTGAATTTTAAGCTTAATGGTACATATCCACCAGATATGGATAAGAGGGGATAACGTGCTACACGCCTACTAGCTTCCCAATACATTCTGATGCAAGGAGAATTATACAAAAGAACACCTCTTGGTGTAGTCCTACGTTACCTTGATCATTCACAGGCACGAAAGGTGATGGAAGAAGTCCATGACGGAGAATGCGGTCCTCACATGAGTGGGCCCATGATGGCAAAGAAAATCACACGTTTAGGATATTATTGGACCACAATGGAATCCGATTGCATCAAATACGTAAGACATTGCCACAATTGCCAAATCTTCGGGAACGTGCAACATGTCCCTCCTTCATTGCTCTATACAATGACATCCCCTTGGCCATTCTCTGCATGGGGAATTGACATAATCGGGAAGATAACCCCAGCCGGAACAGGAGGTCACTGTTTCATTCTAGTAGCAATCGACTATTTTACCAAATGGGTAGAAGCGGCTTCCTACACTGGTCTTACAGCTAAAAATGTGGCAAAGTTCATACAAAACAACATCATCTGTCGGTATGGGTGCCCACATGAGATCATTAGCGATAATGGATCACATTTCCAAGCTGAGACCGAGCAATTGCTAGCCAAGTACAAGATTAAGCATCACCACTCTTCGCCCTATAGACCACAGACTAACGGTACGGTAGAGGCGGCAAACAAAAATGTTGTCACAATTCTCAAGAAAATGATTGACAACTATAAGAGATTGGCCAAGCAAGATACCCTTTGCTTTATGGGGGTATCGTACATCCGTTAGGACGCCCACTGGGGTTACTCCTTTCTATTTGACCTACGGCATGGAAGCTGTACAACCAGTCGAGCTAGAAATACCATCCTTGCGTATTTTACTCGAAAGCCAAATCGGAAGCCGATTGGAAAAGGGATAGATATGAAGAACTCATCCTCCTGGATGAACGTAGGCTGCGCGCCTTGCATAATGTCCAAACATATCAAGCACGTATCAAACGGGCTTTCAACAAAAGGGTTAGGCCAAGGAACATCAAAGAAGGAGACTTGGTGCTTAAATCGGTTAGAGCTCTCTTACCTGTTGACCCACGAGGAAAATTCAAACCTAATTGGGCCAGACCATTTCTAGTCAAATCCATACTCCCAGGGGGTGCGGTTAGGATCACAGACCTAGACGGGAATGAGTTTTCAAACCCAACAAACCTTGACCAACTGAAACGATACTATGCCTAGAATAGGAATGAAAACGCGCCTCGCGTAACCCCACGTGTCGCTCTTGTGGCACTAAATAAACGGCCCCTGGCCAAGCTGAAATAAGCTAATGTCACTGTGCTCTTGCATTTTGACAAATTTGTCATCCTCGTATCATCAAACAAACTAAATTCGCACCTTCAGAGTAAGCAAAAGCTCATGCTCATTTTCTACGTTCATTACAAGCTCTTGCTTCGAACAATTATTCTTTTACATTTACTCGAACTACGCGCAAGGGTTTGATTTCGCTTTTTTAAGTGAATACGTAGGCAATCCTTCACGGGATTCAACCCATTATATCTAAAATGTAAATAGAAGGACATTTGCATTGCATTTGAAATTCGACAAGAATAATAAATAGAAAATCACAACGGTTTCATAACCATTTAACCTTTTTTATTCATTTTCTGATAAATAATAGTACGCTACATAATAAAAATAGAATAGGCTAGGATTCTAAAAACCCCACCTTTTATTACAACAATAATAATAATAATAATCAAATAATAAATAAAGACTCGGGCTATTCCTCCATTTTCCCTTTGTCCTTGTCATTCTTGTCATATTTCTTGTCACGACCTCGAGCCGGACGCTCTTGCGCCACTTCAGACCTAATCACCAACGGTCTTTCTCAAGGCCTAGCTTTTCCATTCTTGCCAATCACCATCTCTGCGACAGGAGTAGTCTTCGGTTTCTTCGAAGGATGAATGACTTGAAACCCTGCTTCTTCTTCTCCCTCTGTCAGATGCTTCTCCTTCTCTTTCTCTCCCTCGCGCACCTTGTAGTCAATGGGCTCACGCTTCCTCAATTTCTCGCGCTCTTCCGGAGTTGTAGCCTTTCTCCGCCTCAGATAAGAATCCGACACCCATAAAGCATTGGCGGAGAAATTCAAGAACCACATGTTTCTTTGGGCCCATTTGATAGCCCACTCTCTTCGGCTCTCTGTAGTAAGCGCCATAGCAGTCTGCGGGACGGTATCAAGCCTAGGGATCGTCTGTTCCAGTCCAACTTGTCTCATCAGCCTTTCCGGGAAGATGCACAACATAAACTCCAATCCAGAAATGCGCACCGACCTAGTGGGATCCAAAGAAGACACTCCAGTGACGTACTTGAGGTGCCACCACGGCACGACCCACCTGATCAACGGGCCATCATCACTCTTCAGCTTGTTCTTCCAATAATCACAGACCCGGGTGAAGTCCACCATGTACAACCGCGTCCTCATCGCAATCGAACGAGCATGATAGGAAAGTGCATGAACTGGGGGCTCGATCAATCGGAGCCGTTCCATAAGCCAAACCTACCAAAAGCAGGTATTAGACATCGACACAAAAAAACAAAAAACAAAAAAAAACAAAAAAAAAAAAACAAAAAAAACGAAACAAAAAACGAAACAAAAAAAAACGAAAGAACAAAAAAGAAGGATGTCTTTTACCTGCAGAATGACGGGACTCCCCAAGAACGGCAGATCGCGGTTGGATTTCCTATTATCCAAGCCCAAAATAATCTCCCCTAAGCATAAGCAAGCTGGGCTCCTGCGCAGCTCCATCTGCTCAACAAGGCCCAGAAGACGGGGATCACCTCTCAAGTCTTCATCAACATGCCCTTGAAAGACATATACATGCAACAAGCAAAAGCCAAATGCCCTCCGCCGAGCAACATGAGAAACGGTGGGATCGGCCCTGTTGATAAATCGATCTATGAAGTCCAACATTCTCACACCTTTTGAGGTAACTAGACGGTCCACCTCAAGCCTAGTCAATCCGAGCAAATCCCTAAATTTGCTTTTGTACCCTTGAGAAGTAGAAGGAATAGCAGGCAAATGTTCGGGGTCCCATCCACCAATAGCAGCAACTTCTTCAGGAAAGGGGCAAATATCACCCCCAGGGAACGCAAAAACATGATAGTTCGGGTCCCAGTAGTCGAGGCAAGCATCCAAGAACGGTTTCACAACCTTGATGAGTTTCAAACTCAACAACGACCCAAAATTATAAGAACCCATATCATGCTTCTCCATATTTGAAAATTCATTGGTCCATTCCTTCAAGCGGATCTCCAAAGTATTCATGATGAAGAAATTATTTTGAAAATTTTATGTAAATAAACGAAGAAGAGACGGAAGATTTGTGCGAATAAAAGCTCTATCGACGTTTCTATTTATACTAATTGCTGTTTCCAAAAATCCGTTAGAACAGACGCTTAGGAACAAAGCGCGACTGCCTGCGCCTCTTCAAAGGGACGCAGCTCATGCTGCGCCTCTTCCTCATCTTCACTTCTGTGATTTTCCGCGTTGGATCTTTCCTAATTCCATGACGAATAATTTCCTATTCCTACGGGTTATTATTTTGGTAAATACGGGAAGATTACCATGTTTCAAGTTTCCTAATTCCACGGGCACGCATTTCGAGACGACATCGACATTTCGCCATTTTACCACATGTGCACATTTTCTTTTTTAGGAAATAAATTTCATTTTCATTTTTTTATAAATTCCATTTTCGTTTTAGGAAATAATTTTCAATTTGATTCGTTTATTTTAACGAAGCTCAACACGTATATATTAATTTCTTAATTTCATTTCTACATTTCTAACTTATAAATTTCCTTTTTTCTTTTTTTTTAGGGGGTAACCCTCCTACTGTCCGGTCATTTCCGGCAAAATTTTTGCATTTTTGCATTCTCTCGAGTCTCTCATTTTGCGCTAATCAAAGCCATATGTATATACAAATGTATGTTTTGCATGTTTTCTATGTAATTTTCGGCAGCATGACGGCGTAAACCGTCATCTACCAAACCTGTTCGAAACTAACCTGCAGGTACAAGCAACACGATCCAGCATCAAAGGCGCTCAGGCCATCGTATATACCAAATGAAGGAAATGTACAAACTGGGGGCTCGAGCCCCAAACAAAGTCCAAAAATGTTCAAAATCAATGTACAAATGTGCAAAATACGACAAAAGCTACACAAAACTACTGCTGGGCGCCCTCCAACTCTGCAACTCTCGCCACAAGAACGGCGATCTCGGCGTCCCGAACCTCGAGCTTCCTCAACAAGCGAGCCGTCTCCTCCCGGGACTGGGCCAACTCTCGCTCCAGCCCGCGGTCACCCTGTAAACAATAAATTGGCTCATGTCAATCGTTCCAAGCAAAATCAGAAAAATCAAGAATCAAAAATGAAATAGGCGTAAGGTTCATACCTGACGACCTCGACCGCCAATAAGTGCCTCGACGGCAGTAGCTCGCAGCCGGTTAGCCACCCTCCACAACGCCACAAACCGAGACGGCGCAACCTGCATTTTCAAAAAGAAATTCTCAACAAATTGAACAAACTCAATCAAATGTGTTCTTACACAAAGGTTATACAAGTTAGAGGCTCACCCTCCGAATCAGATGCTGCCAGTCGTCCAGGCCAGCATCCGTCACAGCTACGTCGAAGTCGCGCAGCTCGGAGACCGTCGTCCTCCCGGTCGCGTCAGTGTACTCGAGGGTCTCGGGGTACTCTGGGGGCTCGATACCCGCCGC
Organism: Silene latifolia; assembly: GCF_048544455.1. Lineage (NCBI taxonomy): Eukaryota > Viridiplantae > Streptophyta > Magnoliopsida > Caryophyllales > Caryophyllaceae > Silene > Silene latifolia. The sequence continues at coordinate 81,325,585 of NC_133531.1, forward strand.
CTCGACCTCCTACAAAGACAAATGGTTTCTCATCAATCGATGATCTTTCATCATGATTCTCAAAAATCAAAATCAAAATAAAAGATACACACCACTACTGGCCAGTACGCCAACCTCCCGTAAAGGAACGCCGAGTAGTCCTCGCCAAGGAGAAGAAGGTCGTCACCACTGGCACCAGCCAAGTCCGCCTCCCTCTCAGCCTTAGAAGGCTCCATGAACATCGTCCTGGGAGGATCGACGGGAACCGTCAACACGTCCCGTGAGCACTGACGAGCCAAACGCTCGCCCAAGTACCACACAGGACCCATCGACGTCCTCAACAGCAGCCGGCTCGAGCTCCTAGGTCGAAGGACCTCAGCCACGAAAGGAGGCGCTCCAGCGTACTCCGCCCAAGGTCGGGGCACCCACTGAGACAAAATAACAAGGATCATTCCTATGATCAACTAAAAGCAAATATAAGAAGCACAAGTGAATATAAGTGAGATACTCACGCTGCTCAGCTGAAGAGCGTTCACGTCCCGCCGGTAGACGTTGTGAGAAGAACGCTTGCTCTTCGTCCGGCACATCACCCAATCCCTCACCACGGGATAGGCCCTCTCCAGCGGCTCCGTCCTCTTGGGCGCGAGGCTCGGGAAGTAGGAGTACACCCACGCCTGTAAAAGCAAAATAATCAATGACGATCTTTCGCAATTTGATAAAGAAAGGAATTTACTTTGAGCTAAAGGTAGGTTCATACCTCCAGCAGTAGTCCAGGTCCGACGGCACCAGGAGAAGTCCCCTTCTCCATCAACTCCGGACGAACCATGGCCCTCATGAAGCGAATGAGAACCGCAAAACCAGCAGTGACCCAGTCCCAACGTCCTAGGGAACTCAGGTCAGAAACGAAGGGAAGAAGCTTCGTCGACAGCCTCTCACCCTTGTCTCCGAGGTAAATCGAAGACAGAAACCACCAAAGCCACAGACGAGCCCTCTGCTCAGCTGTACAAGGAGGAGGAGCCGTCTCCCTCCCGTCAATCGTCACCAGCGCCGGGGTCTTCCCCGCAAAGTAGTCTCGAACGTAAGAACTGGGTATCAAACCCGGCACTGTAATAGCCTTCGGCGACAAGTTCCAGCCGATCAATCTCCTCGCCTCGGCCGAATCCGCCCTCATGGCAGTCTCCGGCCACACCACCTCCTCGGTCCTACACGGCAGACCAGAAATCATGTCGTAGTCCTCCAGAGTGACTCCCACCTCACCAAAAGGCATGTGAAACGTGGAAGTCGTATCCCAGAATCGGTCCAAGAAAGCTCGGACCAGGCTAAGGTTAGCCCGCAACTTCCTCTTCGCGATATCCCTCCAAACCTGAACCAAAGGACCGAACGCTCCACGCTCGATCATGGCCCTCTCCTCCGCCGACAGCCGCTCGTAATGCTCCATCGCTGTCGTGTAACCCGAGAACGACCTGATGTTCCCGGCCTCCTATTATGATTTAAAACAAAGCTATCTTTAGTTTTGAATGAAGTTTGAAAGAAATTCGAATAAAAGAATGAAATAGGATGGGTAATGAGTAATGAATTCCTATTTACCAAACTCTTCACCGTCCTGTAGGGCAGGTGACCCTCTGCAGCCCACACCAGGCGCCTGCTCTCCCAAGTCTCAGCCCACGTAGGAGCCCCTCTCAGCTGACGACCTCCTCGTCCGACGTTGGCCCGTCTCGGGGCCTCCTCCTCCTCAACGGCCTCCTCCTCGTGAGCCTCGTCCCCGGCAGCCATCACCGCAGCGGTGAAGGCCTGCTCTAAAGCCTCCTCGACAGTAGAAACGTCTATCTCCATGGGAGTCCTCCCAGAGGTAGAAGCCTCATCACCTGCAACATTAAAGCAAATTTAGGCCGCGTCACGTGACGACGAGCCTTGGTTAAGGGATTTTCGAGCCTTCGGGAGCCCTGAAACCGCTCTTTTTTCGCCATCTTTGGCCATGTTCCAACCAACCCGATCACTCATGTGGCAAATTGGGTCAAGTCAAGCCTAATTCGATGCCTAATCCCGGGTTCGAGTCGAAATTTCGACAGCATTTCGCTATAATGGTGACTATGCCCCAGAAAGTGTCCTGGAAAAGCTGTCAAAAACCAAAATTCCGAGATGGTAGAAATTTTACCCATCATTCAAGGATTCCAAATATCAAGTTTCGCCGCAAATGGGCAAGGCTATTTTCGAAGCAATTTAGGGTTTAGCTATACAACCGTCTCAAAATTCACTCGAAGGCTCAAAACTTGATGAAAATTCGAAACAAATACATGGTTATGTTCCTAATATTACCTATTATCCGTTTCTAATGTCAATTTGACAAAGCAAATGCGTTTGGGGGAAAAGCCCCAAATTTTCGATCAAATGGGTCATAAACCCTAGATTTTTCGGCTCAAAATTGGACAAATGAAGACGATTAATGCAAGATTGAGACACATACCTTGATTAGTCATGATTAATGCGAGCTTTTGAATCAAACCTTGGCGGAAATGGTGAAGATTTGAGAGAGAAATGAGAGATTTGTGTTTCGAATAAAAATGAACAAAGCCTCCTGATTTTCGCGTTTTTACGCAGGAAAACCAAATTGGGGAATAGACGCAGCAGGCGCTGCGCCTCTTCCAAGAGACGCAGCTCTTGCTGCGCCTCTTCCTTTTGTTCCCTCCATACGGATTTTCAAAAATTCGCTATGAGTTCGTTATTTGTGGGCCCATCTTTGGTGCGCATCTTCCCCGATGTTATTTTCATTCTTTTGGTCCGTTTGGCGATTTTCTTTTGTTTCGGCCCGCATTTCCAAGCCAGCAGCAGACTGTCACACGTCGTTTATTCCTTTCAAGACCTTTTGCTTGTCACAACGAGCATTTGTTCCTTCACAAACTTCGATACACCTTCATTTTGTCGCCAGCGAGAGTAAGCGGATACACTTTCCCTTTCACGACAAGAAGAATAATTCCCAATCATGTCTCTAGCGAGAGTAAGCGGACGTACTGTCTCTCTCAAGACGTAAGGATTGACGATCTACCTAAGCAGATTTCCTCCCAGCAGTTCCCGCCTGTGTCCTGCTATTCGCAATTATTTCCCGAAGACTACCCAAAGCAGTTTTCTCTCAGCAGTTCCCGCCTGTGTCCTACTCTCAATATTTCTTGTTTCCCCGCGGAGTACGACAAAGGTTTCGTTCTCCAGAAGTTCCCAAACCCAAAGCCTTCTTTCTTAGGTTCCTAGACCCGAAATTAGGACTTTTTAACTATAGGATCCCAATCCTTTTAGGTTCATAAACCTTCAAGTTCCCCAAACCAATAGAGTTCCTATACCCAAGCTTTAGCTACCCTTAAGTTGAACTTACTTTAGGTCTCCTTCCCGTCAATGCTTTCCTTTAGGGCCCCACACCCTAGCACAAATCCTTATGTATCTTTTAGGTCTCACCCTTAGCTCCTACGCTTAACCTTAACTCCTATGCACTTCCGGAAGCATCTCGAGAAGAAGTCTCAGGTATGGTCTCTTCTTATGGCTGGCGAGCCTCCTCACGTAGTCTAATGGACTTTAAACGACCCTCCCCGATAGTCGACAGACTCTAAAATGTTCCCGACGACAGGTCCTTGGTTCAGACCCCTTGAACCGCCTCGCGTCGCCATAGTCGTCAGGTTGTAATCTTCGATTGACCTGATGGCTATACTTTGACTTTCGCCTTGTCCAAGCCTCAGTCAAAGTGGGGGCTCTGTAGATACCTCGTTTCTGCACCTTCCGCAAACCACCCGGTGATGATTGGGCCGCATGTTTGACACGCGGAACGATTTGTGACAATTCGTAAGATTATCGTCAAGTGATTGCTCAAATATTAATGTCTACCTCTTAGTTGTCATCTACGTCCCGATACGGTCGTTTTGACAGTAATTAGAGTACATTCGGAGTCCGGGCCTAAAACCGTCTCCATTTTCTGATACCCGTTAAATCCCGAGTCAGAATGTTCTGGAATGTTCCGGATATTTCTATTCCATATTTCATAAATTTTATCTTTTAGTAAGTAAATTCCCGTAATATTCATGTAAGATATTAAGGAAAATCGAATTATTTCCGTCCTACCATAACTCAAACACGGAAATCTTTCTTCTGCAGGAGGAAACCCCTTGGGAATAGACGCGGCAGTGTCTTTGCGCCTCTTCCAAGAGACGCAGTGGCTGCTGCGCCTCTTCCCATGCCCTTTTCTGCATGTTTTTCGTATCTTTTTCATATCTTTCCGAGATTCACTTCCAAAGACTCTCCGAAACCCTAAATCCTTCACGTGATTAGTATAAATAGGAGCCTTCGCTCCTCATATTTCTCACGCGAGTGTCCGCCCTTCTCTTCTCCCTTTGCATTCTAGACTTTGTTCTTACTTTTCGGCGTCTACGTGCTTGAACATTCGACCACGTAAGCTCGGATCTTTCTGAGTACCAGCCTTCCCGTTGCATGACCGACCAATTTGACCAACTACACAATAATCAACTTAATAAACTTATCGTTTTCCTCTTACGAGGGCATTCTCTTTGCATTCGCGTCGAGCATCACTAATCGATATCTTAGTCCTTCTCGTTTCGTCAACATGTAAGTCTGAGGGTGTAATCTCTCTTTTATTTATTGTATTTATTTATTGTATCAATTGTAAGGTTTATGTCGAAAATACCATTAAAACCGATTTCTAAAACCATGCTTTAAAACCTCTTTTTTACGGATTTCCAGTAGATAACCGTCGAGAAAGGACGCAACAACTGCTGCGCCTCTTCGAAGGAGCGCAGTTCCTGCTGCGCCTCTTCGTGAGGCTGCCGCAGTTCCTGCTTCCTTTCTTCTTCGTTCGTCCTCTGTTATTCGTTCCAAATTCCTTTCTTTTGTTTCGTTTGTTTGTTAATTCTTCATCGTAACAGTATATAATTCACATGTATATTATAATCATCATCATTAATATGTTTTAATCATCACAAATCCGACTTAAATCCCAAGTAATCCAATATTTGCGGGTTTTCGTCATTAAATTCAATTCCGGGTTGTAGAGATTCAATTTGTTTATATTGAGTTTCTGGAATTCATTTTTGATATAGTTTACATCTGTTTATTCACATGTTCGTTGCATATTTGTCATTAATCCATCGTATCTAACCTAATCAATTGATTTAATTCGTTGGACTCATTAATATTTTTCACTTCTGTCATTATTTCATCTTATGTTAATTCGTTTGCATCCGTCTCATTCATATTTTACTGTTTTCATGACCCATTCATATGTTAAATAACATGTTAATCACTTTCATCCGAGTAAATAATTTAATCAATCATTAAATTCACCAATTAACATTAACGGCTTGCAATTACGGCTTCACAGCCAGAACTGAGCCAAGGAACAGACGCAGTGTCTGCTGCGCCTATTCCAAAGGACGCAACTCTGCTGCGCCTGTTCCTGGCTGAGTTCTGTCCCTGAACTCCGTTTTTTGCTTTAACATAGTTTAATTAGTTTACGTATAATCTACTATTATCCGTAATATCGCTTTCTGTTTTGTTCGTAATTCATTCTTTTATTCTTTTTCTCAAATTATCCGTTTTGAAGGTATTTTCGACATAAATCAATAAACCCAATGTAATTATTGTAATTCTCATTATTGTAATTCATAATTATTGTATTTCTTTTATTGCTTGTATGTTTTCACATGTAAATCAACCTTAATTCCAACTTCGACCCAATTTCTTGCTAATTACGTGTTTACCGACTTAGTATTAATTCTCACATGCTAGGATTAAAACTTGGATGTTGCATTGCATGCATATAGCCGACGATATATCAAGTACGAATAACTTCCCTAATCATTAGTAGAGGCCGCTATCGAGGCGGGCGGGATTAGGTGTTCGATCAAAAGAGCTTCCTAATACGTACCCTCACCCCTTACTCCAGATATCTGTGAACACCCGTGTTCATTGGCATCCACGAGAGTCATTCTAGACATAGAATGCTAAGGGTAACGATTGCTTAGTGATCATGTCTCTACTTTGTGTCTTGACATGACGCGAGGTATTCGAACGGTTCCAATTTCCCATAAAAATTGGTGGCGACTCCATACAAAAATGCAAACGCTTGTTTCACTTTTCCTACCCAAGCGCCCCCGTGGGCGGCCCGCTGTCCACAGTGGCCAACCGGCTGCGAGCTACTGCCGTCGAGGCACTTATCGGCGGTCGAGACCGTCAGGTATGAACCTCGTGCCTGTTTCAATTTTGAATTTTGAATTTCCAATTTTGCTTGAAACGATTGACATGAGCCAATTTTGTTGTTTACAGGGTGACCGCGAGCTGGAGCGAGAGTTGACCCAGTCTCAGGAGGAGAGAGCTCGCTTGTTGAGGGAGCTCGAGGTTCGAGACGCCGAGATTTCTGCTCTTGCGGCAAGGGTTGCAGAGCTGGAGGGCGACCAGCAGTAGTTTTGTGCAGTTTTTGTTTGTTTGTTGGCTGTATTTTGCACAGTTGTACATTTGGACCTTCATTTTGAACATTCTGGACTTTGTTTGGGGCTCGAGCCCCCAGTTTGTTGTACATTTCCCTTTTTGGTTGTATATACGATGGCCTGAGTGCCTTTGCTGTTCGGTTGCGTTGCTTGTACCTGCGATGGCATGAGCTGCGTCCCTTTGAAGAGGCGCAGCAGCTGCTGCGCCTGTTCCCAAGTTGTTCTATTCTGACGGATTTTTGGAAACAGAAATTAGTATAAATAGAAACGTCGATAGAGCTTTTATTCACACAATTCTTCCGTCTCTTCTTCGTCTTATTACATAAAATTCTCAAAATAAACTCTTCATCATGAATACTTTGGAGATTCGCTTGAAGGAATGGACCAATGAATTTTTGAACATGGAGAAATATGATATGGGCGCCTATAATCTTGGATCGTTGTTGAGTTTAAAGCTTATCAAGGTTGTCAAACCGTTTTTGGATGCTTGTCTTGATTACTGGGACCCGAATTACCATGTTTTTGCGTTCCCTGGAGGCGATATTTGCCCATTTCCTGAAGAAATTGCCGCGATTGGTGGGTGGGACCCCGAACACTTGCCTGTCATTCCTTCTACTTCGCAAGGGTACAAGAACAAATTTAGAGATTTGCTGGGATTGACTAGACTTGAGGTGGACCGTCTAGTGCTTCGAAGGGAGTGTGAATGTTGGACTTCATAGATCGATTCATTAACAGGGCCGACCCCACCGTTTCTTATGTTGCTAGGCGGAGGGCATTTGGTTTTTGCCTGTTGCATGTGTATGTCTTCCAAGGGCATGTTGATGAAGACTTGAGAGGTGTTCCCCGTCTTCTGGGCCTTGTTGAGCAAATGGAGCTGCGCAAGAGCCCAGCTTGTTTATACTTAGGATAGATCTTGTTGGGCTTGGATAATAGAAAAGCCAACCGCGTCCTACCGTATTTGGGAAGTCCCGTCATTTTGCAGGTAAAAGAACACTTTCTTTTTTTTCTCTTTTTTTTTCATTTTTTTTTTTTTTTGATGTCTAATACCTGCTTTTGGTAGGTTTGGCTTATGGAACGGCTTCGATTGATCGAGCCCCCAGTTCATGTTCCTTCCTATCATGCTCGTTCAATTGCAATGAGGACTAGGCTTTACATGGTGGACTTCACCCGAGTCTGCAATTATTGGGAGAACAAACTGAAGAGCGATGATGGTCCCTTGATTAGGTGGATTGTGCCGTGGTGGCATCTCAAATCTGTCACTGGAGTGTCTTCTTTGGATCCTACTCGGTCTGTGCGCATTCCTGACTTGGAATTCATGGCGTGCATCTTCCCCGAAAGGCTGATGAGACAAATTGGAATGAAGCAGATGATCCCGAAGCTTGATACTTTTCCGCAGACTGCCATGGCGCTTACTAATGATAGCCGTAGAGAGTGGGCCATTAAATGGGCTCAAAGAAATGTATGGTTCTTGAACTCTTCTGCAAATGCCTTGTGGGTGTCGGATTCTTATCTGCGATGGAGGAAAGCTACTATTCCGGAAGAGCGCGAGAGATTGAGGAAGCGCGAGCCCGTTGACTACAAGGTGCGCGAGGTAGAGAAAGAAAAAGAGAAGCATTTGACTGAGGGAGAGGAAGAAGCCGGGTTTCGAGTCGTTCATCCTTCGAAGAAACCGAGGACCTCTCCTGTCGTAGAGATGGTGATTGGCAAGAGTGTAAAGTCTAGGCCTCGAGAAAGACCTTTGGTGATTAGGTCCAAAGTGGCGCAAGAGCGTCCGGCTCGAGGTCGTGACAAGAAATATGACAAGAATGACAAGGGCAAAGAGAAGATGGAGGAATAGCCCGAGTCTTTATTTATTATTTGTTATTATTATTTTTTATTGTTGTAATAAAAAGGTGGGGTTTTTAGAATCCTAGCCTATTCTATTTTTATTATGTAGCTTACTATTATTAAAAAAAAAAATGAATGAAATAAAAAAAGGTTAAATGGTTATGAAACCGTTGTGATTTTCTATTTATTATTCTTGTCGAATTCCAAATGCAATGCAAATGTCCTTCTATTTACATTTTAAATATAATGGGTTGTATCCTGTGAAGGATTGCCTACGTATTCACTTAAAAAAATGAAATCAAACCCTTGTGCGTAGTTCGAGTAAATGTAAAAGAATAATTGTTCTAAGCAAGAGCTTGTAATGAACTTAGAAAATAAGCATGAGCTTTTTGCTTACTCTGAAGGTGCAAATTTAGTTTATTTGATCATATGAGGATGACAAATTTGTCAAAATGCAAGAGCATAGTGACATTAGCTTATTTTAGCCTGGCCAGGGGCCGTTTATTTAGTGCCACAAGAGCGACACGTGGGGTTACGCGAGGCGCGTTTTTGTTCCTATTCTAGGCATAGTACCGTTTTAGTTGGTCAAGGTTTGTTGGGTTTGAAAACTCATTCCCGTCTAGGTCTGTGATTCTAACCGCACCCCCTGGAAGTATGGATTTGACTAGAAATGGTCCGGCCCAATTAGGTTTGAAGTTTCCCCGTGGGTCGACAGGTAGAAGAGCTCTAACCGATTTAAGTACTAAGTCTCCTTCTTTGACGTTCCTTGGCCTAACCCTTTTGTTGAAAGCTCGTTTGATACGTGCTTGATATGTTTGGACATTATGCAAGGCGCGTAGCCTACGTTCATCCAGGAGGATGAGTTTTACATATCTATCCCTCTTCCAATCGGCTTCTGGGATTTGACTTTCGAGTAGGATACGCAAGGATGGTATCTTTAGCTCGACTGGTTGTACGGCTTCCATGCCGTAGGTCAAATAGAAAGGAGTAGCCCCAGTGGGCGTCCTAACAGATGTACGATACCCCCCAAAGCAAAGGGTATCTTGCTTGGCCAATCTCGATAGTTGTCAATCATTTTCTTGAGAATCGTGACAACATTCTTGTTTGCCGCCTCTACCGCGTCGTTAGTCTGTGGTCTATAGGGCGAAGAGTGGTGATGCCTAATTTTGTACTTGGCTAGCAATTGCTCAGTCTCAGCTTGGAAATGTGATCCATTATCACTAATGATCTCATGTGGGCAGCCATATCGACAGATGATGTTGTTTTGTATGAACTTTGCCACATTTTTAGCCGTGAGACTGGTGTAGGAAGCTGCTTCTACCCATTTGGTGAAATAGTCGATTGCCACTAGGATGAAACAGTGACCTCATGTTAAATTTGGGGTTATCTTCCCGATTATGTCAATTCCCCAAGCAGAAAATGGCCAAGGAGATGTCATCGTATAGAGTAATGAAGGAGGGACATATTGTACATTCCCGAAGATTTGGCAATTGTGGCAATGTCTTACATATTTGATGCAATCGGATTCCATTGTAGTCCAATAATACCCCAAACGTGTGATTTTCTTTGCCATCATGGGCCCACTCATGTGAGGACCGCATTCTCCATCGTGGACCTCTTCCATCACTTTTCGCGCCTGTGAATGATCAAGGCAACGTAGGATTACACCAAGAGGTGTTCTTTTGTATAACTCTCCTTGCATGAGAACGTATTGGGCAGCTAGTAGGCGTATAGCGCGTTGTCCCCTCTTGTCCATATCGGGTGGATAGGTACCATTGAGCTTGAAATTCAGGATTGCTTAGAACCAGGGTTCCTGCGCGACCTCCTCTTCATCGGTGATTAAGTGGACATAAGCCGGCTCAGACCGTCGTTCGATGCACAAAGGCATTTCCACCATGTGATCTGGCATATTAATCAAAGATGCAAGTTTCGCAAGAGCGTCTGCGAATTGGGCAACTTGGTCTATTCTGGCTTGATAAGGTGCTAGGCTTTCGCTTCGAATTTTCCAAGATCCCGTAACTTGGTTGTTGATCAAGGATGAATCCCCATGTACTCGGAGATTTTTAATGCCTAAGCTCACTGCCGCTTGTAGTCCAATGAGACAAGCTTCGTATTCTGCAGCGTTATTTGTCACCTCGAAGTCGAGTTTGACAGCAATTGGTGTATGCTCGCCTTCAGGAGAAATGAGCAACACTCCTATTCCAAATCCTCTTAAGTTTGATGCTCCATCAAAATAAAGGTCCCAGGAGTCTACGTCAGTTTGGAGTATATCCTCGTCTGGAAATGACCAAGTGTCTATCGTTTGTGCGTCATTGATGGGATTTTCTGCGAAGAATTCGGCAACGGCGCGCCCTTTTATAACTTTCAGAGGCACGTATTTGAGGTCAAATTCTGAGAGCTTCAGAGACCATCTTGCTAGGCGTCCGTTGAGGACGGGTTTCTCGAAGAGGTATTTGACTAGATCCATTTTGGAATATATTTTGACGGAGTAGCTAAGCATGTAATGGCGTAGCTTCTTCGTTGCCCACACAAGAGCGAGGCATGTCTTTTCGAGTTGTGAGTATTTGCACTCGTACTCCAAGAACTTCTTACTAAGGTAGTAGATAGCTCTTTCTTCACTTCCTACGGTTTGAGCTAGCATGGCACCCATGGCTGTTTCGGTTACTGTGAGATATAAACCAAGAGGTTGATCTCGTTGAGGTGGCATGAGCACAGGTGGTTTAATTCGGTCAAATGCCTTCTGACAATCATCTTCCCACATGGTGTGGTCCGTTTTCTTGAGCTTCTTAAAGATAGGCTCGCAAATCATGGTGAGTTTCGATATGAATCGACTTATATACTGCACTTTTCCCAGGAATCCTCTGACTTCTTTTTCTGTTTGAGGTTGTGGCATTTCGATCAGAGCCTTGATCTTGGAAGGGTCTATTTCTATACCTCGTTGGCTAACGACGTATCCAGGAGTTTGCGGATGTTACTCCGAATGTGCATTTCGAGGATTGAGCCTCATGTTGTACTTTCGTAGCCTTGTGAAAAATTTGCGAAGGTTCGCAATATGCCCTTCTCTATCCTTGGATTTGACAATCATGTCGTCAACGTATACCTCAACTTCTTTGTGCATCATGTCATGTAAGAGTGTAGTTGCGGTGCGTTGATATGTAGCTCCGGCGTTGATCAATCCAAATGGCATGACCGTATAACAATAGGTTCCCCATTGAGTGACAAAGGCGGTCTTATGCATGTCTTCTATGGCCATCTTAATTTGATTATAACCCGCATACCCATCCATGAAGAATAGTAACGCGTGATCTGCAGTATTGTCCACCAATATATCGATGTGTGGTAGAGGGAAGTCATCTTTAGGACTTGCTTTGTTTAAGTCCCTAAAATCAACACAAACACGGATTCTCCCATCCTTTTTGGGTACGGGTACTATGTTGGTTACCCAGTCAGAATACTCGGAAACTTTGATGAACCCGGCTTTGAATTGCTTGTCAACTTCTTCCTTAATCTTGAGAGCCCATTCTGTTCTCATTCGTCGAAGCTTCTGTTTTACAGGTTTGAAACCTGGCTTAATCGGGATTCTATGTTTGACGATATCCCTGTCGATCCCTGGCATGTCCTTGTAGGACCAAGCGAAAACGTCTTTGAACTCGTTTAGGAGGTCTATGAAATTGGCCCTTTCGGTAGAGCTCAAGATAGTCCTTTTCCTAAGTTCTTGGGGTTCTAGTTCGGTTCCTACATTGATGGGTTCGGTGTCCTCTATTACCGGTCCCCCTTCCCCTTCCTGTAGTATTTCTTTGGCTATGTAGGGAGGTATTTCAATTGAGTCTGGGTCTTGGTCATCCTCAGTATCATCGTAAACAGAATTGCACTCAAGATAACACAAAGAGTAAGCAGAACCTGATTTATTCATATTAAAATTTGAGTAGAGTTGAAACAAAGCCATCGATCCATGGTCGGTGGCGGCAAAGGACGATGGTTGGGACATTTCCCGAACTACTGTGACTACTCGAGGCTAAGCTAGGAGAAACAAAGGGAGTGGGGATGACGGCAGGAGGAGACTCTCTATTGACTTCTCTAGACTCCGACTCTGACTCCGACACTGACTCGAACTCATCGTCTTCCGGTTCTCCTTTGAACGTCTCTCCTTCTCCAGTGGTGAGCTTGAATAGTCTTCCTTGATTGTTGGTCCACTTGATTGATTTTCTCCATCCTTTCTGCTGACTTGCGTTGGTTTCTTTGATTAACGCGGTGGGGTTGAAACGATCGATTTGAAGTATCATGGTAATGATCTCATCCTGCGTGGCCCTAACAAATCGATCTTCTCCAAACAATAGGCTAACAGCTTGTTCGTCTAAGTAAGGTGCTTGACGGGTTTTGACGGTAGGAACCGTTTCTGGAGGGATGAAGTAGCAATCGTGAAAGATCTCGATTCCGGCTAGCTTCCTCTCGAGATAATGCCAAGGCTCGGGAAATCCGTGAAAGAGTTCTAGACTTCCTTCTTCAACAAAGTACCCATTTAGGGTAGGGAGATAGGGACGCATTTGGACTCCTACATGCTTACAGTTTTGGACTTGAGCAAGCATCTCAAGAACCTCTTCTTTAGTGGGTTTATACCCTAGCCCAAGTGGTATCCTTTTTTAGTTGCCTTCCTTATATGGTGCGAAGGTGTTTCTTCGGGTAGGGTTCAAAGGCATTCCGGGGAAGTATCCCTGGTTTTTCAGTATGTGGTTGACCACCAAGTTGGAGTAGGGATCATAGTATAAGGGTGCCAACTCGCTTTCTATGACACTTATGCTTTGGAAGCCCCCAAGTTCGTATACGGGATCTGCAAGGACTTGATTGTTCGACTGCTTTTCGATTATTGCCTTGATGGGTGACGAAGTGATCGTCACAACTTTGCCATTTAGTGGGATCTTGATCTTTTGATGGAGGGTGGATGTTACCGCTTTGGAAGCGTGAATCCAAGGTCTTCCTAGAAGTATGTTGAAGGAAGCTTCGATGTCCACTATTTGGAAGTTAACCTTTCGCTCAATTGGCCCTGTGGCTATGGTTAAGTTAACAAGTCTTACCACCTTTCGTCGTGTACCATCATATGCACGCACACCTTGATTGGTAGGGGTCCAATCCGACTCTTTCATGCCTAATTTGTATGCCTTTTTGAGGGGTATAACGTTGACCGCGGAGCCATCATCTACCAAGGTCATTGGCACGTTCTTCTTTAGACAAATTACAATGATGTAAAGAGCTAAATTGTGACTAGCGCCAAAAGGTGGCAAATTTCGTCTGAGAAAGTAATAGGATTACTTAGATTTGGTGATTCTTGGAAGACCAAGTTGACTACATCTTCGAGTGTCGAGTTATGTGCTACATTTAGTTTGGCCAGAGCTTGCAGTAAAGCTTGGCGATGTGGGAATGAGCTCGCTATTAATTGCCAGACTGAAAGATCAGCCTTTGTCTTCTGTAATTGCTTGAGCAAATGGTCAGTGGAGTCCTCTTCGTTATCATTTGGTGTGACAACGTTGGTTGGACCATTTTGAGCAGTATTTTGATATGGACGTCCCGAACGAGTTAGGTGGTCCACATCTTGGTCTTCACCATTTTTGGCTATTTCCTTGACTAGGGAGTTCTCAATGAGGTACTCGTCATCGTCATCGTCGGCCCAAACTCCATTGATTGTAGCTAGTTTCCTCATTCTCATGATTTCATCTTCTAGTCGTATGATTTGGTCGACTAGTTTATCTACCACGGCGACTATTTCTTGCATAGTAGCGTTTTGAGAGAAGATCAGTGGCATATGTTCTTTGGGTGTTGCGTTGGGATCGCGTAAAGTTGTCACCGTATTTCCTAATTCCCAAACTTGCCTATCCACACTCCTTGCCCATGTGAAGAAGTAGGGGAGATAGTAGAATAGAACCCTTCATTCTCGATTGCATGGATTTCATCTTCAATTGGAGAAATGAGGTGTGAGCAATCTAAGGTAGATTCGTCACTTGTAATCACTAGAACTCCAAGAGGATTCTGAGTGTTGTTGGGTTTACCTCCCGGCGGTATTGGCAATCGACCATCTTCAATCATATCTTGAAGCACATTTTTCAACTTGTAGCATTTTTCTGTGTCGCTCCCCTTGCCCCTATGGTATTCACAGTACGAGTTCTCGTCCCAGAATTTGGATTTCCTTTCGGGTTCGGGAGTAGGTCCAATGGGTTGGAGTTTGCCTTGCTTCATTAACCTTTTTAGAGCGTTGGAGTAAGTGTCCCCAAGATTTGTGAATTTCCTCGGTGGGGTGCTTTTCTTGGACGGCTCGAGAAGGTTAACTTCATCGGCCTTGCTAGTGGAGCCGTATGAACGACTTGTTGAGCCTTGATATCCTCGACCTACCGTTTTGGACAAGAGTCTTTTACGGATGTCAACTTCAATCCTTGTCCCTAGTATGGTTAAGTCCTTGAAAGTTTTGATATTTTGGTATCTCAAATGATTGGCATAGATGAGTTTGAGATTGTCCACAAACTTCTCCACAAGGGTAGCCTCATCCGGGCGTTCAACTAGTTGGGTACTAGTCTTCCTCCACCTACTTAGGAAGTCGGTGAATCCTTCTTTGTCGTTTTGGGTAAGAACCTCTAGAGTGCGCATGTTAACTTGGATCTCGGCATTATCCGCATATTGCTTAGCAAATTCGATTACGGCATCTTCCCAAGTAGCGACTTTCTTGTGTTCCAAGGAGTAGAACCATTGCTTCGGGATGGTGTCAAGAGATGAAGGAAAGATCCTTAAGAACATCTCGGGTTTGATGCCTTTGATAGACAAGTAATCCTTGAAGGCACGGATGTGGTTCAAAGGGTTCTCGTGCCCCTTGAATTTAGGGATATCCGTCATATTGAAGTTGGTTGGCAATTTGGAATTGACGGCTTCATACTTGCGATTATTTTCCCTATAAATGTCATCTCCTTTAAGGTACATCAACTGCTCCTCTAAGTATTGGAGTCTTTTCTCGGCTACAGTTAGTCCCATGGGAGGATTTTCGTCCCTGGATTCATCCGCGGAGTCACCTATTACTTCACTTTCATGGGGAGGCAACCTTCCCTCTACGGCATAGATCCGGCCCTCGATGGTCTCAAGGCGATCATGGACTTGGTCTTGGGTATCTTGGATACGGGCTAGCGCAGCTAGGATTCGATCATTACCATCTTGAAGTTGGTGGAGGTTTGTTTCGCTGGATCCAGGCATCTTGAAAACTGGATAAGAGATCGATGACGAATCAAAACACGATCGACCATTCTAACACACTTGCTAAAAGAAGAAATGTTTTGACTCGTGAAGTGGGTGTGTGCCACTTGTGTTGAGTGAGCTTTGAAGAAAGGACAAGAATGTTGGAAATGTGTATCCTAGTCAACTATAGTGTAGTTGTAGGAGTGGACTCAAATTGAGGTTTTGAAATGGGCTTGAGCCCGGATTTTGACTTGACAAACGGACAGAGTTTCGACTGGGTTTGCGCTAATCAATGGCCTATTTTTTTTCGAAATTTTCATTTAAAGAAGGGTTTTGATTTTTACCAAAAATCGTCATGGTTTTGTTTAGAAATGATGATCACGTAAGGTACAAACATTCATACAAGCATTATACCGGGATGCTGAGTGCATTTAAAAGGGTTTTGGTTTAAAGGGTGGGTTGCCATACCGAACCATCAAACCCGAAGTCTGTGGAGAGGCTCGTACCAAACAAGAGTAAGGCCGATTCCTAGTCCATTTCCTCAAGTAGTGAAGGCCCTTGATACAAACAAGAGTAAGCATCATGGTATGGATGACGTCAATCGTTATCCATCCTTAGGCCCAAATAAGAATTAGGACCGTTTAGACGAGACGATTGGTCGAATGGGTTGGGTTGGGCCTAGGAAGACCGAATAAAACGATCTAGGAAGACCGAGTTATGAAAACCGACAATTGTCTTGTACAAATTATTCCCTAACCTTGTTCAAGTTTCACCCTTAGATACACGTAAGTGTATTATCCCCAGCGGAGTCGCCAAACTGTGGACAGCGGGGGGCCCACGGGGGCGCTTGGGAGGAAGAGAACAAGCGTTTGCATTTTTGTTGGAGTCGCCACCAATTTTTATGGGAAATTGGAACCGTTCGAATACCTCGTGCCATGTCTAGACACAAAGTAAAGACATGAACACTAAGCAATCGTTACCCTTAGCATTCTATGTCTAGAATGACTCTCGTGGATGCCAATGAACACGGGTGTTCACGGAGATCTGGAGTAAGGGGTGAGGGTACGTATTAGGAAGCTCTTTTGATCGAACACCTAATCCCGCCCGCCTCGATAGCGGCCTCTACTAATGATTAGGGACATCATCTATACTCGATATATCGTCGATTGTATGCATGCAATGCAACATCCAAGTTTTAATCCTAACATGTGAAGAATTAGGCTAAGTCGGTTGACACGTAATTAGCAAACAATTGGGTCGAAGTAGGATTTAATGCTCAATTACATGTGAAAACATACAAATGATACAAGAAATAATGATAAATACAATAAAGAAAATTGCAATAATGAAAATTACAATAATTACAATGGATCAGGCGATTTATGTCGAAAATACCTTTAAAACGGATAATTTGAGAAAAAGAATAAAAGAATAAATCAACGAACAAAACAGAAGGTGATAATACGATTAATAGTCAATTATACGTAAGCTAAATAACTAAGTCAAGGCAAAAACGGAGTTCAGGGACAGAATTCAACCCGGAACAGGCGCAGCAGAGCTGCGTCCCTTGGAATAGGCGCAGCAGTTGCTGCGTCTGTTCCTGACCTGAATTCGGTCGTTGGTAAATTTAAATATGGATTACAATTATTTACTCGGATGGAAGCGATTAGTAGGTTATTTACATGTGATTAAGGTCATAAAAGCAATAAACATGGACGAGACGGAATTAAACGAATTATACATGAATGAATGATTAATAATTAGTGACATGAGTGAATGAAATAAACTAAACAAGATGAATTAACGACAAATTAATGACGAATATGACAATAGACAGATGAAAATATATTAAAGGATCGAATTACAGAAACTCAACATGAACAAATCGAATTTCTACAACCCGTATTGAATTTAATGACGAAAACCCGCAAATATTGGATTATAAGGGATTTAAGTCGGAATTAACGGTGAATTATACGTGTGAATGAATGATAAATAATATACATGTGAAATTATATATGCTATTAGAGAATTAAAGAACAAACGAAACAAAACAAATACTTAACGAATTACAGAGGACGGAGGAAGAAGAAAGGAAGCAGGAACTGCGGCAGTCTCACGAAGAGGCGCAGTAGGTACTGCGCTCCTTCGAAGAGGCGCAGCAGTTGCTGCGTCCTTTCTCGACGGTTAGTCTTCTGGAAATCCGTAAAAAAGGGGTTTTAAAGCACGGTTTTAGAAATCGGGTTTAAGAGGTATTCTCGACATGAACCTTACAATAGATGATACAAAAGTAAATACAATAATAAAAGAGAGATTATACACCCTCAGACTTACATGTTTGACGAAACGAGAAGGACTAAGATATCGATTAGTGATGCTCGACGCGAATGTAACGAAAGTGCCCTCGTAAGAGGAAAACGATTAGATTAATTAAGTTGATTGATTGTGGAGTTGGTCAAATTGGTCGGTCATGCAAACGAAATTTGGTACTCGAAGGATCCGAGCTTACGTGGTCGAATGTTCAAGCACGTAGACGCCAAAAAGTAAGAACAAAGGTCTAGAATGCAAAGGGAGAAGAGAAAGGCGGACACTCGCATGAGAAATATGAGGAGCGAAGGCTCCTATTTATACTAATCACGTGGAGGAATTAGGGTTTCGGAAACTCTTTGGAAGTGAATCTCGGAAAGATATGAAAAAGATACGAAAAATACGAGAAAGGACTGGGAAGAGGCGCAGCGATCATCTGCGTCTCTTGGAAGAGCGCGCAGACCTTTGCGTACTTTTCCCAAGTGGTTTCCTCCTGCGGAAGAAAGATTTCCGTGTTCAAGTTATGATAGGACGAAATAATTTGGTTTTTCTTAATATTTTATGTGGATATTACGGGAAATTGTTTACCAAAGGATAAAGATTATGAAATATTTATAAAATATGGAATAGAAATATCCGGAACATTCCAGAACATTCTGACTCGGGATTTAACGGTTATCAGAAAATGAAGACGGTTTTAAGCCCGGACTCCAAATGTACTCTACTTACTGTCAAAACGACCGTATCGGCACGTAGAGGACAACCAAGAGGTAGACATTAGTGTTTGAGCAATCACTTGACGATAAACTTACGAACTATCACAAATCGTTCCGCGTACCAAACATGCGGCCCAATCATCACTGGGTGGTTTGCGAGAGGTGCAAAAATGAGGTATCTACATACCCTTAGCATTCTATGTCTAGAATAACTCTCGTGGATGCCAATGAACACGGGTGTTCACAAAGATCTGGAGTAAGGGGTGAGGGTACGTATTAGGAAGCTCTTTTGATCGAACACCTAATCCCGCCCGCCTCGATATCGGCCTCTACTAATGATTAGAGACATCATCTATACTTGATATATCGTCGATTATATGCATGCAATGCAACATCCAAGTTTTAATCCTAGCATGTGAAGATTAGACTAAGTCGGTTAACACGTAATTTAGCATACAATTAATGTCGAAGTAGGATTTAATTCTCAATTACATGTGAAGGCATGCAAATAAATCATATAAATGCGATAAATAATACAATAATTACAATAATTACATTGGATTAATTGATTTATGTCGAAAATACCTTTGAAACGGATAATTTGAGAAAAAGAATAAAAGAAAGATTTAACGAACAGATCAGTGGGTGATAATACGATTAATAGTCAATTATACGTGAGCTAATTGAACTAGGTCAAGCAACAACGAGTTGACCACGAGAACTCAACTGGAACAAAGCAAGAGGCTGCGCCCTTTGGAAAGAGGCGGCGATTCTTCTGCGTCATTTCAAGGGTGAGTTACATTTGTAAGCGGAAGCTGCGAATCGTTAATATTCGTTGGTGATTTTAATGGTTGATTAATATATTTACTCGGATGAAAGTGATTAATAGGTTATTTAAATGTGATTAATGGTCATAAAAGCAATAAAACAAGGATGAGACGGATGCAAACGGATTATTTACATGAATGAACGATCGATTAGTGACATGGGTGAACAAAATAGGTTAAATATGATGAATCAATGACAAATTAATGACGAATATGACAAAAGACAGATGAAAATATATCAAAGGTCGAATTCCAGAAACTCAATATGAACAAATCGAATCTCTACAACCCGGATTGAGTTTAATGACGAAAACCCGCAAATATGAGATTATAAGGGATTTAAGCCGAATGACTCTCGTGGATGCCAATGAACACGGGTGTTCACAGATATCTGGAGTAAGGGGTGAGGGTACGTATTAGGAAGCTCTTTTGATCGAACATCTAATCCCACCCGCCTCGATAGCGGCCTCTACTAATGATTAGGGAAGTTATTCGTACTTGATATATCGTCGGCTATATGCATGCAATGCAACATCCAAGTTTTAATCCTAACATGTGAGAATTAATACTAAGTCGGTTGACACGTAATTAGCAAACAATTGGGTCGAAGTAGGATTTAATGTTTAATTACATGTGAAAACATACAAACAATAAAGGAAATACAATAATTATGAATTACAATAACGAAAATTACAATAATTACAATGGAATAGGCGATTTATGTCGAAAATACCTTTAAAACAGATAATTTGAGAAAACGAATAAAGGAATAAATTAAAGAAATAAACAAACAGGAATTAGCGTGATACTACGAATAATAGTTAGTTAATATGTAGACTAATTAAACTAGGTCAAGGCAACAACGGAGTTCAGAGACAGAACTCAGCCAGGAACAGGCGCAGCAGAGCTGCGTCCTTTGGAATAGGCGCAGCAGACGTTGCGTCTGTTCCTTGGCTCAGTTCTGGCTGTGAAGCCGTAATTGCAAGCCGTTAATGTTAATTGGTGAATTTTAATGATCGATTGATGATATTTACTCGGATGAAAGTGATTAGCATGTTATGTAACATATGAATAGGTCATGAAAACAGTAAAACATGAATAAGACGGAATATGAGATGAATTAACATAAGATGGATTAATGATAGAAGTGAAAAATATTAATGAGTCAAACAAATTAAATCAATTAACTAAGTTAGATACGACGGATTAATGACGAATATATGATAGATATGACAAAAGACAGATGAAAACTATATCAAAGACGAATTCCAGAAACCCAATATTGATGAATTGAATCTCTACAACCCGGAATTGAATTTAATGACGAAAACCCGCAAATATTGGATTATAAGGGATTTAAGTCGGATTTGTGATGATTAAAACGTGTTAACGATGAATAATAATATACATGTGAATTATATGCTATTATGATGAAGAACAAACAAAAGGATTTGACGAATAACAGAGGACGAACGAAGAAGAAAGGAAGCAGGAACTGCGGTAGCCTCACGAAGAGGCGCAGCAGGAACTGCGCTCCTTCGAAGAGGCGCAGCAGTTGCTGCGTCCTTTCTCGACTCTGTTATCTCTTTGGAAATCGTAAAAGAGGTTTTTAAAGCATGGTTTTAGAAATCGGTTTTAATGGTATTTTCGACGTAAACCTTACAATTGATGATGATACAAAAAATAAATACAATAAAATAAAAGAGAGATTACACCCTCAGACTTACATGTTGACGAAACGAGAAGGACTAAGATATCGATTAGTGATGCTCGACGCGAATGCAAAGAAAGTGCCCTCGTAAGAGGAAAACGATTAATTAATTAAGTTGATTGATTGTGTAGTTGGTCAAATTGGTCGGTCATGCAAACGGGGAGGCTGGTACTCAGAAGGATCCGAGCTTACGTGGTCGAATGTTCAAGCACGTAGACGCCAAAAAGTAAGAACAAAGTCTAGAATGCAAAGGGAGAAGAGAAGGGCGGACACTCGCGTGAGAAATATGAGGAGCGAAGGCTCCTATTTATACTAATCACGTGGAGGAATTAGGGTTTCGGAGACTCTTTGGAAGTGAATCTCGGAAAGATATGAAAAAGATACGAGAAACATGCAGAAAAGGACTGGGAAGAGGCGCGCGCCCATCTGCGTCTCTTGGAAGAGGCGCAAGACTGCTTTGCGTCTATTCCCAAGGGGTTTCCTCCTACAGAAGAAAGATTTCCGTGTTTGAGTTATGGTAGGACGGAAATAATTCGGTTTTCCTTAATATCTTATGTGAATATTAAGGGAAATTGTTTACTAAAAGATAAAATTTATGAAATATGGAATAGAAATATCCGGAACATTCCATAACATTCTGACTCGGGATTTAACGGTTAACAGAAAATGGAGACGGTTTTAGGCCCGGACTCCGAATGTACTCTAATTACTGTCAAAACGACCGTATCGGCACGTAGATGACAACTAAGAGGTAGACATTAATATTTGAGCAATCACTTGACGATAATCTTATGAATTGTCACAAATCGTTCCGCGTACCAAACATGCGGCCCAATCATCACCGGGTGGTTTGCGGGAGGTGCAGAAATGAGGTATCTCTGAGCCCCACTTTGACCGAGGCTTGGACAAGGCAAAAGTCAAAGTATAGCCATCAGGTCAATCGAAGATTACAACCTGACGACTATGGCGACGCGAGGCGGCTCAAGGGGTATGAGCCAAGGACCTGTCGTCGGGAACATTTTAGAGTCTGTCGACTATCGGGGAGGGTCGTTTAAAGTCCATTAGACTACGTAAGGAGGCTCGCCAGCCATAAGAAGAGACCATACCTGAGACTTCTTCTCGAGATGCTTCCGGGGTTGCATAGGAGCTAAGGTTAAGCGTAAGAACTAAGGGTAAGACCTAAAAGATATATAAGGATTGGTACTAGGGTGTGGGACCCTAAAGGAAAGCATCGATGGGAAGGAGGCCAAAAGTAAGTTCAACTTAAGGGTAACTAAAGCTTGGGTATAGGAACTCTATAGGTTTGGGAACTTCTGGAGAACGACACCTTTGTCGCACTCCGCGGGGAAACACGAAATATTGTGAGTAGCAGGACACGGGTGGAGCCGCCGAGAGAAAATCGCTTGGGTAGTCTTCGAGAAATAATTGCGAGTAGCGGGACACGGGCGGGAGCCGCCGAGGGGAAATCGCTTAGGTAGATGTCAATCCTCACGTCTTGAGAGGGACAGTACGTCCGCTTACTCTCGCTGGAGACATGATTAGGAGTTATTCTTCTTGTCATGAGAGGGAAAGTATATCCGCTTACTCTCGCTGGAGACATAAAGAAGGTGTGTCGAATTCTGTGAAGGAATAAATGATCGTGCGACAATCTGCTGCGGGCTTGGAAATGCGGGCCGGAACGAAAGAAAATCGTCAAACGGACCAAAAGAGTAAAATAACATCGGGGAAGAGGCGCACCAAAGATGGGCCCACAAATAACGAATTCATAACGAATTTTTGAAAATCCGTATGGAGGGAACACAAGGAAGAGGCGCAGCAAGAGCTGCGTCTCTTGGAAGAGGCGCAGCGCCTGCTGCGTCTATTCCCCAAATTGGTTTTTCTGCGTAAAAACGCGATGAATCAGAGGGATTGTTTCATTTGCTCGAAACACAAATCATACGATTTCTCTCTCAAATCTTCACCATTTCCGCCAAGTTTTGATCCAAAAGCTTGTATTAATCATGACTAATCGAGGTATGTGTCTCAATCTTGCATTAATCTTCCGTATTTGTCCAATTTTGAGCCGAAAAGTCTAGGGTTTATGACCCATTTGATCGAAAATTTGGGGCTTTTCCCCCAAACGCATTTGCCTTGTCAAATTGACATTAGAAATGGATAGTAGGTAATATTAGGAATATAACCATGTATTTGCCTCGAATTTTTGTCAAGTTTTGAGCCTTTGAGTGAAATTTGAGACGGTTTTACAGCTAAACCGTAAATCGCTTCGAAAATAGCCTTAGGATTGCCCATTTGCGATGAGACTTGATATTTGGGATCCTTGAATGATGGGTAAACTTTCTACCATTTCGGAATTTTGGTTTGTGACAGCTTTTTCAGGGCACTTTTCTGGGGCATAATCGCCATTATAACGAAATGCTGCCGAAATTTCGACTCGAACCCGGAACTAGGCTTCAAACTAGACTTGACTTGACCCAAATTATCATATGAGTGATCGGGTTGGTGGGAATATGGCCAAGGATGGCGGGAAAAGAGCGGTTTCAGGGCTTGGAAGGCTCGAAAATCCCTTAACCAAGGCTCGTCGTCACGTGACGCGGCCTAAATTTGCTTTAATGTTGCAGGTGATGAGGCTTCTACTTCTGGGAGAGCTCCCATGGAGATCGACGCTGCTACTGTTGAGGAGGCTTTAGAGCAGGCCTTCACCGCTGCGGTGATGGCTGCTGGGGACGAGTTTCACGAGGAGGAGGCCGTCGAGGAGGAGGAGGCCCCGAGACGGGCCAATGTCGGACGAGGAGGCCGTCAGCTGAGAGGGGCTCCTGCGTGGGCTGAGACTTGGGAGAGCAGGCACCTGGTGTGGGCTGCAGAGGGTCACCTGTCCTACAGGACGGTGAAGAGTTTGGTAAATAGGAATTCACTACTCATCCTCTTTCATTCATTTGTTCAAATTCTTTTCAAATTCTATTCAAAACTAAAGATAGCTTTGTTTCAAATCACAATAGGAGGCCGGGAACATCAGGTCGTTCTCGGGTTACACGACAGCGATGGAGCACTACGAGCGGCTGTCGGCGGAGGAGAGGGCCATGATCGAGCGTGGAGCGTTCGGTCCTTTGGTGCAGGTCTGGAGGGATATCGCGAAGAGGAAGTTGCGGGCTAACCTTAGCCTGGTCCGCGCTTTCTTGGACCGATTCTGGGATACGACTTCTACGTTTCACATGCCTTTTGGTGAGGTGGGAGTCACTTTGGAGGACTACGGCATGATTTCTGGTCTGCCGTGTGGGACCGAGGAGGTGGAGTGGCCGGAGACTGCCATGAGGGCGTATTCGGCCGAGGCGAGGAGATTGATCGGCTGGAACTTATCGCCGAAGGCTGTCACAGTGCCGGGTTTGATACCCAGTTCTTACGTTCGAGACTACTTTGCGGGGAAGACCCCGGCGCTGGTGACGATTGACGGGAGGGAGACGGCTCCTCCTCCCTGTACAGCTGAGCAGAGGGCCCGTCTGTGGCTCTGGTGGTTTCTGTCTTCGATTTACCTCGGAGACAAGGGCGAGAGGCTGTCGACGAAGCTTCTTCCCTTCCTTTCTGACCTGAGTTCCCTAGGACGTTGGGACTGGGTCACTGCTGGTTTTGCGGTCCTCATCCGCTTTATGAGGGCCATGGTTCGTCCGGAGTTGATGGAGAAGGGGACTTCTCCTGGTGCTGTCGGACCTGGACTATTGCTGGAGGTATGAACCTTCCTTTAGACCAAAGTAAATTCCTTTCTTTATCAGATCACGAAAGATCGTCACTGATTATTTTGCTTTTTAGGCGTGGGTGTACTCCTACTTCCCGGGCCTCGCGCCCAAGAGGACGGAGCCGCTGGAGGGGGCCTATCCCGTGGTGAGGGATTGGGTGATGTGCCGGACGAAGAGCAAGCGTTCTTCTCACAACGTCTACCGGCGGGACGTGAACGCTCTTCAGCTGAGCAGCGTGAGTATCTTACTTATATTCACTCGTGCTTCTTATATTTGCTTTTAATTGATCGTAGGAATGATCCTTGCTTTATCTTGTCACAGTGGGGGCCCAGACCTTGGGCGGAGTACGCTGGAGCGCCTCCTTTCATGGCTGAGGTCCTTCGGCCTAGGAGCTCGAGCCGACTGCTCTTGAGGACGTCGATGGGTCTTGTGTGGTACTTGGGCGAGCGCTTGGCTTGTCAGTGCTCGCGGGACGTGTTGACGGTTCCCGTCGATCCTCCCAGGATGATGTTTAGGGAGCCTTCTGAGGCTGAGAGGGAGGCGGACTTGGCTGGTGCCAGTGGCGACGCCCTTCTTCTTCCTGGCGAGGACTACTCGGCGTTCCTTTACGGGAAGTTGGCGTATTGGCCGGTAGTGGTGAGCATCTTTTATTTTTCCTCTTGATTTGATTATGAGATTTATGATGAAAGATCATCGATTAATGAGAACCGTTTGTCTTTGTTGGAGGTCGAGGCGGCGGGCATCGAGCCCCCAGAGTACCCCGAGACCCTCGAGTACACTGACGCGACCGGGAGGACGACGATCTCCGAGCTGCGTGACTTTGACGTAGCTGTGACGGATCTTGCCGGCACGGACGATCAAAACATCGATTCGGAGGGTGAGCCTCTAACTTGTATAACCTTTGTGTAAGAACACATTTGATTGAGTTTGTTCAATTGTTGAGAATTTCTTTTTGAAAATGCAGGTTGCGCCGTCTCGGTTTGTGGCGTTGTGGAGGGTGGCCAACCGGCTGCGAGCTACTGCCGTCGAGGCACTTGTCGGCGGTCGAGGTCGTCAGGTATGAGCCTTACGCCTGTTTCCTTTTTTATTTCTGATTTTTCTAGTTTTGTTTGAATCGATTGACATGAGCCAATTTATGGTTTACAGGGTGACCGAGGGCTGGAGCGAGAGTTGACCCAGTCTCGGGAGGAGACAGCTCGCTTGTTGAGGGAGCTCGAGGTTCGGGACGCCGAGATCGCCGTTCTTGTGGCGAGAGTTACAGAGTTGGAGGGCGCCCAGCAGTAGTTTTGTGTGGCTTTTTGTCGTATTTTGCACGTTTGTTCATTTGGACATTGATTTTGAACATTTTTTTGGACTTTGCTTGGGGCTCGAGCCCCCAGTTTGTACATTTCCTTCGTTTGGTATATATATGACGGCCTGAGTGCCCTTGCTGCTGGGTTGTGTTGCTTGTATCTGCAGGTTAGTTTCGAACAGGTTTGGTAGATGACGGTTTGCGCTTTCATGCTGCCGAAATTTACATAGAAAACACGCAAAGCATACATTTTTATATACATATGGCCTTAATTAGCGCAAAATGAGAGACTCAAAAGAACGCAAAAATGCAAAAATTTTGCCGGAAATGACCGGACGGACGGTAGGGAGGGTTACCCCCTAAAAAAAGAAAAAATAGAAATCTATAAGTTAGAAATGTAGAAATGAAATTAAGAAATTGAAATTAATATATACATGTTGAGATTCGGTAAATTGCGAATTATTTTCTGAAATAAATGAGAAATGTAAAATTAAAATGAATGAAAACGAAAATTCTTCCCTAAAATGACGAATTAAAATGAAAATTATTTCCTAAAAAAAAAAAGAAAATATACAAGTGTGATAAAATGGCAGAAATGTCGATGTCGCCTCGAAATGCGTTCCCGCGAAATTAGGAAACCTGAAACATGGTAATTTTCCCGTACTTACCAAAATAATAACCCGTAGGAATAGGAAATTATTCGTTATGGAATTAGGAAAGATCCAACGCGAAAAATCACAGAAGTGAAGCTGAGGAAGAGGCGCAGCATGAGCTGCGTCCCTTTGAAGAGGCGCAGCAGATGCTGCGCCTGTTCCCAAGGTGGTCTGTTCTGACGGATTTTTGGAAACAGCAATTAGTATAAATAGAAGCGTCGATGGAGTTTTTATTCACACAAATCTTCCGTCTCTTCTTCGTCTAATTACACAAAATTCTTCAAAATAAATTTTTCATCATGAATACTTTGGAGATCCGCTTGAAGGAATGGACCAACGAATTTTCAAATATGGAGAAGCATGATATGGGCTCTTATAACTTTGGATCGTTGTTGAGTTTGAAACTCATCAAGGTTGTTAAACCGTTCTTGGATGCTTGCCTTGACTATTGGGACCCGAATTTCCATGTTTTTGCGTTCCCTGGAGGTGATATTTGCCCCTTTCCTGAAGAAATTGCTGCTATTGGTGGGTGGGATCCCGAACACTTGCCCGCCATTCCTTCTACTTCTCAAGGGTACAAGAGCAAATTTAGAGACTTGCTTGGATTGACTAGACTTGAGGTGGACCGTCTAGTTACCTCAAAGGGTGTGAGAATGTTGGACTTCATAGATCGATTCATCACATGTGGTGACCCCACCGTTTCTCATGTTGCTAGGCGGAGGGCATTTGGCTTTTGCTTGTTACATGTGTATGTCTTCCAAGGGCATGTTGATGAAGACTTGAGAGGTGATCCCCGTCTTCTGGGCCTTGTTGAGCAGATGGAGCTGCGCAGGAGCCCAGCTTGCTTATGCTTAGGAGAGATTATTTTGGGCTTGGATAATAGGAAATCCAACCGTGATCTACCGTATTTGGGGAGTCCCGTCATTTTGCAGATAAAAGACACTTTTTTTTTTTTTTTTTTTTTTTTTTTTTTCGTTTTTTTTTTTTTTTTTTTTTTTTTTTTTTTGATGTCTAATACCTGCTTTTGGTAGGTTTGGCTTATGGAACTGCTCCGATTGATCGAGCCCCCAGTTCATGCACTCTCCTATCATGCCTGCTCGATCGCGATGAGGACTAGGTTGTATATGGTGGACTTCACTCGGGTCTGTGATTATTGGAAGAATAAGCTTAAGAGCGATGATGGCCCATTGATCAGGTGGGTCGTACCGTGGTGGCACCTCAAGTCCGTCACTGGAGTGTCTTCTTTGGATCCCACTAGGTCCGTGCGCATTCCTGGATTGGAGTTTATGGTGTGCATCTTCCGGAAAGGCGATGAGGTAAGTTCTGAAACAGACGATCCCGAGGCTTGATACCGTCCCCATGATCGCTATGGCGCTTACTACAGAGAGCCGAAGAGAGTGGGCCATTAAATGGGCCCAAAGAAACATGTGGTTCTTGAGTTTCTCCGCCAATGCTTTATGGGTGTCGGATTCTTATCTGAGATGGAGAAAGGCTACTACTCCGGAAGAGCGCGAGAAATTGAGGAAGCGCGAGCCCATTGACTACAAGGTGCGCGAGGGAGAGAAAGAGAAAGAGAAGCATCTGACAGAGGGAGAAGAAGAAGTCGGGTTTCAAGTTGTTCATCCTTCGAAGAAACCAAAGACTACTCATGTCGCGGAAATGGTGATTAGCAAGAATGGAAAAGCTAGGCCTCGAGAAAGACCGTTGGTGATTAGGTCTGAAGTGGCGCAAGAGCGTCCGGCTCGAGGTCGTGACAAGAAATATGACAAGAATGACAAGGGCAAGGGGAAGATGGAGGAATAGCCCGAGTCTCTTTATTATTATTTGGTTATTATTATTATTGTGGTTGTAATAAAAAAAGTGGGGTTTTTAGAATCCTAGCCTATTCTATTTTTTATTATGTAGCGTACTATTATTATTTAGAAAATGAATGAAATAAAAAAGGATAATGGTTATGAAACCGTTGTGATTTTCTATTTATTATTCTTGTCGAATTTCAAATGCAATGCAAATGTCCTTCTATTTACATTTTAGATATAATGGGTTGAATCCCGTGAAGGATTGCCTACGTATTCACTTAAAAAGCGAAATCAAACCCTTGCGCGTAGTTCAAGTAAATGTAAAAGAATAATTGTTCTAAGCAAGAGCTTGTAATGAACTTTAGAAAAGAAGCATGAGCTTTTGCTTACTCTGAAGGTGCGAATTTAGTTTATTTGATGATATGAGGATGACAAATTTGTCAAAATGCAAGAGCACAGTGACATTAGCTTATTTCAGCTTGGCCAGGGGCCGTTTATTTAGTGCCGCAAGAGCGACACGTGGGTTTACGCGAGGCGCGTTTTTTGCTCCCATTCTAGGCATAGTATCGCTTCAGTTGGTCAAGGTTTGTTGGGTTTGAGAACTCATTCCCGTCTAAGTCTGTGATTCTAACCTCACCCCCTGGGAGTATGGATTTGACTAGAAATGGTCCGGCCCAATTAGGTTTGAATTTTCCTCTTGGGCCAACAGGTAAAAGAGCTCTAACCGATTTGAGCACTAAGTCTCCTTCTTTGATGTTTCTTGGCCTAACCCTTTTGTTGAAAGCTCGTTTGATACGTGCTTGATATGTTTGGACATTATGCAAGGCACGTAGCCTACGTTCATTCAGTAGGATGAGTTCTTCATATCTATCCCTCTTCCAATCGGCTTCCGGGATTTGACTTTCTAGTAAAATACGCAAGGATGGTATTTCTAGCTCGACTGGTTGTACAGCTTCCATGCCGTAGGTCAAATAGAAAGGAGTAGCCCCAGTGGGCGTCTATGAGATATACGATACCCCCATAAAGCAAAGGGTATCTTGCTTGGCCAATCTCTATAGTTGTCAATCATTTTCTTGAGAATCGTGACAACATTCTTGTTTGCCGCCTCTACCGCGCCGTTAGTCTGTGGTCTATAGGGCGAAGAGTGGTGATGCTTGATCTTGTATTTGGCTAGCAATTGCTCGGTCTCAGCTTGGAAATGTGATCCATTATCACTAATGATCTCATGTGGGCAACCATACCGACAGATGATGTTGTTTTGTATGAACTTTGCCACATTTTTAGCTGTAAGACTAGTGTAGGAAGCCGCTTCTACCCATTTGGTGAAATAGTCGATTGCTACTAGAATGAAACAGTGACCTCCTGTTCCGGCCGGGGTTATCTTCCCGATTATGTCAATTCCTCATGCAGAAAATGGCCAAGGGGATGTCATTGTATAGAGCAATGAAGGAGGGACATGTTGTACATTCCCGAAGATTTGGCAATTGTGGCAATGTCTTACGTATTTGATGCAATCGGACTCCATTGTGGTCCAATAATATCCCAAAAGTGTGGTTTTCTTTGCCATCATGGGCCCACTCATGTGAGGACCGCATTCTCCGTCGTGGACTTCTTCCATCACCTTTCGTGCCTGTGAATGATCAAGGCAACGTAGGACTACACCAAGAGGTGTTCTTTTGTATAATTCTCCTTGCATGAGAATGTACTGGGAAGCTAGTAGGCGTATGGCACGTTGTCCCCTCTTGTCCATATCCGGTGGATATGTACCATTAAGCTTAAAATTCAGGATTGCTTGGAACCAGGGTTCCTGCGCGATTGCCTCTTCATCGGTGATTTGGTGGACATAAGCCGGCTCTGACCGTCGTTCGATGCACAAAGGCATTTCCACCATGTGATCTGGCATATTAATCAAATATGCAAGTTTCGCAAGAGCGTCTGCAAATTGATTTTCTTCCCGAGGTAGGTGTAGGTAGGTTACGTGATCAAAGAATTGAGCGACTTGGTCTATTCTAGCCTGATAAGGTGCGAGGCTTTCGCTTCGGATTTTCCAAGATCCGGTAACTTGGTTGATGATCAGTGATGAATCTCCATGTACTCGGAGGTTTTTGATGCCTAAGCTCACTGCCGCTTGTAGTCCAATGAGACAAGCTTCATACTCTGCAGCATTGTTTGTCACCTCGAAGTCGAGTTTGACAGCAATTGGTGTATGCTCGCCTTCAGGAGAAATGAGCAACACTCCTATTCCGAATCCTCTTAAGTTCGATGCTCCATCAAAGTATAGGTCCCGGGAGTCTACATCAGTTTGGAGTATATCCTCGTCTGGAAATGACCAAGTATCTATTGTTTGTGCGTCATTGATAGGATTTTCTGCGAAAAATTCGGCGACGGCGCGACCTTTTATAACTTTCAGTGGCACGTATTTGAGGTCGAATTCTGAGAGCATCAGGGTCCATCTTGCTAGGCGTCCGTTGAGGACGGGTTTCTCGAAGAGGTATTTGACTGGATCCATTTTGGAGTATATTTTGACGGAGTAGCTAAGCATGTAATGGCGTAGCTTCTTCGTTGCCCACACAAGAGCGAGGCATGTCTTTTCGAGTTGTGAGTATTTGCACTCGTATTCCAAGAACTTCTTACTAAGATAGTAGATAGCTCTTTCTTCACTTCCTACGGTTTGAGCCAGCATGGCACCCATGGCTGTTTCGGTTACTGTGAGATATAAACCAAGAGGTTGATCTCGTTGTGGTGGCATGAGCACTGGTGGTTTAGCCAATATCTCCTTGATTCGGTCGAATGCCTTTTGACAATCATCATCCCACATGGTGTGGTCCGTTTTCTTGAGTTTCTTGAAGATAGGCTCACAAATCATTGTAAGTTTCGATATGAATCGACTTATGTACTGCACTTTTCCCAGGAATCCTCTGACTTCTTTTTCTGTTTGGGGTTGTGGCATTTCGATCAAAGCTCTGATCTTGGAAGGATCTATTTCTATACCTCGTTGGCTAACGACGTGTCCCAGGAGTTTGCCAGATGTTACCCCGAATGTGCATTTCTGAGGATTGAGCCTCATGTTGTACTTTCGTAGCCTTGCGAAGAACTTGCGAAGGTTCGCGATATGTCCCTCTCTTTCCTTGAACTTGACAATCATGTCATCTACGTAAACCTCAACTTCTTTGTGCATCATGTCATGTAGGAGTGTAGTTGCGGTGCGTTGATATGTAGCTCCGGCGTTGATTAATCCAAACGGCATTACCGTATAGCAATAGGTTCCTCATTGGGTGACGAATGCGGTCTTATGCATATCTTTCATGGCCATCTTGATTTGGTTGTAACCCGCATACCCATCCATGAAGGATAGTAACGCGTGGTCTGCAGTATTGTCCACTAATATGTCGATGTGAGGTAGAGGGAAGTCATCTTTTGGACTTGCTTTGTTTAAGTCCCTAAAGTCAACACAAACACGGATTCTCCCATCCTTTTTGGTACGGCATGCTTGTGTTAGCTACCGGTCAGAATACTCGGAAACTTTGATGAACCCGGCTTTGAATTGCTTGTCAACTTCTTCCTTAATCTTTAGAGCCCACTCTGTTCTCATTCGTCGAAGCTTCTGTTTCACAGGTTTGAAACCTGGCTTAATCGGAATTCTATGTTCAGCGATATCCTTGTCGATCCCTGGCATGTCTTTGTAGGACCAAGCGAAAACGTCTTTGAATTCATTTAGGAGGTCTATGAAATCGGCCCTTTCGGTAGAGCTCAAGGTTGTCCCTATCCTAAGTTCTTGGGGTTCTAGTTCGGTTCCTACATTGATGGGTTCGGTGTCCTCTATTACTGGTCCCTCTTCCCCTTCCTGTAGTATTTCTTTGGCTACGTAGGGAGGTTTTCCGATCGAGTCTGGGTCTTGGTCATCCTCAGTATCATCGTAAACAGAATTGCACTCAAGATAACACAAAGAGTAAGCAGAACCTGATTTATTCATATTAAAATTTGAGTTGAAACAGAGAAGCCAACTGATCCATGGTCAGTGGCGGCAAAGGGACAGTGGTTGGGGCATTTCCCGAACTACTGTGACTACTCGAGGCTAAGCTAGGAGAAACAAGGGGAGTGGGGATGACGACAGGAGTAGACTCTCTAATGACTTCTCTAGACTCCGACTCTGACTCCGACTCGAACTCATCGTCTTCTGGTTCTCCTTTGAACATCTCTCCTTCTCCAGTGGTGAGCTTGAAGAGTCTTCCTTGATTGTTGGTCCACTTGATTGATTTTCTCCATCCTTTCTGCTGTCTTGCATCGGTTTCTGTGATTAACGCGGTGGGGTTGAAGCGATCGTCTTGAAGTATCATGGTAATGATCTCATCCTGCGCGGCCCTAACGAATCGGTCTTCTCCAAACAATAGGCTAACGGCTTGTTCGTCTAAGCAAGGTGCTTGACGGGTTTTGACGGTAGGAACCGTTTCTAGAGGGATAAAGTAGCAATCGTGAAAGATCTCGATTCCGGCTAGCTTCCTCTCGAGATAATGCCAAGGCTCGGGAAATCCGTGAAAGAGTTCTAGACTTCCTTCTTGAACAAAGTACCCATTTAAAGTAGGGAGATAGGGTCGAATTTGGATTCCTACGTGCTTGCGGTTTTGGACTTGGGCAAGCATTTCGAGAACCTCCTCTTTCGTGGGTTTGTACCCTAGTCCAAGTGGTATCCTCGTTGAGTTGCCTTCCTTGTATGATGCGAAGGTATTCTTCCGAATAGGGTTCAAAGGCATTCCAGGGAAGTAACCCTGGGATTTGAGTATGTGGTTGACCACCAAGTTGGAGTAGGGATTATAGTATAAGGGTGCCAATTCGCTTTCTATGACGCTTACACTTTGGAAGCCCCCAAGTTCGTATATGGGATCCGCAAGGACTTGATTGTTCGACTGTTTTTCGATTATTGCCTTGATGGGTGACGAAGTGATCGTCACTACTTTGCCATTTAGTGGGATCTTGATCTTTTTATGAAGGGTGGATGTTACCGCTTTGGAGGCGTGAATCCAAGGCCTTCCCAGAAGTATGTTGAATGAAGCCTCAATGTCCACTATTTGGAAGTTAACCTTTCGTTCGATTGGTCCTGTGGCTATGGTTAAGTTAGCAAGTCCTACTACCTTTCGTCGTGTACCGTCATACGCACGCACACCTTGATTGGTAGGGGTCCAATCCGACTCTTTTATGCCTAGCTTGTATGCCGTTTTGAGGGGTATGACGTTGACCGCGGAGCCATCATCCATCAAGGTCATTGGCACATTCTTCTTTAGACAAATAACAGTGATGTATAGAGCAAGGTTGTGACTAGCGCCAAAAGGTGGCAAATCTTCGTCCGAGAAAGTAATAGGGTTACTTAGCTTCGGTGATTCTTGGAAGACCAAGTTGACTACATCTTCAGGAGTGGAGTTATGTGCTACATTTAGTTTGGCCAAAGCTTGCAGTAAAGCTTGGCGATGTGGGAATGAGCTTGCTACTAATTGCCAGACTGAAAGATCAGCCTTTGTTTTCTGTAATTGCTTGAGCAAATGATCAGTGGATTCATCTTCGTTGTCATTTGGTGTGATGACGTTGGTTGGACCATTTTGAGTAGTGCTTTGATATGGACGACCCGAACGAGTTAGGTGGTCCACATCTTGGTCTTCACCATTTTGGACTATTTCTTTGACTAGGGAGTTTTCAATGAGATACTCGTCCTCATCATCATCGGCCCAAACTCCATTGATTGCAGCTAGTTCCCTCATTCTCATGATGTCATCTTCTAGTCGTATGATTTGGTCGACTAGTTTATCAACTATGGTGACTATTTCTTGCATAGCAGCATTTTGAGAGAAGATTAGTGGCACGTGCTCTTCGGGTGTTGCGTTGGGATTGCGTAAAGTTGTCACCACGTTTTCTAATTCCCAAACTTGCCTATCTACACTCTTTGCCCATGCGATGAATTCGGAAATGGTAGGGGAGACAGTGGAATAGAACCCTTCACTCTCGATTGCATGAATTTCATTTTCGATTGGAGAAATGAGGTGTGAGCAATCTAAGGTAGATTCATCACTTGTAATCACTAGAACTCCAAGAGGATTCTGAGTGTTGTTGGGTTTACCTCCCGGTGGTATTGGTAGTCGACCATCTTCAATCATGTCTTGAAGCACGTTTTTCAACTTGTAGCATTTTTCTGTGTCGTGTCCCTTGCCCCTATGGTATTCACAGTACGAGTTCTCGTCCCAGAATTTGGACTTCCTTTCGGGTTCGGGAGTAGGTCCAATGGGTTGGAGTTTACCTTGCTTCATTAGCCTTTTTAGGGCGTTGGAGTAAGTTTCCCCAAGGTTTGTGAATTTCCTTGGTGGGGTACTTTTCTTGGATGGCTCGAGAAGGTTAACTTCATCGGTCTTGCTAGTGGAGCCGTATGAACGACTTGCGGAACCTTGGTATCCTCGGCCTACCGTTTTGGACAAGAGTCCTTTACGGATGTCATCTTCAATCCTTGTCCCTAGTACGGTTAAGTCCTTGAAAGTCTTGATGTTTTGGTATCTCAAATGATTGGCATAGATGGGCTTGAGATTATCCACAAACTTTTCCACAAGAGTAGCCTCATCCGGGCGTTCAACTAGTTGAGTGCTAGTCTTCCTCCACCTACTTAGGAAGTCGGTGAATCCTTCTTTGTCATTTTGGGTAAGAACCTCTAGAGTACGCATGTTAACTTGGATCTCGGCATTATCCGCATATTGTTTGGAGAACTCGATTGCGGCATCTTCCCAAGTAGCGACCTTCTTGTGATCTAAAGAGTAGAACCATTGCCTCGGGATGGTATCAAGAGATGAAGGAAAGATCCTTAAGAACATCTCGGGTTTGATGCCTTTGATAGACATGTAATCCTTGAAGGCACGGATGTGATTCAAAGGGTTCTCATGCCCCTTGAACTTAGGGATATCCGTCATACTAAAGTTAGTTGGCAATTTGGAATTGACGGCCTCATACTTGCGATTGTTCTCCCTATAAATGTCATCACCCTTAAGGTACATCAATTGCTCCTCCAAGTATTGGAGTCTTTTCTCAGCTACAGTCATCCCCATGAGAGGATTTTCATCCTTGGATTCGTTGTCAGAGTCACGTAGTACTTCACTTTCATGAGGAGGCAACCTTCCCTCTACGGCATAGATACGGCTGATGCGTGTCTTTTATATGATGTTTTACATCCCATTTTACACGCATTTCAGAGCTCATTCTTGTAGTTTATGCTACATTTCTCCCTATTTCCGTCTACTTCCGTATTTTGTACTTTATTGCAGAAATGTGAAGAATTCAACGGGAAATCAAGCCAAATCCGCCCCCGAGTAATCTGCATTGCAAATGACGTAAAGGAATTGCTTAAGGAACGAGCTTGGTGCGCAATCCAAGGCCCAAAAGACAAGTCCACGAGTTTTAAGAAGTCAAGTAGCAGCTCATCCGGTCGATCGACCATCACCCTCGATCGATCGACCAATGCTCGGTTCGAAGCTCTTTTGTTTCTTGAGGAGCGATCGATCGACCAAAGCATTATCGATCGATCGACCGATTTCTATTCCAGACGTGGATTGAAAGACCGTGAATCTTGAAGCCCGTGAAGTTTAGGTTTAGGAAATAAGATGTTGCGTTGATTGCTATATAACGTAACATAAAACCATCGATTTTAAAAATCAAGTTTTCTATCCAAGTTTCATCACAATCTGAAGACTTTGAGTTCTAGTTTATTTCGAGTATTTAGGGTTTGGGATATCGATTTTAGCATTGGAATTCTGCCATTGTTCTTAATCTTTCCTCTTAAATCTCGGTATTCATTCTACCCTAATTTTAGTTTATTGTTTTACTTTCGTTATTAGTATAGATTTGATAGCTAGTGTCCCCAAAGCCAATTATCGTATCATCATTGTTGTTATTTACTCTAAGCATGAATTGATGGTAATTGTTATTAGTTTTATTGTTGTTATTACTTTCATCATGAGTAGCTAATTCTTTAGTGCTAGGATGTAGGCGATTTATGGCATAGGCGGCATTAGATCGAAGAAGGACTGTCTCGCGTGTTGGTCGATCGATGACATTGTCGGTCGATCGATCGATTCTCGTAGGGTTCATATTCGTTTTAATTGAATTTAATCTTGTATTTAATTTAATCGAATGCATGCAACTTGATTAGATACCTATTTCGTGGTGACCCATTAGATCGAAAGATAGGGAAAGTTATTTGACCATCAATTAAATCGACTAAACTTGTCTTTGAGATCGAAAGATAGGTATAGTTTAGACCGTTAGTCACTTTTCGGGACGAAAGTTAGTATTAGTGACATTAGGGACCTATAGCGAGATCGAGAGATGCTATTTGTTAAGAGTGGACCGAGAGGACCTCTTTATTTCCGCCTTACGTGTTTGATTGACCGACTTAGTTTGCGCCGAAGCTATAAAGAACCGATCATCCTAGCACCCTTCTGTTATTTGTTTAAATCGTATTTTTAGTTTATTATCTTTGTTTGCTCTTAGTCTTAGACCAATTCAAATCAACCCCCATAATAGTTACCTCAGACTGAACATAAATCAACTAAAGTTTACAACTGCCTCCTTGTGGTTCGACCCTGTTACCACTAGCCTAGGTTAGTCTTAATAGGAGATTATAAATTTTATCTTTGGTACTCACGACGACGGGTATCAAATTTTGGCGCCGTTCTTGGGAGGCAATAGTCCTAATTTTAGTTGTTTTTATTTTTAGTCTTTCTTAGTTTAAGGGACATCCGTTCCTTAAGCTTTTCTTATATTCTTTTTGTAGTTTCTTCTTATGCGCAGGTCACAGGGTGGAGAACTAGTACCGTTGAACCCTGAGCTTGAGAGATCCTTGCGCGAGTTGAGGCGAACACAAAGAGTATTACCGAGGAGGAGGAAGAGCCGAGTACTCTGTCAAGCTATTACGAGAACGAACTGTTCAAGGATAATCCACCATCTTCGCCCATTTCCACTTCTTGGTAGAGACGAGTTACTTCTCAGGAAATTCCAGTCATGGCCGAGGAAGCAAGTATAGCTAGTTATTCTGAGCCGACAGCCGATAACTTATATAAGGGGTTCGAGTTACCAGGAGATGCCAGGAAATTCGAACCAAAGCCTGCCTACATCACTATGGTTGAGAGAAACCAGTTTGGGGGAGCTGCAAATGAAGATGCAGCAAGGCATATGGTGACCTTTATTGACTACTGCTGCTCCATTCCTCCACCAGCTGGCGTGACCCAGGACCAAATCAAGGAGACCATGTTCATCTTCTCCCTTCGTGATGCTGCAAGGGAGTGGTATAGAGATTTGGACCGGACCGCTCAGGAGATCACTGATTGGAATACATTGGCATTGGCGTTCTACAAGAAGTACTTTTCTGCTTCAAGGACGATCGCTATTAGAGCTCAAATCACGGGCTTTAAACAAGGGCCAGATGAGAATTTCCACGAGGCATGGGTCCGATTCAAGAAGTTAGTGCGAACCATACCGCACCATGGGTTTGAAAAGTGGAGCTTGTGCAATCATTTCTACAATGGGTTGTACGACGATCAGAGGGCCATTTTGGATCTGCGACAGCCAACGGGAGATTTGAAAATTTGGGAGCGACCAAGGGGTGGAAGATCATTGACGATCTAGCTACCCACAAGGCCGAGTATGGGAATTCTAGAGGGAACCGGAGGAGAGCTGCTGAATCCTCTTCGTAGCCGCACTTGAGGCTCTTCTGCGAGGTTTGACAAGTATGAGCTAGGAGGAGCTTCTAAGGGTGGGATGTACCAAGTCAATCTTTGTGTCGACGGTCCCTTCGTGCGTGAAAGGTGTGGAATTGAGGGCCATGTCTCGAAAAACCGCCCTAGTCCCTTTGAATCTTATCGCCTTTCAACACTATAGGCGGACAAACACCTACTACGAGCCACCGCATCCAAACTTGAGTTGGAGAAGCCAGAATGTTTTGAATCCAACTCAACCTCCGCCACAAAGACGACCATATGTGCCTCCTCATCAAAAGCAACAAAGCAATATCAAAAGCCCCTTATGTGCGCAAACAACAAACACAGAATTCTGAATTTTCCGAGCTTAAGAATCTGTTGCTAAAGGAGTCCCAAGCAAGAGAGGCCGGGATGAAGTTACTAGAGAGCCAAATTGCTCAACTGGCTAGTAAAAGTAACACTCGAGCTCCGGAACACTTACCCACTCAACCTGAACAAAAGGAGACCCTAAATGCCATCACTTTGAGGAGCAGGTCCACCCTTGATGGTCCGCCATGGTTCAGGATCTTTGTTGGAAAAGATGAGCCGGAAACGAGTCAAGAGAAAGCTTCAACGAACAAATCAAAGAAAAAGACGTCTGCCGGGTATTTGATCGATCGATCGATATACCCCGATCGATCGATCGAAGCACGGGTTCTGAGCTTCGAATTGTACATCTCGTCGATCGACCGAGGAGAGTGGTCGATCGGCGAGATCGTTGATGATCTTGAAGAATTTCGTCCTTTAATGCCAAATAACCTCCGAGACCACTTGTTTCGGGGAACCACCGTCCCGAAAATTTTGGGGCGGACCCGAGTCTTGATGGGTCGTCCGCTCGAAGTTCGATCCAATGACGGTCAATGGTTCTCATTTGAGACGGTCCGAGGAGGGGTCTAGCTTCAACAAAGAGAAGGTGACGGACTTTCGGCCTAAGTCCAAGGATGCTGGTGCGCGTGAATTGGAGGAGAGAGCCAAGGTACTCCTTGTGACCCCATATCCAGGAGAGACTCGTGCCGACCAAGGAACAGGTATCTTTCGTAAGTTTGAGAAAGTTATCCGTAGTCCGAATGTTCGTGTACCCTTCCTTGAGTTAGTTAACCAAGTGCCCGCTTATACTAAATTTATGAAACAACTGTTGTCTAAAAAGCGGTCACTTGAAACGTGCACACCTGTATCGCACTTACTAAGGAGTCTTGTTCTTATCTGTCTCACATTGCGCCCCATAAGTTAGAGGATCCGGGTAGCTTTTCCGTTCCTTGCAAAATAGGTACCTTCTCAATTGAGAAGGCATTGTGTGACTTAGGGGCCAGTATAAGCGTCATGCCCTTGAGTTTAGCTAGGAAACTTAAGTTGACCCGGTTTGCTATCACAGACATGACAGTTCAGATGGCTGACCGATCTGCGGTCGAGCCTATAGGAGTCCTAGAGGACATACCCGTCCAAATAGGGAAGTTTTTCTTCCCTGTTGACTTTGTTGTCCTTGACATGCCTGAGGATGCCCATATACCGATCATCTTAGGTAGGCCGTTTTTCTCGCACACCTCTTTGGTGCGATTATTGACGCGTCGGTTTAGGAACCTTGACCTTCAAGGTTGGGAAACATTCTATCATTTTTGCCCAACCTGCTAAAAAGAAGGACGCCATGTGGCCTGTTACTTGTAATACGGTCTCTGAAAAGATATCGTACTTTGTGCTTCCTGAATCGACTGTCCCTATTACTACTGCTGTGTTAACCCCTCCGCCCCGGATTGGGAGCAAGAAGGAGGAAGAATCTGTTATTTTAGATAATGCAGGAGCTGGTTTGGGGAAGGAAGAGCCGTTGGATGCTCCAGCTGCGACAAAGCCTATCATTCAAAGAGGAGGTCTTGGATGCCTAAGCTATGGGACTGATGAGGAAGTGGAAGGTGAGCCAGCCAAGGTGAGATGGTCTGATTTGGATTCCGACGATTCCAAGGAAGTCCTTGATTGGGGAGATGACGAAGTTGGCCCATTGAGCTCTCCGACCGTCGACGCCAAGAAGGGTGCAACTGATAAAATGAGCACCATTGAGGCTACCTCTAGTAGCCAGAAGCCGACGAAGTGGGCCATACCGTGGTCCTTCTTGATCGACTATTAGTTGATCGAGCTCGTTATAAACTTCGTTTTATTTGCTTTGTTAAGACATTTTTATTGCTTTTTGTGTGCGCGAAAACTTCGCTTTTATTTTATTTGCTTAGGATTTTTAAGTACTTTAGACTTCGTTCTGGGTTTTGCGCAATTTTGGGCGCGTACTATTGTGCATTTGCAGGTATTTAGAGCTTGTTAGTTCAAATCATTAAGCAATTACGAAGAAATAGGATGCTGCAGCAGTGTTTTAAGTCGATCGACTGGCACCATTAGTCGATCGATCAATTCTGCAATTTACAGAGCTCTTTCACATTCACGCCCACTGGTCGATCGACTGATCTTCTTAGTCGATCGACCACTGCTGCTGCTATATTAGTTCACGACCTCTCCCCTGCTGTGTTTGGTCGATATGCGGACCTAAGGGAGTCTTCTACTCCACTCTTTTTTCCGTCAAAATATCTATTTCTTCTCTTGTCTCATCTGTGCACAATTTTTACGCTTCAAAATTGTTTTCTCAGTCTTATGCGTGGTTTTTAATTGTCTTTTCAGGTCCTTATTGGTAGCACTGCTGGCTACTGAAACCTCCTAGCTCACGCTGGTTTGGGGAGGTTTCCTTTGCTGCGCTCAAAGTCTTGTGAGTTCCCGATTTCCACTTCATGTCATATTTATTTATTTCTCGCAAATTCCCATTTCTCTTTTCTTCATTATATGATTTTGCACAATGGGGACATTGTGTGATTTGGTTTGGGGAAGGGTTTTGCGTCGCATATCATTTGCTTGCATTCACGTTTAATTTTGTTTTGCATTGTTTTATTTCATTTCTCTTATATATACAAAATTCAAAAAAAAAAATTGAAAAATTTCTAAAATTCCCATAAAATGCACGTTTATTTTAGCATATAGATTGAGTCGGAACGGTAGTATTTCTATGATGATTTTGCATTTGCAACTGTTTATGCCTGAGCCTTGCTTGATTAACATGTTATTAGTAGAATCGTAAATGCATATCTACGAGTTTTCGTTACATTCTTGCTGAACTTGAGACTTGACTTTGATTATTGGTAAACTACTTATACTTTCTGAGAATTAGAGCCTATAACTGGTGACATTCATGACCAGTTCATCTAGGAATGTGAGTAGTACTCCTTATGAGACATGTTTCCTTAATTTGCATGAATATGAATTTGACCTACTTAATACCTGTATGCATTCGGTCTGTGGTTTGTTGACACATGTGGAGGAGGTTTCCTTTTCTCATTTTACCCATAAGCTTCACACTGCTAAAAATATCCCTTTTTGTCCCATTACTACATCCTACATTTAGCCTGTCCCTTGTCAAGCTAGTAGTCTGTGTTTTCGGGATTGTTACTCATTTTTGGTGGCATATGCTCTGTTGAGACGATGGTTGGGAAATGAAATGAAAAAAGGAAAGAAAGAAACAAAAGAAAAAAAAATGAAAAAATGATTCGAAAAAAAAAAAAAAAAAAAAAAAAAAAGGTTCTGTACTGTTCAAATGGGTCGATCGACTGCCACACATGGTCGATCGACTGAGTTTCGAAGAGAAAAGAGATCAATTCGCATAATTTAATCCTTATCTTTTGGCGATTTTTGCTCCCATGTTTCATTTACATCCTATGGGGAGTTTTATTGATTTGATAGTTTGGAGATTGTGAGTTTTGTGCTTGCTATAGCACCGTTTCATTTGTTTATGAGAAAGAAGTTGGATGTTGTCCTTTGGTTCCGTTCTGGTACTAGCTTGATCACCTGTACCTCCACTTTACCATAAAATGTTTTGCCTCTTCTTACCCATACCTCACATAACCCATATATACCTCGGCATGTGTCATTGGTCATCTGTTCGGTTGGAATGCGTATGTACGGTCGTAGAGGTCATTTTCATATTTTATTGCTGGCATGTTTTCATAGGTCGTAGTTAGGTGAGAGTCACTACAAAATTACTTCTTTCTATCTTATATATATATATCACTTGTGCTTATTGAGTGATTTGAGCGACCCGCGAGAGTCCAATTTGATAAGTCTCTATAGTCAAAGGTGCAGCAGTTTTTGACGACTTTATAATTCGTTTGCATGATTCACATTACTAATTGATTGTTGGTTTTGCATTAAATTGGTTTAGGCTTAACAGTTTGCATTTCGCTCTGAGATTGAACTCGTTCCATTAGGTCATTAGATCGAGTCTAGTTCTTGCTTGGGGACAACCAAGGGTTTGGTTTGGGGAAGTTTGATGCGTGTCTTTTATATGATGTTTTACATCCCATTTTACACGCATTTCAGAGCTCATTCTTGTAGTTTATGCTACATTTCTCCCTATTTCCGTCTACTTCCGTATTTTGTACTTTATTGCAGAAATGTGAAGAATTCAACGGGAAATCAAGCCAAATCCGCCCCCGAGTAATCTGCATTGCAAATGACGTAAAGGAATTGCTTAAGGAACGAGCTTGGTGCGCAATCCAAGGCCCAAAAGACAAGTCCACGAGTTTTAAGAAGTCAAGTAGCAGCTCATCCAGTCGATCGACCATCACCCTCAGTCGATCGACCAATGCTCGGAGTTCGAAGCTACTTGTTTTTGAGGAGCGATCGATCGACCAAAGATTATCGATCGATCGACCAGATTTCTATTCCAGACGTGGATTGAAAGACCGTGAATCTTGAAGCCCGTGAAGTTTAGGTTTAGGAAATAAGATGTTGCGTTGATTGCTATATAACGTAACATAAAACCATCAGTTTAAAAATCAAGTTTTCTATCCAAGTTTCTGTCACAATACAGTACTTTCAGTTCTAGTTTATTTCGAGTATTTAGGGTTTGGGATATCGATTTTAGCATTGGAATTCTGCCATTGTTCTTAATCTTTCCTCTTAAATCTCGGTATTCATTCTACCCTAATTTTAGTTTATTGTTTTACTTTCGTTATTAGTATAGATTTGATAGCTAGTGTCCCCAAAGCCAATTATCGTATCATCATTGTTGTTATTTACTCTAAGCATGAATTCAGTAATTGTTATTAGTTTTATTGTTGTTATTACTTTCATCATGAGTAGCTAATTCTTTAGTGCTAGGATGTAGGCGATTTATGGCATAGGCGGCATTAGATCAGAGAAGGACTGTCTCGCGTGTTGGTCGATCGACTGACATTGTCAGTCGATCGACTGACCTCGTAGGGTTCATATTCGTTTTAATTGAATTTAATCTTGTATTTAACGAATCGAATGCATGCGACCAGTTAGATACCTATTTCGTGACTGACCCATTAGATCGAAAGATAGGGAAAGTTATTTGACCATCAATTAAATCGACTAAAGCTGTCTTTGAGATCGAAAGATAGGTATAGTTTAGACCGTTAGTCACTTTTCAGGACGAAAGTTAGTATTAGTGACATTAGGGACCTATAGCGAGATCGAGAGATGCTTTTTGTTAAGAGTGGACCGAGAGGACCTCTTTATTTCCCGCCTTACCTGTGTTTGATTCAGACCGACTTAGTTTGCTGCCGCGGAAGCTATAAAGAACCGATCATCCTAGCACCCTTCTTTTATCTGTTTAAATCGTATTTTTAGTTTATTATCTTTGTTTGCTCTTAGTCTTAGACCAATTCAAATCAACCACCATAATAGTTACCTCAGACTGAACATAAATCAACTAAAGTTTACAACTGCCTCCTTGTGGTTCGACCCTGTTACCACTAGCCTAGGTTAGTCTTAATAGGAGATTATAAATTTTATCTTTGGTACTCACAGCGACGGGTATCAACGGCCCTCGATGAGCTCAAGGCGGTCATAGGTTTGTTCTTGAGTAGCTTGCATTTGGGCTAGCGCGGCTAGGATTCGATCATTACCATCTTGAAGTTGGTGGAGGTTTGTTTCATCACTTGATCCGGGCATCTTGAAAACTGGATAAGAGATCGGCGACGAATCAAAACACGATCGACCATTCTAACACACTTGCTAAAAGAAGAAATGTTTTGACTCGTAAAGTGGGTGTGTGCCACTTGTGTTGAGTGAGCTTTGAAAAAGACAAGGTTTTTTGAAAATGTGTGTCCTAGTAAACTATAGTGTAGTTGTAGGAGTGGACTCAAAGTGAGGTTTTGAAATGGGCTTGTGGCCCGAATTTTGACACGACAAACGGACAGAGTTTTTACCGGATTTTGCGCTAATTAAAAGCCTATTTCGAGATTCTTGTTTGAAAAAAGGGTTTTGATTTTTGAAAAATTGTCATGGTTTCGTTTAGAAATGGTGATCACGTAAGGTATACACATTTATACAAGCATTATAACGGGATGCTGAGTGCATTTAAAAGGGTTTTGGTTTAAAGGGTGGGTTGCCATACCGAACCATCAAACCCGAAGTCTATGGAGAGGCTCGTACCAA
Source organism: Silene latifolia (assembly GCF_048544455.1). Taxonomy (NCBI): domain Eukaryota; kingdom Viridiplantae; phylum Streptophyta; class Magnoliopsida; order Caryophyllales; family Caryophyllaceae; genus Silene; species Silene latifolia. The sequence goes on from NC_133531.1 coordinate 81,370,361, forward strand.
ACAAGAGTAAGGCCGATTCCTAGTCCATTTCCTCAAGTAGTGAAGGCCCTTGATACAAACAAGAGTAAGCATCATGGTATGGATGACGTCAGTCGCTATCCATCCTTAGGCCCAAATAGGAATTAGGACCGTTTAGACGGGACGATTGGTCGAATGGGTTGGGTTGGGCCTAGGAAGGCCGAATAAAACGATCTAGGAAGACCGAGTTATGAAAACCGACAATTGTCTTGTACAAACTATTCCCTAACCTTGTTCAAGTTTCACCCTTGCTACACGTAAGTGTATTATCCCCAGTGAGTCACCAAAGCGTGGACGACGGGCCGCCACGGGGGCGCTTGGGTTGGAAAAGAGAAACAAGCGTTTGCATTTTTGTATGGAGTCGCCACCAATTTTTATGGGAAATTGGAACCGTTCGAATACCTCGTGTCATGTCAAGACACAAAGTAGAGACATGAACACTAAGCAATCGTTACCCTTAGCATTCTATGTCTAGAATGACTCTCGTGGATGCCAATGAACACGGGTGTTCACAGATATCTGGAGTAAGGGGTGAGGGTACGTATTAGGAAGCTCTTTTGATCGAACACCTAATCCCGCCCACCTCGATAGCGGCCTCTACTAATGATTAGGGAAGTTATTCGTACTTGATATATCGTCGGCTATATGCATGCAATGCAACATCCAAGTTTTAATCCTAACATGTGAGAATTAATACTAAGTCGGTTGACACGTAATTAGCAAACAATTGGGTCGAAGTAGGATTTAATGTTTAATTACATGTGAAAACATACAAACAATAAAGGAAATACAATAATTATGAATTACAATAATGAAAATTACAATAATTACAATGGAATAGGCGATTTATGTCGAAAATACCTTTAAAACAGATAATTTGAGAAAACGAATAAAGGAATAAATTAAAGAAATAAACAAACAGGAATTAGCGTGATACTACGAATAATAGTTAGTTAATATGTAGACTAATTAAACTAGGTCAAGGCAACAACGGAGTTCAGAGACAGAACTCAGCCAGGAACAGGCGCAGCAGAGCTGCGTCCTTTGGAATAGGCGCAGCAGACGCTGCGTCTGTTCCTTGGCTCAGTTCTGGCTGTGAAGCCGTAATTGCAAGCCGTTAATGTTAATTGGTGAATTTTAATGATCGATTGATGATATTTACTCGGATGAAAGTGATTAGCATGTTATGTAACATATGAATGGGTCATGAAAACAGTAAAACATGAATAAGACGGAATATGAGATGAATTAACATAAGATGGATTAATGATAGAAGTGAAAAATATTAATGAGTCAAACAAATTAAATCAATTAACTAAGTTAGATACGACGGATTAATGACGAATATATGATAGATATGACAAAAGACAGATGAAAACTATATCAAAGACGAATTCCAGAAACCCAATATTGATGAATTGAATCTCTACAACCCGGAATTGAATTTAATGACGAAAACCCGCAAATATTGGATTATAAGGGATTTAAGTCGGATTTGTGATGATTAAAACGTGTTAACGATGAATAATAATATACATGTGAATTATATGCTATTATGATGAAGAACAAACAAAAGGATTTGACGAATAACGAGAGGATTTAACGAAGAAGAAAGGAAGCGAGAAGCTGCGCGGCCCCTCACGAAGAGGCGCAGCAGAATCGCTGCGCTCCTTCGAAGAGGCGCAGCGATTCTTTGCGTCCTTTCTCGACGGTTATCTACTGGAAATCCGTAAAAAGAGGTTTTTAAAGCATGGTTTTAGAAATCGGTTTTAATGGTATTTTCGACGTAAACCTAACAATTGATGATGATACAAAAAATAAATACAATAAAATAAAAGAGAGATTACACCCTCAGACTTACATGTTGACGAAACGAGAAGGACTAAGATATCGATTAGTGATGCTCGACGCGAATGCAAAGAAAGTGCCCTCGTAAGAGGAAAACGATTAATTAATTAAGTTGATTGATTGTGTAGTTGGTCAAATTGGTCGGTCATGCAAACGGGGAGGCTGGTACTCAGAAGGATCCGAGCTTACGCGGTCGAATGTTCAAGCACGTAGACGCCAAAAAGTAAGAACAAAGTCTAGAATGCAAAGGGAGAAGAGAAGGGCGGACACTCGCGTGAGAAATATGAGGAGCGAAGGCTCCTATTTATACTAATCACGTGGAGGAATTAGGGTTTCAGAGACTCTTTGGAAGTGAATCTCGGAAAGATATGAAAAAGATACGAGAAACATGCGAGAAAGGACTGGGAAGAGGCGCGGCAGCCCATGCGTCTCTTGGAAGAGGCGCAAAGACCTGCTGCGTCTATTCCCAAGGGGTTTCCTCTGAGAAGAAAGATTTCCGTGTTTGAGTTATGGTAGGACGGAAATAATTCGGTTTTCCTTAATATCTTATGTGAATATTACGGGAAATTGTTTACTAAAAGATAAAATTTATGAAATATGGAATAGAAATATCCGGAACATTCCAGAACATTCTGACTCGGGATTTAACGGTTAACAGAAAATGGAGACGGTTTTAGGCCCGGACTCCGAATGTACTCTAATTACTGTCAAAACGACCGTATCGGCACGTAGATGACAACTAAGAGTTAGACATTAATATTTGAGCAATCACTTGACGATAATCTTACGAATTGTCACAAATCGTTCCGCGTACCAAACATGCGGCCCAATCATCACCGGGTGGTTTGCGGGAGGTGCAGAAATGAGGTATCTACAGATTTCCTCTTCGTCGGTGATTTGGTGGACATAAGCTGGCTCTGACCGTCGTTCGATACATAAAGGAATTTCCACCATGTCGTCTGGCATATTAATCAAAGAAGCGAGTTTTGCAAGAGCATCCGCAAATTGATTTTCTTCCCGAGGTAGGTGCAGATATGTCACGTGGTCAAAGAATTGAGCAACTTGGTCTATTCTGGCTTGATAAGGTGCTAGGCTTTTGCTTCGGATTTTCCAAGATCCCGTAACTTGGTTGATGATCAGGGATGAATCCCCATGTACTCGGAGGTTTTTAATGCCTAAGCTCACTGCCGCTTGTAGTCCAATGAGACAAGCTTCGTATTCTGCAGCGTTATTTGTCACCTCGAAGTCGAGTTTGACAGAGATTGGTGTATGCTCACCTTCACGAGAAATGAGCAACACTCCTATTCCAAATCCTCTTAAGTTTGATGCTCCATCAAAGTAAAGGTCCTAGGAGTCTACGTCGGTTTGGAGTATATCCTCGTCTGGGAATGACTAAGTGTCTATTGTTTGTGCATCATTGATGGGATTCTCTGCGAAAAATTCGGCGACAGCGCGTCCTTTTATTACTTTCAGAGGCACATATTTGAGATCGAACTCTGAGAGCATCAAAGTCCATCTTGCTAGACGTCCGTTGAGAACGGGTTTTTCGAAGAGGTATTTGACTGGATCCATTTTGGAGTATATTTTGACGGAGTAGCTAAGCATGTAATGGCGTAGCTTCTTCGTTGCTCACACAAGAGCGAGGCATGTCTTTTCGAGTTGTGAGTATTTGCACTCGTACTCCAAGGACTTCTTACTAAGGTAGTAGATAGCCCTTTCTTCACTTCCTACAGTTTGAGCTAGCATGGCACCCATGGCTGTTTCTGTTACCGTGAGATATAAACCAAGAGGTTGATCTTGTTGAGGTGGCATGAGCACTGGTGGTTTAGCCAATATCTCCTTTATTCGATCAAATGCCTTTTGACAATCATCATCCCACATGGTGTGATCCGTTTTCTTGAGCTTCTTGAAGATAGACTCACAAATCATGGTGAGTTTCGATATGAATCGACTTATATATTGCACTTTTCCCAGGAATCCTCTGACTTCTTTTTCAGTTTGTGGTTGTGGCATTTCGATCAGAGCCTTGATCTTGGAAGGGTCTATTTCTATACCTCGTTGACTAACGACGTATCCCAGGAGTTTGCCAGATGTTACTCCGAATGTGCATTTCTGAGGATTGAGCCTCATGTTATACTTTCGTAGCCTTGCGAAAAATTTGCGAAGGTTCGCAATATGCCCTTCTCTATCCTTGGACTTGACAATCATGTCGTCTACGTATACCTCAACTTCTTTGTGCATCATGTCATGTAAAAGTGTAGTTGCGGTGCGTTGATATGTAGCTCCGGCGTTGATTAACCCAAACGGCATTACCGTATAGCAATAGGTTCCCCATTGAATGACAAAGGCGGTCTTATGCATGTCTTCTATGGCCATCTTGATTTGGTTATAACCCGCATACCTATCCATGAAGGATAGTAATGCGTGGTCTGCAGTATTGTCCACCAATATGTCGATATGTGGTAGAGGGAAGTCATCTTTAGGACTTGCTTTGTTTAAATCCCTAAAATCAACACAAACACGGATTCTCCCATCCTTTTTGGGTACATGTACTATGTTGGCTACCCAGTCAGAATACTCGGAAACTTTGATGAACCCGGCTTTGAATTGCTTATCAACTTCTTCCTTAATCTTGAGAGCCCATTCCGTTCTCATTCGGCGAAGCTTCTGTTTCACAGGCTTGAAACTTGGCTTAATCGGAATTCTATGCTCGGCGATATCCCTGTCGATCCCTGGCATGTCTTTGTAGGACCAAGTGAAGACGTCTTTGAACTCGTTTAGGAGGTCTATGAAATCGGCCCTTTCGGTAGAGCTCAAGGTAGTCCCTATCCTAAGTTCTTGGGGTTCTAGTTCGGTTCCTACGTTGATGGGTTCGGTGTCCTCTATTACTGATCCCCCTTCCCCTTCCTGTAGTATTTCTTTGGCTACATAGGGAGGTATTTTAGTTGAGTCTGGGTCTTGGTCATCCTCAGTATCATCGTAAACAGAATTGCACTCAAGATAACACAAAGAGTAAGCGAGTAACCCGATTTATTCATATTAAAGTTTGAAAAAAGTTGAAACAAAGAAGCCATCCGATCCGTGGTCACGGCGGTAAAGGGACAAATGGTTGGGACATTTCCCGAACTCACGTTACTACTCGAGGCTAAGCTAGGAGAAACAAAGGGAATAGGGATGACGACAGGAGGAGACTCCCTAGTGACTTCTCTAGACTCGACTCGACTCGACTCCGACTCGACTCGAATTCATCGTCTTCTGGTTCTTCTTTGAACATCTCTCCTTCTCCAGTGGTGAGCTTGAAGAGTCTTCCTTGATTGTTGGTCCACTTGATTGATTTTCTCCATCCTTTCTGTTGATTTGTGTTTGTTTCTGTGATTAACGCGGTAGGGTTGAAGTGATCGTCTTTAAGTATCATGGTAATGATCTCATCCTGCGCAGCTCTAACAAATCGATCCTCTCCAAACAATAGACTAACAGCTTGTTCGTCTAAGCAAGGTGCTTGACGGGCTTTGACGGTAGGAACCGTTTCTGGGGGGATGAAGTAGCAATCGTGAAAGATCTCGATTCCGGCTAGCTTCCTCTCGAGATAGTGCCAAGGTTCGGGAAATCCGTGAAAGAGTTCTAGGCTTCCTTCCTTAACGAAGTATCCGTTTAGAGTAGGGATATAGGGTCGCATTTGGACTCCTACGTACTTACGGTTTTGAACTTGAGCAAGCATCTCGAGAACTTCCTCTTTAGTGGGTTTGTACCCTAGTCCAAGTGGTATCCTTTTTTAGTTGCCTTCCTTGTATGGTGCAAAGGTGTTTCTTCGGATAGGGTTTAAAGGCATTCCAGGGAAGTATTCCTGGGCTTTGAGTATGTGGTTGACCACCGTGTTGGAGTAGGGATCGTAGTATAAGGGTGCCAATTCACTTTCTATGACATTTATGCTTTGGAAGCCCCCAAGTTCATATACTGGGTCTACAAGGACTTGATTGTTTGACTTCTTTTCGATTATTGCCTTGATGGGTGACGAAGTGATTGTCACCACTTTGCCATTTAGTGGGATCTTGATCTTTTGATGAAGGGTGGATGTGACCGCTTTGGAAGCGTGAATCCAAGGTCTTCCTAGAAGTATGTTGAAGGAAGCTTCAATGTCCACTATTTGGAAGTTAACCTTTCGCTCAATTGGCCCTGTGGCTATGGTTAGGTTAACGAGTCCTACTACCTTTCGTCGTGTACCGTCATAAGCGCGAACACCTTGATTGGTAAGGGTCCAATCCGACTCTTTCATGCCTAATTTGTATGTCGTTTTGAGGGGTATGACGTTGACCGCGGAGCCATCATCTACCAAGGTCATTGGCACGTTCTTCTTTAGACAAATGACGGTGATGTAAAGAGCCAAGTTGTGACTAGCGCCAAAAGGTGGCAAATCTTCGTCTGAGAAAGTAATAGGATTACTTAGCTTCGGTGATTCTTGGAAGACCAAGTTGACTACATCTTCGGGTGTGGAGTTATGTGCTACATTTAGTTTGGCCAAAGCTTGCAGTAAAGATTGGCGATGTGGGAATGAGCTTGCTACCAATTGTCAGACTGAAAGATCAGCCTTTGTCTTCTGTAATTACTTGAGCAAATGATTAGTGGAGTCATCTTCGTTATCATTTGGTGTGACAACGTTGGTTGGACCATTTTGAGTAGTGCTTTGATATGGACGCCCCGAACGAGTCAGGTGGTCCACATCTTGGTCTTCGCCAGTTTGGACTATTTCTTTGACTAGGGAGTTTTCAATGAGATACTCGTCCTCATCGTCATCAGCCCATACTCCATTGATTGTAGCTAGTCCTCTCATTCTCATGATTTCGTCTTCTAGTCGTGTGATTTGGTCGACTAGTTTATCAACCACGACGACTATTTCTTGCATAGTAGCATTTTGAGAGAAGATTAGTGGCACATGCTCCTTAGGTGTTGCGTTGAGATCATGTAAAGTTGTTACCACATTTTCTAATTCCCAAACTTGTCTATCCACACTTCTTGCCCATGTGATGAAGTCGGAAATGGTAGGGGAGATAGTAGAGTAGATCGCGTGGATCTCATCTTCAATTGGAGAAATGAGGTGTGAACAATCTAAGGTAGATTCTTCACTTGTGATCACTAGAATCCCAAGAGGGTTCTGAGTGTTGTTGGGTTTACCTCCCGGCAGTATTGGTAGTCGACCATCTTCAATCATGTCTTGAAGCACATTTTTCAATTTGTAGCATTTTTCTGTGTCATGCCCCTTGCCTCTATGATATTCACAGTACGAGTTCTCGTCCCAGAACTTGGATTTCTTTTTGGGTTCAGGAGTAGGTCCTATGGGTTGGAATTTGCCTTGCTTCATTAATCTCTTAAGAGCGTTGGAGTAAGTATCCCCAAGGTTTGTGAATTTCCTTGGTGGGGTACTTTTCTTGGATGGCTCAAGAAGGTTAACTTCATCGGTCTTGCTAGTGGAGCCGTAGTAACGACTTGTTGAGCCTTGATATCCTCGACCTACCGTTTTGGACAAGAGCCCTTTACGGATGTCATCTTCAATCCTTGTTCCTAGTACGGTTAAGTCCTTGAAAGTTTTGATGTTTTGATATCTCAAATGATTGGCATAGATGGGTTTGAGATTATCTACGAACTTCTCCACAAGGGTAGCCTCATCTGGGCGTTCAACTAGTTGGGTACTAGTCTTCCTCCACCTATTTAAGAAGTCGGTGAATCCTTCTTTGTCATTTTGGGTAAGAACCTCTAGAGTGCGCATGTTAACTTGGATCTCGGCATTATCCGCATATTGTTTAGCAAACTCGATCGCGGCATCTTTCCAAGTAGCGATCTTCTTGTGTTCTAAAGAGTAGAACCATTGCTTTGGGATGGTGTCAAGAGATGAAGGAAAGATCCTTAAGAACATCTCGGGTTTGATGCCTTTGATAGACATTTAATCCTTGAAGGCACGGATGTGGTTCAAAGGGTTCTCGTGCCCCTTGAATTTAGGGATATCCATCATATTGAAGTTGGTTGGCAATTTGGAATTGACGGCCTCATACTTGCGGTTGTTCTCCCTATAAATGTAATCTCCTTTAAGGTACATCAATTGCTCCTCTAAGTATTGGAGTCTTTTCTCAGCTACAGTCATTCCCATGAGAGGATTTTCGTCCTTGGATTCCCTCGCGAAGTCACCTACTACTTCACTTTCGTGAGGAGGCAATCTCCCCTCTACGGCATAGATCCGGCCCTCGATGGTATCAAGGCGATCATACACTTGATCTTGAGTAACTTGGATTTGAGCTAGTGCGGCTAGGATTCGATCATTACCATCTTGAAGTTGGTGGAGGTTCGTGTCACTGGTTCCAGGCATCTTGAAAACTGGATAAGAGATCGATGACGAATCAAAACACGATCGGCCATTCTAAGACACTTGCAAAGAGAAGAAATGTTTTGACTCTTGAAGTGGGTGTGTGCCACTTGTGTTGAGTGAGCTTTGAAGAAAAGACAAAGTTTTGAAAATGTATATCCTAGTCAACCATAGTGTAGTTGTAGGAGTGGACTCGAAGTGAGGTTTTGAAATGGGCTTGGGCCCGAATTTTGACTCGACAAATGGACAGAGTTTTGACTGGGTTTTGCGCTAATCAAAGGCCTTTTTTTTCGAAATTTTTGTTTAAAAAAAGGGTTTTGATTTTTTACAAAAATCGTCATGGTTTCGTTTAGAAATGGTGATCACGTAAGGTACAAACATTCATACAAGCATTATAACGGGATGCTGAGTGCATTTAAAAGGGTTTTGGTTTAAAGGGTGGGTTGCCATACCGAACAATCAAACCCGAAGTCTGTGGAGAGGTTCGTATCAAACAAGAGTAAGGCCGATCCCTAGTCCATTTCCTCAAGTAGTGAAGGTCCTTGATACAAACAAGAGTAAGCATCATGGTATGGATGACGTCAATCGCTATCCATCCTTAGGCCCAAATAAGAATTAGAACCGTTTAGACGGGACGATTGTTCGAATGGGTTGGGTTGGGCCTAGGAAGGCCGAATAAAACGGTCTAGGAAGACCGAGTTATGAAAACCGACAATTGTCTTGTACAAATTATTCCCTAACCTTGTTCAAGTTTCACCCTTGGCTACACGTAAGTGTATTATCCCCAGCGGAGTCGCCAAACTGTGGACAACGGGGGCCCACGGGGGCGCTTGGGAGGAAGAGAACAAGCGTTTGCATTTGTTGGAGTCGCCACTAATTTTTATGGGAAATTGGAACCGTTTTAGATGAGCGTTTTAGATCCAGGATGCTCGGATTCTCTTAGGAGACGCCCGGATTGTTCAGTGGACGCCCGGATTGCCTTCAGTTCCCGCGGGCTCAGGTCTGCCCGTGGGGGTTTCCTTCTCCTCATTTCGTTCATTTAAGAGTGCTTCCCCACACTTGAATTTCTATATCCTTCATTCATCAAAAGAGTTAGTAACACTCCCTCACCAACCCTCATGTCAAAAATCATGCTTTATTGAAATTAAATATAAATGCAATATAGTTAAAAATGCAAGTGAGAAGGGTTATTATATTTACAAGTGGTGGTTTGGAGAGGACTCCACCAAACTCTCTCTTTGATGGTCTTTTCATGGTGGGAGAGGCCCGAGTCGGATGACCTCGACTTCTCCGATGAATGCTCCTTCATAATATGGCTTCAACCTTTGGCCATTGACTTTGAACTTGTTTTCATCTTCCGACTTTATTTCAAAGCCGCCGCACTTTCCCACTTCGGTGATCACATAAGGCCTCATCCATCTTGAGTTTAACTTCCCGGGAAAAAGTCGATATCGGGAGTTAAATAGAAGGACTTTGTCTCCCTTGTGCAAGGCTTTTTGCTTGATTCTCTTGTCATGAAGCAACTTTGTCCTCCCCTTGTAGATCATTGCATTTTCATAGGATTGTAGTCAGAATTCCTCCAACTCTTGAATTTGCATTATCCTCTTTTGACCACTTAACTTGAGGTCAAGGTTGAGAGCTTTGATTGCCCAAAAGACTTTGTATTCTAGCTCAATTGGCAAATGACATGCCTTTCCATAGACTAGTTTGTAAGGGGAGGCTCCTATAGGAGTCTTATAAGCCGTCCTATAAGCCCAAAGAGTGTTATCAAGCTTCATACTCCAATCCTTACGAGTTTTGTTAACAACCTTCTCAAGAATTTGTTCGATTTCTCTATTTGAAACTTCAACTTGACCTCTTGTTTGAGGATGGTATCCCAAGCCGGTTCTATGTTGGAACACCATATTTTGTCAAAAGAGAGGTGAGCTTCTTTTCATGGAAATGTGTTCCTCCATCACTTACGTAAACAAAAAGACTAGGGTACTTGTCACGCATTGCAACTTCAGCTTCCCATGTAGCTTCTTCCACCTTATGATTAGACCGCAAAACTTTCACTAACGCTGTCTCACCATTACGAGCCTTCCTCACTTTTCTATCCAAGATCTCCTTAGGCTCCTCAACATAAGACAACTGATCATCAATCTCAATATGCTCAGGCTCTAGTACATGAGTGGGATCACTCACATACTTCGTCAACTGTGAAACATGAAATACATTATGGACCCTATCCAAAGCTGGAGGTAGTGCTAAACGGTAAGCTACCTCTCCAACTCTGTCTAAGATTTCATATGGCCCAATATACTTCTGAATCAGCTTCCCTTTCTTCCCAAATCTCATCACTCCTCTCATAGGAGACACTTTCAACAACACTTTGTCTCCCACAACAACTTCTATACCACTCATCTTTAAATCTGCATAGCTTTTTTGTCTATCATGCGCCGCACGCATCTTCTGACGAATAATGTGCACTTGCTCCACCATTTCTTGTATCATCTCAGGTCCTAACACAATTGCATCTACTCTGTCATCCTAACACAGTGGACTCATGCACTTCCTTCCATACAATGCCTCAAAAGGTGTCATGCCAATACTAGCATGATAAGTGTTGTTATAAGAAAACTCGATTAAATCCAACTTCTCCTCCCGCGATCCACCAAACTCCATCACACAAGCCCTCATCATATCCTCCAATGTTTGAATAGTTCTCTATGTCTGCCCATCTGTAGCTGGATGAAATGTTATGCTCATCATCAACTGAGTCCCCATCAAATATTGCAATTCCTGCCAAAACTTAGATATAAACCTTGAATCACGATTAGAAACAATATTCTTTAGCACACCATGAAGCTTCACCACATTCTTGACATAAGCTTTAGCCAACTCAGCTTTACTCCAAGTATCTTTCATAGGAATGAAGTGAGCTGACTAAGTCAATCAATCCACAATAACCCAAATATTATTCCCTTTCTCAGTCTTAGGCAACCCCGCAATGAAATCCATAGAAATGCTCTGCCACTTCCACTTAGGTACACCAAGGATTGAACTTCACCTTGTGGTGTCTTGTGCTCTTCCTTTACTGTTTGACAAACCAAGCATCTTGCAACGAACTCAACAACCTTTTTCTTCATCTTAGGCCACCAGAAAGTCTTCTTCAAATCTTTATATAGCTTATCTCTGTAACACCCCTATACACCAAGGTGTCTTACCAAACCAACCCAATGTATAAAGGTGCTACAATCTCGGTTTCCCGAGGTAAATGGATCAAATAAACAATAGTATAACATTTATTAAATAGCTTTATACATTACATCGTAGAACAGCGTGATGAAGATAAAACATAACCAGCTAGAAGAAATACTAAACATAAATGTCAGCGATATCTACTTCGGTAGCGTGATGACTCGATTCCCTTCCAAGCCCCGCAAGCATCAAGACTAGCTGCACCTGCTAAACCAACTGCTCACCTTCCCCGAATGGATCACCACAATTTTGAAAACACAACACGGGGTCAGTTCACTGAATAATAAAGATAAGCAAATGCAACAAAGATAAACCAGCTGTTCCACCATACATCTCCAATTCCCAACCACGCCTCATAACTGACTACACAGCAAAGTGTGTAGCCCTGCCAGTGGGGGACCAAGAACTAGAGTTTTAGGTCTAAGGAGTAAGGAGCCAAAGAGAGGGGAGAGAGAGATGGTTCTTCCTGCCGTCCTCTCTTTTATTCTAAGATAGAACTAAAATATCCAAGAGGTAAATCTAAAAGATCGCGTAAGAATATTCTAACCGTCAAAACTACTCGATTGAGTGAAAACAAACTACTCGATCGATCAGAATGAAGGTCAAACCTCTCGATCGATTAAATCAAGTACTCGATTGAGGAACTCAGCAAACACCCTTCTCGATCGAGAAAAGCAAATACTCGATCAAGGGCTTTCGGCATAAACGTGTGCTCGATCGACCAGTTGTAGCAGTCAACTTAGTTGATCGAGTTAGCTAGCACTGTATCAGCATGGATGAAATCAAAACACCTTCCGAAGCCACTTCACGCATCCCTAGGTGACAAATTCAGGGCTCCAATTCTTCTATCTCCAAAATGCATGCAAACGGGATAGGTTCAGGCTTGATTTAGCTCCTCTCCGGTTCATACCTGCAAATAATACAAGACAAACCAAAGTAGACTATTCTGGGGGCATTCGTAGCTAGATGCTACGTAAATAACACAGAAATGTGTGTAAATATAGGATAAAAACCTTATATAAAATGCACGCATCAAAGAGACGAAAGAGAGACTCATGAACGATCAATTTGCCTTGAGAGTGATTAGGGTGATTAGAGAAGTGAATATCGTAGTTTAGGTTTTGATAAAATGATTAGTAACTATTAAACAAAGTTTATATAATCTCTAATCACCTTAAATCAAACCGCCGAAATTAATCCCGTCAGACCGCTTACTCGGTCGACTACCTGAGGTACTCGGCCGAGTACGCCTTACTCGGCCGAGTATTTCACTACTCAGCCGAGTGTTCCTAGACAGTAACCTGACTAGAAAACACACGACACCCTACTCGGCCGAGCTAGTCCTATTCGCCGAGTAAACTGACTCAGAAAACCATGGTATTACACCAGCCTAGTCCAGACGAAAACATTCAACGTCTCAGCCCACCCCAGACGTGAATAGTTTACGTCCCAGCCCACCCAAGACGTGTACATTCAACGTCCCACTACATTTATACGTCAACTTCCATAATTGATTCATACTAGGCAACAACTAATACTAAGCAACGTCCGATTCAAACGAAAAAAAATTACAATTTGATAAATTAGTAACTTAGTTAATTAGTTAACTTAACGATGATTCGTCGTTAACCTTTGATTTAGATTGTTCGTTGTTTTGACATTGAATTTGATTAACAAAGTCTTGAATTTTTTTTTTAAGTTGGTTATTTGAGAGGATTTGGGAGAGAATGAAGTAGAAAGAGAGTGAGTAAGAGTAGTGAGTGTCTTTTTTTTAAAACGTCGACGATTCGTTACAAAACGTTGACGTTTCGTTACAAAACGCCGTCGACATTTCGCAATCCCCATTAACTACTCACGGAGCATATAAAAGTGGTATTTCATTAATTGTTCATATTTGTCGTCATAGTATTTTGCTTTGAGAAAAAAGGTTGTAACTAACAATTAATCAAAGATAATTGAGTAAGTGCTGAAATGTATTATTAAAAAAAAAAATATACCACAAAGCTAATGATTTCAATTTTTAAATTCTCTTAATATGCAATTTATAATTTTTTCTTATACGTAGTATATGGGTCAAGTCATTCTCAAATAATATCATCACTAAAAGATTTAGCAATTTATAATTTTATAAATTTTATTTATATTTTAATTAAGATATTATAGTTTAGAGTTTAGTAAAAATAATATAATTTGATGAAAAGATTAATTTTAATGAAAAGATAATAATTTAATGAAATAAAATATAATTACTCCCTCCGTCTCGATCAATAGTTATCTATTATTTTTGACACGAAAATTAAGGAAAGAGAAATGAGTGAATTTGGACCACACAAAATCTATAACCCCACATGTACATAAAAGATACCTACAAAAGATGACCAAATAAAGGAATAGATAACTATTTACTGAAACACCCCAAAATATAAATAGATAACTATTGACCGGGACGAAGGGAGTATTAATTTTCTTATTTAGTAAATGGATTTAATTGTAACTATCTTCCTTATTTAGAAGATGTTTTTTGGAAAGAAAAATTGAGAGATCGCCTATTCTTTTAGTAGATAGGGGATTAGTTAGGTTTTGAGAGAGAGAGAAGAAAGATAATTGTTTCTAATTAATATATTTTAAGACGAAGCGCACTTATGAAATATCAGGGGCAAAATGCTGATTGAGTAAATTGGTGCGGAGGATTCAGCAATTACGTTGATAATCTATACTCCCTCCTAGTCTGATTGTTGGTTCCTCTTTCCTTTTTGATGCTAGTCGGGTGTTGGTTCTCCTTTCCTTTTTTGGTAAGTTTTGTGTGGTCCAAATTCAATTCCATGTGGAGTAGGGTGTTTTGTGTGGTCCAAATTCATTTCCTTAATTTTGGTGCCCAAAAGAAAGGGAATCAACAATTAGACTAGGAGGAAGTACAATATTATAAAAAGACAAGTTGAGTATCAAACTTTATGACACATGGCATTCATATAAATCATTCAAAATACCATAAAGCAAGCTCATATACGTTGTTCTCATTTGTGGTGATTAAGTAGTTGAATAGGCAAAAGTAATGATTTCCATGCTTCAATGCACCTTTTGTTTTTATGAAAAAACAAAATGTCCACTATTAACTTCACTTCCTCATTAACCGTTTAACCATTCATTATTGTTCCTCTTCAATAGACCATTAGAGCATCTTCAATGGTAAGCTAGTTGGTACTAGCTTACCTTTGTCACATTATTTTTTTGAGCTAAAACAATTTCAAGCTACAATTTACTCCAATGGTGAAGCTAATTTACTATTAGCTTGATAAGATCCACCTAACAAACTCTCCTATTTATTTATTCAATCCTTAATTTCTAAAAATAAAATTAAGACTTTATAAATGAGACACTATTTTCCTATTGGCTATGTTCTTCTTATAAGTCCATTTGAGCAAGTAGCTCCATGGAGCTACTAGCTCAAAATTATTTGAGTAAAGCCAATTTATATGAACAACTCCAATGATTAACCTAGTAGCTTATAATTTTTCAAAATTGCAAGCAAGTCCTTTTACCCAACCATTGGAGATGCTCTTACTACATCTCATTATCGCTCACACGCTTATAGCATTCCATCCTTAAATGTGTTAGGCGGTTTCGAAGATGCACCATTTATAAATCTTTGATACTCCGTATTTTTTTCCTACAGTTTATTTTTTGGGTAATGATAAATACAACCCATTGGGTTGTATTTAAGAAACCAAAAGAGGAAATAAATTCTTGATATATGCATTAATTATATTGGTTAATGTGTAATTTAGTTCTTAGTTCTTAAATTAATACCCAAATTAGAAGGTATTTAATGATTAAATACAACTCATTGGGTTGTATTTAGCATTACCCTTTTTTTCATATCTCGCTGCACAAAACTTTATTTCAGCATAATTAGAAAGAAGATACAAATCATACTACTCATATATGCTTTACTTTAGCATAATTTATGCGCAAATTCTTATTTGTGACGGGTACTATTCGTCTCAAATAAGAGACGGGTCAAATGTGACCATTTTATGAGAAAATGTGACCACTTTTTCATAGGTAACATTTTATGAACAGTTTATGAGTGGTTACATTTTATCAAAAAGTGGTCACATTTGGCCGTCTCTTATTTGTGACCGTCACAAGGGAGACTTATTGTAATTTATGAGGGGTTGCAACATGCACAATATGTAATACATGTTCTATTTTTTTTTTTTTTTGCTGAATTACTTAATATTTTTTTTGCATTTTGAATTTTGATGCATTTTGTTGTTGTTGTTGTTTGTAAGGAAAGAGGCTGATAAAGTGATAATGTACGTTAAACATACTCCGTATTTTGTACTCGCATTATGTCATTGTTAATTCCACACTCTTGGAGAGTTATGAGATAATGTGACCAAGTTAATAGCAGAGATGTCATTGTGAAGGATATCCAAAAATTGGTTACTCACTGTAAAATATTTTCATCAAAATAATACTTGGTAAGTTGGATTGTGTAAATGGAGCTTGAACATGCTCCAAATGTGCTGCGCAAAATAGAACATTCTTGGCTCTTACTTTGTAAGAGAGAAAATCATGATCTTAGTTTACGACTTTGTGCGAGAAAATCATGATCTTAGTTTACGACTTTGCGTCTAATAAAACGAATAATTGAAAGGTCGCTTTGTGTTACAGGGAAATTGTCGAGATTATATGGGTTTCAACTTTCAACGATTATGTTTGTCTGCTTTCCTTGGTTTCCTTAGTCCCCTTGGGAAGGCAATGCTTAATGGATCACTCTAGCCATGCAAAGAACATGGAACGTACAATTTGCCCCTATAAGTACAATATTTGGACATATTTTAAGTTTATACTTTTTTTTTATATTTTTTCATTTTCTGGACAATATTTTGAAAACCATACACGATTAATAAAAAGATTCCTCTACACGGTGGACGTATCTAAGACATTGTTGCTAAACGACCTTAAATGTGTTTAGTATGCTTATTACTTTCTTGCATTCGTTATAATATGCGGGTTAATTAAAAGGTTTATTAACTCTTATTACTGACTAATAACTAATGACACGTGGTAAGACATCCATCATTCACAATCGTTATTTATTACTGATTTACTGAGTAATTGTTATTGATTATTTGAAAATTGGGATGGTTGTTTATCTATTTTCTTTTGTTAAGAAAATAAAGGTGTATCAAAAGTTATTATGTTCACTTTGGCAACATTTTCTTTTAGATTAGCGACTGAAATGTACCAACAACGTGAAAATCTGATGGTAAATTAATTTATTGATCGATAATAGTCGATTATTTTGGTCGATATCTCAATCCATTATTGTAGGGAGTGATAATAAAATTATGGGCTATAAATGAAGAATGAAAAGTGACCCAACTCTTATAATCCAGGAAAATATACAAAGATCTAATTTGAATTTCTTAGATGGTTACCAAAGTTGACTCGACTTTTTGACATGAGATTATAAACGACAACTAAAAGGAAACAAAAAATATGGCCAAAAACATCCATTATAACAAAGCCGTGAATTTCACGGGCAACAAAACTAGTTAACTTTTTTTTTTTTTTTTTTTTTTTTGACAAAGTTAATATTACTCTTTAAATAAATGAAAGTGGTAAATAAACTCAAAAACGGGGCAGTTGAAGACATGACAGCCGGCAAAACTGTTGGGCATTAAAGTAACAGTGACCTCACCATTCCCCCGTTTCTCTGTCTTTTTCCTTCTTCATACCACTCTTCTTCCTCCTCCACACTCTTCCTCTTTCATTTTCACACCATTTCTTCCCAAACCCTAATTTCACTCTCAATTCCCAAATTAAATTAAAATTACACTCAATTATTGCAATTAAATTAAAATTAAATTAACAATAAGCGAAGATATAGGAGGAAAAAATGGCGTCATCCAAGGTGATGGTTACTACCACTTCTTCTACCACCTCCACTTCTACTATTTCGGATCTCCCTTCTTCTTCTTCTTCCCTTAATTACTTTCATCTTAATCATCACTCTTTCCCTAACCCTAACCATAATCATCATAATCACCTTCTTAATCGCTCTCAAATGATCCCCGACGTGTCTCCGATGAACGTCGACAGCTTATTCTCCAACGACAACGATAACGGTACCGACATCGGCAAGGAAAGTCTTTTAGATGCGGAAATTACGGTGATCGACGCGGCGGGGGCGATATCCGCGGTGGATTGCGGGGGCGAGGCATCGACGATTCGGCGAAAGACGGCTGAGGATGTGTGGAGAGAGATTGTGGTTGGCGGCGGCGGTGGTGGTGGTGGTGGTGAGAGGAAAGAGTGTAAGGTGGAGGCGGGGGATGAGTTGATGACGTTGGAGGACTTTCTGGCGAGGGCGACGGCGGAGGATGATGAGGAGGATGTTGATGTTAAGGGGGATGGCGGAATTGAAATGGGAATGGGAATGGGAATGGGAATGGGAATGTATCCTCAGGGGATGATACAAGGAGGGGGAGGAGGAGTGTTTCCGATGGGAGCGGCGGCGAATGTGGTGGGTGAAGGTGGGAGGAGGAAGAGGAGTAGAGGGGGTGGTGGTGTTATGATGGAGCCTTTAGATAAAGCTGCTCAACAGAGGCAAAGGAGGATGATTAAGAATCGGGAGTCTGCTGCTAGGTCTCGTGAGCGTAAGCAGGTACTCCCCATCATTTGTTTACCTTTTTTATTCTTTTTGTTTACTTGTTACCTTTTATGTTTGAGAATTCTGATGTGAGCCTTGGTCATCCACTTGCCAAAGTTCGCAATTTGAACAACTCAGTCATCCAAAAACAATAACCACAAGGATCATTTGCCTTTTTACTTTGAGAATTCTGATGTGTATATTGGCCCTCCGCTTACACGAATGTACAATTTGATCAACTTGTCGTCCGAAAACAATAAACCACACTTGATTTGATCCAAAGACTAGGATGTAGGGAGTATTCTTTTTCATGTTGTCATCTTGTTTCTTTCTCATTGTTGCTGTGATTTTTCTATTTTGTAACTTGTTAAACTATGTAAATGTGGATTACAGGATAATTGGGAAGATTTCAATATAACGTGAGGCGAGTTAGACTAGTAGGGGTTTAGTGATAGAGACATTGCTGAGGCAGTGACAATTCGTTAAATAGAATACAAAATCATACGGAGTAATAGATAAGACTTGTTGATGATAAATCATTGCAAACTTTGGTGGAATGTGAATAAAGTTGGGATTTTGACTAAAATGTGAATAATGTCAGAAGTTTTTTCAGAAAAGACGCATCGACCCAACATTAGTGAGCTTCTGCTATAACTAGGGATCAGAGTAGACACTTTTCTTTTCTTGTTTTTGTTTTAGTAAGGATCTCGACAAAGCATATAGGATGAGGTACTCTAGCTATATGATGTAATAAGGTGAAGGTAGGGGTGTGGAGGGGGTTTCAATTGGTATTTCTGGCTATATCTTAGATGAATTTTTTTTTTTTTTTTTTTTTTGGTACATCGAAGGACCGGCATTTTTAGAGTCCCCGGTGGACTTTATACAATAAAGGGGAGGGGGGATTCGAACCTGCGACCTATCGTCAGCAGTACCTCAGTCCTTACCACTAGGCAACGACCTCATTGGCGCTATATCTTAGATGAATGAAAATGAGATAGATGAGGTTTCTGTGAATAAAGTTATAGGCTTTTAAACCAGGCTTATTTTGGCTCTATTTTGTAGCCAGAAAGAAAGTGCCACTTGGTTGAGTTGTCGACCTTTAGGACTTATTTAGATTAGGGGTCTGGAGGGAAAGGGAAGGGATGGGAAGCAAAATCCCTTGTTTAGAAAACCAATGGGGTAGGAAGGAAATAAAGAGGCAGAGATTTGGAGGGATGAGTTTTCCTCCTCCAAGCTTAATCAAAATCCCTTCAACAAAAGAGAAATTTGGTGGGGAAACTCCCTTCCTCTATTCCCCCTCCCTTCCCCTTCCCTTCCCTTCATCCCCCTTTTCTCCACTCTTGCTATCCAAACACACCCTTAGGTTGCGGGAGAGAAAATAAGTTGAATTTCAAATTGTGGACTTGGAGTTAGATGAGATTAGTGATGGTCTTTTATCTGATGAAGTGGTTGAAAGCAAACATTTGGTAAAATGAAAATTTTACCGCGTGCGAATAAGGAACATGCAACATGCACTGCAAGAATGGAAATGCTCATAGTTATGTTATGCGAAGATGCTGACTGACAAGTAGGATAATGGAGCGTAGAAGGAAGGCGGTTAACCTTCCTCTTATCAAGATGATTTTTTTTGTGTTATTTATTACCTAAAATAGAAATGTGGTGAATCCAGATGAATAGAGGTTGTGTGTTGGATTCAAATTAAGTCATTACCGGAGATAACAAGTACATTGAGGGAGGAAAGAGAAAGGATTAGTAGTGGAATCCAATTGATTTTCTCTCTCGTGTTGAGTTTGTTAATAATGATTGTTCTAGTTCAACCTAGTAAACATGGTTACATAACAAGATGCATTCACTTAAAGTTAATTTAATATTACTCCTTTCTCTCTTCGTCTTCCTACATTGTCTCTATAGATAAATTTTTTTGCACTGCGATTATGATTTGTTCCTACCAATCAAAATTTAAATATGGGTAGAACAAGGAGTTTTGAGAAAGTATGTTTAGGAAGTAACAAGATGAAATTAGGTATTCAATTGCTGGTAATTGGAATCATGTAGATTGATTATTGGAAAAGGCCATTAAGATATCCTCTGACAATGAGATATCTTTTCTTGAATAAATGAGAAGGGAGGAATGAAGTCTCTTATGTTGTTGTACTGTTGTAGCTGATAACCCTACACTACCACATCTCCACATCTACAGGACTCTTGGAGTGCAAAGTATTAATGTAAAAGGAGATTGCAATTGCTTCTAGTATTTGAATTTTCTATGACTATGTAACAGGCACTGTGTGTTTCTTGTGTTCCTGAGTCTTGATATATAATCGTGGTGTTGTTGTTGTTTGACTCTAGGCCTATCAAGTTGAACTGGAAGCCTTAGCTGCCAAACTGGAAGAAGAGAATGAACAACTTCTGAAAGAAAAGGTATTACATTTTTTGTTCGACACATATGGCGTGCTTCTGTGGTTATGTAGTCAATAGTGCGATGCCTGCTCTTCATTTCGGACTCGACTAAAAGCTGCCAAACCTGGTACTGATTGTTTGCGTTGAATAATGTGGGCAGAGTGTGAATCTGGAATAGATGATCTTATCTAAAAGCGTCTTTACTTTTTCGAAATAATTTTGTTTATGAAGTTCCAGCCTAAACTTATGACAATCAAACGATCCTTAGTCCCCGCTATCAGAAATATGTTATAGCAATGAGGTATTGATAATTTAGAGTGGATCTAATGTCTAGAATCATTGGCCACTACAACTGATATAATACTTTTTAGATTCACATCAACTTAACCCTTCGGACTCTTATTTAGATGTCCTAAACTAAAAATTGCATCTGGAATTGCATAAATACCTACTACTTTAGTGAAATTTATTTATTGTGTGAATTTTACTCAAATCAATTATCTAGTGATATAAATTGATAATTTTTAATTTATGTTCCATTTTATAATGTCTCATCATCATTTCATTTTTGGGGATTCTTATTCACAAAGACGGACCTATTTTCCATTTTGGCTAATTCACAAAGACATACCCGTTTCCATTTTAGGAAACTAGTGTTATGATATACACCACCCTTCTCAGCTCCTTCATCAAGATCTGCCAACACCATTATCCACACCCTCAGACCCATCGCCCACGTCTTTAATTCTTAAGACCTACTGCCACACAACACATACACCATTGGCCCACCATACTGACCACCCACCTCCTCACCCACATCATTGAGCCACAACCACTTGTAGTCTATCCACTACCACCCAAATCCTTGACCCTTTATACCTAACACCACCATCGCACTCAACCTACCACCACCAATCCCTTGACGCACTAGATCCACTCCCTCCTCGACTCACCAGTACCACACCCTCAATCCACTATCTCTCTCTCTCTCTCTCCCCCCCCCCCCCTCATGCAACCTTACACCACCACCCTATGCAACCTTACACCTCCACCCGATTGCCACTAGAGGTTTACGAAGCCTGGTCTCAAAGTGTTAATAGTGGAAGGGGTAGATCGTAAGATTGGGTCATGAATCCTAGATAGCGGTGCCACAGTGGTGTCGAGATCTAAGACTAGATTCTAGATTGAAGGGTGGCGTTGGGGGGTCTGGGATGACAATTGAGGCCGTAAATCGTAATCGAATCAACCTGAAGGGAAAAAATTCTATCCAAACCCAATTTTAAAAACTCATACCTGATCCACTATTAAAAAACTAATATCCAAATCTATTATTGGAAAACCCGAACCAAATCCATTACGGACCCCTTAGTTTGAAGAGGCGCAAGGCGCACCGAGGCGATAAGGGGCTGAAGCGATGAGGCGCAAGGCGAAGGCGCGCGCCTTTTAGGCGCGAGGCGCCTTATTTTTTTAGCTTTATTTTATTTCCGAAATAAAATTTTGGGCAACAATACTCCTTTTAGGAGTTTTCAAGATGACTAACATCTAAAGGAGTAAAGTGTAGGAATAATGGTGCAAAGAAAAGGCATATCTAAAGATTTAGACGTGCTAATGAACCTTGCTTAGTGAGCCTTGTCCAAAAGGCGCACCTAAGGTGCACCGAGGCGTTTCGTATAGTGCCTCATCCAAGGCGCGCCTTAGGCGCACTTGAGGCACGCCTTTTCAAACTAAAAGTTGGATCCACTCATAATCAAACCTGATCCTTATCCAGTCGATGTTTTTTGAAAATTTTTAGGCTTTTTTAAACTTGGAATTTCATTTTTTTGTCATACCGGAGTTTGGGTTATATTGTGGATTGAGTATGGATTTGGATTGGGTATGGTTTTGAAAAAATTTGATGGATCAGGTATGAATTTTAAATTTTTGGATAATGATCTGGTTTGGACTTTGGAGTAACTATGTAATAAGTACCTAGATCGGGGTTGGATCTGATCCATATCCATCCGTAGCTCGCTGGTAGGATGAGGGTAGTGTTTAGGCCGTGGTGGTGATTTGATGAGAGTCCACGCTTATATTAGGTGGTAGAGGAGTCCCGGTGATGCTGTGTTGTGAGTCTAGGTGTTTGGTGTATGTGATGGCGCTAGGCCGCTAGGTCGCTAGGCATAGTATTAAATCTCGATTTTGGTTATGGTCGCGATATTGTTGTTGCGACCTAATTTTGCTAAATCCGTTCAATGTCGTCTTACTCGCTAGACTCCAACTCATTGGTCGTGTACATGTGTCGAGGCCAATATGTTAAACTATGGCGCTAGGTATGGAAGTTAGTTTAGACTTTAGAGGACGATGTGTATGTTTGTGGTTGGTTGGGTGAGGGAGGTTAGGGAAAAGGGTAGAAAAAGGAAAGGGCAAGGATGGGAAATTGTGAACCGTGAAATTTCTCGGTCTTTTGGTCATGGTCAAATAGGTAGGTCTTTGTGAATTGGAGGGAGTATCTTAAAGATCGCTCATGAATAACACTCTAAATTCTTGAAGCTTACATCTAAATTTTAGTTTTAAGTGTGACCTTTTTTTACAAGAGATAATACTAATGAAGGGACACCAAGAGGGTGACATCTAGGGATGACAATGGGTAGGGTCTGGGTAGGGTCCGCCTAGACCCGGACCCGAGATTTTCCCTTTGGACCCGTACCCGACCCAGACCCGCAAGGGTCTAAAATTTGAGGACCCATACCCGGACCCTATGGGTAAGGGTAGGGTCTGGGTCTACCCGCGGGTCCGAGTTTCAGCCACTTTAGTAACAAGATTAACAGCTATGGGGTCTATAATATTAAAAAAAAATATTCATACTACTTTAACATTATGCGTTTATTAATCTGCCGTTAATGGTGGTTGTCGGTCGCCGCCTATTAGAGAGGTGGTTGTCAGTCGTGTGTCAGTGGTGGAGTGGTGGTATTGTCAGAAGAGTTTGGTTGAGTTTTATCACTTTATGGGATGAGGGAAGAGAAAGAGACTTTAGTTGGGTTTCTACAGCCCGTATGAATTCAGAAGTGATTTTGATTATTTTTTTTCTTTAATAAAGGGTCTAAGGGTCGGGTATGAGTCTCATAACTTAGACCCGAACCCGGACCCGAAATATTTTCTTAAGACCCATACCCGACCCATACCCATTGGGTCTGAAAAAATGAGACCCATACCCGACCCTCAGGGTCTGGGTCGGGTCCCCGACCCACTGCCATCCCTAGTGACATCCATGTACAAAAGATATAATAGAGATGATGCCCATCTACAAAAAATAGTAATTAATTATGTGCTCTTGTATCCTTATCTTGGGGCATAAACCCTGTGTCCCACCACGATAACATTGATAATATAAAGGCTCTTTGTGTTATCCTAGATACATGTATTATTTGGTGCAAGCCTTTCTTCGTATCTAAATCTTGTTTTGAGGATTTCAAGTTGAGCCAGTATATTGGAAAAATGTACAGATTATCTCTTCACAGTCTTCAGTGCATGATCCAGTAAACTGGAAAGGCTTTAGCAAAAAGCCTTTCATACATCAATGTATGTACTTGTGTTTGGATCTTTGACTCTTAGTGAGTAATTTTTGTATTTTCGTTAAAAGTGTGATTACTTTAATTAAATAGTTCACACCCAAATTCTCCCTGAACCCTCTTGTATTTGAGGTGCTAGAAAGGCACTTATACTTGTTGCTTCCTTGTGTTTGTAACACACCGACATCACCTTAATTTGATGCCTTTCTAGTGTGACATTTAGTTCTCGGTTAACGAATAATTTGTCTTATCAGTAATTTTTGGTTTTTACTGATGACGTTTAAATGTAATACATATTTGGTCTTATTATTTAGAGTATCTTACTTTCTCTGTTTATCATGCAGGCAGACCGAACGAAGGAAAGACATAAGCAGGTAACACGCGACACCGAGCTCCTAACTTTTTTCGATCTAATATATTTTTCTACTGTTTCTTTCTTTCCCTTTTTTTGTTTTTTTCCTTTCTCGGGAAATCTTATATATTAGCGCCTTAGCGCTGCTTGTTAGGTGATGAACTTTGCGGGTCATTTGTCAAATACTGTTAAATTTGACGTCGTGTTGAATAATTTATAAAGAAAATTAGTCACCTTTGTAAGATTAGAGTATTATCA
Source organism: Silene latifolia (assembly GCF_048544455.1). NCBI lineage: Eukaryota > Viridiplantae > Streptophyta > Magnoliopsida > Caryophyllales > Caryophyllaceae > Silene > Silene latifolia. Next base: position 81,395,035 of record NC_133531.1, read on the forward strand.
GAAAGCGCATCACACATGATGAGATGGATCACACAACATGGCTCAAAAGTAGATACTTGGAAGCTTAAGATTTGTTACAGCTCTAGATGTAAACTCATACAAAGGGATTGATGGTCTATGGCTCTATGCTATAGACACTTAATTGAGATAGATCATGAAATATAACTTGAGGATACAACTCAGCATGACTGGACGTTCATCTGATTAGCATATAATTTTATCATTGCTCCTAGCTGCTCTGTGATGAAGAAAAAAATGTCCCTAGTTTCTGATGCTTTGTTAAGATACTCCGTCCATCTCGTGGGTTCAGGCTGAGCAGGAGTAAGACTGAGTATTTGAGGTGTCAGTTCTCTAAGGTGGCGGGGTTGAGATCGACAGAAGCGGGGAGTATTATTTTCGATGGGAATGTTGTTGAGGGTTCGGATTTCTTCAGATATCTAGGATCTATTATTCAAAAAGATGGGGAGTTAGACGGAGATGTGGCTCACAGAATTAAAGCGGGATGGTTGAAATGGAAGAGTGCTTCGGGGTTTCTATGCGATAAAGATATGCCCCAAAGATTAAAGGGAAAATTTTATCGCACGGCAATTAGGCACGCCCCCGCTTTACGGCCCGAGTGTTGGGCGTGAAGCATTGTCACATTCAAAAGATGAGTGTGGCGGAGATGCGCATGTTGAGGTGGATGTGCGGACATACAAGGAAAGATCGGTTAAGGAATGAGGTGATTAGGGAAAAGGTAAAAGTGGCGCCAATAGAGGACAAGATGATGGAAAACCGACTAAGATGGTTTGGCCATGTGAGAAGGAGACCTATGGACGCACCAGTTAGGAGGAGGTTGGAGACTTGGAGAACAGAAAAGGTCCCTAGAGGCAGAGGAAGACCGAGACAGACATGATTGAGAGTGATAGAGCACGATATGAGAGTTCTGGGGCTTGAGGAGAGTATGGTGACGGAGAGGGCACAATGGAGGGAAAGGATACATGTGGATTTTTAGTATTTGATGTTTTTTTTTTGACAGATTTAGTATTTTTTTATTTAATTTAAAGAAATTAATTTATTTATTTTTTTCTCTCCTTTATTACACTTTTTCACCAACCACTTTCTTATAGATTTTATCTGGTTCATTCCGGATCCTTAACTCTATTTCGGTTTTTAAAAAATCGTTTTAATCTTTTCTCTCGATTTAAATTTCAAGTTTTTATAAAAGAAAGACGGAATTCGATTTTAAAACCCCTAAGTTCACCTTGACTTTCCATTACATTTTCGTTCTTCCTTTTGTTTTTCATCTTCCCTTTTTTATTCGCATTTTGAGGCGTGCGTTCACCCATGGACGGTTCGAAAAGATGATTCATGTCAGCCGACCCCAAATCATTTTGGGATTAAGGCTCTGTTGTTGTTCAAATCTCACATCTTACCTTTTAGCTTTGCAGTAGAACTTTGCTTAATAGATTGCTTTTATTGACCAGTGATAGCAAGAAACAATAGATATTTTGGAATCTTGAATGCCATAATAGCCCAAGGGAAATGGCCAGAAGGGATAGTGTAACAACTATGTTTCTCCACTGACGTTTTGTACTGTTTGATGTTGGTTTCTTTTGCAGCTCATGGAGAAGATTGTCCCAGTGGTGGAGAAGAGAAAGCCGCCACGGACCCTTAGGAGAGTTCGTTCAATGCAGTGGTAGGTAAATAGGATGTGAAAGTTACCGTTTGACTGTGTTCAAAGTGAATCTCATCGAACTCATCTTGTCCGGTAAAAATGTGTGTATTTACAGCGATTGCCTATGCATAGGCTGCAGTCATTCTTGTTATATGTGGTGAGAGAACTAACTTGGAGCTTATGTCCTTGGAGTGTAGATGTACTAGTTTGTTGTTTAGTTAGGTAACTCTCGCAATGAAAGTCTCTCCAAATTATAAAGTAGAAGAGGCTATGCTAATCCAAACCTTTTCATGTTACTAACAGTCTGTTCCTAATAGATCAGTGAAAATGACTTTCTTTTTGTGCCTAATCCTCGTGTGCATGTTACTTTTGGTTCCTTTTATACTTTGGGACCTTCCTAAAAGAGGGATCATCACTTGAGTTGTCATTAGGCTTGGATTGGCGGATGGAATAGAACTGTTATGCAATTATCCGAGCAACTTTATGTCATCTGCTAATCTTGTGAGTTCGATACATGAACGCTGCATACCTCATAAGTTATCTTACCTCGCCATGGGCAAAACTCTTAGGGCAGTGAACCATATATGGTTATTAAGTACAGTTTTGCAACAGGGTAGGTTGGGTTGGCCCATTTTGTGTATAGTTCTTGGTGGAAGAAGTGACATTATATTCCATTTCGTAGAGACTCTAGGGAGGAATTAGTCAATATATAACTGAAATCATGCATTTGATGTTTTTATAGATTAATTATAGATAGTGCCATCCCAATACTGAACTCACAAGTTCTTACTGGGGTTTTGTAGTGATTATTGGTGCAAAGTCACCGTAAAGGGGATAAGGTTTTAGGGTGTAAACAACGCAACCCCGGTTCAATATCATGTATGTGCCTTTTGTCTCTATATTATTGTGATTTTGGGCCTCGTTTCAAGTTATGGTATATGCCGATGCTGCACTTGTTTGCCCCAATAACTAATTATTAGGTCAAACAACTCTGACATCACAATAACTTGGAACGAGGCCCAAAATCACAATAGTTCAAATTATATTTACACAATGGTTCTATCGGATCAGTATAATAAATATTATTTTCAGATTATTTTGTTACAACAAAAATGTTTATTATTTCTTTCTTGTGTATTAGATTTCCTACTAAATTACGTCCTTCGGTCTCATTTTTTGTTCTCCGTCTATTAAAACCATGTTCAGACATGGTGGTGCTTTAACTTTTCAACATCGTACCCTTTCACCTTCTAAAAATCATCGTGGTGAGATTCTACTTTATTAAGTTTGTTGTAACCTTAATTGATTCGTTCGCTTGCGCTGGGTACAAATTTGTAGAGTAAACTCTGATTGGGTGGACATTCAAGCCTGGCCCCGACATTTACATATCGTCGATTATATATCTAGCGGAGTCTAACGCGTCATTCGTTAGACTAGCACCTCTTCGGTCTATTTAGTTTGGCTCAAATAGATTAATTCAAATATGTCCCGTCACTGGAGAGCTGTTTTATCTCGTCATCGGAGAGCAGATCGAATCCTATGTCTCATTTTTGGGTTCCATCCCATCTACTTGACGTGAGTAGCGCAATCTTCTTTACATATAATTGATACGAAGTATTTTTTTTTTTTTTTGGGTCGAACGAAGCGCGCACTTAGTGGGATTCGAACCTGAAACTTTTTGTTCACAGTATTTCTGTCTTAATCGGTAGACTAAGACATCTTCGTTTGATACGGGGTATCTTATTTCATATCAAATTTATACGAAGTATATACTCTAAAATCTTCAATTACTTATGAGTTCTTTCCATTGAGAAAACGTGATGTTGAAAGAGGAGTAGAAAAGCAAAAAAGCGTAGGGCACAAAGGGGGTGATATTGCATAGGATGGTGAACAAGTAGTAGTTGGTGTTATACGCTTGTCTTGTCGCTATTGTCCTCGTACTTCATACCACAAATACATATATGCTTCAATTTGTCGTGACTCTCACAAAAGAATACAAACGCTATAATAGTATTAATCGGAATGCTAATTATGCGATTTATAATCTCATTTAACAATTGTGCTTTCTTTTGGACGTTAATGGCCTGTTGTCTTCTCCACACACCTTTTCTCGCTTAACCCTGAATTCTTCCTACATGCCTCCTCTCTTTTGCTAAACCAATTTCAAAATTTACAAGTTTTTTCCTTTTTGTAAATAACTAGTGTAGATCCCGCGCAAATGCGCGGTAAATATAGGCCTTTTAATTTTTAGTGCATTATTTACAGATTTTAGATTTATATCTCACGAATTTTTATAAAAAATAACTAATATTAAAATAAATCAAAAGAAATGAATAATTCCATGAATTGTGTTTTTTTATGAAAATATTTTAACTACATCAAATTATTTTTAAAAAAATTCTTTTTTCCGTCCCGAAATTAATAATAGGAATACAATTGTTATATATAGATTATTTTAAATGGAAAATTAGCTTAATAAATAAAATCTAATTTATTTCCATATATAAGTTTGAGCATTTTGGAGGGAAAACTTTCGATAAGTTGTATTCTCTCAGTATATAGGAGGATTTATATTTTTTAAATTTGCATCTCATTAATATTTATCAGTTCACTCCATTAGATTTTGATATGAAACAAAAAATGGAAATGGAAAACTAATAAAAAAATGTATTTAAGTTGTGAATTTATTTTAGTGAATGTTTTTTGTCACGAAGCTAATAGTAAGAATGTGTCAAGTTATTCTCTACAGTAATAATTATTACATTACTGAAAAATTTAGCAACTTATACTTTATAGTTTAATATCAATTTTATTTTATTTTAATGAAAACATCATAATTATGAATTTATTTAAAAAATAAGAGTTTATTTATTAGAATATATTCATTGAAAAGATAATAATATAATGAAAGAAAATTTTATTTATTACCTTATTTAGCTAGATGCTTTTTGGAGGGAAAACTAAGAGAATTTGTATTCTCTTAGTAGTAGGGGATATATTCCTTATGTTCCGGTCATTTGTTGTCTTATTCCATTTTGAGTTATCTTAGTCAATTGTTGTCCTTTCTATTTTATAATCCTTCACTCCCTATTTATTCCACTCGTCATTTAAGAATTAGTCATCTCCTCTTTCCTTGATTATTGTGCCAAAACCAAAGAAAATAATTGACCGGAACGGAGGAAGTACATACTTTCACTTAAATTTTTTCTCAGATTAACTTTTTTTGATCCACTGGTTGCACCAGAAGTATCACGGATTAACTTTTTTTGATCCACTGGTTGCACCAGAAGTATCACGGTCTACCGGCTGATGAGAAGTCCTTTTTTTTTATTATTTTTTTTTTATCTTAGTCCCGGTTTTTCGGCTAAAAAGAGTTGAGGATCTGAATAAAGCCGTGATAAATTGAAATGAGCGGAAATTAAGTCATAAGGAACATGAAAAATCTCTCCATTTCTCTTTTCTCCCATAACTATCTTTTACAAATTGACATGATTTTCTCTAGACAAAATAAATGGTCTAGATTTGGTTACACACTTCAATCTCCTCTATTTTCATACTTTGTAAATTAATCTAAACTGTTATTTTTTTTTCCAAATTAAATCCTACCCGTTAACAGATAATGAAAAGAATGAGGTGTATGAATCCTTCTCAAATAAATTTTTGGATTACGTACACCATTCATTTTAATGTGCAAATCATAATACTACTGGGATATTATTCACTCTCATCAGTGACGAAGTTATAATTTAACCTATTTCTTATGCAACTTTGTTGGTATTTAAAGCTTTGTATGTGTGCACTCTAATTCTCGTCCTTTAAGGCCACATAAATCTCTTTTTTCACATATAGCTTAGCTAAGTCTATATTATGAAGCCTAAGTTGAAAACCAACAATTAGGTTAGGGCGGCACTTTCTCGAGTCAACAACACCTTTCAACATTAATTGAATAATCATTGTGCAATTATTCACTACCTTTACTTACTTCTGGACTACTGCAACTGTCTTTTAATTCTTCTCAGTTCTCACATACCTATTGCTCAGATTTTTAGATTTCATCATCTTTTTCTTTACGGCCTAATTTTATTTTGCCTCTAAAATATACTTACCTCAAGTAGTTTGAATTCATTCCAGTTAAGGAAAAGGAAAGTGACATGTAGTGGTGGATTTATGGGTGTTGGCGAGAGGCGAGGTCTCTCATTTTTCTGCTAAACAAATCGGAATTTTTTCGGGTTTTTCCGAGTATAATTTACTCTATTAATAGTTGTCCTAGAGAAAATCCTTGCTCCACAGTCCTCGACTTAAAACATGTTTTTAAAAGTGGCTGACGTTAAGCTGAGGTCCTTGTCAGTGGATAATGCGAGTGTGTGTAATGATTAACGAGTCTTAATTAATTTTACTCATTTTTAATTGTGCACGAGTAAGGAAAGAAAAACTCAATTTAAATTAGATATTAAACTACTCGGTTAATAATTGAGTTAACCTTTGAATTTTTGAAACATTACTCCATTGTTGAACATTAGTTTTAGGTCAAAGGCTTTATTTGACAATGCATTTCAGGTAACTCATATGACTAGTAGCTTCTTTGACCAAATTTTCATCTACCTTAATTTTTTGCAAGTGTTTGACAAGTAAACAAATAAGCTACTGGTTTGCCTGGAATCCAGGAAATAATCAGGGGGTAAGTTTTAATTGGGTGAGATAATTACTGGGAAAGTTAATTACTTGGGTAATGAGTTCCTTGATGATAGGTTTGACATATAAGAGTAATGATTACCGAGTAGATGTTTTACTCTCTTAATCATTACCTAGGGGGAAGGGTGGATAATGTATTACCCTTTCACGAGGGTAATAGATTCAGGAGGTGAATAATTACTCTCATGCCAAACATGGAAAATGCACCTTAATTATTACTCCTATATTCATTCCTCTCCTTTTACCCTCAATCCAAGCAAGCCATGGGTAACATTTGAGAAACAAGCTACCTGATTCAGTTTTATAGTCCCCTACCTTTTACCCTTTCAATTTATTGTACTAAATAATTATTAGGAAAACCTAGTTTAGATCCCGCGTAATGAATGCGCGGTATTTATAGAGTTTTTATTTTTGTATTACTTAATCATGCTAAATTAACACTCCATTAATTTTTCATATTTCATGTCATTATATTTTGATATGAGAAATAAAAATTGAACCGTAACCAAGAAAACTGAGTAAAATTCAACTATGAAATAATAGTGGTATCTCATTAATTGTTCATTTTTCTCGTTATTGTATTTTTTTTCGAGTAAAAAAATGAAAAATAATTCAAGAGAATTGAGTAATGTGTTGAAATGTATTTTTTAAAAAAAGTTTTTTTTATACCACAAAGCTAATGATTCCAATTTATAATTTCTCTCAATTTTTTTGTCATAAAAGTAATCAAAACGATTTATATTTTTGTTTATACATAGCATGAATAGTATGAGTCAAGTCATTCTCAAATAATAGTATTAATAAAGATTTAATAGTTTAAAATTTAATAGTATTTATACTTTAAATAAAATATTATAGTTTAGTGTTTAGTGAAAATTATATAATTTGATCAAAAGATTAATTTTAATGAAAATAATTATATAATAAAATTACATTTTTTAATTATCAATTTCCTTTATTAGTGAATACAATTAAATTATCAATAGTTTCCTTATTTAAAAAGATTCTTTTTGTAGGAAAATTTGTTAGTTCAGCTATTCTTTTAGTATATAAGAGATTACAAATAACCATCACGTATTTGCGGTTTTTTACGATGTATTTCTATTTTTTACAAATAACCCTCAAACCTTTACGTATACTCCCCAATCACCATCGTATAATTGACCCGAGACTCGTTTTTCTTATTTCCCGACTCGTTTAGTGACGATTTACATTAAATACACAAACGTTTGGGGGTTATTTGTAAAAAATGAAATACATGGTGGTTATTTGTAAAAAATCGCAAATACGTGATGGTTATTTGTAATTCTTCTTAATTATTATATCCTTTTACGTCATTTCATTCAAAATCAGTTATTTTTTCAGCTAATTTGTCAAACAATTTTTATATAATCAGTTACCTTATCAACTCTTAATTTTCAGTTACTTTTTCAGTTTTCAGCTACTTTTTCAGGTAATTTTACCAAATAGAGCTTTTAACCTCATGAAAAAGCTGCTTTTTTCAGGGCCAAAGTTTTGAAAACTCATCAAAAGCCATGTTAAAAATATATTTAAAAAATCTTAACACAAACATATTTACATTTATCATCTAATAATATTTCATAACATTATTATTTGATGGAGAAACTCAAAAAAGTAGTATGAAAACAAAGAAAACATGATCAAAGTTTGATATTGGAGGCTATAAAATCGAGTGTGTATATTAAACTGGATAGAATAAAATTATTTTTGAAAACATTGATCATCATCGTTAGTACATTTGCAAAATAAGTAAGTCTCTTGCTTGCCAAATTGCAAGACCGTTGCCAAATTATTTTTGAAAACATTGATCATCATCAAAAGATATAAAGATCTCATTTAAGAAGCTCATGGCTCAGTTAAATTGAAGCATATCTATTGAGAGGCAAATAGAGCGGTAGGTTGGCATAGAGCCAACTTTATTACACTTTCCTCCTTTTGATTTATGGCTAACCATTATTTTCGGGCTAGCCCCTGCCATGCACCAAAATAAAAATAAAAATTGCAAGATTGTTGTAAGATGCATAATGACATACGAGTACAAAAATAAAATATGTTGGGTTTTTTATTTAGAACCGTACCATACCATCCAAGATTTTTATTTGAAAATTTATGTTATGCGAAGTACAATTTACTAACCTAGAATGCCAATAAATCTGAATCAATTAATAATCCCATATGCAACCAAATGAGTTTAATTTGGTGTGGTGGTTGTTCATTTATCCCTTAAGCATGAGGTCAGAAATTTAATCACATTTCACATGTAAATGGAGCAAATTCTTTGGCTACCTGTTTACTTTTTCATGAGAGCACCCACGACGAGGAAATTATACATTATTATTGACGGTAAACCCTCCAATCTAAAAAAAATAAGAAAAAACAATACCATATGTATATGCTCAACCTTTCTAATGGCCATGTAGTAGTGTAGTGTACTCATTAAAAAATCTAGACACACACACAGAGCTTAGATCTTGAGTATATTCTGTGTCAGAAATAATCAGTTTAGTAGCATTATTCATAATTTCAAATGCACGGGAGATTAAGTTAGAAGCTGTCAGTCTTTAGGCCACAGAACTCTAGAATCATGACATGTTTATAAAGTCAAAAGACTCTAACCACTAATTAAAGTAACCTAAAAGCTTATTTAGCAGAAAGATAAAATATTTAAAAGCAAAATAAAACTAATATATTTGCATATAATGAGTCATATTTATATCTCATCTCCCAAGAAAACCTTTAGTTTTGCGTACATTAATAATCACTGTGACTAAAAAGAGTCCAGGTTTCAAAGATAAATCAAAGTTGCAATGATTCTTGAATGATAATAACCCCATCATCCCATTAATCACATCTATTCGCTTCTTGCACTCTTTGTTAAATAAAACAAAATCACTTGTACTTTTAGCTTTGGTTAAAAAAAGAAAAAACTTAATATCATGATTCATCACAAATTAGGTGAGAAGTGGGAACTCACACTCCCTTTTGAGCCGTTGCGGTATTAGAGTTCGAATCTATCTCCTGATTTTGCTTTTACTTCGTGCTTGTCAGCTAAGTACGAAGTAAAAAATAACGGTTGCGGTTCTCTCGTCATAAGAATATGCTAAATTGATTTTGAACCGACTTTCAAATAATCCATGATGAATATTTATACTCCCACCTTCGCGGGGTCACAAAGATCTAGAAAAGCAAATGTGACCATTTATAGGTATTATAATTGGATAACAAATGCATTCAAATGAATGGGTATATTAAATTGTTCATCAAAATAGAAAGATAAATAAATGAGAAAGCCCCTTTTCATTTAGACTTGATTCATCTGAATTTATAAGAGTTTAACTGAACTTATAAAGGCTTTAAATCCTGTTCTTTTGGAATAAAACTCGTTGAACTAGCCTAAATGAACCTGAACTGAACCTATAAGTATTAAAAAATTGAATTGAACTGAACTGAACTGATCTGAACTAAACTAAACTAAATTGATATGAACTGAAATGGGTTGAATCGACCTGAACTAAATTGAACTAAATTTTTAAGAACTGAGTTTAAGTTTAAAAGAGCATAGCCTAACTTTTCTAAATTTATAGGAGCTTAAGGGTGTGTTTGGATAACAAAAGTGGAGGGAATGAGAGAGAAGGGGGAAGGAGGGACGAGAAAGAGGAGGAAAGGAGGAGGAGGGGAAATGAGTTGTAGGAGTTTGAATATAATTTCCCTCTAAATCTTATTGACTATTGTGGAAAGATTCTGATTTGCTTTTGAGGAAGGAAAATAAATCCCTCCAAATCTCCATTCCCCTCCCATATTCATTTTCCTCCAGCCTATTTGCTATCAAAATAAGGGATTTTAAATCACATACTCTCCCTCCCTTTCCTTTCCCTCCAAATACCTCAATCCAAACACACCCTAAGGCATTGTTATCTTGGACAAAAATTGTCGGAAGTGAACTGAACTGGAAAATTTGTGAAGAGATGAACTGGAAAACTAAGTGTAGGGATTTTTGGTATGAGTCACTCACACAATAATAAAGATAATAAGAATCGGAAAAAAAAAATAAGGACACAATATTTACAAGGTTCACCAACTTGGCTACGTCCTCACTATAGTCGCACTAGGAATTTTATTGATCACTCAAATATAACAATGAGGAAATGAGGATGCTAATCTACGTAGTTTTCCTCTTCTTTTATAGCTAATGAAAAGCTATAACTCCACATATAATAAAGTACATGAAACTCTTCATATTGATTTCATGTGATTAATGCAAAGTAAGTTTCGTTGAGTTAGAATTTCATTTACGTATGTTTCTCATGAAACATTCTTCTCCATAATGGAGGGAATTAATTCTAACAATCTCCCACCTCCCGACAATTATGGAGGTAACACCAACTTTACTTTTCCACCTAATGCGACCATGTCTTTGCTCATGCTAAATGCAAGAGCTCAACCAAGGTACTACACAACCTCGACCCTTCACCATTCAAGTTTGTTCCCACCGACAACCATACTTGTCGGGCTTTATTCATCGTTTTTCGCGGCGTGCACTCCTACCTAAACGAAACACCCTTTCTTGCCTTATTAGAATTATTTGAATTTCCGCACACATTTGAGCGTGCCAGATTCACCTTGTGCATTCTCGGACCACCTTCCGCCTTCAAGCCACCAACTTTACTTCCATGGTGCTTACTGTAAGGCCCACTATGCATAGTTTTCGGATCCCACAGCAAGTCTCGTGAAACAACTTCATTCTTCATCCCCCCGCAGTTACGCTACTCATGTCACAACACCTGCAGTGGTGTACAAAGTTCCACTCTTAATCCCACGAGCTACCACTATAGCTTCCTTGACTATTTTCCAGGAATTTTGTTCAAAGACAACCTTGTAGCCTGCTTATCGAGCTTTCCAACAGATATCAATTTTTTTTTCAAGTTCGGGATGAACATGACATATGTTAGCTCCCACCTACCCCGAATCAGGGTACGGATTTTAACATCACATTTTCCCATAATCAGTACAGCTCAGTACCACACCTTTCACCAACAAACTTATGAAAGGAATAATTTTTATCTGGAAAAGAGTGAAATGATACACCAGAGTTTAATACCCAAGACTCAATAGGATCTTCGACATTCACTGCCAAATGATCACCTTCATCCTTCTCAACTAGCGCTTGTCTATCAAAGATTTCCCACTCCTCTTTTTCCATGGAATCCGGCTTAGCGCCTTCCAAATTAAGATGCAGATTCTTTGAATATAAATAGTCCATTTTCATTTTCCAGAAAGCAAAATCTTTCCCATCGAATATATCGAACAAAATTTTGCCTTCTACCATTATTGTGAATTTTAGTGGATCGCTCTTCCCTCACCTGCCCAACCGGGCTTTGATACCAGTTTATAGGGATTTTTGGTATGAGTCACTCACACAATAATAAAGATAATAAGAATCGGAAAAATAATAAGGACACAATATTTACAAGGTTCGCCAACTTGGCTACGTCCTCACTATAGTTGCACTAGGAATTTTATTGAGCACTCAAATAAATATAACAATGAGGAAATGAGGATGCTAATCTACGTAGTTTTCCTCTTCTTTTATAGCTAATGACAAGTTATAACTCCACATCTAAAACCCTTCTAAATGTAAGAACTTTGGAAAATATTGGGGTTGGCTACAGTAGGCCAGTGTTCTCGTGCCTATCACGAGCTCTACAGCGTTTTTCCTATTCATTCTCTCCTCCTCATTTTTTTAATCCCTAATCTCAATCTCTTTCTTCCTTACCCAATTACCCGCCTCCTTCTCTATCCTTCTCCTTCTCTTTCTTGACTCTTCGTCTCGTAGTTAGGTCCGCAGTGTTGAATTCGATAAGTGATTCTTCCTTCTCTCTTTTCCATTCACCTGGTTTTAGTTTTTCTATTAGTTGTTGATTTTCATTTTTTGATAACATATACTTTGTACATGCTTTAGTGACGAAGATGATCATAATGTTGGTGGTAGTAAATCAATTGAAGGGTGCTCTAGACCCTCGCTTATCCATTCCCAGATTTTCACACGATTTTAGATTTGGTTTTTACAGCGATAATGAAAACCGGAATCATCAACCTTGTGTGGGTCACTTAGGGTGATTATCTTGATCGTATTCTCACAAATCGTTCACACAAGACCGTATTTGTAACCTCCGTCATTTGCGACACAATAGCGGCCATGCCTCTTTCAATTTCATTTGGGTGTCTCTCTTCTTCCTCCTTTCACATTCATTTATTCAGCCATTTATTCATGTTGTACACCACTTGTTTGGTCCGGAGATTGCAATGAGTTTATGAGTAATTGTTAAATCTTTTTTGAAATTTTAGGGATTCAACCATCCGTTTGCAATCTTTCTATTTTGACTAGGATTGAGTAATGAAACTAGGATTGATTAATGGATATGAAACATTGATATCATCTCGTTTGAAAATATAGGTGTTGTGTACTCGATTCGCTACGTCAAACACGTATTTTCCTTTCTTAGTTTATGTTCCATAACCTGAGTTATGCCAACTGAGTACTTGGTGAGTCTCAATTTATGAGAGATGAAAATATGTTGAGTAGTTGAGGAAATATGTTGGTTACCTACTTAGTCTTTGACATCTTGCAACGAGTACGATTTTTTTGATGATTTTGTAGCGGGTTTAATATCCGAACTATGGAAATTTCTGATCTCACAAGCGCTCTTCTTTAAATAGTTTTGGTTTTAATTGTTTAGAATCTGTTTCTTCCATTTTGCGATCTATTTAAATCTGTTTTTTGCTTTACTATACAATAGCTTTCAAGGAACTGATATTGGATAAGTCTAAGAGTGGAAGTCGAAGCGACCAAATAAAGAAAGAAGAATGTGCCATTTTGCGGTCTATTAAGTTTTGAGGATACAATCAGAAGCAACTATCATCCCTCAGGTGCGTTTTTTCCTTGATGATTGATTCATGTATTATTGTGGATCGTGCCAAACTATCGGCCATAGTTCCTTTCTCTGAAATCCCTCGACACAAGTGTGAACTTTGCACTTCTTACAAAAGCTCTCCCTTGCACTCACTCAACACCGTCCCACACTCCCACAATATAAACAACTTTGTGATTTGTTTATATTTTTCTTGTGTTTGGTTCTCGTATGCTCAATTCATCACATACTGATTTCTTTGTTTTTAAGCCGCTCGGGTTTGATTTTTTGATCTGGAGGTTTGGTTCTTTAGATAAATTACTTTGGTGGGTATTGGGGGTAGGTCTTGTTTAGCTTATTCTTCTTGTGAATGGTAGGCTGAATTTTTTGCTTTATCACTTGAATTTAGTTTTGGTTTATCGGGAATTGTATATTGTCGATGGATATGGTGTCAAGATTGAGAATTACACTTTTAGTTTTGCCTTCTTAGCACTTGAATTTTTTGCTTTTATCACTTGAATTTAGTTTTGCCTTCTTAGCAATATCAATATACATGGATTGTACATGGATTTCTAAAATTAAATTTAAACTTTGGTGTACAATCAACTAATAAGAGTAATTAATCGTGTAATACTTGTAAGACGGTTCTTTTATGTATGAAAACACTCAGTTGTTACTAAAAGGACCATGTCAGGCTGTAAGACGGTTTTATTCTATAATTTGTGATTTACCAATCTACCATAGGTGCTTGAAAGATGGGTGGTTGAATTGGTTCTTCTTGGATTGGGTGATGATGGGAGTGTTGTTCATTGTATTCATGTTGAAGTTAGTGGCAGAAGTGGGAGTTTTGAGATGTTGGTAGGTTATTTTGATGGTGGTGATTACGTTCTTTGAAGGTTAGGTTGTTTTCAATAGAGTTAAACCATTTGTGAAAGATAATCACTCAGGTCCGCATTTAGTTGGCTTGTTGTCATAGCCATTTTTTAACAGTTCCTACTGTCACGGTGTCACCTCAGTAGTTGTAAGAGTCATCCTGGAAAAGCTCACTATTGCCCTCAACACTCTGCTTGCTTGTCATTTTTAATAGTATCGAAACTCCCATATTGATATAAAGGATACACTAAACCCCTGTTCAAATTTCTCACAGCAAAGTGTAACTTTTTCGTCGTGTTACAAATGAAAAGATCTGACCTTGTTCTGTGTACGTCATTTCTTGTAATTTTTCGGGTAAAGTTTGGTGTTTTTTTAGTGTTTCTTTGGGTAGTACTAATTTTGAAATTATTGGATATCCTTTTGATTATTCGTATCTGTTTAGTATCTACAATGGTGGTGAATCATCTGAGAGACGACGTGGCAGGTTCAATGGTTAGCCCCGCAAAGGAGGGATGATGTGGACTACATCGTGACTCACCCTTTTACGGAACCATGGGACCTGGAATTTGGAGAGGGAAAAAGTTGAAGTAAATGTTCAAGGATATCTGAAATGTAGTATAAAGAGTGTAGGAAGAAAAGGTGGACACTCTTTAAGAAATAATAATTCACGGTAGTTTTACAATGTTTTTGAAGTGAGTATAGACAAAGCTACCGAGATCAGATGTATGTTACTATACGCTTATCGGTCATCTTAACGGCTTTATTCAATTCTAAACCAAGAAAGCTCGCAAATATACCTGGCCATGGACGATGGTACTACCATTGACACTTTGTCAGTAGCAAGGCATGGTTACTATATGCAAAATGGTAGCACCACTGTCAGTAGCAAGAAGGACATGCCTTCTACTAACTGTATAAAATCTACAGGTGATGTGAAGTGTTGAATGTCACAAATTGTGAATTTGGACTAACAACCTTTTTAGTTAACTTTCTTTACTTCTTCATTAATCTAACCCTCTCCCCTCTTTCTTCCTCCTCATTGCCATCATTTTTTATACTTTAGCATAGGAGCTGCACATACCATTATCAAAGGCGGCGGTACCTCAAGGAGCAGGATCCTGCTATAAAGGTTTTATTTAATGATTAACAGCGTGGAATTTGTATTTTTTCACGTCGTTTAAAATTGATCCCTCTCTTACATTAATCACATGTCAATTAGTGTTGAGCCAGTTGAGTGCAGTTCTAAGTTCTAAATGGAGAAAAGGCAGGTGGGCACTTGTGTCTCCAGATTCAAAATTTGTTCAATTATGGTTATCTTCCAACTAAATTTTTGGAGTAGTTTGTCTTTATAAGGACTATTGAATCTGCTCTTCCCCGAGTTAATGTGATTCTATCCATGTCACAGGTAACCACAAAATGCAAGGTCAGGACAACACTTGAGTTGGAGTTATGACGAGTGACCACGGAAGTCGTTTCTCTGTCAATGGAAAATATTTAGCCAGTACTACTCTTTCGTTTAGTAGTACATTGGGTATGTATACTGTAATGTTGGGGTTTAAGTGTTGGCCAAATACGAAACTATTTAGCAACGAAACATTCTCAGAGTCATTCTACACGTTTGGTGTATAATGTGGGTCAAATACCGTAATGTTGGAGTGCTATACATAAGATGTACCAGTGAATTATAGCTAATTAGATAACGAGCGAGCATCTATAGTCATTATCTAATCTTGTTTTCGCTAAACAAATATGTAGCCATTATTAACAATTATTACCTTAGAAAGTTCACGTAAGGCAGAAGTTACATGACTAAATATTATATTCAGATCATGTCAGGCTAAATATTTTCTAAAAAGACGGAGATGGTCTTTGGGACTCCGCGCGCATCGCGCGCGGAGGAACAACTAGTATAATAAAGTACATGGAACTCTTCATATTGATTTCATGTGATCAATGCAAAGTAAGTTTCATTGAGTTAGAATTTCATTTACGTATGTTTCTCATGAAACATACTTCTCCATAATGGAGGGAATTAATTCTAACACTAAGTCCAAAAGAACAAAGCTTAATAATAAGTTAAACTCAACTGAACTAAACTTAATGGACCTAAATTGAACTGAACTTATAAGAAATGAAATTAAGTCCAAATGAACATGACCTAACTTTTTTAAACTTATAAGAGCTGAACTAAACTGAATATATAAGAGCTTAATTTTTCTAAACTGAACGTATAAGAGCTAAACCGAATTTAAAGGAGATAACTTTAAGATACCCAAAAAAAAAAAAAAAAAGTAAACAAATGACAGAGAGACGAAAAGCAACAATTTACGTAAATTCATAGTACTCTATTATAAAAAAAAAACTCATAAAATTAAAATATTTTAAATAACAGAAGGTCATTTTCGCCTGAAAGCTTCTGACGGGTCATACGTAACCCATTTACAACTAAATGCGAACATTTTAAATGGTACTTCCTCGGTTCCAATGAGTTGTGTACATATGCTTTATACACATATATCAATGCATGTCTTCTTTTGCTCATATCTTCAGCTAAACATTATTAAAAATTATAAAAATTTGATCTTCGTAACGTACTCGATAAGACAATTTCAAAAAAATATCACATAACTATCTTCTATGTTATATATTAGAAGTTATAATGAAGAATCTCATCATTTATAAACAGTGCCCAAAACGTAAACGTATACAACTCATTGGAACGGAGGAAGTAATATTTTACTATAAAAATGTGGCCCAGTTTAAATGATTACATTTTGCCATAAAAATAGTCACATAATTCCCCTAAAAGCTTTAGACAAAATAATAGGTCCGAAATGAGAATTAGTGTTTGAATAATGAGGCAATAGCTCACTATTTTAAAAAGGATTAAAGGTGAGTAATGATGAGTCCATGCACAATATTAATGATGAACAATTAGAAAAAATGAGACTAGAGAAGTAAGTTTTGTTAGAGGTTAAAAAAATGGGTTATGCTAAATACAACCCAATGGGTTGTATATAAGAAACTAAAAAAGGAAATAAATACTTAATATATGCATTAATTGCATCGATTTATGTGTAATTTGTTATATAATTTCTAAATTAAAACCAAATTTGGAAGGATATTAAATGCTTAAATACAACCCACTGGGTTGTATATAGCATTTCCCTAAAAAAATAATCACAAAACCCAAAGTGTCAAGACTGTCCTCCATTAAAAACACTTTTACTGTGAAAAGGGTAACACCCTGACAATCTTCCCTCTCTCTTCACATGAAACAGCATTTCAAGAACAATGACAAAGACTACTCGTAATATAAAGTCACAGCCTCCACCACTTCTTGTTTAACAACCACCTCCCCACTTCATTTCATTTCTGTGACCACCACATTCTATACATTGTATTCTCTTCACTCTCAACACTCAACATTACTCTTGTTTTTACTTGATTAGATTAATTGGAAGTTTAATAGAAGAAAATAATGGGTGTAGTAGATTTGGTTACTGTGTTTCTAAGGTTTTGTTTCTTGTTTCTTATGTTGCAAAGATCACATTGTGCTACTGTTGTAGTTGATGGAATCACACAATGGTCTAATCCTAAGGCCAACATTGGAGATACCATCAGTAAGTTACCATCCCCGGTAGTTCATCTGTTTTACTACAATGGTCTTACATTACAATGTGCCACTACATGATAATTACTGAATTCCTAGTTTTTATGTTACAGTTTTCAAGCACAAGAATGAGTACAATGTGTACATATTCAGGACCAATGAAGCTTACAACAACTGCAACTTCAGTCAAGCAACTCCTCTCTCAAACCCCAACTCAGCCACCTACACAGTAAGTCTCCAAACACATTTTCATTTCACTAATTCTCCCATTAAGTATAATTCCTCGTTCCGCCACTGCTTCCAGTAGTATTGTTCATTGAGACAATTCATCGAACACCTTGTATGCATTTCCACAGTGGCACCCATCAAGGCCTGGGACCTTCTACTTCGCCTTTTACAACGGCACAATCAAGCCTTGCCAACAAGGACAAAAACTAGCCGTTGTGATAACCACAATTTCAAATTCTACAACTCCAGTAGCAGTGAAACCTGCGAATCCCCCGGATATTCCGCCTCCAGCGACACCAGGAGGCGTGGTTTCGTCATCACCGGCTTACCCTTGGCCGTTCCAGCCAAGGGAGAAGGCTTCCGGTCCGGCAGCTGACTTAGGGGTTTTGGCCGGACCGGCATTGGCGCCATCTGGTCAGGCCGGAAGCATACCGTTTATAAATAGTAACCCGGCTGTACCACTGCCAACTGGTGAAGTGGACTCTGCTACTATTGGGCCCTTGCCCATTTCCGCTAATCTTGCTTCACAGGTATATTATTTACATTGTCTAATCTCTTTTATGTCCCCTATTTTCTATGAGTATTTCGTGCGTAATTATACAAGAGTTCGTGTACAACGGGTTTGGGTTTTTTAACCGCTTTTTTCCCTTTCTGTTTTTCAGTAAATTAAACTAGTTATGTGTAAACTGGCCTTACAAAAGAAAGACTTAACTCGTTTAGAAGGCGAATTAGTTTACTTTGTTATGGAGTGCCACTGCATAATTACATGGATAGAACTTGATTTTGGCTAGCATGTGTGTAGTATCCTTATTTTATGGAAAATTTTCAATACAATTCATTTTAAGTTTACAATGCAACCATTATAGGCAAGGAAAAATGAAAGGGCGTCATCGGGTGACACTCAATTTGGGCGTCACCCTCTCACATGGGGTGAGTGAGACCCCTTCAATTAAAAATGCATGTGAGAGGGAAGCACCCAATTTGGGCGTCACCGGTGACGTTCTATCACTGTCCTAGGCAAGGCAATTAGGCATTATACCTAACATTAAATGAACAATGTAGTATGAAAAGAGATCCGTTAATACGGTCTCAAACTAGATTTGGTGTGGTCTAATATATTGAGAGCTTAAAGGTTCAGGTGCTGAATTTATAGGACGTGAACTAAACTTGTAAGACCTGATCGGACCCGACCCAAGACGTACTTGTATGTAGTATGTATATATGATGTTAAATTAGAGAAACTTCATAACATCAATGTGCAGTAAGCCCAAACTCATGTCAATAAAGATTGGATATATCTTGGTTTTGTAATGATGGTCACCACATGGTTAGTTTGGTTTCCCGGATTATTATACTCGTAACAAATTCTTATGCATCTTTTACGTCTTGCAGGGAGTGAAGGCTTTCGGGTTTATCCAAGGTTTAATATATATTGCTTTTGTAATGATGGTCACGGCATGAGCAAGTTTCTCTTATGTAAAATGGGATTCGGTATGAAGTAGCTTAGCTAAAATGATGTAATTTAGACTAGAGTGTGGTTAAAGTAGCTTTAGAGGTAGGTTTCTCTTAAAACCGTTGTAAGTTAAGACTTCTTACAAAATTCCTTCCATTTGCTGTTGTTTTAAACCTTATTTAGGTTGTGAGTGTAGCCTTAACTTACAACGGTTTTAAACGAGAATATGTTTAGTTTTAGTGGTGATTAATGATAGTACGAGCTTTTGGACTTCTCTTTGAAACCATCGTCACCTGTGAGAACTTTAGGGAGTCTTTCCTCAATATGGGATGAATGTGAACGTGGATGTGAAAGTGCGTTTATGTGTGATCTACTGCACTTCGAGTTTGATCATACGAAGTGGTACACTGATACCTCATAGACCTGTCAAAACTCGACCCGACCCGTAAACCCGACCCGACCCGACCCGTTTTCTTAGGGTTATAAACCCGGTTTTCTCGACCCGCGACCCGTTTGACCCGAACCCGAAATGACCCGTTATTTTAGGGTCGAGACCCGACCCGAACGGGTCGACCCGTTGGGTCAAGGGAAAATCATGAATTTTATTAAAAATATTATTATTTATATATTATATTTGAAAATATAGTTAAAAAATTATTTTTTTATTACTTAAAATTAAAAATTCAACTAAAAAGTCAATTTTATATAACTTTTATAATATTTAATAATAAAATAATTATTAAAAAAACTTTATTTTAATAATTATATCAATATAGTTATTGTATATGATGAATATGACTAAAATAATAATTTAAAATATATTTAATTTAAAAAAAAAATATTTTTTAAATTAAAAAAATCGTTTAAAAAAGGCGTTAAAAATTATTTCTTGACCCGTATTCTGACCCTAACCCGACCCGTGACCCGTATGACCCGACCCGTATCTGACCCGACCCATATTTGACCCGACCCGTATTCTGACCCGACCCGTATAACCCGACCCGGGACCCGACCCGCCCGACCCGTTTGACAGGTCTAAATTACCTCACCATCTCTTTCCGCCGGATGGTGATGGAATGCCTATTATAGACAGTTGACACTAGTATAATCTTTCTACTTGTAGGAATTGTCTTTGTTATTTAGTCTAAACACAAATACGGAGTATTAGGAAGGGTGAATGAGTAGCAACGGTGAAATAATTAGTACAATTAGTTTCAATCCATACCGATAAAAAGCTCCTTGATCATTGAGAAACAAATAAGCAGCTTCATATGTGCACTATTGAAGATGTGGTAGTTTAAAAGTGTGGTATGGAATTACAATTATTGTTACACAAGTTTTCATCGAAGAGAGACACTTTTCATCACTGACTGAAAACGGGTTAAATGTCGCCATTTTAACGATAAATGTGACCATTTTAATGACAAACAGTTATAGCTAGAAAGTTATTTTGCTAACTTTTTATCTGAAAATAGTTACATTCCGTCTTAAATGGATCCCATTTAGCCCCCGTTGTCAGCTTGTGACGAGATGTGACCCATCTTCAGCAAGACCTTACTTGAAATGAGAGTAATTATTAAGAGAGTAATGAGAGTTAAAAATAAGAAGTAGGAGGAGATTAGTGCTTTGTGCTGGTTGTGGAGGGTGGAAAGAGGAGGTGAAGAAATATTTCTCATTATTCTTTCTATCCTTGTTTATAGCTTATATTGTTAGCAAGTATCCCGTGTAATTAGATAAGATACGATTGCATATCGCTTGTATTAATACCCTTGGAAGTATCAATAATAACCACTGATTAACTTTCCTACATGGTATCAGCTTTGTCTAGGTTTAATCGATCCTTCGCTTCTACACCTTCTCTTTCGTTCTAGTCACGACAGCCTTCTCATCTCGACCTTACGTCATCAGACCTCGTCACCACCCGCCATGACTAATCCGAAATGTTCTTCCTCTTCCTTTCACTCGGCTCTTGCCGTGGCAAACATCAAAAATCACTTTACCGTCGTTCTCGGGATGGATAACGACCAATATCCTCTTTGGGTTGCACTTTTTACGAATCAGGCCAAGTCGGAGTGCTGCACTACGTCGTCAAGCCAAAATCTGGTGGTCCCAAACCACCGGCTACCGATGAAGAAAAGGAGATGTGGGATGTTCTTGATGCCACCGTTCTATAATGGATCTACGCTACAATTAATAATGACCTTCATGAGACCATTGTAGAAGAAGAATCAACTGCAATGGAATGTTGGAATCGATTACGCGATATATTTCTCGATAATCAAAATTCTCGGTCTGTTACTCTTGAACAAGAGTTCTCCCACACCGCTATGTTGGATTTCCCTAATGTCGCCGCATATTGTCAACGACTCAAAGGTTTGGCCGATCAGTTGAAGAACGTTGGTTCCCCTGTAACCAATAACCGTCTTGTTCTACAGCTTGTTTCCGGTTTAACTGAAGCCTACAACGGGGTTGGTCACAATAATTCGGCAAAACACTCCTCTTCCTCCTTTTCATCGTGCTCGGTCTATGTTATCGCTTGAAGAAGCAGGGCTACCTAAGAGTGCCCCAACTATTGCTTTGGCACTCTATGCGAAATCCGGGGATGATGGATCCTCTTCCTCTATCCCTGGTCGTCTTTCGTCGCTTCCTCAAGGTAATAATAATAATAATAATAATAATAATAATAATAATAATAATAATAAGAAAGGAAAAGAAGGCAAGGGTAATACTGGTGGCACTAACGCGTCTGGTTAGGCTCCTTCCACTGACGGTCAAAGCTCTATGCAAGAAAGGATGCAAGGGTAATACTGGTGGCACTAACGCATCTGTTCACCATACATATGACCACACATATGACCACACAAAATCCACATAAGCGTTCACCCGTACTCGTAGCCACCCCATAGTTTACCGGTTAAGAACAATAGGCGAAGATTTTAGAATGGGGGAGCCTTCTCACCAAAGCCAGCCTCCTATTGTACTTATGCCGGGTTCTTTTTATTAGACACACCTAGGTTCATTTTGGTTCAGGTTCTAAAATCGTCACTCTGATACCACTTTGAAATACTCCCTCTTACCCGGCCAAGGTAATTGGGAGCGCTACCATCTCGGTTTCCCGAGATAGTGAATCGGAAATTCAATTAAGTAACATTTTATTAAAGAACATGTTTAATGAATTGCATAAATGGATAATACAAAACTAAATATCTCAACTATTACAATCATTCTAAACAAGTCTACATCTACTATCACATGTCTACTCGACTTGACTCCATATATCCGTGGCACCGCCCATATCCCGATCTTCATCATCATATCCAAATTTTTACTCCAAAATGCTCCCCATATGATCGGAAATATTATTGATATCATCACAGACCACCCCAATTAAAGAAGGTGACAATATACACATAGCTAACAAACGTCAGTTTCAATAATACAAACACTCACAAGATGACGTGTGAATATGAATGCAATGCAAAACTAAATCACACGAGTCACAATTCTCCTCCACCACAACTACACATCCATCTCAAACCCGGTGACGACATCACAACGCGCGCCGCCACCAAACAGCCAGACCGCAGCCCTTAAAACAAGGACGCGGGACGCACCCATGGTACCGAGCCGGTGCACTAACCAGATCCCTGCCAGGCGTCGTGACACCACACGAGTCCCTCCATCCTTAAGCCATAAACATGCACGTCCTCCTTGAAGTCGGAAACTCCAATAAGCGACCCAGGCGTAAAACGGTCTCCCGAATCGCCTTACGCCTCCTCAACAACCACACAACACAACCACAACTCCACCAACAACCTCCATAAGTTAGGATATGGTTTCTCAATTAATCAACTCCACCAACACAACAACCTCCACCAACACAAACATATGAATTAACACCATATAGTGTCTCAATTAATCGTGCCTTTTTAATTCATGTGTTTGTAACGTGAAGTGGCTTTATGATTCCAAATTCTAACGTCATTTCACATGGCTGTATAAAAGATTAATTCCTTTGGAAACAAAATATAATCAAACAAGGTGACCTATAAATAAAAATACAGTCGGGGTTTGAGGGTGAGATGCAGTATAACGAGTGTTTTTATACAATAATTTAGGAGGTTACTCTAGGGGTAATATTCGTGCATTTTCTAATATTAACGGAGGTCTAGAGGTTGTTATCTTATATTATTGTGGGGTTCCGAATTAGTATTTATTCGAGACCGTTACATTGTACATTTATTATTATTATAGTGGATTCTAGTATATTTGGCTAGTAGATTTTACTTCCAGTTTGGAAGGTTTTGCCCTAGGTTTGACGCTAAGTACTACTGTCTCATCTTATTATTACTTACTTTTACAGTTTACATATCGATTGGTTGCTTCCATTGCATGTGGGAGATTGACGCTAATTTTCCAACAATGAGCTGCTTTATTATGTAGCATTAGTTTTTTTTTTTTTTTTTTTGGTTCAAGGTCTGTTGTAGCTTGAAAGAGCCAAAAAGCTCCCCGTCAAAACCCGCATGTGCTAGGCTTGGTCCCATCAAATAGGTCCATTTGCGTGTCTTGACCCGGCCCAGCCTCATGCATATTGGTTGCTTCAGGACATGTCCCTCGGTGTGGCTAGTACTCTATACTGTCGGGTAGTGCAAATTACATTTTCTCATTTTAATGCCTATTGCCCAAACCTGACCCAATCCATAATCACTTCTAACTAGTTTTAGACCCGTGCAAAAAATGCACGGTTGTTCTTGAACTTACGATATTTAGATGGTAATTAATACTAATTTCTCTGTCTAAGTGAATAAGTAAAAGTTGAATAATAAAAGGGCGCTACCGGGTGACATCCAATTTGGGAGCCACCTCTCACGTGGGATGAGTGATGACCCCTTCAATAAAGAATGGATGTGAGAGAGTGACACCCAATTTGGGCGTCACCCGGTGACGTGACGCCCTATCACTATAGTGATTGAGTGTATAATAATACCAAATATTGTTAAAAGTTAGATCGACACAAATATATATAATTGCACTAAGTTGAATATTCGAGAACTTGACTATATATATATATATATATATTGAAATAATTTCGATTTAATCTATTAATTAATAACATCTACTGAAAGTTGTATAGAAACGATAAGTAATCTCTAAATTTTAAAATATTTATTTCTAAATTACTTTAGATGTATTATAGGTCTACATGTTATTGTCGTAAACCAAAAGTACGTATCTTTTAAAAAAAAATATTCACCTATTATAATTTTGAGCATTTTTGTAGATTTGATTTTGCTCTAATAAGTTGTTAAATTCGATAACTATTACATGGTAATACCGTTACTGTAAAATACTTTTTTTTTCCGACATTTATACGTTTTTTTGTAAAAATGTTACTAACTCTTTACAAAGATTTGTTTATGCGACTCGTTTAGGAGGGTATGGCCATTTAGTAGTGGCCTCTATTTTAGAAGGATCAATAGCCACTTAGGTAGCACCAAAACGGATTCGAATACGTGACACGACATCTCATCAAATGTATAACACGAGATACGTTATTTAAATTTAATAAAATATATATTTTATAGTTATAATTAACGTACTATTTTTCTTTTCTTTTTTGTAAATGTATTTGATATTAAATTTAAATAATTGAAGCTAAAATTTGACTGGCTATAACTCTTATTCTCATTTTTCACCCAAATCCGTATTCTAATCAATCTCTTTCAGTATTTCGACATCTCATTCCTCGTTAATAGGTATCCGATACATTTAGGCGTAACCGCGTGTGTCCTAGAACCCGCTAATAATAACTCGCTAAGTTAATAACTCGCTATAATTTTCACCTAGAAGAAAATTAACTCACCAAAGTTACTCTAGTTGTTCATTTCATACGCCGCCCTATTTACATTTAATTTTCTCTTGTTCTCTATTTTCACTCCTCCTCTCTTTAATTTCATTTCTATTTTCAAAGTTAATTTTGAATCATCATGCATGCTTATCAGTATTGATGTAGATCCATCAACATTTGATCTATCTAGGTAAATAGTTTCATACCCTTAATTAAACTTCAAAAAATTTCTTTGATCTATATATCAGAATCAATTTTTATAGATCTTTTTATTCCTTATTGGTTGCATCAACTCAAAGTAATTTAAATAAAATTACGAACTAATAATTTTTTATATTTTGTTGCCTGTTGGTTGCATTTTTTTATATACAAATAATGTTTTTTTTTCTATTCTGTACATTTGAATTTTTCATAATTATGAATTAATAATGTTTTCTAAAATACGCTTATCATCTTCACAATTACGAACTAATAATGTTTTCAATTTTCTATTATGTACATATATTTTTAATAAACTTTGTTCACATTCGAAATTTTCAAAATATCCTTATCATCTTCACAATTTATCCTTATCATCTTCACAATTTATTCAATCTAGATCTGGGTATTTAAATGTCAAAAAATATGGAAAAACTTGTACCCATATCAAAAGTTTTTTTTTTTTTTTTAACCATCAGTTTTTTTTTTAACGTGATATAGAGTATAGTACTATAGTATAGTATACTGTTAAATTCTTCATCTTGAAGTGTGTATGTGAATAAAATTCCTTGAGAAAACGTGGGTAAGGATATGTGGACCCATATCAAAAGTCTTTTTTTTCTTTCCCTAAATTAAGTAGCCAATTAAAACTCTCTAAAAAACCTAGCTTTTATACTAGGTAGATTGGCGCATTGTAATTAAATATTCACTGGTACGTTAACCATTACAAAATCAGCTACTCTTGCTATAGACGGATATATCCGTCTATAACTAAAAACGGGTCAAATAGCTTGAAAGTGGTGACATTTTTGGCCCCCACCACCCCACTTGTTGCTTGTCCTATTAGGAATAGAGTAATTCTACCGTCCTCCCGGAGGACGGTACTCCTCACACACAAGCCATTATAATATTCCACTTGGGTGAATTGTGTTTGTGTGTGAGAAGTACCGTCCTCCACGAGAACGGTAGAATTTTTATTAGGAATATGGTATTGTATTTGACCCGTCTTTAGTTATAGACGGATATGTGCCGTCTATAATGAGATTTTGTGTTACAAAATACAAGCATCAATATCGAGATGTTTCACTTATAACTAAGAAAAAATTATAAATTATACGAATAATAAATGTAACGACATTTTGGGCTAAAATTTGTGGTGAGCTCGTTAACACTTCATAACAATATGTGAGGTACTGAGAACAATACTAAAACTTGGGAGAGACGATCTTTCAATAAGTTAGTGAGAGACCAGTCTTCCGTACCCTTTTATTTATATTTCGTGACTCTTTTATTGTTGATCGTGACCTAGTAATTCTATACCTATTTACATAATAAATGTACCCATTTTATCTTTAATCATATTTTGTACCTTTATTATTACCACTTTTTCTTAAAATTGTAAAATAGTCTCTTAATAAACTTATTGAGAAACCGTCTCACAGAAGACCTAGGCTCTGTTTGGCAAAACTATCTGAAAAGGTAGCTGAAACCTGAAAAGGTAGCTGAAAATTGAAAAACTAACTAAAACCTGAAAAGGTAACTGATAAGGTAGCTGAAAATTAGAAGTTGATAAGGTAACTGATTATATAGAAATGTGTTTGGCAAACTAGCTGAAAAGGTAGCTGATTTTGGTAAAATGACGTAAAAAGATATAAAAAATATTTAATATTAGAATAAAGGGGTAAAAAATGGAAAATAAGTCATTTCAGGTACCTGATTTTTCAAATGCTACCTGAGGTAGCATTTCATTTCAGGTGCCTTATTTGACCAAATAAGCTACTTGCCAAACATTTGCAAAAAATAAGGTAGTTGAAATTTTGGTCAAATAAGCTAGTTTGATCAAATAAGCTACCTGAAATGTCGTACCAAACAGAGCCCTACTCCGAAAACAATATCGGATAGTTTGGGTCTAAGGAGTCTACTCAGCACTGAATTTAAATAGAACAATAATTTCATCGAATTTATAAAAGTGTCTTAGATTAAATTTCCACACATTCGAAAAAAAAACAAAAACATAAATGCATTTGCAGGAGAAAAACATGTCTAACTTCCAGCAAAGACCAAAGCAATAGACCTTAACCAAAGTTGTTGTCTTTAGATAACCAGATTCTTCAAGCAATGCACATGTGCCTTGCGTATCAACTAATCCGTTGCCTTTGTGTTTCCACACACATTTTCCTTGGATTTTGGGTTTACTTATTAATCCCCAATCCATTTACTTTTTACCAACATATCACAATGCCATCACTTGTAACAAATTTCCACAAATAAACAAAAACAATGGAGCTTGAAGTAGGGTTAAAAATAACAAAGAACGTAGATGAGACCTGTACTGATTTTCGACTAGCTAAGGATCGAGGTGGTATTGTTTTCGTATCAACCGAGACCGATACCATGTTTATCCTCACTGCTCATCTTAGAGGTATCACTTCTTATAATCACAGTGATGTTTACCTTTTATTATTATTATTATTATTATTATTATTATTATTATTATTATTATTATTATTATATGTTTTATTTATTGACGGTAATAAATGAGTGTTTATCAATCAAAGGGTCGCCTTACACGATCTATTTGTATGATTTGTGTATTTGTTGGTATTCTAGGGTATAAATGGGAGAGTATCAAGATCGACATTAATGATGATGCAATACTTACAATTAGTGGCGAAAAACAGGTGCAAGAAATGCTAATGGGTGGACTAACGATACACAAGAAAGAAATTGAGATAAAAAGATTCACCAAGGTGTTCCAAATTCCTAATGGTGTTATTTTGGATCGAGTCAAGGCCAATTTTAATGAAATTGATTCGATATTGACAATTTACATGTCTAAGTTAAAAAAGGGCATAGTTGGAGGCAACATCCAAGAAATTAAGGAAGAAATAATAAAAGGGTCACAAGACAAACAAGGAAGTAACAATAGTAATGAAATTAAAGACGAGACACAAAAATGTGATAGAATAGAGGAAATACACGAGGAAAAGGAAGAATCAAGTCAAAGTAATCGACATGAAGATGGGGAAGATAATAGAGAACGGGAAGCGGAGAATGAAACGAATGAGGAGGATAGAACAAGAAGTGATGACCAAAATGTTATGGAAAAAAATAAGAAAAAATGTTCGTTGTTCTTTTCCCCTTGCTTTTTCGCAGGAGGGGCTTTTATTGTGTCACTTGTAGTGTTAGTATGTAGTTTTGTGAAATTGAAAAGGTGATAAAAAGCCGTATTGCTATACATAATTGGCTCAAGTTCGATTTGGTTTTTGCGTACAAGCTTCTTATACCTATATATACGGAGTATATCGGAGATGAGAAAGCCCAAAGGAGAATTTGGTGTATTTGTCAATCATAGATATTTTTTTTTGAAGGGAAAACGTGCCATTTTATTTATTCGCCATTTGAAATCAAAACGACATCATCGTTTACTACATCCGAGACTAGCTCCGGCACCGTACCTACCCACATTCTAGTAGAGTAATCTACGGGAAGTAAATGGGCTAGGCAGTGGGCCGCCCTATTCCCGTCCCTACCAACAAAATTAAAAACAACAGAATTAAAACAACTAGCTAGACTTAAAATCGACCGTCCCACGTTACCCAAGTAGTTCAACGGAAAACTCTCCGCCTTCATCATGGTCACAAGCCGCCATACAATCCGATTCAACCACTATGTTTTCGAGGCCCATTGGGCGAGCCATTCTCACCCCGAACTCCATAGCTCTCGCCTCTGCAATACCTGGCTCCCACCGTTCTCTAATTTGCTGCACCCCTGCCCACTCCACTACTCCAGTATAGTCACGGACTATCGCACCCAGACCGCACCCAACACCTCTACGTCAGTGTTGACCTTTTTGAGTCCTTCCTGTGGCGGCTTCCATTTTGCTACCTCCACCATACGATCCCTCCTCTGTTTCATGCCCTTCCCTTGAACCTCGTTCCATGCCCGCCAATAACCCCATGCGGTTTCAACCTCTCGGCTAGCTGTCCACTCCTCCCCACCGTGTAGCTCCTTGTTCCTCTGGTTCCAAATAGCCCATAGGACCATAATCAGCTTGCTCTGCTCATTCTCTCTATAATTGTTTAGAATGTGGTCGATCACGTCCAGCAAAAGCAAGATTCGATCCCAAACCTCATCGACCTCCATACCCGCTTTTTCCCACACTGCCTGGGCATGTACACACCAAACCAACGCATGAGCATCATTTTCTATTTGTCCTTGACAACGGAAGCATGATGGGTCCGCTTCTTTTACTCATCATTGGATATTCATCGCACTCGGTAAGGCTCCTCTATAAGCATGCCATACAAAGCTCCTGACTTTTGGTGGTACTTGGAGCTTCCATAGCTTTCCCCACACACTCGGTCCTTCACTCGAACTCCCCCCTCCTTCCCTTTGCTCCTTCTTTCATCGAATGAAATAATAGCCCGTCTTTACCGTGTATTTCCCATGCTTCTCGTAGTACCAGATTAGCTTATCTTCATCAACTCCTTCACAAAGTGGGATTTGTGCCACTTCTTGTACCTCGAACTCGAGAAGGTGTTGCTGCAGCTTCTCTATATTCCACCTCTTGGGTCCCTCGAGCATCCAGTCTGCAACCCTGCTATCTAACTCTCCCCTAGCCGATGAGATAGGACGAAATTTAGGTCCTCGAGTCAACCAGGGTGTAATACTACGGATTTTATAGGCTGGTACTCGACCGAGTATGGCCTACTCGGTCGAGTAGTGTGGGTCGTGTAGTCTGTTTGGCTACTGCCGAGGAATACTCGGCCGAGTATGATGAATACTCGGCCGAGTATACTCTATACTCGACCGAGTATCCGGTCTGGCGAGTAATATTTCAGCGGTTTGATTCGGGAGTAATTAGAGGTTATATAATTCGATAATCAGTTTCAAAAACATCATTTTGCAAACCTAATCATACTTACGACACCCTAATCACACTCAAATCTCCCCTCTGTGTGTGTGTGTGGACATCGTAGTGATCGCATTCAATCGTTCGTTCTTCCGCCGGTAAGTCTTATCCCTAAGTTGTTAATGGTTAATTCTAAGGTTTGCTTTATTTATGAATTTGGGGAAATTGGATTATGCAATGTGTAATTGTGATTATGCGATTATTGTTTAGGCGAGGACTTCGTAGAGGAGCCGTTCTAGTGCTTGATTCCATCGTTGCTGATTGTTGCTAAGGTATGGTTTCCCTACTCAGTTTCTGTTGATTGAATTAAGATGTGATTATTTAGTATTTACTGTATCTACTGATAATCGGAGTGTTAGTGTTGTGGTGGTGATTGTGATGTTGTGGTGTTGTGATGATTGTGGTGGAGTCACTTGCGGGAGTGGCTTCACGCCCTAGTTCGCCCTCCGTGGAACCTGTCACGGGAGGGGATGTGCACATTAAGGGACAGGGTTATCGCTCGTTGATGAGCGGGATTTAGGTGGGGATTGGCTATGGTCCCCCACTGGCGGCGAGGATTACCTGTTGCGATGGGTAATCTGGAAGGGCTACACACTTCGATGTGTAGTCGGTTACTATGTGAGATCGGGAGACTGGGGTTGGAGGATGATCAGCTGGTTACCTTGTGCTTTTGTCTTATTTTGATTGAACAGTACTGACCCCGTTGTTGTTTTATGAAATCTGCGGTGATCCATTCGGGGATGGTGATCATGCTGTGATAGGTATTGCATTTGGTGAGCTTGGGGCGGTCATGGGAGAGTCATCACACCAGATGCAGTGTCACCATCATGAGTCTTAGCACATGTTTTTGTAGTTGTTAGCATTCGGATTCACTTTTATTGGTTTTTAGAACTTTGTAACCTTTTTATAATTACAGTATTTTAATAAATGTGTTTGGGACAGTTGCTTATGATATGTACTAACCTCGGGCAACCGAGATGGTAACAGCCTTTCATGCTAGGGTAGTCCTGGT
Organism: Silene latifolia; assembly: GCF_048544455.1. Taxonomy (NCBI): domain Eukaryota; kingdom Viridiplantae; phylum Streptophyta; class Magnoliopsida; order Caryophyllales; family Caryophyllaceae; genus Silene; species Silene latifolia. The sequence continues at coordinate 81,426,453 of NC_133531.1, forward strand.
AAGGTACCTTGGTATGAGGGAGTGTTACAAAGTGGTATCAGAGCCGACGATTCCGGCACCTAAACAAATGAACCCAACGAACTTAGGGAGTCTAAATAAAATGAACCCGAGGAGAGTTGTTTGGAGCTACCGCAAGGACTCGGGAGACGTCACGGAGTCGCATTATGGCCCTCACAAACTCAAGCCGGTAACGGGGGGAATGTGTTGAGTGTGTTTAATATATGTGTGTGGTGTGTCAAAGTTGAATGGTTGGAATATGTCGTAGAAGGTGTAATGTATGAAATTGAGAAGGATATTGAAATTGCTAAAAGGCGTGATGGAATTGTTATGTGACATCATTGGAAACGGTTTTAGTATGAAAGTGATAGGCATGTTACGTGTTTACTATGTGGCATTCAGAATTACAACGTAATGTGTTTGATTTTTGGGTAGAAAGCATGATAGGATGTATTCCTTATTGTTTATAGCTCGTTTTGGCATGACTCGGCCGAGCAGGGCAGGTACTCGACCGAGTAACCAGGCACTCGACCGAGTGTTGTTTGGCAGTGAGTAGCTTTGGCTACTGGATGTATTTACTCGACCGAGTACTTAGGTGTACTCGACCGAGTAGGACATACTCGGCCGAGTATGGTTTATACTCGACCGAGTATGTTTCGTGTGAATTTGACGTTGGCTGCTGGAGTGGATTACTCGACCAAGTATCAGTAATACTCGACCGAGTAGTCCTTACTCGACTGAGTATTGCTGCATACTCGGCCGAGTGCTTCTTTGGCGGAGGTTCATTACATTTTGAGCCATAGGCTTTTGTGCTTACATTTCCTTCCTTCTTATCAGCTCAAAATGCCGCCAAAAAGAACTGCCGCAGAAATTCAAGCTTCTAAGATGACCATAGATGATATTGCTCGTATGATCGAGCAACAAGAGGCTCTTCTTGAGGCTCTCAAGAATGTGGGAAAGGGGGCGGAGAAACCTGTGGATGCTACCCAACTTAGCGTCATCATCGCCCGCTTCAACCCACCTACCTATGAGGGCGTTGGGGAACCTAAGTTGTTCTAGAACTGGCATCGTGAGATGGAAAGTCTTATGGAAGTGGTCAAGTGTCCGCAAGATATGATAGTTGAGCAGGTAGTGTACTACCTGAGGGGCGAGGCCGCTGTTTGGTGGCAAAATGTCAAAGAGGACGCCAGAGCTTACTACCAAGCTGAGGGTTTAGGGGCTATACCATGGTCGGGTCTGAAGAGTGATATGAGAGAGTAGTTTGTGCGGGAGCATATCCGTCACAAGTTGAGATCTGAGTTTGATTCCTTCACTATAACCGATGATGTGACAGTCACCGAGTACTATCACCGGTTCCTTGAGTTGTCTCGTTATGCTGAGGACATACAGCTAGGGCAGAGGGGTTTGGCTCTTCGCTTTGAGAGAGGTTTGTCGGCTAAGATCATGAACCGTCTAACAGCTGGAGTCATCACTGATCTTAAGGATGTGTACCTTAGGGCTGGTCAAGCTGAGAGGTTGGTAGATCTCTCAAAGGAAGCTACGGAGAGGACGACTGCTGAGAAGAGAAAGGCTGATTGTGGAAACAACAATCAGTCGGGTAACAAGAAGGGCAACTTCAATCATGCCAAGGCTTTTTCTGGCGGGGCTGGTTTCTCTAGGGGATCACGAGGTTGGGGTAGAGGTGGTGGTTGGAGTGTGAGTGACAACTCCAACCTTTCTTGCTTCAACTGCGGTGGAATAGGCCACAAGAGACGCGACTGCACGAGTGCCAGGACTGGTGTAGGCTCGGGAGCTTTTCAGGGGAACTTTTCACAGGGTCCGAGTCAGAGCTTTGTTAACAACCGACAGGGTGGATCATGGAGTAATCGGGGTGGTCATAGCAACAATGGTGGTTTTAACCGCAACAGTGGAGGATCTCATCAACGCCCGAACAACAGTGTCACCCAGGATTCGGCAGCCAAGCCGAGTACTTCTAATGCTTCGGTTCAAGGGGGAGGTCAGAAAAGCAGCGGGAAGCTCTTCATGATGGATAAGCGGGAAGCTCTTCTTGTTCATAATGTACCGTCTTTTGTTTTGTTTGACTCGGGGGCAACACATTATTTTGTGTCTAGGAGTCATGCTTTGTCTATGGGCTTGGGGGAGTTTGAGTTGGTAAAAGATGATGTGTTTATACCTTCTGGGGAGTCAGTGTCATGTGTTAAGTTGTACAAGGGAGTGTCTATGGTAGTTGGATGAGTAGATTTACCGATAGACCTGCTAGAGTTTCCTATGGATGGGTTTGAGGTGATTTTCGGGATGGATTGGTTGGGTAAGTATGATGCCAAGATCGATTGTCGGCAAAAGAAAGTGTCTTTAAGGGGTCCAAAGGGTATAAGGGTGTCTTATAAAGGGTTTGTTGTGAGACCTAAGTGTAAGTTCATAGCTGTAATGACCTTAAAGTCATGCTTGAGGAAGAAGTGTCCTTTGATTCTTTGCCAAGTAAGAGATCGTCGAGTAGAGTCGCATACAACTGCTGATATACCTATGGTGGGAGAGTTTGAGGATGTTTTTCCTGAAGAGATACCGGAGTTGCCACCAAAGAGAGACGTTGACTTCAATGTGGAGCTTAAACCAGGAACAAGTCCTATATCCAAAGCACCATATCGTATGACACCTAAAGAGCTAACTGAGTTGAAGAAACAGTTGCATGAGCTGTTAGACAAGGGTTATATCCGGCCAAGTGTGTCACCTTGGGGAGCTCCAGTGTTGTTTGTGAAAAAGAAAGATGGGAGCATGAGGTTGTGTATCGACTACAGGGAGCTTAACCGTGTCACAGTGAAGAACAAGTATCCTTTCACTACTACAGATACAGGTTATAATAACGGTTAAAACCGTTGTTATATAAAAAAACGGACGTTGTTAAAGCGTCCGTTGTAGTAGGTTTTAACAACGGTTGTTTTTTCTAAGAAACCCGTTGTGAAAACTATTAACAACGGTATAAAGCAGAAAAAACCGTTTTGGAAAGGGTGACTTAATTTTGGTGGGAAAGTTATAACAACGGTTACAGTATAAAAAACCGTTGTTATAACTAAAGACAACGGTTTTTTTTTAAATAACCGTTGTTTATTTAAAAAAAAAAATTAAATTAAATATTACTAGATGCATGCATTATTACGGCGGCCCGTTATAATTCTAATGCATGCATTATTACTGCCAATCCCTGCATATGAATGGACAATATATGGAATGAGAAGGGTTATAAGATTTGAAGCAGAGATATGATGGCACAACTTCCTAAACATGTATTAATTAAAAAATAACTCAAAAGACACATTAATTAGTATAAATACATGCATTATCTCAACCACCATTCCATTATCTCACTATATATCTCCAAACCCTAACTGCTAAAACAAACTCCAAACCCTAAATCTTTCAAACAAACTCCAAACTTCATCAACAATGAATGATACCATCCGTAAGACTGTTACTATGACCGAGCACGACAGGAATTTCATCCGCCGGTTGCTTGACATCGAGGACAGGTACATGAGCTACCTTGAGGACGCTCGGACCGCACTCAAGGACGCAAAAAAAAAAATGGCTTGACTTGACAGAAAGCGCGAGTTGTTGCGGCTATATGACGATATAGCAATCACGAACGAAACCTCCAAATAGCTAAGGAGGAGAGGATGGATATCATAGAAGAGAATGAGACTCTCTATGCATATCTAAGAATTGCATTTTTATCAATGTAATTCGTTTTTTAATTTATGTATTTATATATATATATATATATATATTAATTAATTAATTAAGTTTATCATGCATTCCTCTCTATCATCTTGCTTCTTCTTTGTTTTATTTTATTTAATTTGTTTTACAAGCTAATAAACGCAGAAAAACAACAGTGACAAAACTAATTAAGCGAATAATATTTAGAGAAAGAACATAATGATCGATAAAAACACATGCAAATGAAATAATTAGAGAAAGAAAATAATGACTGAGATGACAAAACCTAAATTAAATCATGCATATTTACCTGATAATTAGAGAAAGTAAGAGACGATGAAACCAACAGTGACGGCGAGATGATAAAGCGACGATGAGGAAGAGAGAAAGAGACGATGAGAAAGTGTGTTTGTGTTTGTGTTTGTGTTTGTTGTGTATGTTTGTGTTTGTGTTAGGTTTGTGTTTTGTGGCTGTAGCTGATCTGTGTTTGTGTGGTTTATAGTATGAAAAGTATTGATAACGGTTGTTAAACAAAAACCCGTTATTGTCATTACAGAATATATTAACAACGGGTCCATAGTAAACCGTTGTTAAAAAGTATTAACAACGGGTTTATAAATAACCGTTTTAATTACTTTTCACTAACTTTGCGCCAATTTTGCGCCAAATTATTAACATCGGTTGTGCATGTTTGACCCGTTGTTAAAACCTATAACAACGGTTATGGAACCATAACCGTTGTAATTAATTTTAGTAAAATTAGCGCCATCCGTTCTACAACGTCTTATGGTGATTTTCGTGGATAAGCGTTGTTAAAGGGGCGTTGTAGTTGCCTGGATTTGTAGTAGTGTTTTCCTAGGATTGATGACTTGTTTGATCAGCTGAGTGGAGCAGGTGTGTTTTCCAAGATCGATTTGAGGTCAGGTTATCACCAATTGAGGATATCATATGAGGATATTCCAAAGACAGCTTTCCGGTCCCGTTATGGTCACTATGAGTACGTGGTGATGCCTTTTGGTTTGACCAATGCACCAACAGCTTTCATGGATTTGATGAACCGTATTTTCAGTCCGTTTTTGGATAAGTTCGTGGTTGTCTTCATTGATGACATTTTAGTCTACTCCAAGACTAAGGAAGAACATGAGGAACACCTGAGGATAGTTTTGCAGACTCTGAGAGAGAACCAGCTTTATGCCAAGTTATCAAAGTGTGAGTCCTGGTTAGATGAAGTGGTTTTTCTGGGTCATGTCATATCTAAGAAAGGAGTGTCCGTGGATCCTAACAAGATTGAGGCTGTGACCAAGTGGGAGTCACCGAAGAGTGTTGCTGAGGTTCGGAGTTTCTTGGGCCTTGCGGGCTACTACAAGAGGTTTGTGAAAGACTTTTCTACCATCGCACGGCCTATGACTGCTTTGATGAGGAAAGAGACCAGATTCGTTTGGGATGAGCGTTGTGAGACGACATTCCAGACCTTAAAGGAACGTTTGACCACAGCTCCTATTCTAGCTTTGCCAGAGGGATGTGAGAACTTTGAAGTATATACCAATGCTTCAAAGAATGGTCTGGGTTATGTGTTGATGCAAGAAGGGAAGGTTATAGCTTATGCTTCGAGGCAGCTGAAGCCATATGAGGAGAACTACCCTACTCATGATCTAGAACTGGGTGCAGTTGTTTTTGCTCTTAAGATTTGGAGGCACTACATTTATGGAGCAACCTTTAAGGTGTTTTCAGATCATAAGAGTCTGAGGTATATCTACACTCAGAAGGAGCTTAATATGCGACAGAGACGATGGATGGAGCTGATCGGGGATGATATGTTCATTTTATATACACTTTTACCCCTCATTTTAGCTCGGTTTCTATTGACTATTATACTTTAATTAGTGTATTTTTGAGCTAATCTCGTGTTCTAGGTGTATGGTTGTGTTTGTTATAATTTTGTAGGAATCTAAGCATTTGAAGGCTTTTTCCTATCATTTTATACACCAAGTTCACGAAGCTAAATAAGGCCAAATATTGGACTAAGTGTGTGAAGATTGCTTGAGTTTTGCATGGAGAAATTTATGGATCAATATGTGTAATGCAAATGATGCCAACAAACAAGTCAAAGCCCAATGATCAAGTCCAAGTCAAAATGGAAAGCTTAGGATTCCAACATGCATGGGATACTTTTTGGAGGCTCTAAAGATGATAGATGAGGCATTTACCCAGGTGATTAAGGTGCATTAAAGAATAAACTTTGGATTCCTCAAGCAATTAAGAGAGGAATTAAGAGAATTACCCGAAGACACACGACCTCGATCGGGGTGGGGTGGCCCCGATCGGGGTTGCATATCCCTTGGTGATTTACGTTTCACCCTCCTCTCCTATAAATAGGAGAGGTATTCTTAGGTTTTGGGATATATCTGATTTTACGTCCAAGTTTATTACAATAAGCCTCAAGAATTATAAGTTTTCTCTCATTAGTTTTCATTTTAATTTATAAGTTGTTAAGCATTCTTTAGTTAATCTTTCAACATTTTGTACTTCAAGATATTCTCAAACATTTGATATTCAAGCTTTTGGTTATTTGTTATTTGTTCTTCCATACAAGTCCTCCCTTATAAGGTATTTCTTATTGCAAGTTTGTAATTTACATCATCATTTTAGTTACGACATAGTTATTTTAATTAAGCATTTCATTCTACATTAGCTTTAATTCCTTCACATGTTATATCATCTAATTTACATAAATCAAATAATCATGTTTAACATTTCTCATAATTTAGTTTGCATTTTACATTTTAGTATGAGTAACTAAATTTCCTAGTCTAAAGGCTAGGGGAGCCATGCAAAATCAAACATATAATATGATTAAATAAAGTTCATAATAATATTGATCAATTGCTTCCATCACATGTTTGCTTTGTTACGCTTAATCTTTGATTATCGGCCGTAGTCGTAGATTAAAACTTGTTTATTCGTTCTAAACTCGAGAGGCACGGAATTGAATTAGACTAAGCATGTGTGGTAGGATGACCTAGTCATGGACGAGAGTTTTTCTAGGACCCGGTCTATGGTTGATACTAATACCGTAAGGTGGGTATCTTTAAGCCTAAGTAATTGACAAGATTATTGATATCAAGTTTATCATGTTCATATGTTTACCTTTGCATGAGTGACCCGAACCCTTTAGACTATCTTTTATCATATTTTTTACATTGCAATTTTCATTAATCATCAAACCAAACAAACCAAACCCAAATCGTAATCGATCTTGATAAAAATCTACCCATAAAAATTCACGACGTAATTCCCGTTTCCTTGTGTTCGACCCCTATTACTACATTAATTTGTGTCTAGGGAAATTATCTTTGCATAGGTACGCGATAAACCTATCAAAGTTTGGCGCCGTTGCCGGGGAAACGGTTTTATTGCTTTTTGAATTATCGATTTTTATCTTGTTTTCCTTTGTCTTGGGGAACACTTGTTCCTTAAGACCGTTGCTTATCACTTCTCTAGAAATTGCTGTCTTATGCCCAGGTCTTCTCGTAGTGGAGAATTGCTTTCACCGGATTTTGATCCCGAGAAAACATTTAGGAGAAGACGACGTTTTTGGAGGGAAGTGAAAGAAGCCACTTCTCCCGTACAAGTTGAAAGTGCTAGAAAGTCTTGCTTAGACGATCTAGAAGCCCTTGAAGAGGAGGAGGTTTCAAGTTCATCATCTCCACCACCATCACCATCTACTACCAAAAAGATAGTGAAACTTTCCGATCACTCAAAGCCCACCGCGGCCATGCTTCCGGCCGGAATCACAACCACTCAAATCACCGCGCCGGACTTCGAGAACAAACCGGCTTTCTTTAGCCTTGTGGAGAGGAAGCAATTTGGAGGAAGTCCTTTGGAGGATCCCAATTTGCATGTGCAAAACTTTTGTGACTATTACTCCATGATCCGTCAAACGGGCGTCACCCAAGCTCAAATAAGGGAAATAATTTTCCCTTTCTCATTGAAGGACAAGGCCAAGCTTTGGATCAATAGCCTTGACCGCACCGCCATGGGAATCACCAATTGGGAGACTTTGGCTCTTGCTTTCTATCAAAAGTTTTTTCCACCTGAGAAAACTCAAACTTTGAGGAGCCAAATCACCGGATTCCGTCAACAAGCTCTTGAGAGCTTATATGAGGCTTGGGAGAGGTACAAAGAGCTTCAAAGGCAATGCCCACATCATGGGCTAGATGATTGGTTTCTAGCAATAACATTCTACAATGGATGTTGTGCCGAGTCCCGAAGGATTCTTGATTCCGCCAAAAATGGGCGGTTTGATCAAATTGACACCGACCTTGCTCATGCCACGATCGAATCTATGGCGGTCCATGATGCCCAATATGTCAATTCCCGAGTTGTGCCATCTAAAGGTAAAGAAGAATCCTCTAACAACTCTGTTTTGCTAACTCAAATTGCTTTGCTCCAACAACAATTGGCGGAAAGGGATGCTAGAGATTCTATTCAACAAGTCAATGCCATGTCTTCAACGAGCCAAATCGTTGTGTGTGAAGGTTGCGGAGGTGCGGGTCACTATGCCGCTCATTGACAAGCTCCCATTGAAGAGGTAAATGCCTTTTTAGCTTTAAGACAAAATGCACAAAATGCTTATCTACCGGGTACATTCTCAAACACATATAACCCGAATTCAAGATATCACCCGAATATGTCTTATAGAAGCAACAATGTGCTAAATCCTCAACCACAACCCCCACCACAATAAAATGCCTATGTCCCTCAACAACAAAAATATATCCCTCCACCGGGGTATCAAAATCAACAAAGGCCTCCACAAAACAATTTCCAACAAACTCAACCTCCCCCACAAAATGCCCAACAAAATAACCAAGAGGGAGGTAAGCTTGAGGGCTTGATAATCCGTATGCAAAAGGAATTGTTGACTCAAATCCAAAAGAATGAGCAAGCTCAAAATGCCGCAATCAAAATGTTGGAGCAACAAATGGCTCAATTGGCCTCATCTAGCTCTTCAAGGAAATCGGGTCAACTACACCCTCAAGGTGAGCAACCACATGCTACCCTTAACGCTATCTCCTTAAGAAGTGGTACGAAATATGATGGGCCATCCATGCCCAAATATGATGAGGAGGTACTTGTTGAGTTGGAGGTCTCTCCAAATGATAAGGAAATTAAAGAAATTCCCAAGAAAGTGGATGACCCACTTGTTGTTGTTGAGAAAGTCAAGGAAGTGGAGGATGCTCCTCCAAAGAAAGATGTTGAAGCAAAGATTCCGGAAAAAGTCAAGGTGCCATTTCCTCATAGATTGGCAAAGCATCAAAAGAATTCCCAATTCGCTAAATTCATGGAAGTTGTGAAGAATTTACAGGTAACCATTCCTTTTACCGAATTAATCACTCAAATTCCATCTTACACTAAGTTCATGAAAGACATTTTAACTAAGAAGAGGACTTTTGATGAGGTTGAAACAATAGCTCTCACCGCCGAGGTGAGTGCTCTTTTGCAAAACAAGTCCCCTCCTAAGTTAAAAGATCCCGGTAGCTTTTCTATTCCATGCACAATTGGCACCTACCAAATTGATAAAGCTTTATGCGATTTAGGTGCAAGTGTGAGTGTAATACCTTACTCTATTTGTGCTAAGCTTAATATGGGAGTCTTAAAATGCACTAATGTCACATTGCAAATGGCGGACCGTTCTATAAAACGCCCTTTAGGAGTTTTGGAGGATGTTCCCGTTAAGGTTGGTAAGTTTTTCATTCCGGTTGATTTTATTGTTCTTGACATGGCCGAAGATGCCCAAATCCCAATCATTTTGGGAAGACCATTTTTACACACCGCGGGTGCGTTGATTGATGTCAAGAACGGTAAAATTACATTGGAAGTGGGTGACGATAAGGTCACATATAACTTGAATAGTGCTATGAAGAGTCCTATGATAGAAGAGTCTTGTTATTCTATTGAAATTTTGGATGTTGTTGACATTGTTATAGAAGACTCTACACCTCGATCTTTGTCTAAAGATCCCTTGGAGGCACTCTTGCTTTTAGAATCATTTGCAGGTGACGATGAGATTGGAAATGAGGAGATTGATGCTTTGGAGCAAGAATTGGATGGAGAGGAGCTATCATTGGAGGAGAGCTCACACTTTATAGGCTTGGTTGCTACACCTCAAGATGTTGAGGTACAAAAACCCGAGCTTAAGCCCCTTCCTTCCAATTTGAGGTATGCTTTTCTTGATAATGAGGGGATGTGTCTGGTAATCGTTAGTGCTAAATTAGATGAGAGTCAATTGACTAAATTGCTTCATGTCTTGAGGTCTCACAAGAAAGCCATTGGTTATAAACTTGACGATTTAAAAGTCATAAGTCCCGAATTTTGCATGCACCGAATCAATCTTGAGGAAGATCATAAACCATATGTCCAAGGTCAAAGACGACTAAATCCTAACATGCAAGAAGTGGTAAAAAAGAAAGTGCTTAAATTGTTAGATGCGGAAATTATCTACGCGATTTCCGATTCTAAATAGGTGAGTCCGGTCCAAGTGGTTCCTAAGAAAGGAGGAACCACCGTAGTCAAAAATGATAAAAATGAGTTAATTCCAACTAGAATTGTGACGGGTTGGAGAATGTGCATTGACTATAGGAAACTAAATCTAGACACCAAGAAAGACCACTACCCATTACCTTTTATTGACCAAATGTTGGAAAGGTTGGCATGTCACAAATACTTTTGCTACCTAGATGGATATTCCGGGTTCTTCAAAATACCCATTCACCCGGATGACCAAGAGAAGACCACGTTTACATGTTCCTATGGTACATTTGCTGTAACACCCCCATACTCCAAGTGCCTTACCTGGACCACCTAGGTATAACGATGTTACCATCTCGGTTACCCGAGGCAATGATAATCAAATAAACAATAATGAAACAACGTTTAAATAGAAATACTTTAGTGAAAGGTTACAATCCAAAAACCAAACCAAAATACGAATACATGTTCTCAAATCAAAAGTCTACTGATCTAACTGAAATGTTTATGAAAACTACTAAGCTACAGCGGAAGACTTCTAGCATCAGATCGTGGCACATCCCAGCTATCCCAGTACTCAACTCATACCTGCTCAATATCTGCTCACCATCCCCGAATGGATCACCGCAGGTTTTAAAACAATAAACCGGGGTCAATACTATTCACACAATTATATACAACCAACGATACAGTAATCAAGATAGCTTAAGCAGTTACACACAATCACCCACTCCAATCAATCTCCATCACCGACTGTCCACTGGACCAGCCCTGCCAGTGGGGGACCGCAGCCATACCCACCAAATCCCCGCTCATTATACCGAGCGATAACCCTGTCCCATTAATGTGCACATCCCCTCCCGTGGCGGGTTCCACGGAGGGCGAAAGTAGGGCGTGAAGCCACTCCCGCAAGTGACTCCACTCAGCCGAGAACGCATCTCGAGAACCAGAGACAAACAATCACAATTACAATACAACATCAACAACCGTCTGAATCAATCAACAATCACTAACTACAACACAATCACCACACATTATGTAAATACTACTGAGTAGGGAAACCCTACCTGGAAAGCACAACAATCAGACGGTCTCACAGCTGATATCAAAAAGCTTCCTCTACGAATCCTCCTCCTAACATACAAACATATAATCACTACCAAGCATAACATACTACAAAACCCCCAATTCCCCAAGTTAGGGTTTAACCAACTTTAAAGAAACATTATAAAAACGGTATATAGGTCTTACCCTCGACGCAAGGATCACAACGGTATAAAGAAAGGTGAGATCCGACCTTCCAAGCTCCGGGATTTGCTAACAATGCGATTAAAGCGAAGAACGTACTTTGTTTTCTCTCTTGACAGTAATTAGGTTTTGAAAAAGTGTTTAAGAACAATGACGGAATTATTATATACTTTAATCGCATAATTAACAAAACCCGAGAATTAACTCCCCGTAAACCGGCTACTCGATCGAGTAGCTAAGGTACTCGATCGAGTGCCCCCTTACTCGATCGAGTACCCATGTTACTCGATCGAGTACCCAACAGGTCAGAAACTATTTTAAAACGCAACTCACCCTTACTCGACAGAGTAAGGCCAACTCGATAGAGTACCCAGAGACTCATAAATACGTAGTATTACAGTCTTCCCTCCTTAAAAAGAACTTCGTCCCCGAAGTTTAAACCACAACAAAACAAAGACACACACTACGCACTCCTGACTCAACAACCAAAACAAAACTCAACATAAAACATGTTACTAACCCAAACTCAACCCGACTCAACGACAACAACCATACTGACATAACATAAAAAGGGGTAAAAACTCTTAAAAACTCTTTGCGATCATCCCTACTCCCCTAAAAGAAACAAGGTTACGTCCCCGTAACCATACATACCTGATAAAAAAGGAAAGGGTAATGCTCTCTCATGGCATCCTCTGCCTCCCATGTAGCTTCCTCAGTCTCGTGGTTAGACAAAAGGATCTTAAGCAAAACTGTCTCACCACTCCTAGTCTTCCTAACCTTCCGGTCAAGAATCTGCTTAGGTACCTCAAGATATGATAAAGACACATCTAGCTCTAAGCTCTATGCCTTTAACACATGTGACGGGTTACTCATATACTTCCGCAGCTGCGATACATGAAACACATTATGCACTCTCTCTAACGCAGCCGGTAAAGCCAGACGATCAACTTCCCCCACTCGCTCTAAGATCTCATAAGGACCGATGAACTTCTGACTCAGCTTGCCTTTCTTCCCAAATCTCATAACCCCACGCATAGGAGACACTTTCAGAAGAATCTTGTCCCCAACCTGAAACTCTATATCCCGGCGATGTAGATCTACATAACTCTTTTGCCTATCCCGAGTTTGCTCTCATCCGTTCCTCGATCATCTTTATCTGTTCAACCATCTCATGTACCATCTCTGGTCCTAGAACCACTTGTCTCTCAAAGATGTCGTCCCAACAAATCGGACTCCTGCATCTCCTCCCATATAAAGCCTCAAACGGTGCCATGCCAATACTAGTGTGATAGCTGTTGTTGTAAGAAAACTCTATCAAATCCAACCTCTGTTCCCAGCTACCACCAAAGTCCATCACACAAGCTCGCAACATATCCTCAAGAGTCTTGATCGTTCTCTCAGTCTGACCGTCTGTCGCAGGATGAAAAGCTGTACTCATCTTCAAAGTTGTTCCCAAAGATTCCTGCAACTCTTTCCAAAACCTTGAGATAAATCTCGCATCTCTGTCAGACACTATGTCCTTAGGGACTCCATGTAACTTTAGCACATTCTTTCGATAAGCCATAACTAATTGTGCTTTAGTCCATGTATCTTTCATTGGCATAAAGTGAGCTGACTTGGTCAGTCGATCCACTATTACCCATATCATATTATTACCCTGTTGACTCTTCGACAAACCCACGATAAAATCCATAGAAATGGATTCCCACTTCCACTCAGGTACCTCTAAAGACTGAATCTTACCTTGTGGTCGTCGCTGTTCCCCTTTAACTCTCTGGCATGTCAAACAACGGGCCACAAACTCAGCTGTTTCTTTCTTCATCCCAGGCCACCAAAACGTGTTCTTCAAATCCTTATATAGCTTGTCACCACCTGGATGTACTGAATACGGTGTACAATATGCCTCTGTCATGATTGTCTTTTTCAGCTCTTCATCATTAGGGACACACCACCTACCATCGAACCTCAAACTACCATCTGTATGATTAGAGAATCGGGGCACTGTCCCTTTTTGTATTCCAGCTCTCCACTCAACCATTGATGCGTGTCATTTATATGATGTTTTATACCTCATTTTACACGCATTTCAGAGCTCATTTGTGTCGTTTAAGCTACCATTTCCCCTATTTCCGTCTACTTTCGTGTTTTTGTACATTATTGCAGAAATGTGAAGAATTCAACGGAAATTTAGCTAAATCCGTCCCCGAGTATCCTGCATTGCATTTGACGTGAAGTATTCACTTAAGGAAACGAGCTTGGTGCGCATTTCAAGGCCCGAAAGACAAATCCACGAGACTATAGAAGTCAAGTACCAGCTAAAGCAGTCGATCGACTGGCCCCCTTAGTCGATCGACCGACCCACGGGATCCAGAAGCTACTGTACACTGCATCCCAGTCGATCGACCGGTCCCAGTGGTCGATCGACCAAGACGTTACTTCAGACGAGAATTAAAAGATTGGGAAACTTGAAGCCCATTGTATTTTAGGTTTTAGAAATAAAAGTTACGTTAGTTTGCTATATAACATAACCTAGAACATCAGAGTAGACATCGAATTATTATCTAGTTTTACATTCAGTTTTAGAATATAAATAATTAGGGTTTGGAATATTGGTTTGCATCGAATTTTCGTTCGTACTTCTAATCATTCCGTTACAATTCTTCTGCAATTTCGGTATTCCTTTTGTTCTATTTCAGTTCATCTTTATTGCGTTGATAGTATAGAAATTGCTAGTTAGATTCCAAGCCAATTTTATCGTTTTATGTTATTTATTTATCTTTCCGTATTAATCATGAATTCAATAGTTAATTTCGTTAATTTCATTGTTGTTATCATCTCTAGTACGAGTAGCTAATTTATTCGTGCTAGGATGTAGGAGAACTATAGTATAGGCGGCATTAGAATAATTTGGCCTGAAATCGCGTGTCAGTCGATCGACTGCCATACTTAGTCGATCGACTGACCACGTGAGGTTTTACCTTCGTTTTAATTGTTTTAATTCTTTATTTGACGAATCGAGTGCACACGACTAGTTGAATGTTTAGGATGTGACTGACCCATTAGATCGAAAGATAGGGAAAGTTGTTAGATCACCAATTAAAATGACTAAACTATGTTGAGATCGAAAGATAGGTAAAGTTTAGATTATTAGTCACTTTTCAGGACGAAAGTCAGTATTAGTGATATTAGGGACTTATAGCGAGATCGAAAGATGCTATCTGTTGAGAGTGGACCGAGAGGACCTCTTGTTTTCCCGCCTCATGTGTTTGATTTAGACCGACTTAGTTTGCTGCTGCCGAAACTATAATGAACCGACCATCCTAGTACCCTTCTTTATATTTGATTTAATATATTTCTTTATTAATTTTTATTGTTATTAGCTATAGACCAAATCAAATCAACCTCCACACTTGTTACCTTAGACTAAATTTAGACAACTTTTAATTACATTCGCCTCCTTGTGGTTCGACCCTGTTACCACTAGACTAGGTTAGTTTTAATAGGAATTATAAATATTATTTTTGGTGCTCACAACGACGGGTATCAAATTTTGGCGCCGTTGCCGGGGAGGCAATTGTTCTAATTTTTAGTTGTTTTTATTTAGTCTTTCCTAGTTTAAGGGACATCCGTTCCTTAAACTTTTCTTATATTCTTTTTGTAGTTTCTTCTTATGCGCAGGTCACAGGGTGGTGAATTAGTACCTTTCAATCCTGAGATTGAGAAGACCTTGCGCGAGTTGAGACGATCATCTAGAGTATTGCCGACAGAGGAAGAGCTGAGTACTCTGTCAAGTTACTACGAGAACGCTGCTCAAGAAGATCCACCTACATCTCCTGCTTCGCTTCTTCTTGGTGAGACAGTCACTTCTCCAGAAATTCCAGTCATGGTGAAGAAGCAACTATAGCAAGTCATTCGAGCCGACAGTGAAAATCTTTACAAGGGGTTGAATTACCTGGAGTGATAGGAAATTCGAACCGAAGCCTTCCTATATCAACTTAGTTGAGAGGAACGATTCGGGGAGCTGCAAATGAAGATGCAGCCAAGCATATGGAGATATTTATCGATTACTGCTGCTCTATACCCCACCGACCGGTGTGACCCAGGACTAGATAAAGGAGACTATGTTTATATTCTCACTCCGTGATGCTGCAAGGGAGTGGTACATAGATCTAGACCGAGCTGCTCATGGGATCACCGACTGGAATTCTTTGGCCTTGGCATTTTACAAGAAGTACTTCTCTGCCTCGAAGACTAATGCCATTAGAGCTCAGATCACGAGCTTTAAACAAGGGCCGGATGAAAATTTTCATGAAGCATGGGTCCGTTTCAAGAAGCTGGTGCGAACCATACCGCACCATGGGTTCGAAAAATGGAGTCTTTGCAATCAGTTCTATAACGGGCTGTATGACGATCAGAGCGCTATTTTGGATGCTGCAGCCAATGGTCGATTTGTTGAGAATATGGGAGAGACTAAGGGGTGGAAGATCATTGATGACTTAGCCACCCATAAAGCTGAGTATGGGAATTCCAGGGGGAATCAAAGGAGGAGTGTTGAATCTCATCGTAGCCGCACTTGAAGTTCTCAATGCGAGATTCGACAAGTATGAATCGGGAGGAGCTTCAAAAGGAGGTATTTACCAAGTAATGCTGTGTCGACGGTCCTTTCGTCTGCAGAAGGTGTGGAGCTGAGGGACATGTTTCAGAAAATTGTCCTAGTCCCTTTGAGTCTTGCGCTGCCTTTCAACATTATAGGCAGACAAACACCTACTATGAGCCTAACGTTCATCCCAACTTGAGGTGGAGTAGCCAGAATGTCCTAAATCCAACTCCACCTCCGCAGCAGCAGCAAGCCTATGTGCCCCCTCATCATAAGCAACAACAATATCAAAAACCTCCCTATGTGCCGCAGCAGCAACAATCTCAATATTCTGACTTTGCTGAGTTGAAGAATATGTTGCAAAAGGAGTCCCAAGCTAGAGAGGCCGGAATGAAACTTTTAGAAAGCCAAATTGCTCAATTTGCTAGCAAGAGTACCACTCGAGCTCCGGGACACTTACCGACTCACACTGACCAGAAATAGACCCTAAATGCCATTAATTTGAGGAGTGGGTCTATCCTGGAGGGGCCTGCTATGGTCGAGGATGCCCCTGAAAAGAATGAGGCGGAACCGAGTCAAAAGAAAGCTGTAACGAAAAATAGCAAGAACAAGGCGTCTACCGGGTATATCGATCGATCCGATGTACCCGGTCGATCGACTGAAGTGCGGGTTACAGAAGCTTCTGGAACTGTAGACCTCAGTCGATCGACTGAGCAAGGTGGTAGATCGACCGAGGCCACTGCTGATATTGAGAAATTTCGTCCTCCAATGCCCAATAATTTGAGAGACCACTTATTTCGGGGTACGACAACTCCGAAAGTGTTGGGGCAAGACCCGAGTGCTGAGGGGTCCGTCCCGATTCCGAAGCACGACCCAATGTCAATCCATGGTTCATATTTGAGACGGTCTGAAGAGGGGTCAAGCTTCAATAAGGAGAAGGTAGTGGACTTCCAGCCTAAGTCCACGGATGCTGGCATGCGAGACTTAGAGGAGAGGGCTAAGTTACTTCTTTCAGCCCCTTATCCAGAGAGACTAGTGCCGACAAAGGAACAAGTATCTTTCAATAAATTTGAAAATGTTGTTCGTAGTCTTACGTACAAGTACCTTTCCTTTAATTAGTAAATCAAGTGCCCGCTTATATGAAGTTCATGAAGCAATTGCTTTCTAAAAAGAGGTCACTTGAAACAGTGCATACTGTCGCACTCACTAAAGAGTCATGTTCTTATTTGACTCACACTGCACCCCATAAGCTAGAGGACCCAGGTAGCTTTTCCGTTCCTTGTAATATAGGTACCTTCTCTATTGAGAAGGCATTATGTGACCTAGGAGCTAGTATTAGCGTCATGCCCTTGAGTCTTTCTAGAAAGTTAAAATTGAATAGGTTTGCAGTTACAAACATGACCGTTCAGATGGCTGACCGATCTGCGGTCCAGCCTATAGGAGTCCTAGAGGACATCCCTGTGCAAATAGGGAAGTTTTTCTTCCCTGTAGACTTTGTAGTCCTAGATATGCCTGAGGATGCCCACATACCTATCATTCTAGGTAGGCCATTTCTGCACACTGCTGGTGCAGTTATTGATGTTGGTTCTGGGACCCTGACCTTCAAAGTGGGGAAGAATTCCATTGTCTTCGCCCAAACAGCTAGGAAGAAGGACCCCATGTGGCCTGTCACCTGTAATACGATTTCTGAAAAGAAATCATACTTTGTGCTTCCTGATATGCATGTCTCTATTCCTATTCCTGTTATAACACCTCCGCCCCAGACTGAGAGCAAGAAGGAGGAAGATTCTATTGTTTTGGACATGCGGCAGAGCTGGTTTGGGGAAGGAAGAGCCGCGGGTTGCTCGGTGTGAAGGAGCAAATCGTTTCGAGAGGCGGTCTTGGATGCCCGAGTTATAGCACGATGAGGAGCTTGAAGATGAGCCACCAAAGTGAGACAGTCGACTTGGACTTTGATGAGCGGAAGAGGTCATTGATTGGGGAGATGACGAAGCTGTTGATCCGTCAAGCTCTACGGATGCTGAAGTTGAGGAAGGTGCAGCTGAGAAGATGAGCACCGTTGAGGCTACCTCTTGTAGCCAGAAGCCGACCAAGTGGGCCATACCGTGGCCGTTCTTGATCAACTATTAGTTGATCACATACCTTACAAACATTTTATTGCTTTTTAAACTCTTTTTATTGCTTTTGTGTGCGCGAGACTTCGCATTTGTTTTTGTTGCTTAGGATTTTTAAGTGCTTTAGACTTTACTTTGGGTTTTGCGCAATTTTGGGTGCGTATTATTGTGCATTTACAGGTTTTTAGACCTTATTAGCTCAAGTAATTGAGCAAATACGAAGAATCAGAAGTTACAGCAGTATTTCCAGTCGATCGACTGAGCTATGTGGTCGATCGACTAGTTTGCAGTTTCCAGGAGCTACTGTTCCCTTCACCTTGGTCGATCGACTGAGTGATGTGGTCGATCGACCACCCTGCACTGCTGTACTTGTTCACGACCTCTCCCCTGCTGTGTTTGGTCGATTTGCGGACTTGAGGGAGTTTTCTACTCCACTGTATCTTCCGTCAAATTATTTATTTATTCTATTTTTTCTAACCTTGTGCACGTAATTACCGCTTCATTATTGCCTTCTCGATTTTATGCGTGGTTCTTTTGTCTTTTCAGGTACTTTTTGGTAGCATCTGTTGCCTCTTTGAAACCTCCTAACTTGTTTGGTTTGGGAGGTTTCCTTTTTCTGCGCTTAAAGTCTTGTGAGTTCCCGATTTTCACTTCATGTCTTATTTATTTAATTTTCTCGCAAATTCCCGTTTTCCATTTTTCTTCATTACATGATTTTGCACAATGGGGACATTGTGCGATTTGGTTTGGGGAAGGGTTTTGCGTCGCATTTCATTTGCTTGCATTCACGTTTACATTTTTGTTTTGCATTGTTTGCATTGTTTATTTCATTTCATATATATAACAAAATTCCAAAAAAAATTTGAAAAATCTCAAAAATTTCAATAAAATGCACGTTTATTTTAAGCATATAGGTCGAGTCGGAACGGTAGTATTTCCATGATGACATTGCATTTGCATCTGTTTTATCGCCTAGGCCTTGCTAATTGACATGTTATTAGTAGAATCATTTGCATAGTCTACGAGTTTTCGTTAATTATTTGCTGGACTTGAGACTTGACTTAGAATTTTGGCAAGCTATATCATATTTCTGAGTTATTAGAGCTTATAACTGGTGACATCTATGACCAGTTTATCTAGGATGTGAGTAGTACTCCTTATGAGACATGTTACATAAATGTGCATAAATATGAACTTAATCTGCTTAATACCTGTGTGCATTCGGTTTGTGGTTTGTTGACACATGTGGTAGAGGTTTCCATTTATTCGTTTTGCCCATAAGCTTCACTCTGCCAAAAACAGCCTTTTTGTCCCATTACTACATCCTACATTTAGCCTGCCCTTATCAAGCTAGTAGTCTATGTTCTTGGGATTGTTACTTAGTTTTTGGTAGCATTTGCTCTTATTGACATTTTGTTGGATAAAAAGAATGAAGGAGGAAAGAAGTTCAAAGAAAAGAAAAAAGAAAAATGATTCGAAAAAAAAAGAGAGTTCTGTACTGTTCAAAGCAGTCGATCGACTTCCAATTCTGGTCGATCGACTGAGGTTCGAAAGAAAAGAAGAAATCAATTTGCATAATTCAAAATCTTTATCTTATGGCGATGTTTGCTCCCATGTTGCATTAGTATCTTATGGAGAGTTAGTTGATTACTTTTATACTGGAGATTGTGAGATTTGTGCTTGCTATAGCACCGTTTCATTTGATTATGAGCAAGAAGAAGGATGTTGCCAAATGGTTCCATTTTGGTACTAGCTTGATCACCTGTACCTCCACTTTCCCATAAATGTTTTGCCCCTTCTTACCCATACCTCACATATCCACATATATACCTCGGCATGTGTCATGGTCTCTTGTTGGTTGGAATGCATATGTACGGTTGTAGAGATTGTTTTCATATTATATTGCAGGCATGTTCTTATAGGTCGTAGTTAGGTGAGAGTCTTTACAAAATGAATTCTTTCTATCCTCGTATATATTCACCTGTGCTTATGTGTGATATGAGCGACCCGTGAGAGTCCAATTTGATAAGTCTCTATAGTTAACGGTTCAGCAGTTTTTAACGACTTCATAACTCGGTTGCATGATTCATAATTGCTAATTGATTGTTGGTTATTGCATTAAAATGGTTTAGGCTTTACATGTTGTAATTCGCTCTGAGATTGAACTCGTTCCATTAGGTCATTAGATCGAGTCTAGTTCTTGCTTGGGGACAAGCAAGGGTTTGGTTTGGGGAAGTTTGATGCATGTCATTTATATGATGTTTTATACCTCATTTTACACGCATTTCAGAGCTCATTTGTGTAGTTTAAGCTACCATTTCCCCTATTTCCGTCTACTTTCGTGTTTTTGTACATTATTGCAGAAATGTGAAGAATTCAACGGAAATTTAGCTAAATCCGTCCCCGAGTATCCTGCATTGCATTTGACGTGAAGTATTCACTTAAGGAAACGAGCTTGGTGCGCATTTCAAGGCCCGAAAGACAAATCCACGAGACTATAGAAGTCAAGTACTAGCTAAAGCAGTCGATCGACTGGCCCCCTTAGTCGATCGACCGACCCACGGGATCCAGAAGCTACTGTACACTGCATCCCAGTCGATCGACCGGTCCCAGTGGTCGATCGACCAAGACGTTACTTCAGACGAGAATTAAAAGATTGGGAAACTTGAAGCCCATTGTATTTTAGGTTTTGGAAATAAAAGTTACGTTAGTTTGCTATATAACGTAACCTAGAACATCAGAGTAGACATCGAATTATTATCTAGTTTTACATTCAGTTTTAGAATATCAATAATTAGGGTTTGGAATATTGGTTTGCATCGAATTTTCGTTCGTACTTCTAATCATTCCGTTACAATTCTTCTGCAATTTCGGTATTCCTTTTGTTCTATTTCAGTTCATCTTTATTGCGTTGATAGTATAGAAATTGCTAGTTAGATTCCAAGCCAATTTTATCGTTTTATGTTATTTATTTATCTTTCCGTATTAATCATGAATTCAATAGTTAATTTCGTTAATTTCATTGTTGTTATCATCTCTAGTATGAGTAGCTAATTTATTCGTGCTAGGATGTAGGGGAACTATAGTATAGGCGGCATTAGAATAATTTGGCCTGAAATCGCGTGTCAGTCGATCGACTGCCATACTTGGTCGATCGACTGACCACGTGAGGTTTTACCTTCGTTTTAATTGTTTTAATTCTTTATTTGACGAATCGAGTGCACACGACTAGTTGAATGTTTAGGATGTGACTGACCCATTAGATCGAAAGATAGGGAAAGTTGTTAGATCACCAATTAAAATGACTAAACTATGCTGAGATCGAAAGATAGGTAAAGTTTAGATTATTAGTCACTTTTCAGGACGAAAGTCAGTATTAGTGATATTAGGGACTTATAGCGAGATCGAAAGATGCTATCTGTTGAGAGTGGACCGAGAGGACCTCTTGTTTTCCAGCCTCATGTGTTTGATTTAGATCGACTTAGTTTGCTGCTGCCGAAACTATAATGAACCGACCATCCTAGTACCCTTCTTTATATTTGATTTAATATATTTCTTTAGTTTAATTTTTATTGTTATTAGCTATAGACCAAATCAAATCAACCCCCACACTTGTTACCTTAGACTAAATTTAGACAACTTTTAATTACATTCGCTTCCTTGTGGTTCGAC
Source organism: Silene latifolia (assembly GCF_048544455.1). Classification (NCBI taxonomy): domain Eukaryota; kingdom Viridiplantae; phylum Streptophyta; class Magnoliopsida; order Caryophyllales; family Caryophyllaceae; genus Silene; species Silene latifolia. Next base: position 81,448,329 of record NC_133531.1, read on the forward strand.
CCTGTTCCCACTAGCCTAGGTTAGTTTTAATAGGAATTATAAATATTATTTTTGGTGCTCACAACGACGGGTATCAACCATCTTAGGATTCAAAGCCTGTTTACCTCAAATGTCATCATAAAGATCAGGCTGCACTGTCAAATCTCCCACAACATCCCCTCTCTGCATCATATGTATCCCAAACTTCCCCACCTCATCTCTCAACCTCATCAAAGATAGAGCTGTACACAAGGAATGTACACTCTTCCTACTCAAAGCATCTGCAACAACATTGGCTTTCCCATAATGGTAGATAATATCCATGTTATAATCGCCAATGAGCTCCATCCACCTCCTCTGTCTCATGTTCAACTCCTTTTGAGTGAAGATGTACTTGAGACTCTTGTGATCTGAAAATACCTTAAAGGTCGTCCCATAAAGGTAATGTCTCCATATCTTGAGAGCAAACACCACTGCACCCAACTCTAGATCATGTGTTGGGTAGTTCTCCTCATACGGCTTCAATTGCCTAGAAGTATAGGCAATCACCTTACCGTTCTGCATCAACACACATCCCAACCCATTCTTTGAGGCATCTGTATAAACCTCAAAGTTCTCGATCCCTTCAGGCAATGCTAAGATAGGAGCTGTGGTCAAACGGTCCTTTAATGTTTGGAACGCTTTCTCACAACTCTCATCCCAACGAAACCTGTTCTCTTTACTCATCAAAGCTGTCATAGGTCTAGCTATCTTGGAGAAATCTTTCACGAACCGTCTGTAGTATCCAGCTAAACCCAAGAAACTCCTGATTTCAGCAACATTCTTTGGTGCTTCCCACTTTGTCACTGCCTTAATTTTTGCCGGATCCACAGCTACTCCCTCCTTAGAGATCACATGCCCCGGAAAAGCAACTTTCTCCAACCAGAACTCACACTTGGACAGCTTAGCATACAACTCATGCTCCCTCAGAGTCTGCAACACAATCCTCAGATGCTCCTCGTGCTCCTCCTTAGTCTTAGAGTAGACTAAGATGTCATCAATAAACACCACCACGAACTTGTCTAAAAACTGTCTGAAGATTCTGTTCATCAAGTCCATAAACACAGCCGGTGCATTAGATAACCCAAACGGCATCACCACATACTCATAGTGACCATACCTCGACGTGAAGGCTGTCTTTGGTATGTCCATCTCTCTAATCTTCACCTGATGGTACCCCGACCTCAAATCAATCTTGGAAAAGACTGATGCACGACTAAACTGATCAAACAGGTCATCTATACTTGGCAAAGGATACTTGTTCTTCACCGTCACTCGGTTCAGCTCCCTGTAGTCTATGCACAACCTCAAACTCCCATCTTTTTTCTTCACGAAAAGAACTGGTGTTCCCCACGGCGATACACTAGGTCTAATGTATCCCTTTTCTATCAGATCATCTAACTGTTTCCTGCGCTCCTCCATATCTTTAGGACCCATCCGGTACGGTGCCTTAGAGATTGGCCCCGTCCCCGATTTCAACTCAATGGTGAAATCTATCTCCCTCTTCGGTGGCAACCCCGGAATCTTCTCTGGAAAAACATCTGCAAACTCTCCCACCACTGGTATCTGATCAACTGTCGGACTCTCTATCCGGTCATATCTCACATGGCATAAGATCAAAGGACATCCCTTCCTCAGATAAGACTTCAAGGTGACAGCTGCAATCAACTTAACATTGGGTTTGACTAGAAACCCACGATAAGACACACTAACACCCTTAGGCCCTCTCAAAGACACTTTCTTTTGATGACAGTCTATCTTAGCCTTATACTTTCCTAACCAGTCCATCCCGACTATCATCTCAAAATCGTCAAAAGGAAACTCAATCAAGTCTACAGGTAGATCAACTTGCCCAACTATCATAGATACATCTCTAAACAACCTCCCACATGATACAGACTCACCCGAAGGTATAAAAACTTTCTCACTTACAGACTCATATACCCTCAAACCCAACCGTTTAACATGACTCGAAGATACAAACGACTGAGACGCCCCCGAATCAAACAAAACAAAGGTATGAATACCGTTAACAAGAAAAGTACCAGTGATAACATGTGCATCCTCCTCAGCTGCTTTCTTGTCCATCATGAACATGACTTTCCATCGGTCTTGTCCACCTCCCGGACAAGATCTTGGTGATGTGGTCGGCTTAGCACCCGACCCCTGGTTGGTGTTGTTGTTCCTAGCTGGTTTTTGATAGGAATTACCGCCATTGCGATTACCTCCACCCTGATAGCTCTGACTTCCCCGGTTAGACCATGACCCACCTGGTCTGTTACTCGCATAACTCTGTGCAGGTCCCTGAGAATAGCTCCCCCGAGCCGATCCCTGGAAAGCTCCCGGTGCACTCGTGCACTCATGTCTCTTGTGGCCCACACCACCACAACCATAGCAGGTCATCCCCCAACTACCACCACCACTCACACGGCCACGCCCAAAGGAAGCCCTAGCACTGAATCCTGACCCAGAAGAAAACCCTCTAGCTTGGGTGTGGTTGCCTTTCTTATAACTAGATTGGCCACCACCCTCACTCTCAGCCTTTCTTTTCTCACTCACTCTCTCCTGAGCCATCTCCACCAACCTCTCAGCTCTCCCAGCCCTCTCATAAGCTTCCTTAACATCGGTAAGGACTCCCACGGGTAACTTATCCATAATCTTGGGTGTCAACCCTCTCTCAAACCTCGGCGCCGGGTTCTCCTTACTCAAACCCATATCCTCAAAGATACCTAGACTTCTCATTGAACTGCTTGTAGTACTCAGCCACAGACATGTCAGATGTCATCTTAAACCCATCAAACTCCTCTCTCAGCTTACTCTTCACATGTTCCGGTACAAACTCCTTCCTCATAGCCCTCCGAAACTCTTCCCAAGGTATAGCAGGTAAGCCCTGGTTCGCATACATCTCCCTAGCACTCACCTTCACCATATCCCACCACTTACCAGCTGCTTCCCTCAGGTAGAACGCAGCTTGTTCTACTCTCATCTCATCAGGACGGTGAACCAGGTCTAGTATATTCTCCATCTCACGATGCCAGTTGTCAAGAAGGTTTGGTTCCCGTGTACTCTTTTGGGTTAAACCTCGCTATATAGAGACTGATCTTAGAGTGATCAACCTCCTTATCCTTATCCTTATTCACTTTCTTTAAAGCCTCAGTGAGAGCATCTTGGTGCTCCAACATCTTAACAACATCATCTATGTTCATGGTCTCAGCTCTCGCATAGTAAGCGTTTCTCTTGGGCGGCATCTTGAAACTATATAAGAAAGGGTAGATATAAACATACGCACTAAAACCTCAAAACACGAAAGCGGACTGCCCAGCACACACTCGATCGAGTGTTCAAACCTACTCGATCGAGTGCCCACCATACTCGATCGAGTGCCTCGACATCAGACCCCAAACAAACCTTCTGATCTCTAACATTCTCGATCGAGTAGCCAGGCTATTCGATCGAGTGACCCCATACTCGATCGAGTTCCCGAGGTACTCGATCGAGTGCCCAAAAACACGATTCTGGATTCAAAATAGTCAAATACCCACCCGATCAAGTCAGCCCCACTCGATCGAGTCATGCTAACTCAAAAACGCTACCCGCATGCTATATCATATCCCAACATATAAAACAACTTTATAAACACAACATTATATCATAGTTAAGCATACTATGCTACTCAACTCTTCATATGATTAACGAAACAACTATATCATGTTATCAAACGCCACATAGTAAACATCCAACATGCTCCTTATTCCAACAACAGTTCTATATGTCTCATCAATCTTTCATTCATATTCTCAACTTTTCTACTCCAAACATCCAACAATTACAACATATTTCCTCACATCCACACACAAACGAACAAACAACACATACGACTTGACATATATTCCCCCCATGTGACCGGTTCAAAATTGTAGGGCAAGTTCGCGACTTTAGGACGTCTCCCAAGCCTTTGCATTAGCTCCTACAACCTTTACCCCGGGTTCATTTTAATTGACTCCCTATATTCATTAGGTTCATTGGTTACAGGTTTCAGGATCGTCTCTCTGATACCATTTTATAACACCCCCATACTCCAAGTGCCTTACCAGGACCACCCAGGTATAAGGATGTTACCATCTCGGTTACCCGAGGCAATGATAATCAAATAAACAATAATGAAACAACGTTTAAATAGAAATACTTTAGTGAAAGGTTACAATCCAAAAACCAAACCAAAATACGAATACATGTTCTCAAATCAAAAGTCTACTGATCTAACTGAAATGTTTATGAAAACTACTAAGCTACAGCGGAAGACTTCTAACATCAGATCGTGGCACATCCCAGCTATCCCAGTACTCAACTCATACCTGCTCAATATCTGCTCACCATCCCCGAATGGATAACCGCAGGTTTTAAAACAATAAACCGGGGTCAGTACTATTCACACATCTATATACAACCAACGATACAGTAATCAAGATAGCTCAAGCAGTCACACACAATCACCCACTCCAATCAATCTTCATCACCGACTGTCCATTGGACCAGCCCTGCCAGTGGGGGACCGCAGCCGTACCCACCAAATCCCCGCTCATTATACCGAGCGATAACCCTGTCCCATTAATCTGCACATCCCCTCCCGTGGCGGGTTCCACGGAGGGCGAAAGTAGGGCGTGAAGCCACTCCCGCAAGTGACTCCACTCAGCCGAGAACGCATCTCGAGAACCAGAGACAAACAATCACAATAACAATACAACATCAACAACCGTCTGAATCAATCAACAATCACTAACTACAGCACAATCACCACAGATTATGTAAATACTACTGAGTAGGGAAACCCTACCTGGAAAGCACAACAATCAGACGGTCTCACAGCTGATATCAAAAAGCTTCCTCTACGAATCCTCCTCCTAACATACAAACATATAATCACTACCAAGCATAACATACTACAAAACCCCCAATTCCCCAAATTAGGGTTTAACCAACTTTAAAGAAACATTATAAAAAACGGTATATAGGTCTTACCCTCGACGCAAGGATCACAACGGTATAAAGAAAGGTGAGATTCGACCTTCCAAGCTCCGGGATTTGCTAACAATGCGATTGATGCGTGTCTTTTATATGATGTTTTACATCCCATTTTACACGCATTTCAGAGCTCATTCATGTAGTTTATGCTGCATTTCTCCCTATTTCCGTTTACTTCCGTATTTTGTACATTATTGCAGAAATGTGAAGAATCCAGCGGAAATCGAGCTAAATCCGTCCCCGAGTATCCTGCATTGCATATGACGTGAAGTATTCACCTGAGGAACAAGCTTGGTGCGCAATTCAAGGCCCAAAAGACAAGTCCACGAGTTTTAAGAAGCCAAGTAGCAGCTCAAGCAGTCGATCGACCATCACCTTCAGTCGATCGACCAACCCTCGGTTACTGAAGCTCTTGTTCCGCCAAGCGATCGATCGACCCCTCACATCAGTCGATCGACCACGATGCTAGTCCAGACGAGAATTAAAAGACTGAGGAAACGCAAGCCCATGATGCTAGGTTTAGGAAATAAGAAGTTACGTTAATTGCTATATAACGTAACCTAGAAACATTCAGTTACGAGGGAAAAATCAAGTCTTTTATCAAGTTTTATTCAGTAATTTTACATTAAGTTTCACATACGGTTCTTTATAGTTAATTAGGGTTTGGGATTATTGTTGAGCATTGGATCTTTGGTTCTTATCAATCTTAGCTCTGCAAATTTGGTATTCTCCTGCCCTATTTTTAGTTCATCTTTATTTCATCAATAGTATAGAATTTCTAAGTAGATTCCCGCAACCGTTATCATTGTTTATGTTAATTATTTGTTCTACTGTTTTTAGCATGAATTCCTCTGTTTACTTTATTAGCCTTATTATTGTTTTCACCCTTAGCATGAGTAGCTAAATAGATTGTGCTAGGATGTAGGCGAGTTTTAGCATAGGCGGCAAAGTATTGAACACGGCCTGATTCGCATGTCAGTCGATCGACTGACCTCGTGAGGTTACTCTTCGTTTTAATTGAATTTAATGTTGTATTTAACTAATCGAATGCATGCGACCAGTTAGATGCTTAATTTATGGCTGACCCATTAGATCGGAAGATAGGGAAAGTTATTTGACCACCAATTAAATCGACTAAACTGTGCTGAGATCGAAAGATAGGTATAGTTTAGACCGTTAGTCACTTTTCAGGACGAGAGTCAGTATTAGTGATATTAGGGACCTATAGCGAGATCGAAAGATGCTATTTGTTAAGAGTGGACCGAGAGGACCTCTTGTTTCCCGCCTCACTTGTGTTCGATTTAGACCTGTTTAGTATGCTGCCGCCGAAGCTTTAATGAACCGACCATCCTAGTACCCTTTCTTTATCTGTTTAAGCCATCTTTTCAGTTTACTGTTTTTACTCTTAGCTTTAGACCAATTCAAATCAACCCCCACAGTTGTTACCTTAGACTGAATATAAATCAACTAGAATTTACATCTGCCTCCTTGTGGTTCGACCCTGTTACCACTAGCCTAGGTTAGTCTTAATAGGAAATTATAAATCTTATTTTTGGTACTCACAACGACGGGTATCAAAATTTTGGCGCCGTTGCCGGGGAAGCAATAGTCCTAATTTTAGTTGTTTTAATTTTAGTCTTTCCTAGTTTAAGGGACTTCTGTTCCTTAAACTCTTCTTATATTCTTTTTGTAGTTTCTTCTTATGCGCAGGTCACAGGGTGGTGAACTAGTACCATTTGACCCTGAGATAGAGAAATATTTGCGCGAGTTGAGACGAACACAAAGGGTATTACCAAGCGAGAGGAAGAGCCGAGTACTCTGTCAAGCTATTACGAGAACGACTGTTCAAGAAGACCCACATTCTTCACCCGTTTCCACTTCTTTAGCCGATCGATTACTTCTCCGTAAATTCCAGTCATGGCCGAGGAAGCGAGTATAGCTAGTCATTCGAGCCGACAGTAGAAAATTTATATAAGGGGTTCGAATTACCGGGAGATGCCAGGAAGTTCGAACCAAAGCCTTCGTACATCAACATGGTTGAGAGAAACCGATTCCGGGAGCGCAAATGAAGATGCGCTAAGCATATGGAGACCTTTATTGACATCATTGTTCCATACCCCCACCTTGGTGGCGTGACTCAAGACCAGATCAAGGAGACCATGTTCATCTTCTCCTTCGTGATCCGCAAAGGAGTGGTATCGAGATCCTGGACCGAGCCGTTCATGGGATTTTGATCGGAATTCCTTGGCATTGGCATTCTACAAGAAGTACTTTCTCGCTTCTAAGACGATTGCTATTAGAGCCCAAATCACTAGTTTCAAACAAGGGCCAGATGAGAACTTCCACGAGGCATGGGTCCAATTCAAGAAGCTGGTGCGAACCATATCGCACCATGGGTTCGAAAAATGGAGCTTGTGCAATCATTTCTATAATGGGTTGTACGACGATCGGAGGGCCATTTTGGATCTGCGCCCAATGGCCGATTTCTTTGAGAATTTGGGAGCAACCAAGGGGTGGAAGATTATTGACGATCTAGCCACCCACAAGGCCGAGTATGGTAATTCCAGAGGGAACCGGAGAGAGAGCTGCTGAATCTTCCTCTGTTCGCGCTTGAGGCTCTCACTGCGAGATTTGACAAGTATGAACTAGGAGGAGCTTCTAAAGGTGGGATGTACCAAGTAAATGCAAAGTGTCGACGGTCCTTTCGTGCCTCGTGAAAGGTGTGGAGTTGAGGGACACGTTTCAAGAACCGCCCTAGTCCCTTTGAGTCTTGTATCGCCTTTCAACACTATAGGCAGACCAACACCTACTATGAGCCGAACACCCATCCAAACTTGAGTTGGAGGAGCCAAAATGTCCTGAACCCAACTCAAGCTCCGCCGCAGCAGCAACCCTATGTGCCCCCTCATCAAAAGGAACAACAATATCAGAAACCTCCCTATGTATGTGCCGCGAGCAACAATCGAGTCTGAATTCTCCGAGCTTAAGAACTTGTTGCTAAAAGAGTCCCAAGCATGAGAGGCCGGGATGAAGCTACTAGAGAGCCAAATCGCTCAGTTGGCTAGCAAAAGTAACACTCGAGCTCCCGGGCACTTACCGACCCAAACTGACCAAAAGGAGACCTTAAATGCCATCACTTTGAGGAGTGGGTCCACCCTTGATGGTCCTGCCATGGTCGAGGACGCTGTTGAAAAAGATGAGCCGGAAACAAGTCAAAAGAAAGCTTCAACGAACAATTCAAAGAAAAAGGCGTCTACCAGGTATATCAGTCGATCGATCGATATACCTTTGGCCGATCGACCGATACACGTTACAATTCTGAGGAGCTTCGAATGCAGACAACGGTCGATCGACTGAGGACAGTGGTCGATCGACAAGGTTACTGTTGATAGCGAGGAATTTCGTCCTCCGATGCCCGACAACTTGAGGGACCATTTGTTTCGGGGCACGACAGCTCCGAAAATGTTAGGGCCAGACCCGAGTGCTGATGGGTCCGTCCCGGTTCCGAAGTTGGACCCAATGACGGTCAATGGCTCACATTTGAGACGGTCTGAGGAAGGTTCAAGTTTCAACAAGGAGAAAGCAGTGGACTTCCAGCCTAAGTCCACGGATGCCGGCATGCGTAACTTAGAGGAGAGGGCTAAGGTACTTCTTACAGCCCCATATCCGGAGAGACTAGTGCCGACAAAGGAACAGGTATCTTTCAGTAAGTTTGAGAAAGTTATTCGTAGCTTGAATGTTCAGGTACCCTTCCTTGAGTTAGTTAACCAAGTGCCAGCATACACCAAGTTCATGAAACAGTTATTGTCTAAGAAAAAGTCGCTTGAACATGTTCACACTGTCGCTCTAACTAAAGAATCTTGCTCTTACCTATCTCACACTGCACCCCATAAGTTAGAGGACCCGGGCAGCTTTTCTGTTCCTTGCAAAATAAGTACCTTCTCTATTGAGAAGGCATTATGTGACTTAGGAGCTAGTATAAGCGTCATGCCTTTAAGTCTAGCTAGGAAGCTTAAATTGACTAGGTTCACAGTGACAGACATGACAGTTCAGATGGCTGACCGATCTGCGGTCCAACCCATAGGAGTCCTAGAGGACATCCCTGTCCAAATAGGGAAGTTTTTCTTTCCTGTAGACTTTGTTGTCCTTGACATGCCCGAGGATGCTCATATTCCCATTATTTTGGGTTGGCCATTTCTGCACACTGCTGGTGCAGTCATAGATGTCGGTCTTGGTACCTTGACTTTCAAAGTAGGCAAGCATTCTATTGTCTTTGCCCAACCGGCTAAGAAAAAGGACCCCATGTGGCCGGTAACGTGTAACACGGTTTCTGAAAAGAAATCGTACTTTGTGCTTCCTGAATTGCCTGTCTCTATTACTACTTCTGTGTTAACCCCTCCGCCCCAGATTGGGAGCAAGAAGGAGGAAGAATCTGTTGTTTTAGATAATGCAGGAGCTGGTTTGCGGAAGGAAGCGCTGCAAGTTGTGCCAGCTGTAAAGAAGCCGATCATTCAAAGAGGAGGTCTTGGTTGCCTGAGCTATGGCATTGATGAAGTTGTTGATGACAAGCCGGCTAAAGCCAGAAAGTCTGATCTGGATTCTGACAAGCCCGAAGAGATCCTTGACTGGGGAGATGATGAGAGTGTTGATCCGTTGAGCCATACGGACGTGGAAGCTAAGAAGGGTGCAGCTGCTCAGATAAGCACCATTGAGGCTACCTCTAGTAGCCAGAAGCCGACGAAGTGGGCCATACCGTGGTCTTTCTTGATCAACTATTAGTTGATCGAGTTCGTTATAAACTTCATTTTATTTGCTTTTGTTAAGACATTTTATTTTTATTGCTTTTGTGTGCGCGAAAACTTCGCATTTTATTTCGCTTGCTTAGGATTTTTAAGTACTTTAGACTTTATTCTGGGTTTTGCGCAATTTTGGGCGCGTATTATTGTGCATTTGCAGGTTTTTAGACCTCATTTGCTCAAAGCTATTGAGCAAATACGAAGAAATAAGAAGTACAGCAGTACTTTCAGTCGATCGACTGGCCACCTTGGTCGATCGACTGAGTTGCGCTTTCCAGGAGCTTCTGTTCCTGTTCATCTGGTCGATCAACTGCCACTCTTGGTCGATCGACCAAGGACGCTGCTGTATCTGATCACGACTTCTCCCCTGCTGTGTTTGGTCGATTTGCGGACTTGAGGGAGTTTTCTACTCCACTTTATTTTCCGTCAAACTATTTATTTCTTCTGATTTTCTCATTTGTGCACAATTTACCGCTTCATTATTGTCTTTCTCGGTTTTATGCGTGGTTTTGCTTGTCTTTCAGGTACCTATTGGTAGCACTGCTGGCTACTGAAACCTCCTAGCTCACGTTGGTTTGGGGAGGTTTCCTTCGCTGCGCTTAAAGTCTTGTGAGTTCCCAATTTCCACTTCACGTCATGTTTATTTATTTCAATATACGCAAATTCCCATTTCTCTTTTCTTCATTACATGATTTTGCACAATGGGGACATTGTGCGATTTGGTTTGGGGAAGGGTTTTGCGTCGCATATCATTTGCTTGCATTCACGTTTAATTTTGTTTTGCATTATTTTATTTCATTTCTCTTATATATACAAAAATTCAAAAAAATTGAAAAAATTTCAAAAATTCCATAGAATGCACGTTTATTTTAGCATATAGGTCGAGTCGGAACGGTAGTATTTCAAGGATGATATTGCATTTTGCACCTGTTTTGCCTGAGCCTTGCTTATCATCATGTTATTAGTAGAATCATATATGCATAGTCTACGAGTTTTCGTTAATTTCCTTGCTGAACTTGAGACTTGACTTAGAAAATTGGCAAACTACATCATATATTCTGAGAATTAGAGCCTATAACTGGTGACATTCATGACCGGTTTATCTAGGAATGTGAGTAGTACTCCTTATGAGACATGCTTCCTTAATTTGCATAAATATGAACTTGATCTACTGACTACCTGTATGCGTTCGGTTTGCGGTTTGTTGACACATGTGGTAGAGGTCCCCTTTTCTCATTTTACCCATAAACTCCACACTGCCAAAAATATCCCTTTTTGTCCCATTTACTACATCCTACATTTAGCCTGTCCTTTGTCAAGCTAGTAGTCTGTGTTCTTGGGGTTGTTACTCATTTTTGGTGGCATATGCTCTATTGAGACGTTATTGGGAAGATGAAATAAAGGAAAGAAAGAAATAGAAAAAGAAAAAGAAAAGAAGAAAAAATAATTCGGAAAAGAAAAAAAAAGAGAGTTCTGTACTGTAGAAGCAGTCGATCGACTGCCATTTATAGTCGATCGACTGGAGTTCGAAAGAAAGAAAAAGGAAAAATCAATTCGTATGATTCAGTCTTTATTATTTGGCGATTTTTGCTCCCATGATTCATTCATATCCTATGGGGAGTTTATTGATTTAGTATTTTGGAGATTGTGAGTTTTGTGCTTGCTATAGCACCGTTTCGTTTGATTATGAGCAAGAAGTTGGATGTTGCCATTTGGTTCCGTTTTGGTACTAGCTTGATCACCTGTACCTCTACTTTACCATAAAATGCTTTGCCTCTTCTTACCCATACCTCACATATCCCATATATACCTCGGCATGTGTCATGGTCATTTTGTTGGTTGGAATGCATATGTACGGTCATAGAGATCATTTTCATATTTTATTGCTGGCATGTCTTCATAGGTCGTAGTTAGGTGAGGGTCACTACAAAATTACTTCTTTCTATCTTACATATATTCACCTGTACTTATTGAGTGATTTGAGCGACCCGTGAGAGTCCAATTTGATAAGTCTCTACAAGATGACGGTTCAGCGGTTTTTGACGGCTTCATAACTCGTTTGCATGATTGATTTGCTGATTGATTGTTGGTTGTGCATTAAATTGGTTAGGCTTTACATGTTGCATTTCGCTCTGAGATTGAACTCGTTCCATTAGGTCATTAGATCGAGTCTAGTTCTTGCTTGAGGACAAGCAAGGGTTTGGTTTGGGGAAGTTTGATGCGTGTCTTTTATATGATGTTTTACATCCCATTTTACACGCATTTCAGAGTTCATTCATGTAGTTTATGCTGCATTTCTCCCTATTTCCGTCTACTTCCGTATTTTGTACATTATTGCAGAAATGTGAAGAATCCAGCGGAAATCGAGCTAAATCCGTCCCCGAGTATCCTGCATTGCATATGACGTGAAGTATTCACCTGAGGAACGAGCTTGGTGCGCAATTCAAGGCCCAAAAGATAAGTCCACGAGTTTTAAGAAGCCAAGTAGCAGCTCAAGCAGTCGATCGACCATCACCTTCAGTCGATCGACCAACCCTCGGTTCTGAAGCTCTTTCGTTCATCGCCAAGCGCTCGATCGACCCCTCACATCGTCGATCGACCACGATGCTAGTCCAGACGAGAATTAAAAGACTGAGGAAACGCAAGCCCATGATGCTAGGTTTAGGAAATAAGAAGTTACGTTAATTGCTATATAACGTAACCTAGAAACATTCAGTTACGAGGGAAAAATCAAGTCTTTTATCAAGTTTTATTCAGTAATTTTACATTAAGTTTCACATACGGTTCTTTATAGTTAATTAGGGTTTGGGATTATTGTTGAGCATTGGATCTTTGGTTCTTATCAATCTTAGCTCTGCAAATTTGGTATTCTCCTGCCCTATTTTTAGTTCATCTTTATTTCATCAATAGTATAGAATTGCTAAGTAGATTCCCGCAACCGTTATCATTGTTTATGTTAATTATTTGTTCTACTATTTTTAGCATGAATTCCTCTGTTTACTTTATTTGCTTTATTATTGTTTTCACCCTTAGCATGAGTAGCTAAATAGATTGTGCTAGGATGTAGGCGAGTTTTAGCATAGGCGGCAAAGTATTGAACACGGCCTGATTCGCATGTCAGTCGATCGACTGACATTTTCGGTCGATCGACTGACCTCGTGAGGTTACTCTTCGTTTTAATTGAATTTAATGTTGTATTTAACTAATCGAATGCATGCGACCAGTTAGATGCTTAATTTATGGCTGGCCCATTAGATCGGAAAATAGGGAAAGTTATTTGACCACCAATTAAATCGACTAAACTGTGCTGAGATCGAAAGATAGGTATAGTTTAGACCGTTAGTCACTTTTCAGGACGAGAGTCAGTATTAGTGATATTAGGGACCAATAGCGAGATCGAAAGATGCTATTTGTTAAGAGTGGACCGAGAGGACCTCTTGTTTCCCGCCTCACTTGTGTTCGATTTAGACCTGTTTAGTATGCTGCCGCCGAAGCTTTAATGAACCGACCATCCTAGTACCCTTTCTTTATCTGTTTAAGCCATCTTTTCAGTTTACTGTTTTTACTCTTAGCTTTAGACCAATTCAAATCAACCCCCACAGTTGTTACCTTAGACTGAATATAAATCAACTAGAATTTACATCTGCCTCCTTGTGGTTCGACCCTGTTACCACTAGCCTAGGTTAGTCTTAATAGGAAATTATAAATCTTATTTTTGGTACTCACAACGACGGGTATCAGCGATTAAAGCGAAGAACATACTTTGTTTTCTCTCTTGACAGTAATTAGGTTTTGAAAAAGTGTTTAAGAACAATGATGGAAGTATTATATACTTTAATCGCATAATTAACAAAACCCGTGAATTAACTCCCCGTAAACCGGCTACTCGATCGAGTAGCTAAGGTACTCGATCGAGTGCCCCCTTACTCAATCGAGTACCCATGTTACTCGATCAAGTACCCAACAGGTCAGAAACTATTTTAAAACGCAACTCACCCTTACTCGACAGAGTAAGGCCTACTCGATAGAGTACCCAGAGACTCATAAATACGTAGTATTACATTTGCCTACCGTAGAATGCCTTTTGGTCTTTGTAATGCCCCCGCCACTTTCCAACGTTGCATGATGTTTTGTGTGGATTTTGCGCAGGGCGAAATCAGGTCAGAGTGATATTGTGCAGGGTTAACTAGCTCTAATTAGATTATTGGTCAGGTCGTCAGGTTACGATATTGAGCTATAAATAAAATAACAACAATGATAAGACAAACAATTTTGTACGTGGAAAATCCTTCGGGCACCAAGCCAAGAGAGGATTTCACTATATGATTTGGGAGAATAATGATATGATAATAACAATGCTTGTATTTCTCTAAGTAATGTGTATATTTCTTCTTGTGTACGAATGATGTGTCTCCAATATCTTCAAAGTGTCTCTTATATAGCTTTCCTATCTTGAACGGTTGTATGATCAAGCATTGAAGGCTGAATATTCTCCATAATTGCTGGTAATAATTGCTGAATATCTCCCTCTTAATTACCGTATTTACTGCATGATCTTTATACTTAATGCTGCGTATTTATTTCCATTAATATACGCGGATATGATCAAATATCATCCTGATATTTTGACCGTTGTCCTCTCCATGGACTGGCGCCTATCTTCATGTGCCCGAGAGCTGGCACCCGAGAGCCTGGATCGAGTTTAGATGAAATGCTGATCAGGGCGTTTTGCGGATTTCCAGGCCTAACAATTGCCCCTTATCTCCTTATTGGTAGTGCCAGGACGAAAAAATGAGGAGATAACTTCAATTTTGATAAGATCACCCAACGGTTAAATTTTCCCTGGTCGGTTTTCGTAACGGCTCTTTTTCGCAATTTTGACGCGTGGTTTATTTACTGCAACTTCCTTAATGATTTTGCGGCTGAAATCCTAATCTTCCTCACTATAAATATTTGTGTGCTTCATTATGTTGAACTCATCAACGCAATCTCTTCTTATCTTCTCTTTTCAATAATTCTTTTCTTCAGTTTTCTTAATTCCTAACTTCCCAAATCTTTAATCAATCTTCCATAATTTTTCAAATAATGGCCGCAAATAAAAAATCTACCAGGGCAGCGGTTCCTGCAACTCCTCCTCCTCAGAATCCTGAGGAAGTTTTTTCTGAAACTTTGCCTACTTCTTCTGCTGCTCCATCTCCCACAGTAAATAAGCCGAGTGACCCTCCATTGGAGATGATCTCAATATCTCATGGTGCTTTTCAATTCAAGCCTACGAAGGCTTTAAACGAAGATCAGTCTCCTGCAAACCGTTTGAAGCCTGAGTTCGAGAAAATTTTGAAGGATAAGGGATTATCCTGCGATCTTTGAAGTCGGATTCGAGGATTCTCCTATAGTGACTGGGCTTGTCTGGTTGGTTCTGCATCCATGACTGGGCTTTTAGGGCAGGCTGTAAGCTTCCTTTTTCTCCTCTTATGGCTGAGGTTATTAAGGAGATCGGTGTTCCATCTTATCAATTGATGGCAATGGTATGGAAGGTTGTATGTTCTATTGAGAACCTTTGTAAAAAACACAATATTTCTTTTTCTCTTGATGACTTGAAGACCGTTATTCGTTAAAACAAACGATCTGGCCGTATAAGTTTTAAGGTCGGGCGTCTACCACTCCTCTTCCGAGTAATTTAGACAAAGTGGCCATGATAAGGGTCGGGGCTGCTGGCTACATGTTTGTCAGGACCAATTCCGTGGGTCCTGGCCTGGCGTACTTTAATCATGAGGCCTGCGTGGCTGGTAAGTCTTTTGGTTTCTTTCTTTGCCCTGCATATTTTATTTGTTAGTAAAAAATGAAATGAAATTTATAATAAATCATACCTCCTATGTGTGCGATTGATGATGGGTTATCAAACCGAGTACCCCACTCCTAATGTTTCGCTTTCCTTGCTATTCCTCCTTTGGAGAGGTCCAGCCTCTTTGTTGCGGGGTTGGTCACCTTCCTCATTTGTTTGAAGGCCGATGGTGCTCCCGGGCGGCTAAAGCGTCAGGGGGGTGGTGCTAGCACTTCAGCGATAAGTCTATTTTAATCTTTCCTTTCTTTTTACCTGGGCTTCCTGATAATGTTTGGTTTGTATTGCTGATACAGTATTTTGTGTTGCAGCTACCAGGTCATCTGTTCGCCTTGCCAGGTTTGGTATGGCTGACCTTTCAGCCAGGCTGGCTAAGATCAAGGAGGAAGGTCCTCAGGGAAGCGGGGATACTGAACCTGTCATTGACTTGACCGAGCGGTCCCGTCGCCAAGGTCACTATCGCGCACTGCCTGCCCTTCTGCCGAGACAAGTTGTGTTTTAAAAGGAGAATTGAAGATGTTGATGTTTCTGCCCCGGTCAGGGAGGTGAGAGCCAGGTTGGATTATATGGAGGCTGCTAGGGTGAAAATCAGGGACTATGTAGCTTCTAAATCGGATGTCATGCTCACCCTTGACCCTGTTGAGACTGCTACTCAGGCAGTTGCTTCAGTAGATCACTCAGTCAGCCTGTTGGCTGGTGCCCTGGCTGCTGTGAGGGAGGTAAGCTGGAATAATTTCTAACCTCCTGTTTTGTTTTGGTAATTTTCTATTGTTGATATAAGTTACTCATACTTTTCTTGTTTTTTGACCAGGGTGCTGCGACCTGTCTCCATAATGCCTATCAGGCTACTTCTTTGGTGGCCAGAATTGAACTGATGAGATCAGATTATGATAGGCTGAAGTCTGAGCTGGATTTTGCGCGAGCTGACTTGGCTGCTAAAGCTGCTGACTTGGCAAGGGTGCAGCCGAGAGGGATCTTTGCTAAGACCGAGGCGCCTTCAAGCGGCAAAGGCTGTTGCAAGAGGCCTTGGATAGGAATGAAGAGCTTACCCAGGAGAGGGATGACTTGGAGTTCAAGCTGGATGATGCTTCCCTCTATTTCTATATCAAGGGAAGGGCGGCTGCTATGTCGGAGCCTGTCGAGGCCAGGGCCAAATGGGACCCTGCAGCTGAGATGGCTTTTGCTTCTTCAAAGTATCCCGACCTGCACAATTTGGAGAATGAACAGGAGGTTGACTCTCCAGGGGAGCAGGACGTTGAGGCTGAGCCGACTAAGAGTGGGGAGCAGGTTGTTGATGCTGCTGCTTCTAAGGAGAAGCAGTAATATTTTTTAATTCTCAGTTGGTATTTTGGCCCATCCAGGGGGGATGTCCCTGGACAAACATTATTTTTATTTTCCTGTCTTGGGTCAGGGGGACTCTCCCTGGCCTTTATGAATATTTTGGCGCCTTTGCCCCAGGAGGTAAAGGTTTATTAATATAGGCATGATGGCCTTCTTTTGGCTGATTTCACTTTTGTTTTTGCTTGATTTGTGAGTTTCATCCTGTTGGACCTGTCAAATATTTCGTTTGCATGATCTGTACATTATTCTGCTTAAATAACCTGCACATTATTTTCGTTTCAATTTGTCATGAGTATTTCAACCAAGTGTAGTGTTTTGCTATAATGGTTGAAGGGGTGAGAAATCCGGCCTGTCAGGAGGGCTTATGTCCCCTGCCTAGCTGGAGGGCTTGGTATTCGGCCTGTCTAGAGGGCATTTAGACTGATGGTCGGGATAAAACACCCTTGCACCTGTCTTGCTGCGTCCAGCCGGTTGTAATAAGTGGCAGTAAACCTAGTCAGGTCAGGCAATTATTTCATGCCTGATTGGTCCTGACTCTTTACTGTATCTGGTGGTGGATACCAACTCGTTTGACACAGTTAAGTGCATAATTTTTTGTTTCAGGAGTGTATAATAGAGTAGCCCTCAATCCTGAATATATATGCATATAATCTTTTATTATGTATAATTATTCAGGATTCAAAAAGTAAATAGATGGGTTAGTTGAACAGGTATAAAATACAGAGAAGGCATGTAAAACATGTAATTCATCACATAGCATGTTGGGTTGAGTAATGATTGAATTTATACCTGATTGTAGCCTGATCTTTACATATGGAATAATTTTAAATGAGTTACATTCCAGGATCTTGGGATCATTTCCCCTTCTAGTGTTTGGAGCCTGTATGCTCCTTGTCCCGACAATTGAGTCAATTAAGTAAGGGCCTTCCCATGTGGGAGCTAGTTTGCCTGCTGACTTTTCTGTTTTATTTGGAAATACTTTGCGTAGGACAAGGTCTCCTTCTTTGAAGACCCTGACCCTGACGTTTTTATTGTAAGTCCTGGCAACTGCTTGTTGATATGATGCCATCCTGATTTTGGCAGCGTCTCTTAGTTCTTCTGTCAGGACTAAGTTATCTTGCATCAGGTCTTTGTTTGTTTCAACGTTGTTTAGGCTGCATCTGGATGTTGGTACCCGTACTTCGCGCAGAATGACAGCTTCACAGCCATACACCGGGGAGTATGGTGTTTGGCCTGTTGCAGTCTTTGGAGTTGTCCTGTCTGCCCATAGTACTAATGTAAGTTCTTCAGCCCATCTGCCTCGTCTTCTTTTCAGCTTTTATTTTAGGCAGCTTATAACTACCTTGTTGCTTGACTCTGCCTGGCCATTAGCTTTTGGGTATCCAGGGGTCGATGTTACCAGGTTGATATTCCATTCTTGGCAGAATGCTTGGGTCCTTTTCCCCACTCACTGAGTTCCGTTGTCACATACTATTTCTGATGGGACTCCATATCTACAAATAATGTTTGTCCTGATGAAGGATATTATTTCCTTTTCGGTTACTTGCCTGTAAGAGTCAGCCTCAATCCATTTGGAGAAGTAATCGGTCATGGCTAACATGAAGACTTTTTGTCCTGGAGCTACAGGCAATTTTCCCACAATATCCATGCCCCACTTTATAAATGGCCAGGGTGCGGAGATTGAATGAAGGAGTTGAGATGGTCGATGTATGATTGGTGCATGAATTTGCATGAGGCTTTGCATTTTGAAGAGTATTCCAGGCGGTCGGCCCTCGGTGTAGGCCAGAGTGCTTTGTCACGAGAACTTTGCTTGCCAGGCTCTTTCCTCCTTTATGGTTGCCACAGTGTCCATCATGTATCTCTTGAAGTACTAGTTTGGCTTCGTCAGGCTCCAAGCATCTTAGGTAGGGTCCAGCCTGCGATCTCTTGAACAAGGTGTTATTGATGATAGCATAAGTTGAAGCTCTAATTTTAAAAGCCCTTGCTTCATGTCTTTCGAGGCGGTATTCCTCGGAGAAACCAATCATAATAAGGTTTAGTCCAGAATTCTTGTCGATTGTGATGATGTGGATTGACTGTTCGGGTTTGCTAATAGTTGGCTCTAGTAAGTGCACAATTGGTATTTTGTTGAAAGTAGTGGGGGTGAAATTCGAACCTAGGCTGGCGAGCATCACCAGGTATTCAAGTCTCTTGATATTTGATCTATGTCAAATAAAGCAAATTTAGCGGTAAGGTTTTTTGCATATTCTAAATACGAAATCATTTTTGCATCCTTAGCCGTATAAATTCCCTTTATTTGATTAGCAATTAAGAGTGAGTCCGTTTTTACCTTTAGGTTTTGAACACCGAGGTCTAGACATACCTTTAAGCCTGCTATCAGGGCCTCATATTCTGCTTCATTGTTGGTAGCTTTGAACTCGCAGCTTACAACCTGAGCTATCACGTCTCCCTGTGGTGATTTAAGTACTAGTCCTAACCCTGTCCCCCTGGCGTTGGATGCCCCACCTATGAATATGGTCCATTCTTGGTCTAGGGTTTTATTTTCTAGTTGGTTGACCTCTTTTATTAGGTCCCGGTTCCAGTTAGGGCTAAAATCACCACAAAGTCTGCTAGGGCTGCGATTTGATCACGCCCGGGTTCAAAGGAGATGTCGTATGTGCTTATTTGTACCGACCATTTGGCCATCCCGCTAGGAAAGTTGAGTTTACGCAGATGCCAGATTTTATGGGTAGGTTGGTCCTGACTATAATGGGGTGACTTTCAAAATAGGGTCTCAACTTGGTACATGACTTAATTAAAGCTAAAACATATTTTTCAAGTAGTCCATACCTTAACTCAACATCTAACAGGCTTTTACTTACATAGTAAATCGGATGTTCTTTGTCCCAGATCTGTTCTTTCACCAGGATCGGCGATCTTTGTGTCGATGATGAGATAGGTATATCGACAAAGGTTCTCCTTTTCTCGGTTTAGCCGATAAGGGTGGAGATGATAAATAGGATTTAGATCTGAAAGGTGCCTCATGCTCGTCTGTCCACTTTGGAATTGTTTATTTTTTCTGAGGAGGTTATAGAATGTTTTGCATCTCTCAGAGGATCTTGATATGAAGCGGTTCAGGGCAGCTACCCGCCCTGTCAATTTTTGGATATCCTTGACAGACTTGGGTGACTGCAGTTCTAGGATAGCTTTTATCTGTTCAGGGCTGGCTTCTATGCCTCTCTTTGTGACCATATATCCAAGAAATTTGCCTGTAGAGACTCCAAAGTGGCACTTTGCAGGGTTTAGCTTCATATTATACTTTTCTAATATCTCAAATGCTATTTCTAGATGCTTCACATGGTCTTCTGCATTCTTGGATTTTACCACCATATCGTCTATGTATACTTCCATAATCTCGCCTATCTGGTCTTTAAACATCACGTTGAGCGGCAGTACGTTGCCTCTCGCATTCTTCGGGCCGAAAGGCATGGCGGTGTAACAAAGATATGCCTCGGCCTGTAATGAATGCGTACTCTCCTGGTCGGCAGGTGCATCTTTATTTGATTGAATCCACTTTGGAAGCATCCATGAATGTCAAGCATTTCGTGGCTCTTTGTTGCGTCTACCATGGCATCAATATGAGGCGGGGGAATGGATCTTTAGGACAGGCTTTGTTCAGTCGGTGTAGTCTACACGGACTCTCCACTTTCCATTCTTTTTTCGCACAACAACTACGTTAGCCAGCCACTCAGGGTACATTACTTCCCCGATCATCCCCATATCCAAGAGTTTTTCTACTTCTTCATTTATTATGGTGTTTCTTTCAAATTTGCAAATTTGCGTCTCTTCTGCTGTACAGGCTTAAAAGATGGGTCAAAATTTAGCTTATGAGTAATTACATCAGCGCTAATTCCAGTCATATCAAAATGTGACCAAGCAAACCAAGATGACTTATTTTTAAGGAATTTTACCAGTTCAGGCCTGACACTATCTGGTGCGTCAGATCCTATTAAAACATACCTGTCAGGGTACTTAGGGTCTAGAATTACCTGATCTGTTTCCATTCTGGGAGGTGCTACATAAGTGCTCCTGACTGTTGGGGTTGGTGTCCTTAACAGTTAGTGCAAGGACTTATAAACCTCTAAAAGGATCAAAGGGCATACTTTTGGTATTATTATCAGTTGATCCACGTTTATCAATAACGGTTGGCTTGCTAGATAAGTTTGACGTTATTGTCATACAGATGGCGGTGATCAACTGGTCCCTAAAAGTCACACCTATAGGATACGTTTGAGAGACGTGACGGTATGAAAATACAGTCATGTAGATGCCAAATCTGACTAACCAGTTAGTCCGAGTTATTTGACTAGTAATTGGTCAAAATGTGATGTTGAGATATTATATTTAATACGGATTAGATATCATGGGCTAAGGCGAATTAACCAGTTAATTCGTAAAATTAAATATAAGCGTTTTATATTTAATTAATGTATATTGAATTAATTATACAATATCGTCTTTGTCGGACATGTATTAATACTTCAACTAACCCGTGTTATTAGTTGATGTTTTAATAGCCGATAACCGATGACGATTTATAATAAACCGCGTCATATACATTTAGCAATTTATGAGCCGGTCCACGAGGTAAAATTAAGAGGAAGGGGAAGCCCACTTCCCCATGAAAACCCACGGCTGGCCGAGGTTAACAAAAGGAGAGACTCCCTCTCCTTTTGACCTAGACAATTTCATTTTACAGAAAACTAGGGTTTTGGAGACATTTTTCTCTCTGAAACCTAGATCTCACATCTCGAAAACCTCACAACAAGTTCTCTCAATATTGCAAGGCAATCAGAGAACAACTTCTAGCACAAGGGCATATCTCGGACAAATCTTGGGTGCAACAATTAGAAGGGAATCTCGTTTGATTTCTGTTCTTTACGCCGCACTATAAAGGACCCGAGGTTAATTCTTGTTCCTTATCGTTTCTCTATTGTTTTTATGTTTTATGACGATAATCGCATGCTAAATTTACGTTATAGTCCTAAATTTAGAGGGTCTTATACGGATATAACCCTACAAGTGGTATCAGAGCGAGGCCACGTAAATTTTCATTGTGATTTTTCATAAAAACGATTTTGAAACGATTGTTTTGTCTCGAATTCCGTGCCATGTATACACGGCTGATTCGGTTTTTGTTCTTGTTGAAACCGTGACATGTTTTACACGGTTTTATCATCTTGTTTTCGATTTGTTTTTATGCATATTGTTGTTTTATACAGAGATTATAACAATATGTCATGTTTTGTCAATTGTCAAATTTGTTTTGATGCGTTTTTGATCGAAATTACAATTGATTTTGTCTCGACAAAATGTTTCACGAGGGTTTTAAGTTTTCCAGAAACTTTTGTTCTCGATCGAACATGTTTTTCAATCGATCGAGTGTTTTTCTGTCATGTTTTGACTCGATCGAGTCCTTGCTGTACTCGATCGACCAATTTTTAAATCCTGACTACTCGATCGAGACCCCCTCGTACTCGATCGAACAGTCTTGCTGATATAGGTCCTCGATCGACTAAGTCGATCGAGCACCTCCTGATTGGCAAACCCCTCGATCGAATGGCAACCTCATTCGATCGAGCCCTTTTGTTCCTCGATCGAGCACTTATGTCCCTGGATCGAGGGATTTTTGTTCTGGCAGCTTTGAAAATTTATTCTTTTTGTTTTAAATTTTCTTTTGGCCATAATATGTACTTTATACGGATATTGTACACTCGCTATGATTGTGAAACGGTTCACACACGTACCATTAAGTTATTTTAAAGCGTATTTAAAGTAACGGACTGTATTAGATTAAAATTAAATTGATAGAAGCAGTTTTATCACATGAATTTTAATCATTAAAAGGTGGTTTGGATAAATTTAACATAATTACGGAATTATGTCACGAATGAATTTGTTTTTAGTTGATGCATTTATTTGTCGTTTTGTTGAATGCCTTGAATGCCTTTTATTACGTATTTATTTATTTTGCAATCAGTTGTAACTTAGTGTGGCCTTAGTAGAACGTGTTACCGTAATGATGGAACACGGTCTTGGTTGTATTTTGAGATCTCGTATCTCCGTTTTGGATTTTTCACTTGTAATTACAAGTTTTTAATTAGAATGTAAATAGGTTTATATTTGTAATTTTAAATTGTAATTTTTGAGAAGACCAAAGATGGTGACCTGATGCTCACTCCCGCTACATGGATCAAGATGGAACATCAAGACAAGCTTCTCGGGTCCAACGGTGGATTCCAAAGTTGTTTTATGTTTTATTTTACTAGGATAGGCCACACTAGGAAATTTTATTTACGTATTGCATTCAATTATTTATTTTATCGTAACGATAGTATGCATCATTTTCCGCCTAAAAACCAAACCACCTAATAATTGCATGAAAACTGACACATATAGAGGTCACGAGTTAGTTTTCTTTGACACTCGTATGTCACACGTTTTTAAGCCATCACCCAAATTAATTCATTCACGCAGACGCTAGTTATTCGTTCACTTAATATGAATTATAATTTAGTTGATGGGATCTTCCTCGTATAAACAAAAATTGAGAACGGTCTTTATAGGTCAAACTCCAATGAGTCCCTTCTTCGTCGGTAGGCATAATATGACCCCTTCTACGTCGGGTAAGTTGGAACCGATTGACCTATTTTATCTCAACACTATGATCACTCGTACGATCCTGTGATTATGGTGGACTATAGATAGGATTTACAGAAATCTATCGACCAAGAGTTCTTACGGAAGAATTAGCTAAACAGTTGGCTTATCAGTTTACAGAAATTGAGTCTTGGGATCACTTGTATCATTCTTGAGGGAGATCAATTATGCAAGTGCGAGAGTCTACATGTTTAAAATGAATTTTTAATAGACTTAAATCACCTCGATGAGTTGCTTATTTCGTTTTGTTTTTCTTTCTTTTTCAGTGTAGATCACGAAATTTTTAAACTGCTAATATCAAATGGCTGGTTCTACTGATAACCCAATGCCAAGTGCCACATTGGACCGTGAGTCCTGGCTTCGGATCTTCATGAATCAGATGAATCAGTCCACTCGACTGAAGAATGATGGATCAAACTTCGCGGACTGGGAGGCGGCATTACGGAATCGCGCTGGCCGACGGAAGCTCAAATATCTATTAGAGCCCATCCCGGCAAACCCAGGTCCCACGGCTAGAGAGTTGAAATCACCAAGTTTAATGATTTCTGTATGGAAGCGGGTGCGATTAAAAACGTACTCATTTTTGCAATGGAACCCAATTTGCAGAAACGCTTCATAGCCCATGGTGCGAACAAGATTTTCACCACGCTCACTAAGGAATTCTCAAAAGCACCGAGAATCGTGACCTATGAGCATACCACTCGCTTCTTTGATGCGAGACTCCAGAAGGGCCAACCGGTTAGCCCACACATTCTCAGCATGATTGAGAATGTCGAGAAGCTGGAGACCTTTGATTGTAAGATCAGCGAGAACATTGTGATCGACCGCATTCTTCACTCACTCCACGATGGTTATTCGCAATTTAGAGCGAATTACTATATGAATGATTTGAAGAAAACTCCCCATGAATCGCACTCCTCCTCTCATGCACCGAGAAGGACATGAAGTTCGGTGGGAGCATGAAACAGGATGTTCTCGTTGTGACAAACAAGGGAAAGGGTAAGGGCAAAGCTCGGGCAAACCTAGCGAGAGGTAAGGCGAAGTTCAAGAAGTCGGGTTCGGGTAAGAGTGGGCCTGGTGAGTCGAGCACCTCATCAGGCGCGACAAAGAGCAAGAATGAAAACATGGAATGCCATCAACGCCACAAGATCGGGCATTGGAGACGCACATGTCCTGTTTATCATGAGGACATAAAAGCGGTCGCGTTAAACTGTTGGTATGTCTTCTTCTTCTACTTTTATTCATATGATTGAGATTAACCACGCAAGTTACGGAACTTGGGTACTTGATACTGGTTGTGGTTCTCATCGGTGTAATCATGTGCGGGGCCTCGAAATCTCGAGCCTCTCGTAAAGGGTGAGGTTGACTGCGTGTCGGGAATGGAGCAAGAGTGGCTGCCGTCTCGAGGGGAACATATGTGATCCAGCTTCCTAGCGGATTTGAGTTATCATTATATGATTGCTATTACGTACCCAGTCTTTCGAAAAACATTATTTCAGTTTCTGCACTTGATAAACTTGGTTTTTCATTTGTAATAGAGAATAATACTTGCATTTTCTCTTTACACGATATGATTTATGGCAAGGCAGTCTCCATGAACGGAATTTATGTTTTAGATCAGACCACCGAAATATTACACGTAATGAATAAAAAGGTAAAGGTTGGTGACAAAGATCAAACGTATCTATGGCACTGCCGTATGGGACACATCAATGAGAAACGCGTAAAACAGCTCATTAAAAATGGAGCTATCTCGGCCTTTGATTTTCAATCATTTGGCACGTGTGAATCATGTCTCATCGGTAAGATGACTCGAATTTCCTTCAAAGGTGTTGGAATGCGCGCTGCTGACCTATTAGGGCTCATACACACGGATGTATGTGGTCCTTTGTCAATCACCGCACGAGAAGGCTATAGGTATTTCATCACTTTCACGGATGATTTAAGTAGATATGGCTATGTCTACTTAATGAAGCACAAAAGTGAATCCTTTGAGAAATTCAAGGAATACCAGAATAGGGTACAGAACCTATTGGGTAGAAAGATTAAAACACTGCGTTCGGATCGTGGTGGCGAGTATCTTTCTCACGAGTTTGATCAACACATAAAGGACTGTAGGATTGCCCTACAGTTAACTCCACCTGGAACACCTCAGTTGAATGGTGTGTCCGAACGGAGAAATCGAACACTACTTGATATGGTTCGATCCATGATGAGTCACACGGTTTTACCTGATTCATTATGGGGTTATCTTTGTTTTGTCACCGCTCTAATACTTAAATCAAGTCCGTCTAAAGTCTGTTGACAAGACTCCATATGAACTATGGAAGGGAACGGTCCCTAACTTGTCCTTTATACGGGTTTGGGGCTGCGAGGCTTACGTCAAGTGGAGACCTGAAGATAAGCTCGGCCCGCGATCGGTCAAGACATACTTTATAGGTTATCCTAAAGGAACACTTGGTCATTACTTCTATTCGCCAACCGAACAACGTGTTTTTGTTGCGGCCAGTGCGACATTCTTAGAGAAGGAATTTCTCGAGAATGCAAAGAGTGATAGAACCTTCGACCTGTCGGAGATTCCAGAACCAAACACCGAGCAACCATTGGAGGAACCT
The DNA here is from genome assembly GCF_048544455.1 of Silene latifolia. Classification (NCBI taxonomy): domain Eukaryota; kingdom Viridiplantae; phylum Streptophyta; class Magnoliopsida; order Caryophyllales; family Caryophyllaceae; genus Silene; species Silene latifolia. The sequence goes on from NC_133531.1 coordinate 81,474,659, forward strand.
GTTCCTTCAATCCCGGCTGCGGTGAATATTCCTGAGGAACCTAGGAGGTCGGGAAGAGTCTCTATTCCTCCAGACAGATACATTGGTATGGTCGAGGAACATGACATAGATGACGTTCTACTCTTAACGAGTAGTGAACCCGCAACCTATAAAGGTGCCATGACTAGTTCTGACTCAAAGCTATGGCTTGAGGCCATGCAATCCGAGATGGACTCCATGTATGAGAACAACGTATGGGATCTTGTTGACTTACCTGCTAAGGTTCGTCCCCTTCAATGCAAATGGCTTTACAAGATAAAGCATTCTGTGGAAGGTCAACAAGATATCTATAAAGCACGACTAGTTGCTAAAGGTTTCACCCAAGTGCCAGGTTTGCACTACGATGAGATTTTTGCACCCGTAGTCATGCTGCGTTCCATTCGGATTATCTTAGCGATTGCCGCTTTTCATGACTATGAAATTTGGCAAATGGATGTGAAAACCGCCTTCTTAAACGGCTTTTTGGAGGAAGAGTTGTACATGGTGCAACCCGAAGGTTTCATCGATCCACAACATCCTAAGAAAGTATGAAAATTTAAGCGTTCCATTTATGGACTTAAGCAAGCATCTCGGAGTTGGAATCATCGCTTCGACCAAGTGATTAAAGAAAATGGATTTACTCGATCGGTCGAGGAACCATGTTTATATATCAAGTCGAGTGGGAGCAAGATTGTCTTCCTAATATTGTATGTTGACGACATACTCCTGATTGGGAATGACATACCTCTCTTAACTTCGGTGAAAGTATGGTTGAAAAACCATTTCCAGATGAAAGATCTGGGAGAGGCACAAAGAATTCTAGGCATCCGTATCTATCGAGATAGATCACGACGGATGCTATCTCTCAGTCAGGAGTCTTACATAGACAAAGTCCTAGAGAGATTCAGCATGACCAACTCCAAGAAGGGGTTCCTTCCTATGGCTCCAGGGGTGCATTTGAGCAAGTCTCAGGCACCAGAGACACCGAAAGAGAAAGAGCGCATGACACGGATTCCTTATGCTTCGGCTATAGGATCAATCATGTATGCCATGATATGCACACGTCCGGACGTGGCATATGCATTGAGTATGACAAGTCGATTCCAACAAAGATCCGGTGAATCACATGGTTAGTTGTCAAGAACATTCTTAAGTACCTACGGAGGACTAAAGATTGGGCATTGACTTATGGAGGCGATCTAAAGCTATGCGCAACCGATTCGCAGATGCTAGCTTCCAAACGGATCGAGATGACTCGAAATCTCGACCTGGATTCGTTTTTACTCTTAATGGCGCTGCAGATCATTTGGAAGAGTTCGAAACAAACTGTTTAAAGCAGATTCTACGACGAGTCCGAGTACTATGCCGCGTCGAAGCTACAAAGGAAGCGATATGGATGCGTCAATTCTTACATGGACTCTCTGTAGTGCCTAGTTCGAATGACCCGATCACCATCTATTGCGACAATAGTGGTGCCATCTTCCAAGCTAAGGAGCCAAAGTCTAGCAACAAGTCTAGACATGTACAACGGAAAGCTCATCTAATCCGGGATTACGTGGAGCAAAAGGAAGTAGTGATAGAAAAGATTGCTACAAGATGATAACATAGAGATCCTCTCACTAAAGCATTACGACAAGATAAGCATGAAGGTGCATGTTAATTCCATGGGAATTAAACGTGTTCCTAAGTTGTAGTACTCTTTTATGGATCAGATTCATTCTCTCTTGTACTCTATACGACATCATCGTCTTGATATTTTATATATATATTTTGTTTGTCATGTGGATTTGTACGACAAATTTTGAACACCACAAAGTGAACCGAACGAACATTATATCTTTTCAGTCCTTAATTGCCCACATGAGTGATAACTCGGCAATTACTTTGTGACGTTGGTTGATGGTGGGTTCAACGAGCCATAAGTCAACCGGTTGACTGACCAATCACAAAGGCGATTTATACGGATATTTCGTAGGACACACTTGTGACATCGACGTGGAGTCCTAAATGTTCTATAACATTCGGTGCCCGGTCGTGGATAGGACTTCCATGGTGATCCTAAGAGTCGATTCTCTTGACTATCGACTGTCTCTTGAGACTACGGCAGATTTTGGGTGACTTTGGTTTCTTTCTCACGGTCATCCGTAACAGGGGCCAAGTAGATTTTTTCGGGTCATTTCATCGTGCTTAGATCGGAAGGAGTCGAGTTGAAGGAAATATTCAGCCTTTATCGGGTACTCGATATTTCTCAGGGCCACTCGAGGAGTCAGAATCGAAATGCATGGCCATGCTCGGATACGGATTCGTTTTATCAGTTGAGTTACTCTCTAGTCGGGGAAACCACTCTAGATACAGATCGATTGTAAAATACGACCTTTGTGGATCCAGATCTGCAAATTGTTTTACATTGAGTGGGAGAAATTTTAAATGAATATGAGAATCGGTTATCGCACATACACTTGTACGGACAAGTGGGAGTTTGTTGGAGCTTGTGTCCTCCAGTTAGTGCGGATAACGTCATTGCACATGCACTTGTACGGACAAGTGGGAGCTTGTTGGGGTTGGTGTCCTTAACAATTAGTGCAAGGACTTATAAACCTCTAAAAGGATCAAAGGGCATACTTTTGGTATTATTATCGGTTGATCCACGTTTATCAATAACGGTTGGCTTGCTAGATAAGTTTGACGTTATTGTCATACGGATGGCGGTGATCAACTGGTCCCTAAAAGTCACACCTATAGGATACGTTTGAGAGACGTGACGGTATGAAAATACGATCATGTAGATGCAAATCGACTAACCAGTTAGTCCGAGTTATTTGACTAGTAATTGGTCAAAATGTGATGTTGAGATATTATATTTAATACGGATTAGATATCATGGGCTAAGGCGAATTAACTTGATTAATTCGTAAAATTAAATATAAGCGTTTTATATTTAATTAATGTATATTGAATTAATTATACAATATCGTCTTTGTCGGACATGTATTAATACTTCAACTAACCCGTGTTATTAGTTGATGTTTTAATAGCCGATAACCGATGACGATTTATAATAAACCGCGTCATATACATTTAGCAATTTATGAGCCGGTCCACGAGGTAAAATTAAGAGGAAGTGGAAGCCCACTTCCCCATGAAAACCCACGGCTGGCCGAGGTTAACAAAAGGAGAGACTCCCTCTCCTTTTGACCTAGACAATTTCATTTTACAGAAAACTAGGGTTTTGGAGACATTTTTCTCTCTGAAACCTAGATCTCACATCTCGAAAACCTCACAACAAGTTCTCTCAATATTGCAAGGCAATCAGAGAACAACTTCTAGCACAAGGGCATATCTCGGACAAATCTTGGGTGCAACAATTAGGAGGGAATCTCGTTTGATTTCTGTTCTTTACGCCGCACTATAAAGGACCCGAGGTTAATTCTTGTTCCTTATCGTTTCTCTATTGTTTTTATGTTTTATGACGATAATCGCATGCTAAATTTACGTTATAGTCCTAAATTTAGAGGGTCTTATACGGATATAACCCTACACTGACAGGGTACTGTAATTGCTTTGCCAGGGACTTACCTAACTTGGAAGGCTTCAAGGCTGTTGTGTAGCACTCCTGGGCTGTCTTATGATCCCCTTTGATTGTGGCTATGCCCCAGTCTATTGGTATCTTGATGCACTGGTAATAGGTTGATGGTACGGCCTTGACATTGTGAATCCAGGGTCTGCCCAGGATGGCGTTGTAGGATGACAAGCAGTCAAGGACCCCAAACTTTTCATAGGATGAGACTCCTTCCACATAGGTTAGGAGGTGGATCTCTCTTAAAGTGCCCCTGGTTTCACCACTGAATCCTACTAGGACGCTGGATTTTTTGGTAATTTGATCCTCGTTTATCTTCATAGCTTTCAGTACGTCAAGCATGATCAGGTTTACTGAGCTGCCTCCATCTACCAGGATCCTTCTTCTCGTGGTGTTCCAATCGCATAGAAATGACCAGGCCATCATGATGAACATCGGGATGCCCACCAGGTCACAATCATTGAAAGTGATTGTTGAACAGATCCGGCTTGCAGGGTGACACGATCCTCGGTGTCCTGGCTATATTTTTTGCTGCTGAACTTGTCAGGCCGCAAATCTCTGAACCGCCAGATATAAATTTTACTTCATAGAGTGGTGGTGGTGTAGGGAGATTACGATCCTGCCTGTGCTCCTGATTTTCCTTATCCTAGTTTGCGTTCCTGCTGATACCCGTCGTTGTGAGTACCAAAAATAAGATTTATAATTTCCTATTAAGACTAACCTAGGCTAGTGGTAACAGGGTCGAACCACAAGGAGGCAGATGTAAATTCTAGTTGATTTATATTCAGTCTAAGGTAACAATTGTGGGGGTTGAATTGAGTTGGTCTACAGTTAAGAGTAAATAAAGACAATAAACTGAAAAGATGGTTTAAACAGATAAAGGAGGGGTACTAGGATGTTCGGTTCATTAAAGCTTCCGGCAAAGATACTAAACAGGTCTAAATCGAACACAAGTGAGGCGGGAAACAAGAGGTCCTCTCGGTCCACTCTTAACAAATAACATCTTTCGATCTCGCTATAGGTCCCTAATATCACTAATACTGACTCTCGTCCTGAAAAGTGACTAACGGTCTAAACTATACCTATCTTTCGATCTTAGCACAGTTTAGTCATTTTAATTAGTGGTCAAATAACTTTCCCTATCTTTCGATCTAATGGGCCAGTCTTAAAATAAGCATCTAACTGGTCGCATGCATTCGATTCGTTAAATACAACATTAAAATCAATTAAAACGAAGGGTAACCTCACGAGGTCAGTCGATCGACCGATAATGCCAGTCGATCGACTGACACGCGAATCAGACCGTGTTCAATACTTTGCCGCCTACGCTAAAATTCGCCTACATCCTAGCACAAACTACTTAGCTACTCATGCTAAGGGTAAAAACAATAACTTTAATAATGAAATTAGCTAACGGATTCATGCTTGAAACGACAAAGAGAACAATTAACATAAACAACAAATTGGCTGCGGGAATTAACTAGCAATTCTACACTAATGACGAAATAAGTAATAATCTGGAAATTAGAACAGAAGGAATACCGAATTTCGCAGAAGGAATGTAACGGAGTGATTGAAAGCACAACGGAAATCCAATGCAAATTAATATCCCAAACCCTAATTAGTAAACTAAAACTCAATGTAAATTTTTGATAAAAACTTGATCCTAAACTAGGTATTCTCAGTTACGTTATATAGAAAGTTCACGTAACAATTATTCCAGAACCTAAACTTAATGGGCTTCAAGTTCCTCGGTCTTTTAATTCACGCCGGAACAAGAAAGTGTGGTCGATCGACTAAGGTAGGTGGTCGATCGATCGGGATAGCATTGAACAAAGAGCTTTCAGAACCCGATAGTTGGTCGATCGACTAAAGGAGGTGGTCGATCGACTGCTTGAGCTGCTACTTGACTTCTATGAACCCGTGGATTTGTCTTTTGGGCCATGAAATGCGCACCAAGCTCGTTCCTTAAGCAAATACTTCTCGTCACATGCAATGCAGGATACTCGGGGACGGATTTAGCTCGATTTCCGCTGGATTCTTCACATTTCTGCAATAATGTACAAAAATACGGAAGTAGACGGAAATAGGGAGAAATGCAGCATAAACTACATGAATGAGCTCTGAAATGCGTGTAAAATGGGATGTAAAACATCATATAAAAGACACGCATCACCTGCCCTTCGTCTTGATCAGGTCTTTCAAGTATCCTGACTTTAGCAGGTAGGCTACTTCCTTCCTCAGGGTGAAACAGTCGTCTGTGGTGTGTCCAGTATCCATGTGAAATTCGCACCATTTTGAATTGTCTCTCCTGGGATTTGGATTTTCTGATTTCTTAGGCCATCTAACAATTTGTTCCCATGTTGTCAAGCCTCTGGATTAATCCTGCAATATCAACACTAAAGTTATGTTCGAAGATAGGTGGATAAACCTTAACCTTACCTTGATATTCATGAGCCAGGTTGACTTCTGACTGATCTGGCCTGGAATATGAAGTAGGTCTGTAGTTGTTCCCTCTGTTGCTTTTCCTATTGCTTCTTTCATGATCCCTTGGTCCACTGGGTGATCCAAGTTTGTAGCTTTTATCTTCTTCCCACTGATGAAGGCAAGGGTCTTGGCTTTGAACATCTTGAAGGTGTGGTAGGGATACTTAGGGAGTTCACTTTGTATAAGTCACTATGTGGTAGTAACCCCTGTCTGAGTGCCTCCCTTTTTTGTTCCAACGTCACACCGGGTATAGACACTTTCTCTTTGTTGAATCTTGCAAGGAATGTCCGAAAGTTTCATCGAGCTTCTGTGTAACTCGGTAAAGGTCACCGGATCGTTTCTCCAACTCCCTGTTACTTGCAAACTGCTGGTTGAAACTGTTGATCAGGTTGGCAAAGGAATGGATATCTTGCCCGGTGGCGGGTTGATGTACCATTGCAGAGCGGGACCGGTCAGGATCGTTCCAAATCCCTTGCACATGCAAACTTGTCTCGAACTTTGGGAATGGATGCGACCAACATTTTTACGCTTGTAAAGAGCCACGTGATTTTGTGGATCCGTGGTTCCATCATAGACCCTCATGGATGGAATTGTAAATTTTTTTGGTAGGTCTACTTTGGCTATTTCGTCTATGAAGGGTGAATCAAGCATAGTGTCGGGGCGACTTTTTCCATCTTTGGCGGTACTCTGGTATTTTATCGAATTTTTCGTTGAGTTTCTTGATCTCTGAACTCTGCCATCATGATGGCTGCTGCAGATTCATCAGGTTTATCATTATCTTTTGGTTCATCAACACCATATATGTTAGTGATTTTAGGAGTACTTGGGCTCCCAAAGCTGGAAAAATCAATGTTCTTAATGATTGATGAAAATGGGGTTCCTGGTTGGAATCTAGAACCTGCCCCTTGGGTTTTTTCCAATTTTTTCTTGGTGACTCGGATTCTTTCTTTTGCGGGATTTGCTTGATTTGGGCCACTTTTTCTTTCAGGCTTTCCAATTCAGTGATTTTTTGGAGATCTATATTCAATTGTTCTTCAACGGTGGGTTGGGCCATTTTTGTAGGTTTTTGAGTTTTTTGTAAGATAAGAAAAAAGGATTTAGAGAGCTAGATGCCCCACGGTGGGCGCCAATTGTTTTGTGTGGATTTTACGCAGGGCGAAATCAGGTCAGGGTGATATTGTGCAGGGTTAACTAGCTCTAATTAGATTATTGGTCAGGTCGTCAGGGTACGATATTGAGCTATAAATAAAATAAAAACAATGATAAGACAAACAATTTTGTACGTGGAAAACCCTTGAATGGGAAAAAACCACGGGCACCAAGCCAGGAAAGGATTTCACTATATGATTTGGGAGAATAATGATATGATAATAACAATGCTTGTATTTCTCTAAGTAATGTGTATATTTCTTCTTGTGTACGAATGATGTGTCTCCAATATCTTCAAAGTGTCTCTTATATAGCTTTCCTATCTTGAACGGCTGTATGATCAAGCATTGAAGGCTGAATATTCTCCATAATTGCTGGTAATAATTGCTGAATATCTCCTTCTTAATTACCGTATTTACTGCATGATCTTTATACTTAATGCTGCGTATTTATTTCCATTAATATACGCGTATATGATCAAATATCATCCTGATATTTTGACCGTTGTCCTCTCCATGGCCTGGCGCCTATCTTCATGTGCCCTGAGAGCCTGGCACCCTGAGAGCCTGGCATTCAGGTTTAGATGAAATGCGGATCAGGGCGATCTGCGGATTTCCAGGCCTAACACATGATAAGCATCTTTTCCGACTACATTGAGTCTATCATGGAGGTGTTTATGGATGATTTTAGTGTATATGGTTCTTCCTTTGATGCTTGTTTGACTAACTTGTCCAAAGTTTTGAAGCATTGTGAAGAAGTTGATTTGGTGTTGAATTGGGAAAAGTGCCACTTCATGGTGAATGAAGGAGTGGTACTTGGTCATATTGTTTCGGAGAGAGGAATTGAATTGGACCGTGCTAAGGTCCAAGTTATTGAGCAACTACCCCCACCGGTAAATGTGAAGAGTGTAAGGAGTTTCTTAGGCCATGCGGGTTTCTACCGCCGTTTTATTAAAGATTTTTATAAGATTGCCAAACCCCTTACGGAGCTTCTTTTAAAAGATGCTCCCTTTGTGTTTACTAACCATTGTCTTGAGTCTTTTAATTGGATTAAGAACGCTTTGATTTCCGCACCTATCATCCAATCACCGGATTGGAACTTTCCATTCGAGCTCATGTGTGATGCAAGTGACTATGCGGTAGGTGTCGTGCTAGGACAAAGAAAGGACAAGGTTCTCCATGCTATCTACTACGCTAGCAAAACCTTAGATGCGGCTCAAATCAACTATGAAACGACGAAGAAAGAGCTACTTGCCATTGTCTATGCCTTAGACAAATTCCGCTCTTACTTGATTGGTTCCAAAGTCATTGTTCATACCGATCATGCCGCATTGAAGCATCTCCTAGCCAAACAAGAAGCTAAGCCAAGGTTGATAAGATGGATCTTGCTCTTGCAAGAATTTGATATTGAGATTAAAGACAAGAAGGGGGCCGAAAATGTTGTTGCCGATCACTTATCCCGTTTGAAGTTCAAAGATGGAGGTATTGAGTTACCTATTGATGATTCCTTCGCCGACGATGTTCTAATGATGTTAGAAGCCAATACTCCTTGGTATGCCGACATAGACAACTACCTAGTTGGAAGAGAATTGCCACCCAACCTTTCATATCAACAAAGGAAGAAGCTCTTACATGATGCCAAGTTCTTCCTATGGGATGATCCACATTTGTTCAAACATTGCTCCGATGGGCTATTCCAGAGATGTATCCCACAATGGGATGTGAAAGGGGTGCTTGAAGGATGCCATTCTTCTCCTTATGGTGGTCATCATGGACCATCCAAGACCGTTGCGAAGGTGTTGCAATCCGGCTTCTATTGGCCAACTATGTTCCAAGATGCCAAAAATTTCGTGATGGCTTGTGATGCTTGCCAAAGGACGGGTTCCATATCAAGAAGACACGAGATGCCTCTAAATGGAATCTTGGAAGTAGAGGTGTTCGATGTTTGGGGCATAGCTTATCAAGGACCGTTTCCTTCCTCAAAAGGGAATCAGTTGTTTTGGTTGTCGTTGATTATGTCTCTAAATGGGTAGAGGCAATTGCTACTCCTACCAATGATGCTCGCAACGTGATTAAATTGTTCAAGAAGATCATATTCCCGAGGTTCGGTGTTCCAAGAGCAATCATTAGTGATCGTGGTACTCACTTCGGTGAGAAACAACTTGATGCTTTGTTGGAAAAATATGGAGTCTATCATAGAAGAGGCTTGGCTTATCATCCACAAACTAGTGGCCAAGTAGAGGTTTCCAACCGTGAGATCAAGTCCATATTTGAGAAAGTTGTTGCCAAATCACGAAAGGATTGGAGTATGAAGCTCGATGATACCTTATGGGCCTACCGTACCGCGTTTAAGACACCTATTGGTACCTCACCGTATAGGTTGGTCTATGGAAAGGCGTGCCATCTCCCCGTTGAGATGGAACAAAAGGCTTTTTGGGCAATTAAGGAGCTTAACATGGACCCGAAATTGAGTGGAGAGAAGCAGTTGTTGCAACTCAATGAACTCGTTGAGTTCCGTTTGCAAGCTTGTGAGAGCTCCCGTCTCTACAAGGAGAAAACAAAGAGATGGCATGATAAGAAGATCTTGAACAAGGAATTTCAAATTGGTGATAAGGTCTTGCTTTTCAATTCCCGATACAAGCTATTTCCGGGAAAGTTACGATCACGGTGGACCGGTCCGTATACCGTCACAAATGTCAACAAGTTCGGTTCCGTTGAAGTGATGACCACCAAGGGCGAAAAATTCAAGGGAAACGGTCATCATTTGAAGCTCTACCATGAGAATGTGATCGTTGGTGTGATAGAGGAAATAACCGTTCAACCTCTACCAAAGAAAGCTTAAACCAACTCAAGCTTTTTCGTCGTGCGGGACGTTAAACCAACGCTTCTTGGGAGGCAACCCAAGCTTTTTATTGCTTTTGTTTATTTTCATTTTTAATTTTCTGCAATTTAATTATTTTTCGTAGATTAGTAATAAAATACTCAACTTAACAATTTTTCTTTTGTGATTTCTAGGTGAAAATGAAGAAAGGAGGAATTGGAGTACACTTGACACGCAACCCCATGCAAAAACCCCGTTCGGGGATGTGGTTTTCGAAAAAAGGAAAACAAATCACCCTATAGGCGAGGAAGTCAAAAAGCGGAATTGCGGCCAACCCCGATCGGGGTTGGTGGCCCCGATCGGGGTCGTTGTTCTGTAGCTGTCTTGCGTTATTTGACGGGTAAGTAAAAAAAAAAAAGTTTTTCTATCACTCTCATTCACACCCGACGACACTCTTTCTTCCCATTCTCCATCATTTTCTTCATTTTTCTACCTAAAATCACAAGGAAACCTCAAGTTCTTCATTGATTTGCAAGCTTTATTCATCCATTAACATTAAATTGGTAAGATCTCTTCTATTTTCTCTTTAAATTCATCTATTACAATCAATTAATTGGATTATGCAAACCCTAAATCAATTTGGGGGAATTCGATTTTGTGCTTTTTGGTACTAGAAATTGGTTGTAGAATGTTTATTACATGTTTGTAGTGTGAATTAGTTCACTAATTCATACTATTATGCCTATTAGGATGATTTTTGGTTTGCCTTAAGATGAATTTTGTCTTAAAATTTCAGAAATATGGCACCATGAAAAGCTCCTTCACAAGGTGCTTCTAAGAGAAGGAGGGGTGAGGCGGAGCCTTCAAATGCAGCGGCGGATGTCCAAATGGAGGAAGTCCCACAATGGCATGACCCGGAATATCCAAATGTGATATTCAATTCACTAACTCAATACAACAATTGGGTTATGTTGAGAGGCAAAGGTATGGAACCAACGAAATTCATTAACCAAGCATCTTTAAACAATATTGGAATAGAGAAAAATGTTAAAGCTTTGTTTAAAAATCTTGGCATGAAATCTTGTTATACCATGAATTATAAGACCTTCCCCGAACTCATCCTTGAGTTCTTGAGCGCTTTTGAGTTTCATAGGTCTAGGAAACCCGGTTTTATTCTTTTTGTTACCTTTCGCTTATTTAATGAAGATCATAAGTTAGACTTAGCGGATTTCGCCGCTATCTTTGATTTGCCTCATAAAGACTTACCTACCGAATCACCCGATGATTATAACCCCGTTTTAACTTGGGATGCCATTTCTCACTTGTCTTTTCCGGGTTTTGATCATACACCACATCAATTTATTCATTATCCCGACATAAGGATTTGGCAAAGGTTTATGGGATGGACTTTGTTTGGTAGAAATGAACCTCACTCGGTGAGGAAGATTGAGTTAGAAATATTGGGTGCTTTCTTGAATGTTAATGGTGATGAGAAGTGGGGAATCAATATCCCCTACCACTTTGCGGTCCACTTGACCAAACAAACTAACACCAAGAATAGTTGCATTGTCTTAGGTGGTTTGGTCACCAAAATTGCTCACCATTTGTGTAGGTTTAACCAAGAGACTACCGGTTTGAGACCATTGCTTGAGTCTAGGTCTAAGGGAGTTGGTCTTGATTATGAGTATTTTCTTTCTTGTAATTGGTTTAAAGATGCTCATCCCAACATGATTTGGAAGATAGGTAGGCAAGACTCCATTCGTCTACCCGAGGAAAAGAAAGAAATAAAGGCTTTGATTCATACTAAGCCTAGTCGTGGAAGTGACCCCTTTGTTAGACCGACCTACCATTTAGCCCTTAGAGGTGAGTCAACTACCACCGTTGAGAGACGTGTGGGAGGTCAATCCTCCCAAGCACGTCATTCCACCTCTAGCATTGAGTCACCATGTAGCATAGAAATGATGAACATGATGCGGGATAGGTGTTAATCAAATTCGTGATGACCAACGACTTGCATTACATCCTATTTATGATCATTTTACTAGGCAAGGAGTTATCCAACCCGAGGGGCCACACCCTTCATTCTATACTTATCTTCCGGGTGGATTTCCTCCTCCATCTCCTATTCCCCCTTCCCCTCCTCACCATGATGCAGGTACATTTGCTCAATATGAACCCGGCCTGGACTTTTGTGGTTCGGATTATGGGGTTGAGGCATTGCAAGGAGGCTATGGCGGCTATGGAGGATATGGTGGCTATGGTGGGATTAGTAGTTATGGTGATGGTCTTGGTAGTGGCCAAGATATTGGTGAGTATGTCACTCCTCTTCAAGGGGATGACTCAAGTGGAAGTGGCCAACAAGGAGAATCAAGTGGTAGTGGAAAGAAGAAGAAGAAAGGGAGGAAGGGCTCAATTTTGGCCCTTTTCTTAGTTGATTGATGAAGAAATCCCCCGAATCCATGCTAGCTTTGGGGGGGGAGGGGGCTAGCAAGTTGAGTAAGTTTTTAATTGCTTTGCATATTAGTTTAGATCTTGCAACCCATTAAACATAACCTCTAGTCCTTGTTTTGTGCTTTGAGCCATTTTTTTTATGGTTTGATTGGGTGATTTGGATAGTTGGCACATTGAGGACAATGTGATGTTTAGCTTGGGGGGGGGGGGGGGGATTGCATTTGCATATAGTGTAGTTTGCATGTAGTGAAGAAAATTTGAAATTTTTTGAGAGAAATTTTTGCTTTGTGCTTGCTTGTTGTCTAATTTCCTCTTTGCTTATCCTATTAATAGCTTGTTGCTAATGATTTATTCTTTAATGATGGGATATTAGCTACATGAGGATGTCTTGACATAGTAGGTGGGAGATGGAGAATGAACCGAATAAGCTTGATCTTGACTTTTGGCGAGCTACAAAATGGTAAGGTAGAACCTCCTTTAAGGCCATTTCATCTTTATTTGGTCTCACTTAGGTGAGTGTAGGTGTCTCCTTATATTGTGTGTTACATCAAAACGCACAAGTATGGTCTTCGTGTCATTTCTTGGTAAGCACGCATTCATTTGTTTTAGCATTTTGGAGCCATATCACATGATATTGTAGCCTTTTTTACCCCTTCACAAAATTTATCCTTAGCTACTTCATTGAAATTGCCTACCCTTGTTGAGCTAGTAGCTTAGTTGGATAGTGTTTGGGTGCTCATTGGGATATATTTGGTTGTTTGAAGTCATGTGAGCTTGGTCTTAATGCTTAAAAAAAAAAGAAGAAAAAAAAAAGAAATGAGAAAAATTGAAAAAATTGGAAATGGAAGAAAATGAAAAATGAAGAAAGAAAAATTAATGAATGAGAAAAAGCATGAAAAAGAAGAAGTATGCATTGAAAAAGGAAAAAAAAGAAAGAGAAGAAGAAGAAGAAAATATATGAGAAATTCTCAAGCATTATTCAATATATTTTGGAGAAATTTCTTATGGTTTGAATTGAAAAATTGGGTTAGAATTGGGATTGAACATCCTTGCATTTTGGTAGTTGCTAGCTTGACTTAGCTCCACATTACCATAACTCTTTTGTTCCCTCTTCTTACCCATGCTTATTTGCTTTCTTCCTACCCATTTGGCTTCTTATTCATGCTTACATTTGATTGTCTTTGCTTGCTAGTTTTGACATGTTTACCATATTAGATTGTGGGCACATTATTATAAGTTGAGGATAGTTGAGTGTCTATTCACAAAAATTGTCCTTTCACATATAAAAGAATTTGAGTGTCCCGTGAGAGTCCATAAGTCAAAAGATCATGCAAGAGCTTAAAGGTTCATTCAAAGTTTTCTATGCTACGCCGTCGTGTAAATCTCATCCATGTTTTGCTTTATCCCTTGCCCATGTTGTTTCGGGTTTTTAAATCATTATGCTTAGCTTGTTTAGGATATAGAAATTGATGGGATTTGGTTTCTTGCTTGAGGACAAGAAAGAGTTTAGCTTGGGGGAGTTTGATATGTTCATTTTATATACACTTTTACCCCTCATTTTAGCTCGGTTTCTATTGACTATTATACTTTAATTAGTGTATTTTTGAGCTAATCTCGTGTTGTAGGTGTATGGTTGTGTTTGTTATATTTTTGTAGGAATCTAAGCATTTGAAGGCTTTTTCCTATCATTTTATACACCAAGTTCACTAAGCTAAACAAGGCCAAATATTGGACTAAGTGTGTGAAGATTGCTTGAGTTTTGCATGGAGAAATTTATGGATCAATATGTGTAATGCAAATGATGCCAACAAACAAGTCAAAGCCCAATGATCAAGTCCAAATCAAGATGGAAAGCTTAGGATTCCAACATGTATGGGATACTTTTTGGAGGCTCTAAAGATGATAGATGAGGCATTTACCCGGGTGATTAAGGTGCATTAAAGAATAAACTTTGAATTCCTCAAGCAATTAAGAGAGGAATTAAGAGAATTACCCGAAGACACACGACCCCGATCGGGGTGGGGTGGCCCCGATCGGGGTTGCATATCCCTTGGTGATTTACGTTTCACCCTCCTCTCCTATAAATAGGAGAGGTATTCTTAGGTTTTGGGATATATCTGATTTTACGTCCAAGTTTATTACAATAAGCCTCAAGCATTATAAGTTTTCTCTCATTAGTTTTCATTTTAATTTATAAGTTGTTAAGCATTCCTTAGTTAATCTTTCAACATTTTGTACTTCAAGATATTCTCAAGCATTTGATATTCAAGCTTTTGGTTATTTGTTATTTGTTCCTCCATACAAGTCCTCCCTTATAAGGTATTTCTTATTGCAAGTTTGTAATTTACATCATCATTTTAGTTACGACATAGTTATTTTAATTAAGCATTTCATTCTACATTAGCTTTAATTCCTTCACATGTTATATCATCTAATTTACATAAATCAAATAATCATGTTTAACATTTCTCATAATTTAGTTTGCATTTTACATTTTAGTATGAGTAACTAAATTTCCTAGTCTAAAGGCTAGGGGAGCCATGCAAAATCAAACATATAATATGATTAAATAAAGTTCATAATAATATTGATCAATTGCTTCCATCACATGTTTGCTTTGTTACGCTTAATCTTTGATTATCGGCCGTAGTCGTAGATTAAAACTTGTTTATTCGTTCTAAACTCGAGAGGCACGGAATTGAATTAGACTAAGCATGTGTGGTAGGACGACCTAGTCATGGACGAGAGTTTTTCTAGGACCCGGTCTATGGTTGATACTAATACCGTAAGGTGGGTATCTTTAAGCCTAAGTAATTGACAAGATTATTAGTATCAAGTTTATCATGTTCATATGTTTACCTTTGCATGAGTGACCCGAACCCTTTAGACTATCTTTTATCATATTTTTTACATTGCAATTTTCATTAATCATCAAACCAAACAAACCAAACCCAAATCGTAATCGACCTTGATAAAAATATACCCATAACAATTCACGACGTAATTCCCGTTTCCTTGTGTTCGACCCCTATTACTACATTAATTTGTGTCTAGGGAAATTATCTTTGCATAGGTACGCGATAAACCTATCAGGGGACTACGATATGGAGATCATCTATCACGAGGGTAAGGCTAATGTTGCTGCAGATGATCTGAGTAGGAAGAGCGTTCATTCGCTATGTACAGCTATGTCTTTGCTGAAGCTAAGGGATGAGATGTCTCAGATGGGGGATGCCATCGGGGATTTGACGATCGAGCTGGATTTGTATGAGAACATCAAGAGTAAGCAAGAGCTTGATCCTAAGATCCAAGAGTGGAAGTCTAGATTGGAGAGTGGCACATTTTCCAGGTTTTCTATCCACACGGATGGGAGTGTTCGTTTTGATGGGAGACGGTGTGTTCCTGAGGATGCGGATTTGAGGAGAGTGATCCTGACAGAGGCTCATTGCACTCCTTATTCGGTTCACCAAGCTGGTGATAAGCTTTATAAAGACCTTAAGGAGACTTTCTGCTGGCCAAACATGAAGAGGGATGTAGCTGAGTTCGTGGCTAGGTGTTTGACCTGTCAGAGGGTCAAGGGTGAGCAGCGGAGACCACAAGGTAAGATTCAATCTTTGGAGGTACCTGAGTGGAAGTAGGAATCAATCTCTATGGACTTCGTGGTTGGGTTACCTAGGTCACAGCAGGGTAATAACATGATCTGGGTACTTGTTGATCGGTTGACAAAGTCAGCCCATTTTCCCTATGAAAGATACGTGGTCCAAGATGCAACTGGCCTTGGGTTATAGGAGGCATGTGGTTCGGTTACATGGCATACCTAAGGATATAGTATCTGACCATGATGCGAGGTTTATATCCAAGTTTTAAGGAATTGCAGGAGTTGATAGGTACTACCTTGAAGATGAGAAAAACTTTTCATCCTGCAACAGATGGTCGGACTGAGAGGACTATCAAGACCTTGGAGGACATGTTGAGAGCATGTGCTATGGAGTTTGGGGGTAGTTGGGAGGACAGGCTTGATCTGATCGAGTTTTCGTATAACAACAGTTATCATACAAGTATCGGGATGGCACCTTTTGAGGCTTTGTATGGCCGGAAGTGCCGAAGTCTAGTTTATTGGGACGACAGTTCAGAGGAAATGGTTCTAGGACCACAACTGGTACAGGATATGGTTGAGCAAGTTCGGGTAAATCGTCAAAAGATGAGAGCAGCTCAACATCGTCAGAAGAGTTATGCCAACTTGCACCGCAGAGACATAGAGTTCGCAGTAGGTGACAAGGTCCTCCTGAAAGTGTCACCTATGCGAGGGGTGATGAGATTTGGAAAGAAAGGCAAGTTGAGCCAGAAGTTTATAGGTCCTTATGAGATTTTGGACCGCATAGGCGAGGTAGCCTACAGGTTAGCTTTACCACCAGCTTTGGATAGAGTCCACAATGTCTTTCATGTTTCACAGCTCCGGAAGTATGTGAGTGACCCGTCACATGTACTTGAGGTTGAGAACATCCAGCTTGATGAGTCTTTGTCTTATGTTGAGGTTCCTAAGGAGGTTCTAGACCGCAAAATACGCAAGACACAGAATGATGAGACCGTCTTACTCAAGGTACTTTGGTCCAATCACAATGTGGAAGAGGCCACATGGGAACCAGAGGAGGCTATGCGAGAGCGTTTTCCTAATCTTTTTTATTAGGTATGGTTGGTTACGGGGACGTAACCGTTGTCTTTTTAGGGGGGTTATGAGATGGTCGCATGTGGGTTTTGTCTTAGTTTGAGTCGGGTTAGTCGGGTTTGGTGATGTTTTGTGCCTGTATAGTGTTGGTATGTTGTGTCGGGAAGTCGTTTTGTTGTGTTGTTTTGGATAGAGTGTGAACTTCGAGGAGGAAGTTCTTTTTAAGGGGGGAAGACTATAATACTACGGATTTTATAGGCTGGTACTCGACCGAGTATGGCCTACTCGGTCGAGTAGTGTGGGTCGTGTAGTCTGTTTGGCTACTGCAGAGGAATACTC
The DNA here is from genome assembly GCF_048544455.1 of Silene latifolia. NCBI lineage: Eukaryota > Viridiplantae > Streptophyta > Magnoliopsida > Caryophyllales > Caryophyllaceae > Silene > Silene latifolia. The sequence continues at coordinate 81,492,166 of NC_133531.1, forward strand.
GGCCGAGTATGATGAATACTCGACCGAGTAGAGGATACTCGGCCGAGTATACTCTATACTCGACCGAGTATCCGGTCTGGCCAGTAATATTTCAGCGGTTTGATTCGGGAGTAATTAGAGGTTATATAATTCGATAATCAGTTTCTAAAACATCATTTTGCAATCCTAATCATACTTACGACACCCTAATCACTCCCAAATCTCCCCTCTGTGTGTGTGTGGACATCGTAGTGATCGCATTCAATCGTTCTTTCTTCCGCCGGTAAGTCTTATCACTAAGTTGTTAATGGTTAATTCTAGGGTTTGATTTATTTATGAATTTGGGGAAATGGGATTGTGCAATGTGTAATTGTGATTATGTGATTATTGTTTAGGCGAGGACTTCGTAGAGAAGCTGTTCTAGTGCTTGATTCCATCGTTGCTGATTGTTGCTAAGGTAGGGTTTCCCTACTCAGTTTCTGTTGATTGAATTAAGATGTGATTGTTTTGTGTTTAATGTATCTGCTGATCATCAGAGTGTTGGTGTTGTGATGGTGATTGTGATGTTGTGGTGTTGTGATAATTATGGTGGAGTCACTTGCGGGAGTGGCTTCACGCCCTAGTTCGCCCTCCGTGGAACCCGTCACGGGAGGGGATGGGCACATTAAGGGATAGGGTTATCGCTCGTTGATGAGCGAGATTTAGGTGGGGATTGTCTGCGGTCCCCCACTGGCGGCGAGGATTACCTGTTGCGATGGGTAATCTGGTAGGGCTACACACTTCGGTGTGTAGTCAGTTACTATGTGAGATTGGGAGACTGAGGTTGGAGGATGATCAGCTGGTTACCTTGTGCTTTTGTCTTATTTTGATTGAACAGTACTGACACCATTGTTGTTTTATGAAATCTGCGGTGATATATTCGGGGATGGTGAGCAGGCTATGACAGGTATTGCATTTGGTGAGCTTAGGGCGGTCATGGGAGAGTCATCACACCAGATGTAGTGTCACCATCATGAGTCTTAGCACATGTTTTTGTAGTTGTTAGCATTCAGATTCAATTTTATTGGTTTTTGGAACTTTGTAATATTTTTACAATTACAGTATTTTAATAAATGTGTTTGGGACAGCTGCTTATGATATGTACTAACCTCGGGCAACCAAGATGGTAACAGCCTTTCATACTAGGGTAGTCCTGGTAAGGTACCTTGGTATGAGGGGGTGTTACACAAGGACCGTTCCAAAACGCTATTTTCCTACCGTCTCCAACTAGCCATCTACTGCCCTCCCTAAACATCCACATCGCCTCCATTAAACTCCTCCATATATACGATGGGTGATGCCCCAAAACAGCGGATGTTATATCACCATTCGGGAAATAGCGAGCAGCGAGAATGCGTGCTACCAGTGAGCTCGGGTTTTCATAAATTCTCCATATTTGTTTTGTGAGCATGGCTGTGTTAAAGGATTCAAAGTGGCGATATCCAAGTCCTCCGTCTCGCTTAGATTTACAAATTTTATCCCACGCAATCCAATGAATCCGATGCTTTTCCTCTCCATGTCCCCACCAAAATCTCGCCAAGCCACCTTCGATGTCCGAACATAGCTTTAATGGAAATTTAAATAATCCCATTTGGTAAGTAGGGATCGATTGGGCCACTGCCTTAATAAAGATCTCTCTACCTGCAAATGAAATTAATTTTTCTTTCCACCCCTTAAGCTTTTTCCATATCCGTTCCTTCAGCGAGGCAAAAGCTTGTGTCTTATTCTTCCGGATAATGGCAGGTATACCGAGGTATTTGCACGGAATTTGGACTACACTAGCATAGAGATATACCTGCACTTCTTGCCGCGCTTCCTCCGATGTACTTGGGCTGTAGAAAATCTATGAGTTTTGCATATTTAGTCGCTGTCCCGAGGCCTCCTGGTACATATCGATAACCCTCTTGATTGTTTCTCCATTCTTCTTATCAGCCCGACACGTGATGAGAGTGATTAATCGTGAAAACACATTAGCACAAAGGATGAACAGGTAAGGCAATAACGGGTCCCCTTCCCTCAAACCCTATCTAGGGCAGAAAAAAGGCGTTGGCGTTCCGTTGATGAGGACGGCAGACTTCACGGTTCGAACGCACCTCATCACCATGTTAATCCATCCAGCTGCAAAACCCTTTCTAAGCATGATTCGTTCCAAGAAAGACCACTCCACTCGGTCGTATGCCTTGCTCATGTCGAGTTTAAATTCCATATAGCCCTGTTTCCCTTGGTTATGGGATTTAGTAAAATGGAAAATCTCAAAGGCAGTTATGGCATTATCCGTTATGTCGACCCAGAACGAAAGCACTCTGCTCCTCATCCACTAACTCGTCCAGGTACGGTTTAAGTCTATTAACTATCACTTTAGCCGCCAACTTGTATAAAACATTACATAGCGATATCGGTTGAAATTCACCCATGCGGCTAACCTGCTTTACCTTCGGAATTAACACAATAAACGTGTTGTTTATTTGGGCTATGTCTTCCTCTCCTTGGAGGCACTTGATCACAAAGTTAGCTACTTCATTTCCCAAAATGTGGCAGTATTTTTGAAAAAAATTCGCATTTAATCCGTCCGGCCCCGGTGCTTTCGAAGGCTTCATTTGGCTAAGGGCATGGTAAACCTCCTCCCTCCTAAACGGTCTTGTAAACTCCGCATTCATTTCCTCTGTCACATTTTGCGGGAGGCATTGCACGACTTCATCCATCCTATTCGGGTTCGATGATGCAAAAAGCTCATTAAAATAATCAGTAGCTAATTTTTCCAAACCCTCCTCATCAGTGACCCATTCTCCTGCTTCATTCTTCAAGCGGTCAATTCGATTACGTCTTTTTCGATTGGAAGCCTTCAAGTGAAAGAACGACGTGTTTTTGTCTCCTTCTTCAAGGTAGGCTACCCGGGACCACTGCCTCCAATACCCCTCCTCCGCCATTAGAAGATCATCCAAGCGCGTGCAAGTTTCTCTTCTCTCCGTCACCATCTCAGCTGACGGTACACATGAGTCCAAAAACATTAGCCTTTTCCGAGTTTCTTCGATTTGTTTTCTCAAATTCCCATAACGGTGCTTACTCCATTCTGCCAGCTTAGTTTTACACCATTCTAGTTTCCCCAAGGCCTCATGTCCACCCTCCCAAGCTTCTTGGATCACTCCTTCGCATGCTTCATCCTTAGCTCACATGTCTTCGAAGCGAAATTTTTTTGTCTTGGCAATCTTTTGAGGCTTATATAAGTCTAGCTTGATAAGGGCATGATCAGATTTATCGAAATCTAAATGATTGAGCATAATGGTAGGGCAGTGATTAATAAAATACGGCGTTACAAGGGCGCGGTCCAATCTCTCATAAATTGCCTCCGAGTCACCCCTCCTGTTCCACCACGGAAATGGGTTCCCCCGGTACCCAATAGCAATCAAGCCACATTCGTCTATCGCCTCCCTGAATACATCCATTACCGGCTGCTCCTTGATTGTCCCCCCTGACTTCTTATGCTCAAAAAGGATTTCGTTAAAATCGCCAATGACAACCCAAGGCAGGTTCGACATTGGTTGAAGTTCCCTTAGTAACTGCCACGACCTCCATTTATCTTCATGTCTTGCCCAGCCATAAAAGCTTGTTAAGCGCTATTCATCGATGCCAAATAACCCCTTAACTGAGACATCAATATGGTGTGCTGAAACTGATATTACTTCTACCTCAACACCCTCCTTCCACAAAACCGCAACTCCCCCAGACCGACCCATAGAATCACCTCCAACCCCTTCGTATCCTCCCAATCTCGTGATCACATTCCGCATCTCTGTCGCACTCAATTTTGTTTCTACGAGAATGACCACCTCCGCTCACTCCCGCCGTAGCAACCTCCTCAACCTAACAACTGCCGGGTCGTTTCCTAATCCCCGGCAGTTGTAACATAGTAGACTCATTGGTCCCGGCGGGGTTGAGCGTCCTCAACCACCGCCTCAGGTATAAAAGCACCCCTGCTGATTTTCGTCTTTTTAATTTCCTCCACATCCAGTCCAGGCTCTTCATCTCTCCCCCTCTTTCCATGACTAACATTTGTAGTTCCTTGGTCAGGAGTATGCCTTCTCGCCCCCATTATTCTCGTCCATTTCCTGCCCTGCACATCAATCATACCTTCCTTCCCATTCACCAGTCGCTCCTCCTCCAATCTCTGAACATCCACCCCTGTCATCCCATAAAACCCCTGCTCATCAGCCAGTTCTACAACATCCCTGTAACCTCGTTTTTCCATCTTTTCTCCCTGCTGTCCACCACAAAAACCACCCTCATTCACTCCTTCAATATCAGCTCGACATTCTTCAGAAAGAAGCGGATCTCTATGTATTTCCTTGGCTTGCTCAACCCTCGTATCAATTTTTGTGTCACTAGTCTTATTTGTTTTCGAATTATCTTTTAAATGAGTAGATAAATTAATACCTTTGGGTTTTATTGCAACTTGTTGCAGCCTGTTAATCTAGTTGAGATGGCCTCTTCTTCTCTTGCTCTAAACTCCGCATCAAACACGCCGATCAAGGATCGTGACCTGCTCGTTTTGATATCCACAGATGTCTTAATTAATTTCCACGGCAACGTCCTCAACGTCTCATCATACCTCAGCTCGCCTTCCTCATAAGGGCCTTCCTCACAGTCTTTTTCCCCGTGTCCAAGCAATCCGCACCCATAGCAATATGTAGGAAGCCTCTCATATTTGACTTTGAATCTCTCATATTTACCCGACTTCAAACCTACGATCACTTCTGCCTTCAGGGGTTTACACACGTCTTTGATAAATCTTAGACGGACTGCCCGTTCCATCTCTGGATAAGGAGCATCATCTACTTTCACAAAGGTTCCCAATTGTGCACCCAATTTCCGCAGGTTCTCTTTATTCGACCTACCTCGCAGCGGTAGATCATAAACCCTAGCCCATAGCGGCACAAAGGACAATGGCACATCCGTCATCTTTCCGTCGTAGTTAGGTTCGCCAAGGCACCAGATAAATTTATCGAAGTGCCAAGGCTGTCCATCAAGGATTTTTGCCATGTCTCGTTCCTCATCGAAACTGAACATGAAAATTTTCTCCTTTGCATCAATTAGCTTTCCCATGACAGAGCCCTTCGTATTCCATAATTTAATCATGGTTTCGACCACGGCCTTTGCGTTGATGGTTTTCAAAGACCAAATCTTCCCTATCAGCATTGCCTTTCTTGTGTTTTCGTTTTTACCTTCATCACCGACATCCCATACAAAACCCTCGTGCTCTTCGATGTAATCCCTTTCCCATCGTTTGCTGCCATCCCTACGGTTCTCCATCCCCCTGTTGGATTAGAAATTGCCTAGAGAGCACTCTAAGGTAGCACAGACTAACACTAGAATGTAAATCTCGCAGTGTAAAAGATATAAAACGCCTTCAGAAACAAGGAGAAAGCGAAGATGGAGGCTTAGACGGAGGCTTAGACGGAACCCTCATAGAAACCCTAGAGGAGACTCTATAATCATAGATACTTGTTAGGGCATGATGTCTAGAAATTAGAAGAAAAATGATCCATAGGTTTGTTAATCGATTCTAATAATTAATGCATAATATCTAGATTAGAAGTAGTATATGATCATGTAACTAGTGCTTTTTATGATCAAAAATACTTGTGTAAATCGGTTTACCCTATCTAGTTAAAGTTAGCTTCTTGAGTTTTTTAAAATATTGTATTATTTTTTTTTAAAATTTTTTTTGTTTCAAATGCAGTATATCGCGGGTGAGAATATTGTCGGTTATTATTGACTAATATGGTGTATATATGGCACGAACTTACTATCAGAAATTCAGAATACTACTAGGATACGTTTGTTTTCAAAGTTAGTTGCAGAACTTTTACTTGCAGACCAATCATACGTCTTTGACTTCCCTTAATTTCCTACAAAAATATATTTAATATATTTAGAGTAAATTATAAATAACTCCCTTATATAATCATGTTTTTTGAAATAACTCTCTTTTATAATTTTTTATCCAAATAACTCCCTTATAAAACTTGTTTTTCAACAAATCAATGCCTCCTCACCGGAACTAAATCTATTTTTTATAATTTGATTGATTTACCCTTCTTATAACATAATCCCTACATCACTATTACGTTTTCATAACCTATGAACAATTCCAAATCTCTCTGAAATATAATAACACTCAAATCATGCACTCCGAACGAATAAGAATCAAGTATAAATTCGCCGTTTTGTCTTATTTTAATGAACAAAATAGTGAGTAAACGAGCACAATTGTTATTTAGCATCTCATATAAGTGAAAAATGAAAGATAAAACAATTTTTTTAGGAAAATTCAAAAATAAGT